>NW_027142402.1:2860113-3562613 GCF_026170545.1 Melanerpes formicivorus | reverse complement strand
GGGGTCTGCCTGTTCAGCACCTCAGTTGCTGCCTGCTAGCTCATGGGGCAGAGGAATTTGGGCCAGGGGTCCCTAGATGAGAGGCAGATTGTCCTCCAAGAGGGAGGGCAGCTCACAGCATCTGCTTTCAAGATGACTGTGACCAAGTCCTGGCCTCAGCTGCTGTGACTGGGAATTGATGCTCTTTCACAACCAAATGCCAAACAATGCTAATAACAGGCAAAACACCAAGTGAGGAGGCTCTCAGCAGCTACCCAGCCCCCGGCACCCTTTGCGATGTGTTTGTTGCAAGACCTTCAGCATCTGTATCCTGGCAGGGTTTTTCTGCCCAAGATGGCTTGTGCTAAGTTTTGGTAACGAGAGCTCCATTTGAGTGGAGGGATTATTATAAAAAAATAAAAATACCCCACCCCACCCCCTCCATTCCAGCTGAAACCTGCTGGGAAGGAACCCTGAGGCAGGCTGCAACAGCAGCGGGAATGTGGTTATAGCTCATAGCAATGTTAGGTGTGAAGGGAAACAGATTTTTACAATGTTTGGAGCTTTGTGCAAAGAACAGTTGACAAAACACAACAGTGCAACTCCAAACCATCCTGTGATTGGCTTCTTTCTGTTTGAAAGGGACCAGAGCTTTCCCTTTTGTTGTTGTTTTCATTTTTTCATTCATTTAAAGGGTGTGCAAACGTGGTGCTGTGGGACATGCTTTAGTGGTGACCTAGCGGCCTTGGGTTAGTGGTTGGACTCCATGATCTGAAAGGCCTCTGTCAGCAAAAAGCTTCTGTGATTCTATGAAAACTTGCCTTCTTGCTTCCCCTCCTCCTGACCTAACCCTCCTAGACATCTTGTCCACAGGAAAACCTTCAGCAGAGTTTTCTAAGGAGCACACACTGACTTCGTGCCAATGAAATGCAAAGACCCACTCTGCCTCCATTTTTCATCCTGATTATGCCAAAGTCTAAGCTACGTGAAGCATAAGGAGAAAATGGAGCTATTTGGTAATTAATGGCTAATGATTAATTGATTTCATTTTTTTGAATCACTGAAGTTGTCATCTGTGGTATTTAAAACAGAGCCTTTTCAAAGGCCTTGCCGTGCTTTATGTTGGGAAGGGGGTGGGGGGAGGTTAATCTTCCCAGCCAAAAGCAACGAATATAAGCTATGCTAATGCCCAGTGGAGCTCCAGGCTGGGTCTTGTTTCATCAGAGTGGCTACATATTTGATTTTGTATATAAACAGCTGAGCTCTGTGTTTTCAGCTTCAGTCTGAGGCTTTGAAACCACAGGAGGAACTCTGGATCTGAAACCATTGGTGAAGCCCACAATGTGGAGGGTGAAACCAGGGAAAATTAATGTAGGGCAAGGTGGGGCTTGCCAGGGGGGAAGCTCTTCCCCCTAGAAACCTTCCTGCCTGAAATTACACAGGACAGTGACAGCATTTAAACCTTAATATCCTTAATGTTGAGAGTTTTGTGCCATGCAAGAGCTGATTACAGGGCACAGCTGCACTGCTGCATCAGTACTGCTAAGGCCACCACTCCAGCAGTGAGTAAGTCCAACATAAAATTAAGATGATGCAGCAGATGAAAGCAGGGCAAAGAGGCAGAGGGTTTGCTTGCTCTCAGATTGACAGACAGCCTGGCTCACCAAGATTCACATTTCAGAAATGCCTAAAGGACATCTAAGTCTCAATGCCCTTTTCGAGAGTAATGCAGGCCCTGAGAAACCTCATCCCACGGCAAGTGGATGGGCTTTGAGCATAACTACATCATGCGACAGACTACAGGGCAGAACAAACCCTGGCTCAAGCCAGTGAGTCTCAAGTTCAACTCTCAAGCTCCCATCAGGCCTCAAGTTCATCAGATGGCTTCCCATGATGTGCATTCTCAGCCTTCTCTTGGTGCTGAAATGATCTGGGGAGACAGCAGCCAGAAGCAAGGACTACATCAATCAGGTGAGGCTGTGAATCTCAGTAAGCTTCAGCAAGTGGGACTTAGAAGTACTTCCTAAGAGTGTCCAGTGCCTACCAGTTCTTTGGGGCAGCAAGGGAAGGAGGCACCAGGAAATTCCTCCTTTCTTCTCCTTCACAGGGTGGAAATGCATTTCTTTCCTCACAAGGACATTTATTTCCATGTCCTTGGACAACATTCTGCACAGCTGCTCCACAAGCAGCAGAGCAGCTTCTCCATCCCTGGAGTGCCCAGGCTGCAGGGTCCGGGCTGAGAACCACTGCCAGGCCCTCTTCAGGGGCCAGGTGAGAGAGCCAGCACCTCTGCCATGCCAGGAGCTCCTTGCTCCTGTGCAGGGGCTGCAGGGACAGGAGAACAGCATCAGCCCCACAAAGTTTCTTCTGCAGAGCAGCTGTCAACCGAGGAAACAGAGCCTGTACACTGCAGGGAGCTTTGTGACACTCCCTGCACCCAGCCCCAGCAGTCAGGAAAAGAAAAGTGGAGAGCAATTAACACTGCCAATGTGTTTCTATCAAATAATTCTTGAGAATTAGGGATACTGTTAAGTACAGGAAAACCTAAGAGGCAAAAGAGGGAAAGGGCACTTCACTGGCCTCAAAGAGCATCTCACTGATTGCCCAAAGCCTCCCCCAATGAGAAATGCTCACCCTTGACAATCTCCTGCTCCCACAGCTGCAGGTAACTGCAGCAGCCAGAGGGAGATTCACATTCTCTCATTAATTCTTGTTCTGATTTTATTCAGTACCTGAATAAACATATTCACCTTGGTTTTTTTTTTTTACCCTGAACACAACTTTATCCTGGTCATATAGCAAAATAACATTGTGGGCTGGAAAATAACCCATGTGGCTCATCTGTCTAGATTTTATACCTGGCAATATCTTGCATGGGTTTGTGTGGTTTTTTTCCCCCTCCAATATATTTTCTTTTTAATATTCAAGAGAATATAAAAATAACAGTAAAACCCACTCCATTATGTTTCCAGTGGCTCATAGGTTGGTTGACAGGACTATAAATGTAATAATGAGGTGGTTTGAGGGGCAGGTTAATGTTTTTTTTGCTCACACATGATGCTTTTAGCCTAAGGCATTGCTGGAGGCCAATACCACTTCACCTGGACCAAAATCACCATTGAACAGCCATTAAATCACTCAGACTTAAATACAGTATTGCTGGGTCTAGAGAATAGTACTGTAATCCAGATTTGAAATATCATTAGTGTGGAGAACAGCAAGTGGGAATGCAGTCTGAAACCTTGAGAAACCTTTATTTACCTGTAATGAGGGCTTCTAAGTTCAGTTCTTCCTCTCACCATTTTACAGTGGTGCAACTCTCACAGGTTTTTGTGTTGTTTCCTCTGATTTATGCTTGTACAAGTAAAAGGCTTACAGAATAAATACCTCTGGGTGCTTTGGAATCTCTCTCTCTTTTCTTCTCTCTCTCTTTCTTTCTCTCTCTCTCTTTCTTTCTTTCTCTTTCTTTCTTTCTCTTTTTATTTTCCTTCCTTCCTTCCTTCCTTCCTTCCTTCCTTCCTTCCTTCCTTCCTTCCTTCCTTCCTTCCTTCCTTCCTTCCTTCCTTCCTTCCTTCCTTCCTTCCTTCCTTCCTTCCTTCCTTCCTTCCTTCCTTCCTTCCTTCCTTCCTTCCTCCCTCCCTCCCTCCCTCCCTCCCTTCCTCCCTCCCTCCCTCCCTCCCTCCCTTCCTCCCTCCCTCCCTTCCTTCTTTCCTTCCTCCCTCCCTTCCTTCCTTCCTTCCTTCCTTCCTCCCTTCTTCCCTTCTTTATATCTATCTATCTATCTATCTATCTATCTATCTATCTATCTATCTATCTATCTATCTGTCTACCTACCTACCTACCTACCTACCTACCTACTTGCCTACCTACTTACCCAGGTGTTTTCCACCTCTCTGTATAGGCCAGGGATTTTCAGGCTTCACTATTAAATGTTAATCTTTACCATGCACTAATCCTTAGAGGCCAGGACCCATCATGCTGTATGTCACAGCAGCTGTAGATCTGGGGCTCACAGCCTACCTGAGGCAGACCCCCTGCACACATTTCCCCAACTTATACAACCCCCAAGAGACTGCAGCAGAGGCTGGCTTGGAAAAACAATGTTAGGGAAAGATTGACTTGATTAGGGAAAGATTGACTTGACTGTTAGCAAAAATGGATGAAAAGAGATCCAAACTTTCCAAGAGGAGCGTTGCTGGATTTTAGTCTATAGGCCTTTGAAGGGAGTCAGAGCTGTTCCAGATTTGCCTGCGTGTGATTCACACTTTGAGCCTTGCTTGTTTCGCTCCGGGAAGGGTACACGCGCCCCGCGTCCCAGAATACCTTCAGTTTAAAGAGCAGCTCTCTTTGGAAACCACACTTGATTAGAACAGCTCTGGGCCAGATCCAAAATCTGCCTGGATCAAGGAACAGTGTGTCACATTGGTTTCAGCCCAGGACCAAGACATGTCACATGTCTTGCAGATTGGGCATGGAGAGTGGAATTAATTTTCCCATTTCCTCTGGAGTTGGGGGCTGGAGAAGACAAAGCCAAGCGAGGGAAATTGCTCAGCCACGCACAGGGGAAGAATTCTGTGTCCCTCCAGTTTCTCTTGCTGCAAGGCACTGATCCTGGCTGGAACCCAGAGCTTGTTGGTACAGACCCAGCTTGCCTTCTCCCTCCTGTCAGCACAGAATCATCACCGGAGAGAGACTTATTCTGAGCAAATGTTGGACTCACTCTTGGGCACTCCCATGTGGTGCAGGTAAGCACAAAATAAGGACCAGGGAAAAGGAGAGAGGGGAATGCAACAGTCTGTGCAGACTCCAAATAGGGAGGAGAGAGGGGGAGAGGAGAAAAGAGGAGAAGAAAAAGATAAGAAAAAAGGAAGAGAAGAGAAGAGAAGAGAAGAGAAGAGAAGAGAAGAGAAGAGAAGAGAAGAGAAGAGAAGAGAAGAGAAGAGAAGAGAAGAGAAGAGAAGAGAAGAGAAGAGAAGAGAAGAGAAGAGAAGAGAAGAGAAGAGAAGAGAAGAGGAGAGAAGAGGAGAGAAGAGGAGAGAAGAGGAAAAGAAAAGAAAAGAAAAGAAAAGAAAAGAAAAGAAAAGAAAAGAAAAGAAAAGAAAAGAAAAGAAAAGAAAAGAAAAGAAAAGAAAAGAAAAGAAAAGAAAAGAAAAGAAAAGAAAAGAAAAGAAAAGAAAAGAAAAGAAAAGAAAAGAAAAGAAAAGAAAAGAAAAGAAAAGAAAAGAGAAAAGAAAAGAAAAGAAAAGAAAAGAAAAGAAAAGAAAAGAAAAGAAAAGAAAAGAAAAGAAAAGAAAAGAAAAGAAAAGAAAAGAAAAGAAAAGAAAAGAAAAGAAAAGAAAAGAAAAGAAAAGGAGAAAAGAGGATGGAAAAAGAACCAGAAGAGAAGAAAGAAAAAAGGGATAAAAAGAAAGATTACTCTGTCTGCAGTAGGCAGGATTTAATCCCCATGAGCATTTTGGTCCCTAGCTTTCCTCAACCACTGTAGTCCAGAATTTTAGTCTTAAAAATAATAAATGAGGAGTCATAAAGGTCTGAAACTGCAGCTTAGAGCCAAACATATGGTGAAGTAATGTGTGTGAAAACTTCCTTGTCTTCTTCTGCTCATGTCCCTCTTGTTTTCCTGAGGACATTCCTGCTGTGAAGCCACGCTTCCTCTGACAGGAGCCACCAGCTGTGAGGGTGGTGGGCAGCAACCAGCTTTACTTGTGACTGATGCTTGAGGGAGGAAGGGTCAGCCTTTCACCCCAGCTCCCCACTATGATGCTTTTCTCAGGCCTGGAACACTTACTGTTTCTCAAGGAACAGAAAATGCACCTTCTTCCCTGGTGACTTACACCATCTCCTTCTAAGCAGGGTATGGTGTGGGGGGGAAGTCCCACCAGGTCTTTCCTGTTCAAATTCAAAGGTCTTGCTATCCCTCTGGTTAGAAAGAGTGCAGTGCTGCAGCCTACCTGACACCCAGCTATTTCCAGCAATCAGATCTATTCTTAGTAACCCCAGGATGAAACTGAGATAACTCCACTGAAGCCAGTGTTGTTCTTTTCAATTTAAAACATGTAACTGAGAACTGAATTTGGCACAAAGTCTTCAGCTCTCACCAAGGAAAATACATTGTGGCAGAAGTCATCAGATGTGCTGTTGGGCACATTAATCCACTCTGGTGAGACCCCACCTGGAGTACTGTGTCCAGTTCTGGAGCCCCTAGTACAGGAAAGACCTGGATGTGCTGGGACATGTCCAGAGAAGGGCCACGAGGATGAGCAGAGGGCTGGAGCTCCTCTCCTATGGGGACAGGCTGAGAGAATTGGGGCTGTGCAGTCTAGAGAAGAGAAGACTCCAAGGAGAACTTCTTGTGGCCTTCCGGTGTCTGAGAGGGCTACAAGAAAGCTGTGGAGGGACTTTTTAGGGTGTCAGGGAGTGATAGGACTGGGGGGAATGGAGCAAAACTAAAAGTGGGGAGATTCAGACTGGATGTTAAGAAAAATTCTTTCCCATGAGAGTGGTGAGAAACTGGCACAGGTTGCCCAGGGAGGTAGTGGAAGCCTCATCCCTGGAAGTTTTTAAGGCCAGGTTGGATGTGGCTCTGAGCAACCTGATCTAGTGTGAGGTGTCCCTGCCCATGGCAGGGGGGCTGGAACTGGCTGATCCTTGAGGTCCCTTCCAACCCTGCCAATTCTGTGACTCTTGTACTAGGAATGGCTTATTGCAGGCTGCAATACAGCAATGGGGAAAGGAAGACAGTTATGTCTGGTATATTTCCTAGTAGCCATGACTGAGAATATTGACTCTTCCTCACATTTATCACCCTGTGATATAGATGGGGAGATGTCTGGGAGGTGGGGAGATGTCTGGGAGGTGGGGAGATGTCTGGGAGGTGGGGACATGCCAGTTAAGCTCAGGCACTTGTCCAAGCACAAGGGGAGATCTGAGGTATGCACGAGGGTTGAAATTCCATTACAGGTTTTAAATAATTAAACACTACATGTTTGGAAGCTCATTCCTTCCTATTACTTTTTAAATAATTAATCTGTATTTACATCTATTGAACTTCATGGAGCTACACACATAACAAATTTGAGTCAAGTTGCAGAAGAGAGATTTTCCCCTGTCTGACAGCGTTACAAATGTTTCATGTTGTATACAGTAGCTTCAGCTATTAGAGATCAGTCAAAACCCAAATCCAAGCTAGATGCTGTACATCAGAGGCACATGTGAAAGGGGGTTTCTATCAAATTATTCACAAGTAATCAAAACACTAAGAGAAACTGTAAATCCCCAGAGGAAAAAAATGTGCTTCTAACATCTTAGAATAGTAAAAAAGTGATTCAAGTTGGACGAGAGCAACCCAAAAAGCTGCGTGTATTGTTCCTGTTGAACACATTCATTGTGTTCAAGCCAATGCTGTCAGTCCCATGCAACTTGGGAGTACAGTTTGATTTAAAACAATACACAACAACACACCACAAATTCCTGCAATTGGAAACACCAACCTCAGAGTCTAGACTAGCAGACAGAATGGAGCAACAGAATCTAGAACAGCAAACTAAAAGACCTCCCTGTAGAGGACTTCTCTTCCTGCAGCACCTGATTTCCCTCTATTGCCTTCTGCTTCAAGCTGAGCAAGCCATTAAATACCCATCAGCTTTCACCCAACTGGAGTTACATTTGATCCAACAAAGTGAACAGTTAACACTGTTCAAACCTTCAGGAAAAGAAAACACTGAAATGGGCTCTTGAAACCATAGCTCTGCCCTGGGAAATGAATTTGTAGCGATGGCATCAGGATTACATGTTTATTGTACCTGTGATTTCCAGCTCAGGTTAGCCTCTATTTACAAGTAATATACATTCACTTATGCAATTCTAGCTGGCATTCCTACAAATTCACTCCCAAAGTCCAGCTAAGTTATTTCCTTTTGAAACAGCATTACTACTAATAGAAGTGCTGGTGGCCAAACAGTTCCTTCAATTAGAATAAGTGGAGCAAAGCTGCCTTCAAACTGGGATCTCAGTTACACCTGCACAGTTATTCTGGAAGTTAATTAGATTGCACAGGGGTAAATACAGACTTAATGTGCTCTTCAGAGGCCTCATAATGGCAGAAGACATATTAGGGAGAGAAGAAAGAAACCAACTTGACTTTCAAATCCCAGGCTGGCTTTGCTAGGAAGAGAGCAACACCATCTGCAGCTGTAGGGGAAGCAGTCGTGCGTTAGAGATCACGGAATGCCGCAGCCAGCTCGGGGGGGAAAGGTTCGCTTAGAAAATGCCTCACAGGGTTCTTATTTTGTAATGATTATTAAAAATAACCCAAACCAAGGACACCTATATCAAGGGCAGGCATTGGATCCAATAATGACAACTCTCCTGCTTGCTCCTTTGACCCCTGCGGCTCTAATTCAGAGTCCTGAGGACAGAAGCCGCACATTTCTGAGCTGCAGAAGACAAACAGGGCTGCAGAAGGCGGCACCACGAGGTCAGGTTTCAGTGAAAGCCGGGCTTGCATGCCAGGCATGGAGATCAAGGCCTGACTAACTCAAAGAACAGGAAGAATCAGCACTTCAGATGTCAGCTGTTTCAAGGATTACAGGCCCTCCTGTTTCTGGTGTGAAGGTAATAATCAGAGCAGCGGCGGCGCGAGGCTCCTCGCAGCGATAGCTGAACGTGCAGCCCTCGCTCTGGATTCAGTTCGGGGGCTGTGTTTCCTTTCCAGACAAAGCCAACAGTGCCAAGTATTCAGATTTCAAGGCTGTTTTAAGGATCAAAACCCATCTTACTTAATAAAAAGACGAGCAAGATTCAAAGCAGAAAATTATATGGGAGCTTCACGTACGGTAGGTGGAGAGGCAGGATCCTGGGCTTTTGTCAGAGGCATGGGTTCAGAGACTGGCCCTAACGACAGCTCCTTGAAAATCCTATGTGTGTGTGTCCCCAGCATTTGTGTTTTCACATAAATCCTGATTTTGGCATATTACTTTATTGTAGAGACATGTTCTGTGTACTGGATGGCTTATGCAAATTAACCAAATGTCCTATAAATTAGTCTTGAAATGCCTGGGATAATGAGCTGCTTGCATGGTGAGCAGTGCACAGGATTCAAAGGAGGACTCTTTACAGGTTGAGAGAGTGGAAGAACATGATAAATGTACCCAGGCTGCACACCAAGGCAGGATGTTCCTCTGGCATTGTGCTCCTCAGCCTGAAATACAAGGCTCTGACTGACTAGAATTGAAGAATCCAGTGCTAAGAGAGACCTCGAAATTGAAAGCCCCAATAATTACCTGGTAGGCAATGTGGCCCTCACTACAGAAGCCCAACCCTGCTGACCTTCTGAGCTGACTTGGCCAACATATTTTAATTGGCTGCAGGCTGGGTTTTCCTCCCTGCATAATTTGGATGATCAGTGAAGGCCTTCTGCTGTACATTCTGTATGTGAAAGGTCTTGCACACCCTGCTTTCTTCTGGGGATGGGGATCCACCTACCAAAAGTCATACCTGCCTTGAGCTCCCTGCCTGAGATGGAGAGAAGGCGTTGAAACTCTGCTCCCAGTTGTATTTTATAAACAAATATGTTATGTCACTTGCCCCTTCCTTGTGAGGTGTAGCTTTAAGAGCAAGCTTTATACACAAAGGGCTGGTTCTCTGCTCCTGGCTCTGGTGTTGCTGTCTGAGGCACAGGAGGTGAGAGATAATGAATCAGGTGCCAAATCAAGAAGACACCACTTGCTTTTGGTGTGTGCTTAACAGGCATCCCCCTTCTAATAACTGCATCCATGTTGAATTTGTGTGTGGGCACCTTGATTTGCAACATCCCAGCAATTAACTGACATCAGTGCTCAGGGGATGGCATGTGAGAGAAGTGTTACCTGGCCACAAAGGGCAGCCTTGAGGGTGCCTTTGCTCTGCACTCTGTTATTGCCACAGAACTATCACGGGCAGGGTGAGGGAAAGAAGATGCAGAACAGGGATGAAAACCAGAGGTGGGTTTTACAGCAGGAGCAATTGCCTTGCCTCTCTCCTGGTACTTTCAAGGCCCCACATTTTCTGCTAACTGCCTCACTGAACAAGCCTGCAGAACAAACCATTTTATCTCTTTATCCTGCAAAAGGAGCCTAGAATCAGAATTATTTTTGTTGAAAAAGACCTTTAAGATCACTGAGACCAACCTTCACCTAAGTACCAAGTCTGGTGCTAAACCATATCCCTCAGCACCACATCTCTGTGTCTCTGAAACACCTCTGGGGGTGGGGATTCAACCACTTCCCTGGGGAGCCTCACACCACAGTGTACTCCTGAGCACCCTGCCTTGGAAACTTCTCTGCTTGCTATTCACAGGTAGCATGGGAAGCTCCTCAAAGCACATGAGACTGCCATGCAAATGGTAATAAAGCTGACTCTCTGATCTCACTGTTGTCAGGATCTGGCGAGCTGCTGGGCCAGCCACTTGGAGCACAACCTTTGCACTGACCCTGGCTGCTCTGCTTCAGTGGCTTTTCATCCCAGCTGACAATTGTGCAGACAAAAAGGATGAGGGAAAGACAAAGCAAGCAGGAGGAATTCATCGCTGCAATTCCACATGAGCTTCAGGAGTGCAATTATGCCAATTTCCTGAACGGTGAGCAGAGGTAGAGAGAGATAAAGTGACTTGGCTGAGGTGGCAGGGAATATCTGTGACAGAGCTGGGGGCTGAACAGGCTCCTCATTAGGGACTGGTCTGATACCTAGGCATGGAGGCAATCTTCCTTCTTGCATGAAATTCAGTCACAAAGAGTCCAGTTTGGTCACACAGTGGAATCAAGCTGTGAGCAGCAGCAGGTAAGCGACAGGCTTCTGGCTGGCAAAAGTGACATTCAGTAACCCTTGAGCCTTAGGACATTCAGGGAAGAGGACTTTCTACAGCTAACAGCACAGAGGAGCCAAAGGCTGCAGAACTTTGGAAGCAAGTGGGAGCATAAGGAATGAGTTATGGAAAGAAGATTGTTAAACTGAGAGAAAGGAAAGATAGTAACAGAGGAAGAGAGATACTCAGAAGGGGAATACAGATCAAAGGCAGAAGATGCAAGGAGCAGAAACCCAAAAAACAAAGGGCAAAAATAATTCACAGTGGAAGAGTAGCAGCTACACTTAGGTGCAAACAGCTCAGCTGGAGTGCCACAGAGACCATCCCTGCCTCCCTGCAGCTTTTGGTAAGCACACACCAGCCTGTGTGGGTCTTGGCCAGAGAAGCAGGTCTGTGCTGGGGACAATCACAAGAGGAGCAGCCTGAGGAGAGAGACTCCAGCCTAAGGGGACTGAGGCAGGCGAGGTGCAGCAGCCTTGCCCTTGGGTACACCTCACCTGGTGTCTGCAGTGAGTGTAACATTAGCAGGAGCTGTTGCAATAACGTTTTAAACCTTCCTGCCCTCCTTTTCAGAGCTCCAACATGTAGATTGAAATCCCTGGACATTCACAAGCAATTATTTTCTAATGATGCTAGAAGCAAAGCTTCCAGTCCTACAGCTTCAAAAACCCCTGCCCAGCCATGCTCTGCTGCTGACCTTTTCAAGACCTAAATATATATGAGGTCCCTAAATAAGCTAATTGGCCAAGTATAATGCTGGTGTAAGCTGGAGGTCTTTTACCAGAAGTGACACAGGCCCCCACTAAGCAGGAGAGAAACTGCAGGAACTCCATCCTTGCTGGTTTGCCCCCTGCCTTCAAAAGCTTCTCTGATGCTTGCTCCTCTCCTGCTTCTGTGTGATTTTTATTCATGTGCCTCTCAGCGTCAGGTTTCACAGTGGATGTGCTCAGTACAAACTGTGCCAAGCGAGCTCACCAGCATGGCAATGCTGTGCAGAAGATGGCACTTTTGCAAGGGCAGCCCCAAATTCCTATTTTCCAGTGGGAACAACCTATCCTGACATGCAAGATAACAGTGTTTGGTGGCCTTGCAGATAAGCTGGACGGGCGGCTGATCCCTCAGCCTGACTGCGGCTCCGCCACCACCGTGACGGGACGAGGAGTCAGAGCTGATGGCTTCTGCACAACAAACAAACAGGCACAGTCTGAGTGTTTGCTCATTTCAATGTGCAAAGCTGACTTGTTTAAATATGAATATATTGCTTATAGGCAAATTTCAGTGCCAGCAGCCCCGTGGCATCTAGCACTGTTTGCACCTCTGCTAAAAATAGTGGTGCCGGCTCTGGACTTTTCCCGATGCCACATTTGCAGGTAGATTTCAACTCCCTCCATCCCCTTTCTACCATTCCCTCCATCCTCCAGGGCTTATTGTGCTCAGGAAGATACTAACCATGCACGATTTGCACTGTGTCACAAATACCTGAAATCACTTCCCTGTCCTCACCAAAAGTCTGTGCTCTTTTTTCTCTCTCTCTCTCTCGTCTCCCCTCGCTTTCTTTCTCCATCACGCTTACAGGCAGGGGCACCAGCTTCAAAATGCCCCCAAAGCCTTCACTGAAGAGTGAGGTTGTCTAAAATAGAGCACACACTGCCTCAGATCAGATCATGATACCCAGAGCTTCTCCATTCACAGAAAAGTAAGTGATTTCCTCTTCCCCTCACACAGCCTACAGCACGTTACAGTTGTGCTTCAGAATCGGAGAACAGACTGGAGGAACTAAGAGATCTTTTCCATTGCTAGCTTATCACTGTATATATTTATTCAGGTGAAACATCAGTCTCAAAGTCAGAGTGACCTGCCTTGAGTCAGGCTCCTCCCAAAGCTCACCTGGGTGCTGTGAAAAGGAGCAACTCCCAGCCAGCAAACAAGCAGCAGTGAGAAGACATGTGGGAAATCTAAACACTTCTGGTTCCCTCTGAGTGCCACAGTCCAGACAGTCTCCAAATTCCTCTTCTAAGACAGAGTTCCTGAAGGATCAACAAGGTCCAGGCTACTTTGGATTTGCCCTCTTCGCAGTTTTCTAACCCTGAGAGCACTGGGAGGTCCCCATGCCCACAGGAGCTTGCACCTCCAGCACAGGTACCTAGAATCCTAGAATGGCTTAGGTTGGAAGGGACCTCAGAGATCACCTACTCCAACCTCCCCTGCCATGGGCAGGGACACCTCTCAACTAGACTCAGCTGCTCAAGGCCTCATCCAGCCTGACCTTGAACACCCTCAGGGAGGAGGCATCCACAACTTCCTTCCTTCCAGAGTCTCTCACCACCCTCAAAGCGAAGATCTACTTCCTAAGATCCAGTCTAAACCTACTCTCCCTCAGCTTCAAACCATTCTCCCTTGCCCTATTGCTACACACCCTTATGCAAAGTCCCAGTGGCTTTGAGCTCAGGTCTCTCACCACCATTTGTGCACCTGCATTCATCTGGATGGATTTTGGTGCAGGACCAGGGCTTTGCATACCAGATGTGGCACCTCCCCTGTCTCCATGTGCTGCCACTCGAAAAGGGGCTCTGAAAAGGTCTTGCAGGACTTTTTTGCTAGCTCAGCACCTAGGACCCCACAGCCAGCCACCAGAGCCCATGGAGTGCTGTGCTCATCAGTGCACAAACATTCAAACAGGCATTTTGCCTCCTGCACAGAAGGTACCTGCACTAGTGGCAAACCTCAGTGAGCTGCAGCAGGGCTATTTACTCTGCTGCGCTAATCAGATTTGCTTTCAGCAGGTTTTCCTAACAGTGAGGGGGGAAACTGGGCCAAACTTGTCCACATGATGGCTCCTCCCTGCACTCACACTGACTCAGCTGAGCTGGAGGCAAACAGTGGTGGGATTATAGTAAACTGGATGGAGGCAAGCACAGCCTGCTTTCCAAGAATGTGAGCAAGCTACCGCAGCTCACCCACGCAGCCCCCCGCCTCCCGGCTGAGCGCTGAGGTGGACACAGAGGGACAGCAGCTCAGGGACATCTCACCAGGGTGGCATTGGAGGGAATAGCTACTGCTTCTGGTGTGGTGACCTAGGGCAGCTGAGACCTCAGAGAGGTTCTCAAGGAAGAATCTTGATAACCATTGCAGGCAAATATCTCCATTTCTTTGGGGAGCATGTCAGCAGCCAGGACTTCTGGTTATTTCCTTTCACCAACCGCAGGATATCACTCTAATCTCATCTGAACTTGGGAGAGCTTGCACTCATCCAGGCCTTGGCTGTGCCTGGCTGCGGGGGAGACTCCAGCTCTAGTTTGTGCAGGAGAAAAAAGGGACCTGAAGGTGGGCTGCAGGACCCTGCAAGCACATCAGCTATAACCCCTCATTAAACAAATGTGGCGTGATGAATAGGAAGGATGAGAGCACAGAGCCCTCTGCAGAGAGCACCACTTGCTCAGCACAGCCCCCTGCAATCTCTCAGAAAGGAAGAAATAGGATATGCATAAGATAAGGCTGAACACATCTTCCAGGTCCTGCACAGCCCCTGTGCCTGTAAGGGTGTGCAAGCTCCTGTCGAGGACACTGTTCCTCCCTGGGCATGTGCTCTGGCAGGGGCACCACGTGCTGTGGGTGCCTGCACACCCAGGAGTCACCTCTGTGCTTGGCTCATGGCACTCTCTGCTTCCTGAGACTGGATCCTGAAGGGTCTGGCAATTTACAGGAGATACAGTCTCAGAGAATATTAATGCAAAGTGAAAAACAACTGATAAGAGAAGCATTTGCCATTTCTCTCTGCTTCAGTCAAGCTCTCAGCTCTTTACTACTTCAGTTTCCAGCATCCTTCAGGCCTTATGACTGGGTGCAGGGCCAGCTGTAACACGATACCAACACAATGTCCTAGTGCTGGCTTCTGGCATTACATAAACCTATATTTGGGTCAGATTCTCATCCACTTTGAGACTCCTTTGCACCATGCTGGCAGCAGAAAGGGGCCACAGCAGTACATTACATGCACAACACCATTTGAGCCACCTTTCTCTTGCCAGAGTGATGCCTGGTCCGAGCCAGAATCTGGCCCTTCACTTAATGTGTTTAACAAATGAGGCTGTTCCTTGAATCTCGAAGACAGAGAGAGGGTCAGCAACTGCCTGAGCACCAAGCAATTCTTCCCTGGGCAGCTGGAAATCTGTGCTGTTAGGAAGTGGAAATGCATCTTGTGTGTTAGCTGCCTCCCCACAAAGAAACCTCTCAGCAAAAGCCTGTTTCTCCTCTCGACTAAGGAGACATCCATTTCAGTGGCAGTGTGCAGCAATGCTCATCAGGACTGGCCACAGGTGGTCAATTATTCCTCTGCCTGTCTACAAGAAGTGTGTTTATTCCTCATAATAAAAAGTATTAGTACAATTCAGAGTTTATTGCTCAATTAGGAGAGTGACATGCAAAGAGTTACAACCTCTCCTGGAGGATACAACCAGAAGGGAATTTCTGCAGCTGAATGAAGCACCAACCTCCTCCCCTCCAGGCACAAAACCTGCACAGCCCAAGAGGAACCTGGTCTAGTGCAAGATGGCCCTGCCCATGGCAGGGGGGGTGGTACTAGATGATCTTTAGAGTCCCTTCCAACCCAAGCCATTCTATGATTCCATAACTCTGTGAAGGCTTCACTGAAGTTGCTCTTGCCAGTTTGCTGTGAGGTGTACAGCCTGGAAGTAATTCAGATTGCTATGAGCAAAACAGACCCTGCCTGTAAAGAACATCTGGGCTCAAGATACTGCTGCAGGTTGGTCTGCATGTACCCCCATCTGAAAGCCCCCAGCCTGCAAATGAAAGCATGAGCAAGACAACTCTGTGTAGGGAAGCAGAGATTTCTACCCAGAGAGAGAAACAACAGCACACCAACAGCACACCAGCAGCACACCAGCAGCACACTGCAAAGACAACATTCATAAGAATGGTGACAGATATCATCCCCTGCCTGACTTATGGAGCCATCAAGAGCTCACTTCCACAGAGCATTTTTGGAGCCTTTAGTTGACTAAATCACCAATTTCGAATCTGTCAGACTTCATTATGCAGATCAAGAGCCTCTCCTTCATTTCATTTGTTATGCATTAATAAGAGCACTGGTGACTGTATTCTCCTGCACAGCCAAAGCCTCTCTGCCCTTGCATAGTAAATTTTGTTCTCTCTGGCAGTCAAAAGAAGACCTGAACACAACAGCAACATGGCTTAGTTGCTATGCAGAGACTTAGAGCCGCTGCATAGGGATCAGTTCCAGAGTTTGGTTTGATTTGAAGCAAGCCAGGCCAACTGGGGTTGGGATCTGATGAGGTTTTCCTGCTTGCCTGTTTGTCTCGTCCGCAGGTGAAGTGTGTGCTCAGGCCAGACTGACCCCAGGATCCCCCCCAGCCCGCTGCAATCCCAGTTCACTGCCATCCAGCTTGCTGCCTGCTGCAGTTACAATACTCCTAACAACAGGCAGATTTATTATGAATGCTGGTAAGGATCTTTTTTCTCTCTCATTGACTAGATGTGACTCAAAAAGTTAATGGTAATTGCTCTCATCTTCATTTAGCAACGAGAGAGGGAGAGAGAGAAATGGGAGCAATTTGCAGATCTGAGAGCAGGTCATTACAGGTGTGTTATATTAGTGTATTCATGAGCCCCCTGGGACAGCCATGCTGAGATATCCAATAACTTTCTTAATGTGTAATTACACACCATTGGACTATAATTGATTAATTGAAAAGGGAATGTAGGCAGATGCTAGGCCAAGGCTGCTGCTGCTCATTAAATGAGTATGTCCTTGCTTCTTTTTAATAAGTTAACTACTCAAAAGCAATTAAGTGAGAACTGGTGTTTGTTAGATTTTAGGTAATGATTGGTATGAACTTCTATACTAAAATGCAGGATTTGTATTTTGGTGTTTGGGTTTTTTTCCCCCCCATCCCCAAAGCAAATAACACATGTCACTGCTGAGATGCAGAAGAGGTGCCTGCTCCAGACAACAGTGAGCAGTGAGATATGCTCCTCACAGACAAATCTTCCTCCCTGTGCTCTGAGATGACTGCATGGCATTTGTCTGCCTTCTTGGGATGTCATTCCTGGAAGCCCTGCACAGTCCTGGGGATTCCCAAAGAGATAAGGCCACAAATTTGAAATCTCAGAGCACCCCCAAGCCTCCCTCACAGTCCAAATGGTGGCCAAGCTCTTCTCAACTCTCCTTCCCATAGGCTGGACCTTAGCTCTGAGAAACAAAATAAGCTCGGGCTCCTGATTGTCAAAATCCCTTACCACTGTATCTTGGCTTTTAAAGTGGTCACAACCTTGAAACTGCTTTCCTTTATCATGGGGAGGACAATGCAGGCAGCAAGAGGTGGCATAAGCCAAGTGCATTACAGAAAGTCACACTGCTCTACACAGGCATCTTGTCAGACCTGGCCAAACTCATTAACACCCTGCATGAGTGAGACTCAGGCTGAGGTGCAAAAGGGTCTGAGCAGCGGGGGACTAGCAGCAGTTTTACAGGCTGGCTGTGCTGCGGGCCAGCCGTGGTGAGACGTGGTGTGAGGGACAGCTGCCCCCCAGGTAGCTGCCAGGGTGCTCCACAGGCCCTGCAGACCCCAAGAAGGAAGCAATTTATAGCTCTGGGTGAGGGCTTTGGAAATATTCTTTCCAGTTTCTGTGGAAGGAAATCCGCCACAGAATTTTCTTTCCCCACACTTGCCCTCCTCTGGAACAAGGCATATCTTTATTCTTTGACATTCTATAAAACCTGTCTGAATTTTATTTAAATTGGTTCTGAATGCCAGTTTCAGAGAGCAAAGCCATGATTCACAACGAGTTTTCTTTCCAAGGGATACACACTTGGGTTTGTTTTGGGCCTTTTTTTTCCCCCCTCCCCCACAGTTTTATAGAGGTTTAGGTTGGGGGGTGGGGGGAAGGGGTGGCTGAAGTTGTTGTTGTTGTTGTTGTTATTGTTTTCAGGCTTTTTTATTTTAACATTTATTGAAATTGTTATTAAGAGGCAGCCTGCTGAAAAATTGCACTTTCAGTTAACACTGGATCATCCAAGTGCCAGGTTCTGCACATTGGCCACAGCAACTCCATGCAGCGCTACAGGCTGGGGACAGAGTGGCTGAGAGCAGCCAGGTAGAGAGGGACCTGGGGGTACTGGGTGATGGTAGACTGAACATGAGCCTGCAGTGTGCCCAGGCAGCCAGGAGGGCCAATGGCATCCTGGCCTGCATCAGGAAGAGTGTGGCCAGCAGGAGCAGGGAGGTCATTCTCACCCTGTACACTGCACTGGTTAGGCCACACCTCGAGTCCTGTGTCCAGTTCTGGGCCCCTCAGTTTAGGAAGGAGGTTGACTTGCTGGAACGAGTCCAGAGAAGGGCAACAAAGCTGGGGAGGGGTTTGGAACACAGCCCTGTGAGGAGAGGCTGAGGGAGCTGGGGTTGCTTAGCCTGGAGAAGAGGAGGCTCAGGGGTGACCTTATTGCCCTCTACAACTATCTGAAGGGAGGCTGTAGACAGGAGGAAGTTGGTCCTCTTCTCCCAGGCAACCAGCACCAGAACAAGAGGACACAGTCTCAAGCTGCACCAGGGGAGGTTTAGGCTGGAGGTTAGGATGAAATTCTACACAGAGAGAGTGATTGGAGGTGTTTAGGAGGAGACTTGATAGGGTGCTTGGTGCCATGGTTGAGTTGATTAGATGGTGTTGGATGATAGGTTGGACATGATGATCTCGAAGGTCTCTTCCCACCTGGTTTATTCTATTCTATTAAGCTTGGAAGAGACCTCTAAGATCAAGTCCAGCCTCCTACAAGGGGATTTTCTTTGCTATTTACTCATTTAAATTCCCAGTCAACAACCAAAAGATTGGTGTTCTTCAGAAAAAACCCACAATCCCTTTGGAGAGGGGAATTTGTCAAGGAGGAGATGTGGGAGATGAAGATTATAACTCAAGCAAACACGTCGAGGGAGGGAAGCAAGGAGTGAAAAGGCAACGCAGGCTTTAATGAGGAGAAATGAAGGCTGGAGAGATTATTCAGAGGTTAGCAGTAATTGCACATTTATTAATAAAAATTGTAATGCTTGTTCTGGGGAGGAAGATGACAGAATTTGAGCTGTAATGGCATTTTAATTATTTTCCTTCTCTTTTTTGTCTCACAAATGCAATTTGCTTCTCTTCCTATGTAATAATAACAATAATAATAGCAGCAGTGCTGTTGGGAAACATGTCTCCTTCTGGGGAAAGGCAGGCTGGGGCTCACAGTGTGTCAAGTGGCACATCCTCATAATGCCCCCCTGTTGGCATGAAGGCAGTGCTAACCAGAGATGCTGAGCAGAAGGTGCTTGCTGCTTCCAGTGTCCCCAGGCAAGTGTTGTGGGACAGGGACTGTGACTCACTTTGGGCTCTGGGAGGCCAAACACCCACGTTGGTAGCCATGGTCTTTCCCAAATCTGCCCTGTTTCCATTGCCTATCTTCCTGTGCCACCTCCTCCTCTCACTGCCACACCTATTTTTCCATCTCTTTAGCTCCCTGAACTCTTTAGTTCACTTGACCAAGAAAGGCAGGGCTTATGCAGTGCTACTGGGGGCACCATCCTGCTTCTGCTGAAAGCCACATCCCTGACATGGAGGAACTTTGCTCCTTTTATCCCCTTCTCCTTCCCTTCCTCCTCCTTGCTCCCCATGCTCCTGGGGATTTTGTACCTTCTATTTTGTATGTCACCAGGAACTGACAGGGACTTACTTTTCTTGCTGCTCTCAAGGGTTAATGGCCCCCTCCTCTCTGCAGGAGGGGTGCTGAATCCCTCACCCTCCTTCCTGATGCAGGTCACTCCTAACCCTGAATAAAGAAGTGAGGTTTGGATCTTATTTCCAGTGGTGCTGCTATCTCAGCCTTGCTGTGGCAGGGTTGTATTTTCTAAGTATCTTCTGTGTATTCCTACAGCTGGTCTCTGATTGCAGCCTTCAGCTTAAGTAGTATCAATCAAGAGTTGTGTTTTCTACACTTTGTATTAGCTGTTAGCTGCCTACAGCAGTTTTTGGTCAGAGATGGGGAAGGCATCTCAAAGCAGTCATTGGGAGGCTTAAAGGGAGGCTTCCTACTGATTTCCCTGGGCTTTGGGTCACAGGTCATGGAGTCCTAAACTTCATGGGAGTCAAGGAAAAAAAATCACAGAATGCCAGGTTGGAAGGGACCCCAAGGATCCTCTGGTCCAACCTTTCTAGGTGATAGTGCGGTTTAAATGAGATGACCTAGCATCCTGTTGAGTCTTAAAGAGTGTAAGAGAATCCACTAGTTGGGAGATGATTCCAGTGTTTAACTGTTCTCATTGTGAACAATTTTCTTCTGGATTCCAATCAGAATGTCCCCAGGAGTAATTTGTACCCATTGCCCCTTGCATTTTCCATGTGATTCCTTGTAAAAAGGGAGTCTCTGGCATCCTGGTAGCCCTAATTTTTCAGTAGAATGGAGGTACAGGATGTGGGAAGGGGAACAAGACCCCCAAGAAGGTTTATGCAGGCCCAGGAACAGGACCCAAACCTCCCAGGTCCAGCCCATGCTGCCGTACCATGAACAACAGCCTTCAGCTCCACTGTGGGGTAGAAAAACCTATATTTCAAAGGCAGGGCAAGGAGGACACAGCCTGTGCACCGAGCAAGACAGTGGAGGCATTTATTCTCAAGCAGGAAACAGATCTGTGCAGACAGGCACGGGGCCTATCGCTTCCCAGGGCCTGCGTATCGCACGGCGGCTGGCAGGCAGCAGCTCCGCGCTTGGCCCTGCATTATCCCAGCCAGATGCTATCAGGGCAGGGGAGCCGAGGCAGCCAGTGCCCCATGGGGACCTGTGCAGGTAGGCAGCGGGCAGGAGCTAGGTGTCACAGGATCACAGGATGTTAGGGGTTGGAAGGGACCCCAAGTCCACCCCCCCTGCCAGAGCAGGACCATAGCATCCAGCACAGGTCACACAGGAACACTTCCAGATGGGTCTTGAAAGTCTCCAGAGAGGGAGACTCCACAGCCTCCCTGGGCAGCCTGTTCCAGAGCTCTGTGACCCTCACAACAAAGTTCTTCATCACGTTGAGGTGGAACCTCCTGTGCTGCAGTTTATATCCATTACCTATCCTTGTCCTATCACAGGGTGCAAGTGAACAGAGCCTGTCCCTTCCCTCTTAACCCCCAGCCCTCAGATATTTGTATTTATTCATGTAATTCCTCCTCAGTCTTCTCTTCTCCAAACTAAACAGCCCCAGGGCTCTCAGCCTCTCCTCATCAGGCAGTGCTCCAGTCCCTTCATCATCCCAGTAGCTCCCTGTTGCACTTTCTCCACCAGATCCCTGTCCCTCTTGAACTGGGAAGCCCAGAACTGGATGCAATATTCCAGGTGAGGTCTCACCTGGGCAGAGTAGAGGAGGAGGAGAACCTCCCTTGGTCTCCTGGACACACTCCTCTTAATGCAGCCCAGGATCCCATTGGCCTTCTTGGCCAAAAGGGCACATAGCTGACTCAGGGATAACTTATTATCCACCAGGACCCCCAGGTACTTCTCCAAGGGGTTTCCTCTCCCGCTTAGGGCTGCAAATCTGCCTGTGGTCTGAGCACTGCCTTTGGCAATGCGTTCACCCAGCGCCCATGGGCTTCCACAGTCCCTAGGAGCCTGCGCCCGGGGAGCAGCACACAGCCCTTTGTTCAGCCTGGCTGCAATTAAGGACCAAGAAACCTTGACAATAATTTTGCCTGGTTTGCTGCCCTTGCTTGAAAAGAAACAGAATGTGAAGTTATTTTGGTGGGGGGTTTAAAATGCTCTGCTAGGACTCAGCAACAATTTGCTTTCTGCAAATGAAATGTTACAGGCGATTAGTCCACGACATGACCTAAGCCTCACTGTTATTTCAGTCACAAGAAAGGTTGAATTTCACGTGGCCAAGATTACTGAGCTCTTAAGAACATCAGCAGCAATTCACTGCTGCAATTGCTTTTCTCAAGCAATATTTTTGTTCCAGAGCCATAACTGCCATTCTGACAGCTCCCTGTGCCTGGTCCAAAGTCCCCCAAACCCAGGGCGAGCTCTCCGTTGGCAGCTGTGGGCTTTGCGCTGCTGTCTGCTCCAGCCACTGTGTGCACCGTGGTGCAGCTGATGGAGCAGTACCAGTTGTGTCAGGCTGCTGTAGCAAAAATGATGAAATCTCTTGGTAAACCACCAAAAATTAGCACCAGTGGTGAGACACAGCAACCACTGAGTGATGCTGAAGCAGCAGTAGGCACTTCCATGGAGGTTTTAACTCTCAGCAGGCTTGGTACCAGTAGTTCTACAACCTGGAGCTCCACAGGGTGTCACATGTCTAGTCCTCCTCTCCTGGTCCTCCCCTCCAGGGTGCTGAAACCACCTCCTGGTCAGTACCACAGAGGCTAGATGTGGCTCTACACCCCTCAGTGCTGCTGGGCAGCAGTCCTGCTCCAGCTTTCTGGCTGAAAGTTCTGTGTGTCCCAAAGCTGTAGCCAGAAGGAAGGCTGAGCTCTCCCCGGTTCCCACCTAACAGGCTGAGGGCAGGTCCAGGGGGATATACAAGGGGAAGAACTTTTGCCTCCTCTCTCTTAAGGATAGAGACAACCTGGGACACAAAAAGGGTGGAGAGGCAAGAGAGGGGATGAGCAAAGCTACCTCCCCCTAATCCAGTCCTCCCTTGAAGGCACTGTGATTACAAATGGACTGAAAGGTATTTTCTGTTCGTGCTAAATCATTTACAGCAGCAGTTTTGCTTGACACTGGGGCACAGGAATTCACACCTCACTTCCTGGAGCCAAAACTCTGACGGCCTCCAAAGGATACCAAAATGCATACTGACATTTACCTGGACTCTGACAACAAAACCCACTGGCCCCAACTGATCACAAACATTCTCACATTCCAGTACCATATCACTGAGGTGAACCTGCCTGCATCCTTGCTGCCCTGCCTGGACGTCCCACAGTGTGCCATGCTTTCTGACCCTATCTCTAGCGCTGGAGCAGCAGAGCAAAGCAACACAACTTTAATCAAAGTATCAGCTGTAGCTCTGGCTCCTCTCAGCCTTGCCAGAGCCTCCCCAAAGGCCTTCTGCTCACAGAAGAACATTTTGCATTTCATGTTGCAGTTGCAGATGCTTTCAGGGCTTTCTATACCTCTCTGTTAGTGACCAAAGACAAAGTCTGCATTAAATCCAGTAACAGGAATGTTTAGCTTTGTGTCTTTTACCTAACAGCTTCCAAGGACTATCCTATAATTCATCACACATTGGACTCCATGAATTTATCCTCCCAGAGCAGAACTGCTAGGAGCAGACTTTTTGATTTCAAAGAGGAGAAGATCATGATTTTACTGCAGGAAAACCAGGGATCACAGCTGGGTATGGGACTGGAAAGGAATTTGTTGTTTCCAGGGTGTTTATGTTCTGTTTGGCTATGTGTTTGCTTTACATAGAACCCCACAGCGGTGGGTGGCACTCAGATCATCTCTATAAACAAATGATCTGGAAAGCAACCTGGGGTTTCATTTCCTTAACCCACCAAATTCTCCTCTGCTCATACAGCAGCATGCCAGTCTGAGCCCTTGACTCAGTACTCTGGGTAACTCGGGAGGGGGAGGATGGACTGTTGGTTTTTCTTTCCCACTTTTGTTAAAAGGCAACCAAGCATGGCTCTTCCTACCCTGACTAACCTGGGTAGGTGCCAGATGGATTCTTCCTTTCTCTAGGCAATGGCTCAGGAATTCCAGCCGGCTAGAGCTGGGGCTGTGGGCTTTTCATTGGCCTTTTCACTCCAGCCTACCCTTTCTCTGCAGTTAATCCCATCTCTCTCTCCACATGCACTATGAGCTGGGCTCTACTACTCCCTAACAATCAGCTTCCAGAGGACTAAATTCTGCCTTTCCCTTCTGGAAACAAAGACCTGCATGAAAAAAAAGCTTCCAGCCACTGGTGGAATAAGAAATTAAAATCCTGAGGCAGCGCTTATGGGAGAGGAGTGGACAGCTGGCCAAGACAGCTTGCTGGCCCGGCCCTTGAAAAAGAAATTCGATTTATGTAGTTCCCAGTATTTATCATGGGTAACTCCACTTAAGAAAGCAAGGTTCTCAAAAATACTGGGAAGTGCACAGGGAAAATTTGGTGTCCTCACTGAGCACTGCATCTTAACTGCTTTGTTCTCCCTGCTTCACAACACGTGGCACGAGACGGCGCGTCGGGATTAGCATGGGCAATGAGTGTCCTAATCCTCTCCCTGCACAATGCCTGCCTACACCAACCACAATCTGTGAGTCTCACTGCTCTGCTTACTCTCTAGAGCTACCTTAAGCACATCAGGGGTTTCTTTTGCCTTGTATTATACATCTTTCTTCCCCCTATTTTCTATCAAGCTCTCTCTCAAAAAAAAACCCACCCAAACCCAATGGCTGAGTTTTACCTCGCTACCCAAAACTCAGCTGAGTTTTACCTCACTGCCCAAAACCCAGTTGAGTTCTACTTCACTACCCAAAATCCAGTTTTTACCTCACTGCCCAAGCCCAGTTGAGTTCTACTTCACTACCCAACCAGTTTTTACCTCACTACCCAATACCAGCTGAGTTTTACCTCACTACCCAAAACCCAGCTGAGTTTTACCTCACTACCCAAAACCAAGCTGACTTTTACTTCACTACCCAAAACCCAGCTGAGTTCTACTTCACTACCCAAAATCCAGCTGAGTTTTACCTCACTACCCAATACCCAGCTGACTTTTATTTCACTACCCAAAACCCAGCTGAGTTCTACTTCACTACCCAAAGTCCAGTTTTTACCTCACTACCCAATACCCACATGAGTTTTACCTCACTACCCAAACCCCACGTGACTTTTACCTCACTACTCAATACCCAGCTGAGCTCTACCTCACATCCCAAGTTATCTTCTCTTCTGGAGAACTAAGTGATGAAGAAAGCATTCACTTTGTAATCCCCTACATCACTATGCTTTCAAATCTCTCCAGGTACCGAGGAGTTAAAGCTTGCTGTGCATGCCTGGGAAGTTGGCATGCAGCACTGCTCTTGTGGGACAGCCATGGCATGCAGAGCCAGCAGCAGCAGCAGCACAACCCCTGGATCCCACCTGGCAGCACCCTCCCAGCACCAGCATTTCCCAACCAGAGGAGCCTGTGCTTGCCAGAAGAAACCTTGCTGGAAAATAGCAGCTGAACCCCGGAGCAAAGAGAGCACTTGTAAGCCAAAATCTCCAGTTTCACCTGACAGGCTGTTACAGTCCTCACTCTCAACTGCACTGAGAAAAGTCCAAGGATGTTCCTGATACTCCAAAGCATAAACAAGTTTCAGTTTCTCTTTCATTAATAAAAACATCTCAGCTTTTCACTCAGCCAAGCATCTGACTTTGCACTGTTGAGATTCCAGGTTTTTACCATGGGGAAAATACTCTTTTTTAAGAGGAAGCAGCTGTCCCCATGCCTGCCTTTCGTATTTCTTCCCCTCTCCCCTCCCAAAGAGACAATTCCTAGCACAAACACAGGAATAGTGACTGCCCTTCAGGAGAAAGATGCTATCTTAATGGTCAGTTCCTGTGAAATTTGCTTTAATCTCAGGCACATTTTTAAACAGCATTGTTTGCCAAGAAGGAAAACAAAACCAGAGAAGGAAACCCACGGCCTCTAGTTCCCTCTCCATCAAAGCCTAGACTCAACATTGTATTTTCACTGAAAGTTCCTAAAATACATCTTTAAAGACAGCAGAGCTACACATTCATTTGTCTAGTTTGTTGGGTTGGGGTTTTTTTTTCACATACAAATTGAGTACAGATCACATCCCTGCCAATTTTGTTTCCAATAGCATAGGAAAAACAAAACTATGACAAATTGCTTTTATTACTTCCTTAAACAAGAACTGAAACTTGTCCAAAAAAGCACATGAAAGACTAACTTGGATGGCTTGAGCTTTTGCCAGGTGCAGGAGTGATATAATAAAGCAAATATGTAAATACATGGTAACAGAGGAGTAATTAACTGGGCATTAAAAGAATGCTTGGTTTTAATAGCACAAAGGGGGTTAATTGGTCCATTGATTGCTTGCACTAAAAGTAAAGCAGATTTTCAACCAAAATGATGCACAACTTATTTCATGCTGTGCTGTCTCACAATTTGAGTCCTGAACTCCCCCAACACCAAGAGGCCCTTGCCTTCAGGGGCATCTCAGTGTGCTGGGATGGTTCATCAGGTTTGGTGTGACCAGTGGCACCCTCAATAGCTTGGCCTTGAAGGAACAGCTCCACTTCTTTGGCACAAGCACTGTGACTGCACCGGTGAATTACTTTCTGTTTCCTCCCCTTAGTACATAACCCTCCTGCCCCTGAAACCAAGAGGAATGTTGGTCTTCTGGGTGATGGGAACAAACTGACCCTTTTGAGTGACACCTATGGCCCAAAACCCCACTGTCATTACCTAATCAGGGGTGGGATCAGCATGGAGGACACCTAAGGGGTAGGAGAGCCTATGGGTCCACTAGTCCAAGTGTGGTCAGGATGCTCTGTGTGAGTAGAGGGGACTGGCCCTCCACTCGGGGCTTCTCTGGTCAACTGCCTGAACATGAGGGCTGGTTTTGGCACTGTGTTATGTTGGCTCATCAGCTTGGCTTTGCTGGGGAACCATGAACAGCGTTTGAATCCTCTACAGGGAAGGCAGACAGGGGTTGTAACACAGAGGAAGTGCATCTTGATCCTCTACTGCCACCCACCTCTTCTGTAGTTATAGTGACCAAAAAAAACCTGATGGTGTTTCAAAACATAACCCAAAACATTCTGACTCTCCACAAACTTTTCCAGTTAGCTAGACCATGCATTTTACTTCAGCAGGGCCAAGAAGAAAGGCAAATGTGAGGGAGAGCTGCACCAAATCACCTCAAGCTCCCCTTCTGAAAGCCGTGTCTGCAGCTCTCTTAAATGAATCACAATTCATTCTCTGTTTACTTTAGGCAAACAGAAAAACTCATCGTGGAGCACTCATTTTTGCAAGCTAATCAAGACCATTAGGTCCCAACAGAATCATTTAATAGAAATGTAATAGGCATTCCTTCTTGCTTTTAATCTTGCCTAGCTGCAAATGCTGAAATGAACAGTGAATTAACCCTGCCTTGGAACAGAGATGCTTTCACAGATGATATCATCTCTCTTACGCCTTGTAAACACTCCAGGCTCCCTGTATCTGCTTTCCTTGCTTTCACTCTTTCCTCACAGCAGAGGAGAGGAGAGGAGTGGGGAGGAGAGAAGTGAGGAAGAGAGGAGTGAGGATAGGAGAGTGGAGAGGCTGCTCCCGCCCGCATGCAGCTAGGAAGGGGAGGAACAGGCGAGCTGTGGTGGGAGTAGTGCGCGAGCAGCGCAAAACGCAGCACCACCGCCCCAAAACAGGGCAGAGCTAAAAGGTGGATGGGAGAGAGGGAGTTTTGGGGGTGCCTTGAGGGAAGAGGGGTTTTCTGCGTACCACCAGCCACTCCCTGCATTGCCCTCCCTGATGCAGCGTGCAAGACAAGGTGGAACCACAAGGCCATTCACGCGCTGTTTGTTTCAAGCAATCTGAGCTCTTCAATCGTTCACGGACAGAGCAGAACTAGCATGAAAACAAAACCTCTCATATTTCACACTCTGTGCCATCATGAACCCCAACCAAAAAAAACCAAAAAGTAAATAAATAAATCAATCAAAAAAGAAGAGAAGGAAAATGAAAGAAGGTTTTCACTGTGCTAAAGTAACAATCTAGACTTGTTGTAAGTACGTTATTCTTACAAGTAGTTCGCAGTTATTCTTGAAGGCAAGTCTTGGAGTTTCCTTAGCATAGTGCTGCTGGGGAAAATTTTCAGCATGTCCATCTTCATCTCTAGCCTGAAGGGAAATATAATGGCCTATTTAGGGACTTACAAATAATGGAAGGTTAAAAAAAAAATAAATAAATAAAAAATAGTAATAATAAGTTCTTTTTTTTTTTCTTTCTTTTAATTAAAAATTACTTATTGTAGTTATTTAGTTAGTTATTTATTTATCTTAAATAGCTACAAGCACATCAGCTCAGATCATTCAAACAGATGGGAATTCCCCCCCATACAACATCATTGCATTAAGTTTCTTTTCAATACACCTTTCAGAGATGAGAACCTGAGATGCTGGGGTTCTGACCCAGCCGAGGTGGAACATGCAAATTCATTGGTGCTGTGAGCATCAGAACGACAAAAGACAAACCCAGAATGAGAGAGTTGAGCTGGACACTGAAGTAACTCAGGGTTGGTTGGTTGGTTGGTTGTTGGTTGGCTTGTTTGGGTTGTTTTCCCCAAGGTACTCCACTGCATTTATCAGGGTCACATTGCATAGTATCATAGTATCATAGTATCAGTCAGGGTTGGAAGGGACCACAAGGATCATCTAGTTCCAACCCCCCTGCCATGGGCAGGGACACCCCACACTACATCAGCCTGGACAGAGCCTCATCCAGCCTGGGCTTAAACACCTCCAGGGACGGGGCCCCGACCACCTCCCTGGACAACCCATTCCAGGGTTTCACCACTCTCATGGTGAAGAACTTCCTCCTCACCTCCAGCCTGAATCTCCCCACCTCCAGCTTCATTCCATTCCCCCTAGTCCTATCACTACCTGAGATCCTGAGAAGTCCTTCCCCAGCCTTCCTGTGGCCCCCTTCAGATACTGGAAGGCCACAATTAGGTCACCTCAGAGCCTTCTCTTCTGCAGACTGAACAGCCCCAACTCCTTCAGTCTGTCCTCACAGGAGAGGTGCTCCAGCCCTCTGCTCATCCTCGTGGCCCTTCTCTGGACACCTTCCAGCACCTCCAGATCCCTCTTGGAATAGGGGCTCAGTTAAACTCTTTTTTTGTTGCATGCTCCAGAGATTCCCCTGGGAAATTTGTTTTCAGGGTCAAAAAATGATTTAAAATAAATAAAGAACTGAAAATAAGTTTTCATACTTGTCCTTTCCATGTAATCCTGTCAGGGATGAATGGATTCTCCCTCCATGTTTAAGGGAAGCTTTGAAAGGAGCAATCATCTAGCAAGAACAATGATCCCTCAGTCAAATGTGGTCAAAATATTTAATGACAAAGATGCATCAGAACTTGCTGGTTCCTTGGAACTAGACTGTTAATTAAGCAAGCTGAACTTTCAATGGAGGCATTACCAGAGCCCAGCAGCAATCCTGCTTCCACAGAGGAATTTATTTGGTAGGCTATCCTTTTTTCCTTTCCTACAGTGTTTTCTGCTTTCCAGTGAAAGCAAAAAGGGAGAAGCAGGTGAAAGGAGGAGTGTCAGCAATCCACTCATTACACTGTTCATTTGAGTGACACTTGCACTCCGTTCCGCTCCATCTCATCTGATCCCTGACTGTTCGCTCGCTCTCTCTCGCAGCCTCCCGAAATTCACAGCTGAGCTGTCTCCCTCACATATGGCTCGCATATAATTATGCACATTCCATTTTACACTGCATTAAAATGATGAGCTCCTGGCTCCCTGCCAACCTATTTAAATCAGCCCCTGCCCAAAGAAGCTGGGGGAGAGGAGGAGGAGGGTTGGATGGCGGCGGGGGAAATGACTGGAGTGGGGGGCGAGGGTGGAGGAGATGGGGTGAGGAGCAGGTAGTCCTGCTTCCCATGCTTCCAGCTGCTTCCCGTGCTTCCAGCTGCCTTGTGTCTCCCCTCCCGGGGCAGGGGGCGCAGGGGTGCGCGGGTGCGATGCGGGCGCATGGCGGCATCTGCTGAGTGCCGGCGCGGCCTGAGCTGCCTGTCGCTGTGTGTCACACTCCCCACGCCCAGGCTGCTTCAGCCCTGCCATTTGTGAGAGATATTTACACCTTGTAGGCTCGATGGCTTGTTTGTCTTCGAACAGGCTGCTGCCTCTGCCCGGGGAGACCGGGTGGAAAAGGGGAGCAAAGGGTTAATAGCACCCTGGGCTTTTAGGAACACGTGAAGGGGTTGTGTTGAAAGCCCCTCCTTGACTTCAGCAAGATTCAACTTGGGGTTCTGCTTGGCAGCCCTGGGGCATGAACAAACTCTGCCCAGCAGAAAATACCATTTGAAAAAGAGCAGAGTTTGTCCAAAAGTGTGTTTTGAGTGGTACCTACAACTGATGATTTGCACAAGAAGTGGGGAGTGATTTTATTCTACACATTCCCTAGCAGCTCACAGGTATTTTCTTTCACTGCCCTCAGTAGCTACAGGGTGGGAAATGTTTAATTTTTTTCCTTCAAACCTGAAGGAAAAGGCAGAGCATTCCTCAGCACCTGAAACCACTTTTAGATTGACAAAGGTTTAAATGTATTCATCTAATTATTAGTTTGCAACTGAAACCTGTCTCACACAGTAAATCTATCTCCCAAGCTGCAGGGAAGTCCAAATTTGACCATGTTTTGTGGGGAAAAACAACAAACCAAAACAAAACCCACCCAATTCTCACTCTGTCCTTTCTTCTCTCTGAAGGGATGTGGGCAACTCACTGAAGCTCCTCCAGGTCAATCAACTGGGGCACAAATGCCTTAAAAATGCCTTGCACCAATAGAAATGGAGCTGTCAGCTCGGAGCTGCCGGTGCCAAGGGGATGCTTGGTGACAGAGCTAGCCAGACGTTGTACAGGGCACAGGTGTTAGGTAGGGTTCTGAGTGCTATCAGTGCCCCCAGCCTCCTGAAACTGTATCTTGGCACTATTCTAGACACTGTGCACATGATGGCTGGCACATTGTAACCTGCCAGTGACCCACGGGAGCATTATCCTGCTGCACGCACACACCTTGTAAAAGGAAATGGATCCCAGGGTGTTTGCAGTGCACGTGTCAAAACATAGAGGCAGCCTCACTGACCCTCAGCCTCTTCCCCAAACTGCCAGTTACACAAAGGTTGTTCACCCTTGCTGATCCAAACTTGATCTTCACAGAATCTGAATAGAATTGCCAGGGTTGGAAGGGACCTCAAGGATCATTTAGTTCCAACCCCCCTGCCATGGACACAGACACTTTCCACTAGATCAGGTTGCCCAGAGCCAAATCCAGCCTAGACCTTAGGGATGAGGCTTCCACCACCTCTTTGAGCAACCTGTTCCAGTGTCTCACCACCCTCATGGTGAAGAACTTCTTCCTGACATCTAATCCAAATCTTCCCTCCTCTAGCTTGGATCAATTCCCCCCAGTCCTATCACTACCTGACATCCTAAGAAGTCCCTCCCCAACTTTCTTGTAGCCCCCTTAAGATATTGTAAGGCCACAAGAAGGTCTCCTCAGAACCTTCTCTTCTCCTAACTGAACAATCCCAACTCTCTCAGCCTGTCCTCATAAAAGAGGTGCTCCAAACATCACCAAAATGTCCTAGTCTCAGAACCAGTTTAGCTACATACTGCTGTCGTTTTCTCAGGCAGCAAAGCTTCATCTACATTAGCTAGCTGGTCTCCACTGGAAAAAAAAACCCAACCCAAAAAGTAACCCTAACCCTATTTGCAGCACTCTGAGCTAATTCTCCATTGCCTTAGATTCATTCATTACTTTTGTCTTCCAGTTGTAAATAATTAGCAGAAGGAAACAACTCTGCACTCTTTGAAGTGTATTTAAAAAGTGGCTCAGAGTTTATCTTTGCCTTGGTAATATTGCAGAATCATAGAATGGTCTGGGTTGGAAGGGTCCTCTAAAGGTCATCCAGTCCAACCCCCTCTGCAGTAAGCAAGGACATCCTCAACTAGATCAGGTTGTTCAGACCCCTGTCGAGTCTCACCTTGAGTATCTCCAGCAATGAGGCCTCAACCACCTCTCTGGGAAATCCCTTCCAGTGTTCCACCACCCTCATGGTGCAGAACTTGTTCCTAACACCCAATCTAAAACTGCTCTTCTCTAATTTCAAACTATTGTCTCTCATCCTATCACTCCAGGTGTTTGGAAACAGTCCCTCTGCAGCCTTCTTATAGCCCCCTTCAGGTATTGGAAGGCTCCCTTAGGTCCCCTGGAGCCTTCTATTCTCCAGGCTGAACAACCCCAGCTGCCTCAGCCTGTCTTTGTAAGGAGGGGTGTTCCAACCCCCTGATCACTTTAGTGGCCCTCCTCTGGACCTGTTCCTTCAGGTCCATGTCCTGTTCCTAGTGACTCACTCTCAGTCACCTCAGCACACCAGTGACTGTCTCTGCTCCCCAGCATCCCCACCTTGCTCACAGCAGGCTGACATCTACAGCTTCTCTGTCAGGCTTCCATGGGATATATTTCACCTGCTATTGTTTAAAAGGAAGCAACTGGGGTAAAAAATCCCCAAGCCAAACCTGTGGTCTCTCTGCTTTTGTAAAAATGCTCTTAAACTGCTACACAATCATTAGAGAAGTGAGAGCACCAAGCAACGTGTGCTCACAATGCTGGGTGGGATTGATTGCATATATGCAAGATATGCTACGACTGCTCTCACAGCACATTTTGTTCCAGGGCTAAAAAGGCTTCAGCTCCTGCTCTGAAGCCTGGGACCGTGGTGTGCACTGCTAGATTTATCAGCACAAAACTGCTGCAACTTCACTGTGGCAGCTCCTCTCTTGGGATTTCCTGAATCTCCTCATTCAATAGCCTCTGCTGGCAGGCAGCCACCTTCCCGTCAGCTGCACGGGATGGAGAGGGAAAGCTGCCCACCGCCCGCCCCCGGGGTGCTGGGCTGGACACTCAACAAAGCCAGAGGCACTCACACGGCCCTGGCTACTCCTGGCAGAAGAGAGCACATCACCCAAGGAGCAGTGCTGGCAAGGAACAGCTAGTGAGGAAACTGCAGGGGACTTGGCAGGGTGGCTTGGCTGTAAGGTCAGGCTGAGGAAGGGCTTGAGCAGGAAACGGTGGCCTTTAATTGCAGGTTAGATAGCAGGAAACCCTTCCTAATGATGGGTGCAGCAAAGTGCTGGAGCAGATTGCCTAAGGAGACTGTCAAAGCCCCATCACTGGCGTTTTTCAAGAGCAGATTAGGCAAACATCTGTCAGGAATGACATGCACAGAGTAGCTCCTGACATGGGGAAGCTGGACAGATGAAAACATCTCCTTCCCTGGGTCACTTTCCTCTCTTCTTTCTACCACTGAGCTTTGAAGGAAAATGTCAGGAGGGTAAGGGGGGAAAAAATTTAAAAGAACAGAAAACAAGATCTAAAAGGATCCCTCTGAAAATAGCACAGCATTTGATGTTCAGAGATATGTGTACTCATTAATAAGTGCATGATGACAACTATCCTTGGCTACACAAACTGTGCTATCTGTTTGTAAGCCAGCCAGCCTATATTTGTGAAAGATGCCAATAGTTTGGAAACAGACTATATGTTAACTCAAGATTCCCTTTTTTAACAAGAGAGAGGCAGCACAAGCTGCAGAACTTCCTCCTCTCTGAAGTGCACAGACATTTGCTTCTCCTTATCCTGAGAGAAAAGTTATCTTGATCCAGACAGAGGATTCCTTAGCTTCACGCTAAGTCTCTTTATGCAGTCTTAGTGTTGGGAGAGGTAATCTGTGCTTACATTTGCCTGTTAGAGGTAGGATCTGATGATATTGTAAATCACAAGGCAGGCTGAACAGAATACTTTATTAAGGTGGAAGTTGTTAATGCAAAGCTTCCACTAAAATGGGACAATGCATTTGCAATGAAATCTCACTGCTTGGTACACAAAAGTTTACTGCCACTGAACTGAAAACACCTAACATCTATTTTCTAAGAGCAATAGCCACTTGAGTAATGCAGAGGGGCAGAATATGCTTATTCAGGATAAAATTGCCACCTAATTGCCAAAAATGTCCTTTAAAACAGATGAAATATGGGACTGGTACCCCCCTGACATGTTAAACACAGATATTAGCTGAACACAGATTCCTAGAATGGGTTAGGTTGGAAGGGACCTTAAAGATCCTCTAGTTCCAGCACCCCTGAGCAGGGACACTTCTCACCAGCCCCGGTTGTTCAAGGCTTCATCCAGCCTGGCTTTGAACACCTCCAGGGAGGGGGCATCCACAACCTCCCTGGGCAACCTGTTCCAGTGTCTCACCACCCTCACTCTCAAGAATTTCTTCCTAATCTCCAGTCTCAATCTGCCCTCCCCAAGCTTCAATCCACTCCCCCTCATCCTCTCACTACAAGCCCTTGTAAAAAGTCCCCTTTCCAGCTTTCTTGTGGCCTCCTTCAGGTACTGGAAGGCGGCTAAAAGGCCTCCCCAGAGCCTTCTCTTCTCCAGGCTGAACATCTCTGGGAGGATAAAAAGCAAAAGAGCAGGGCCAAGCTGCCTGGCGTTGCTATAGAAGCAGAGCTGAGTGTGTGGAGCCTCTGTCCCGCGGTGATCCACAGAGGAAGTTCACATCACCCTTAATCTATTGTCTCCGGAGCCTGGCTGCAGATGGGAGCTGAAAGCCATGTTTCCGTTTCCCCCACAAAGGTTATCTCTCCCTGCACTGGAACTCGAAGGAAATCCTCGGGGAGAGCCTAATCCTTGAAATTGTAGTTCCTGTGCCTTTCTGCGGGCCCAGATAATCAATTGTCATGCTCTCTACATTCAGCATCATACCAGCCACGGCAAAAATAGTCCTGCACTTCCATCTGTTGAGTACATTCCTCCCAGAAATATGAATGCCCTTGCCGTGGGCTGGGGCAGCAGGGGAGCCTGGGCTCGGGGTGCTGGGTCGTGGCGCTGTGCTGGACACAGAGCAGGGCCAAGGACAACAGTGCAGGGCCAAGGACAACAGTGCAGGGCCAAGGACATCCCCGGTTCAGCAGTGGGTAGCTCTAATAGCGGTGAGCGAGCCCTCGGCCCAGGGAACCTCTTCCCTCAGGGAAAGCTCCTGCTAATGTTTGATGAGAGGTTTGCTCTTCACAGGGATTTCAGGATTCTCCTGATGGAATAAGCAGTATTTATTAGCTGGTTGCCTCTCTCAGCTAGCTGCACTCTGTTCAGTAATCTCTGCCATTGTAATATGTTGCCACTCCAAGCCTCTAAAATCTTCTCAAGCTTCCTGATCGAGTCCCAGGTATTTTGAGACATCCCAAAGCAGTGTTTTATACAATCTCCCACAACTCACAACAGTGAAAAGGAAGGACCTGCAACCACACTGGCTATTTATTACATCATTATCATTGACATCCCACTAAAACTGAGGCTCTCGCTTCTGTCTGAGCTCCTATGACAACCCCAGGTTAGCAGTGACCTCCCTGCTCAGCATTTCCCAGCCTGGGGTCTCTCTGCCAGCAGTGGCTCTCTGCACACTGGGTGGTGGTCTAGGGAAAGCTTGCAGGTCACATGCTACTAGCTCCCCTTGTTTCCAGCTGCTAAAATGCATTTAAAGACAGCTAAAAATACATTAAATACTTTCCTAATGTTATTTTTCCATGTAAGCAACTGCTGTAGTCACCACAGGAATGTTATTTGATCGCCAAGGGGAGGGGAAGTGGTCCATGAGACAATCTGTCTACTGGAGGTGAACTACAAAGTTAAAAAGAAACTGGGAACATGCCCTCTCACAACATCTTTATTAAGCATGCAGGGGAGAACCAGGAGGGATTTTGCTGCCTTCTTTTGCTGCCTGCTCTTGCCTCCCTGCACACAAACACACGTACCAGCGCACACGTGCACATCTCCACCCCGTATTTAAGTTGGGAACTGAGATCTTGCCTAGGCTGGAACAAGTCACCAGTGGGCAGAAGCTAACAGAACAATATCAGTGTGACAAGCAAAGCCTGGGGACTGTGTGCATGCCCTTCCCAGGCCACGAGCAGAGGGCAAGCTGCTGGTGACAGATTTGTGCCATTTTGTCACCTGGGATCTACCCACAGCCTCCCCTGAAATCTCTCCCAGGCACTCAGCTGCTCCTGGGTCCTGGATGTTACAGTGTCCATTATAGACAGTGATGAATTTAGACCCAAACTCTAACCCATGGTCAAATCCTAGTTGCTGTTTCAAAAGCAAATACAAACTCTGAGCACAATGCCACTAATGGTGGCAGCCTGGGTTAGAAAGGAATCCCAGGTCCACATTTAGGAGAAGGTTTGGTGTGGAAATGCGTTCAGGAGGCAGCGATCTGGCTAACGTGATTAAAACCATTCAGAATATCCTGCAGCCTCCTCCATTGTGCTGACTGAAGAAATATTCCCCAGCTTCAAAAAGAAACAGTCACCAGGTCAAACCTGCTGTCCTGACTAAACCAAATCCACACCCCCTCATTGTCCCTTTCTGGACAGGTGTAAAACCTCTGGGAAGGAGGAGGTTTTTGCTGAGAAGAGCCACCCCAGGGGAAAATGCATTATGACAAAGAAGAGGAAGGTGCCAAGCTGTGGAATGATAGGGGCAGTGTTTCTGAAATTATCCTTGTCAAAGCAACTGAGGAATGTCATGTTCATTTCTCTGCATAACTGAAACACACACACACATCCCAACAAATGTGCCTGCAAATCTGATAAATGGTGATTTATGGCTCTTTTCTCTTTGCTTTGAGCAATGCTTAGCTTCCACAGACTGTGGCTCTGAGTGGACCAGCCTGAGGTATTAAAATCTTTCACTCAGAATTTCAGGGTATAAAATTATCCACAGCTCATGTTTAAGCTGCAAACTCTGTTGTAATGTATGGAACAGCCTGTGTGAATCAAAAGGAAATACTAATAACAGCACTGCCCTAGCGCCTGCTAAAGTCATAATCCTACTAGGCTTAAAAGTCACTCGAGAATTACTCCAGGAAAAAAGAAATTAAAGGGGAAAGAAGGGAAGAGAAGGGAAGGGAAGGGAAGGGAAGGGAAGGGAAGGGAAGGGAAGGGAAGGGAAGGGAAGGGAAGGGAAGGGAAGGGAAGGGAAGGGAAGGGAAGGGAAGGGAAGGGAAGGGAAGGGAAGGGAAGGGAAGGGAAGGGAAGGGAAGGGAAGGGAAGGGAAGGGAAGGGAAGGGAAGGGAAGGGAAGGGAAGGGAAGGGAAGGGAAGGGAAGGGAAGGGAAGGGAAGGGAAGGGAAGGGAAGGGAAGGGAAGGGAAGGGAAGGAAAGGAAAGGAAAGGAAAGGAAAGGAAAGGAAAGGAAAGGAAAGGAAAGGAAAGGAAAGGAAAGGAAAGGAAAGGAAAGGAAAGGAAAGGAAAGGAAAGGAAAGGAAAGGAAAGGAAAGGAAAGGAAAGGAAAGGAAAGGAAAGGAAAGGAAAGGAAAGGAAAGGAAAGGAAAGGAAAGGGAAACGGTTTCCTCTTTCTGGATTCTATAAACCTTTTCCTCCCCTTCCTCCCGTTTTGTGTCATATGCTGTATAGAAGTTGGATTTCCTGCTGGACTTCTCATCCTTCCAGGCAGAACTGGGACTTTCTGTTTACACAGCACATGTGCAATGCTGCACATTTGTAGCCCCTTCTACCACAGTCATGAAGTACTTAGGAACAAGTGATGATTGCCTTTGGTGTCACAATGCATCCAGAAAGGGCAACTGAAGCACAGACAGAGGTGTCCTCTGCCCTGGACTACTCTCCTGCTTTTTATAAGAGGAGTAGGATTGAGACATTCAAGGCCCACAAGCAAGCAAAGGTGGTCCAGCCTCAAGCCAGCTGCTTCAGCAGGGAACTGCCATATGCTCTCAAATGAAAACTCTCCTTTAAATCTCCTTTCCCCATTACATTCCAGAGTTCTGCACCTGGCTAATAACCAGGCATCTCCTGCAGCTTTAGCAGCTTCTGCAGGACTGTGCTACCCTTTCCCTGACAGCTCACAGCACGATGATACATGGGAAGTGTTCAGGTAGCTGTCTCAAAAGCTAATTTTTCAAGCTGCACAAACCTTTACCTAGATCATCCATTTTTAATGAGCAGTTTAGGATTGTCAGAGAATAAATATGATAACAAACCCTTAGCATTGTGATAATTTGAAATAAACTGTGGTTATTGCCTCTTTGAACGTTTCTTTGACAAGTCACAGCTGTGTGGGACCTCCATAAAAGTGAGTCTGTCCTACTAATCTCCCTCCTGATAGATGACAGGCCTGACCCAGAGACACTAATGGACCATGCCTGACAGTTATTGCAACATATTCAATACACTTCCTAAAATATGGCCAGGAAAGGAATGAAAATATACTACAGACTTCCCAGCAGATTCCATTTTGATAATGGGCAGCTCACATCAGCACAGCTCTCCCTCTCTCTTCCCATTCCCTGCTTATTGTACTTCAGGAGATAAAAGTGTTTCCCAAAGTGTTCTGTGGGGTTCAGCTATCCCTTCTCACTGCTGCCTTTCCTAGAATGCATCAGGTTGGAAGGCACCTTGATGATCACTTAGTTCCAAGCCCCCTGCAATGGGCAGGGACACTTTCCCCGAGACCAGGATGCTCATCCAGCCTGGCCTTGAACACCTCCAGGAGAGGGCATCCACAACCTCCCTGGACAAGCTGTTCCAGTGGCTCACCACCCTCACTGTCAAGCATTTCTACCTAATCTCCACTCTCAACCTGCCCTCCTCAAGCTTCATCCATTCACAACTCCCTGGACAACCTGTTCCAGTGGCTCACCACCCTCACTGTCAAGAATTTCTACCTAATCTCCACTCTCAACCTGCCCTCCTCAAGCTTCATCCATTCACAGCTCCCTGGGCAACCTGTTCCAGTGGCTCACCACTCTCACTGTCAAGCATTTCTACCTAATCTCCACTCTCAATCTTCTCTCCCCAAGCTTCATCCATTCACAGCTCCCTGGGCAACCTGTTCCAGTGGCTCACCACTCTCACTGTCAAGCATTTCTACCTAATCTCCACTCTCAACCTGCCCTCCTCAAGCTTCATCCATTCACAGCTCCCTGGGCAACCTGTTCCAGTGGCTCACCATCCTCCCTGGAAAATTTTCTTCCTAATATCTAGTCTAAATCTACAAGAGCTCCCCAGCACAGACAAAAGACTTCTGTGCAGTGCAAGCACACACTTCCAATCAACCTGCCAGAGAAGGAATGGAAGCAGAAAACCAAAATACAACACCAAGGTGTGGGGGGAAATAAAGAAATAAATGAAGGGGGGGAGGGGAGGAATAAACCAAAATCCTTGAATATTGGTTATGGTTAGCTAAGGCTCACAGACCAAACAAATCACTGTCCCTAATGAATTTGTTCCAATGCATCTGCTTCTTTCAGACTTTGGCATTGTAAATAGCAGAGCACCAGTGTGGCTCTCCTCTGATTGCAGTGTCACAGCTATGATTAATCATCTCGACTCACAGCATATTCTTCCTTTTTTTTTAAGCAATTGCAGGGTGGTTTAATGAACTCCTCTCCCACTGGCTTTTATAGACTAGTCATGATCAACATACCATTAAGATAAACCTCGTGCCCCATCCCTCCCCTCGCTGACAGCTTGCCTTATTTGCCTCACAACAGTCAATATCCAATTAAGAGGCAACGGGTTTGATCGATCCAGAAGGTAACAATAAGAGTTAAACAGCTGGTAAATTCTACATGTAGTCTTTCTCTTCTTTAATTCCCATCCTGGTGGCATGTGAACAGTGCTGCACTTTGGATAAATGCAGAGAAGGAAAAACAATGGGCAGGGCTGGGTAGTAAAGATGTCTCTCCAATTGGCTGTGCCTGTAAGCTCCTTCACAGCCAGAAATGCTTGCCTGGGAGCACTGCAAGGCAGGAGGGATCCTGTTCCCTGTATTTTCTGTGGCCTTTTAAGAGGTGATAACAGAAATCTCCCCCTGCTTTGGTTTCAAGCACCATGCCACTTGGGCCACTCACACATGGAAACAAAGGGGCTGTACTATTATTAAAGCAATCACTTAGGGGCAGGGGAATGAGCGGTAAGGAGAGGGGGGCAAAGCCCAACAGGAAGGAAGAGTATGCAGGAGAACAGGCAAGGAGAGGGTGAAAAGAAAGGAGAGGAGGCTTTGCTATAAATGACATGTACAACCTTAATGTCATCTCCCAGCCTTCCCGCTGGTGATGAACGGCTGCAATAAAAGGTGGGATAGCAGCAGATACAAGCAGGACAAAGGCAAAACCTGGCTGCTGGTGAGGAGCATTCGTTATAATTCCCAGCTGGAGGCCAGGGACTGAGGTCATGCTGCTGCCACTGCTTTTGGGTCTGATACCAGGTCCAGGACTCCTCCCTCCTTCCCTCCTCCCCTGCCACCTTTTTTTTTCCCCCAGGCTTTTATTCCAAGCTTTCCTTTCAAAGCTATTTCAGAGCAATAGGCTGAGCTAGTCCAAATGAGGCAGCCCTCCTTTTCCAGGCTTTCCACTCTTCTTTTAAGGAGGAGAAATCATGACCATGGGGGATGCCATGCTCTCACTGACAAATGGGACATAACTCAAACTTCTCTGAGCTTGCTCCCAGTGCTGGCAGAAAGTTCTCTCTAAATCACTGTGGTGTGCCTGTGTTTTCCACTGCCCACTGCAACCCTCTGTCACCTGCAGGGATTCCAATAACATATATCATGTCTCAAACCAGGAAACTGTCTGCTCAGACTCATAAGAAAGTTCAGAGCACACAGATCTTTTCAGGCAATGGGAGGCAACTGACCATAATTTCTTTTCCCAACTTCCCTTGGGATCTGACAAGTCCTGTTCTGAGTGTTCTCCTTTCTGTCACAATAAGATGAGAGGTGCTGAAAAACATCTCTTTATTCCTAGTTACATTCACTACCATCTTCCATGGGGAGCTGTTGTGGGTAGATCTTTGGCCAAGTTTCTGAGCCTAAAGGAATTCACTTCTCACTATTCCAAACAGTTTACTTCAGGCCACAGAGTCTGTCAGCCTACACCTTTGGTCTTGAGTCTGGGCACTATTATTAGAGGGAAAAAAGTAGTCATTCTACTACCCCAACTCTTAAAGACAGGCTTTAAACTGGGGATGATAGCACTGGAAAAAGGAGCAGGTAAAAATAGATTCACCATTTTTTTGTCCTCTGCACTGACTCAGGCGGCTTGGCTGCCACTTGGGACCCTCACCCAACCTACCCGGCTCTTCGTCACAGGGCAGAGGCTTGCCTGTTTTGCCACCTCTCCTGTAATCTTGATTTGCTCCTTCCTACTTCTCCCTCACATCTCCAGTCATGAAAAGCATCCCTTGAGGCTGCACCAGGCTCCTGCACGCTCCCGGCCCGCACTGCTGTCTCCTCCTGAGCCGGCAGGAGTGTGTCCGTGCCACCCCTACCACTTCAGGGTGGCAGGGTCAGTTTCCATGGGTTCATTGCACCCCTGATGTGCTGGTCCCTTATATAACACCTCTTGCCTGACAAGTACCAATAACCTCGAGTACAGCTCTGGTCCCTTTTAATGCTTCCACACTGTCCAATGGACTATTTGGTGTGACCTTACATGTGCACCCATTGTGTTGCTGGGCCTGCCCAAGCCCACCTGGGGCCTGTGTAATAGATCTGCTGCCATAGGTCTGCCCCATTTTTTTCTAAGATGGAGCTACTGCTTCCACAGGGAAGAAAGGAGATGGAGCTGGGACAAGGACCCAAAGACCTTCCCCTGCAAAGCAGGTACCACAGCTATAGAGCTGGGAGCTGCCAAAATCACACCCTGACTCCTGCACTGGGCTTGAAGCAGGCAGGTGGGCTTTGCAATATTCAGAGAGCAAAGTGCTCCTGGTGTCTCTCCACTCCCAGGCTGTAAATCAAGCACCTGCCTCTTCTGTCACCAGTGCAGAGCCTTGTCTATCTATTTGAGGACAGTCTGTCTGAAAGCAGCCTGGAGAAACCTGTAGAATTGTGGGCTTTGGCCTTTCAGCCACCATGCACAGCTCCACAAATCCCCCATTGCCTGACCAAGATGGTAAGGTCTTTATCTGGGTCCCAGTGAGGCCAAAGCTAGCAAGCTAACCACCGGGCCAGTGACAGGCATTCAGCCCAGCAGAGGACAGAGGCTGACAGGAAAACCTGCTTCCCAGTAGCAGCAGCAGGAGGAGCACTGTGGTGCTGGCCATCATCTTCTTTTCTTTGCCAACAGCAGGCTGGTCAGAAGGAAAAGAAGCTAAGGAAACCTCTTTTCATGGAGTGGGGATTGCAAGAATAGAATTATCATTTCAATTCATTACATCTAACCATGTAATTAACGCTCCTGTCAGCCTGCTACAGGCATCTTCCCCAGCCACGCTGTGAACAGCAACTCAGTGAGGTGTTTTCTTTTTTGTGGGGAATGAGATGGAACAACCATTTGTCTCACTTGCATTGTTTGTATATTAACGGTTAAATTGTTGCTAATATTATTAATCTCATTACCCTAATTACATGTGTTCTATCTCTTTACAGTAGCATTCCTTCCAGAATTAGACTGCTTCACACATCTCCATTGTTCCTCTCTCGGTTTAGAAACCTGATGGGGAATCACTGGCATTGAAGAAAGGGGAAGTGGGTACTGAGCATGAGGGGCTGCAACACAGCATGGTAGAATGGTTTGAGTTGGAAGGACCTTGAAGATCTAGTTCCAACCCCCCTCCTATGACCAGGGACACTTCCCACTAGATCAAGCTGCTCAAAGCCTGGTCCAGCTTGGTCTTGAACACTTCCAGGGATGAGGCACCCTCATCCTGCCTGAGCAACCCGTCCAGTGTCTAACCTCCCTCATAGTAAAGGACTTCTTCCCACCATCCAACCTAAATCCACCCTTCTCTAGTTTAAAACCATTGTCCCTTGTCCTGTCACCACATGCCTTTACAAAAAGTCCCTCCCCAGCTTTCCTGTAGCCCTCTTCAGATACTGGAAGGCTGCCACAAGGTCTCCCTAGAGCCTTCTCTCCTCCATGCTGAACAGCCCCAACTCCCTCAGGCTGTCCTTGTAGGAGAGGTGCTCCAGCCCTCTGACCAACATCAGCTGCTTAGCAGGACTGGGGGGGGGAATCTCGGAGCGTTCTTTACCAAGCAGCACCCTCCCCAGCACACAGCAGCAGAGCATTCTGCAGGGTGGGAGGCAAGGTTTAACAAACTGGACCATTCTAATCCCTTGGAAGCAGGCAGGGTCTCTCTCTGGAAGTCAGGTCATGTGCCTGGCACCGCGTCATATGGTGTCTCTCCTCCGCCATTTGTTTATTTGCTTCTGGCAGTTTTGGCAGTGAGGTGTCGGAGTGAAATGCACACCGGCTCCATACATATGGTGGGAAGAAGCTAGTGCCTCAGCTGAATGCATACTGTACTGTATACACATTCTGTTTTATCTCTGAGCACAGCTGTGCTGTAAAAGCTTACAAAATGTGAAGCCTTCTGTGCAGCAAAAACATCGACAGGAGAAGCTGGCCTATAACTTATTAGGTTGTGACACAAGCCAACAAAAAAGCCGGAGTTAAAGCTGACAACTCCTGGCATGGTGATGAAAAGCAGAGTGGCTCGAGTTGAAGAGGGAGTGTCAGCCCTGACTTCATCCTTGGGGCTTTCACAACCAGCATGGCTGGGCCCTCCTATGACAATGATCCCCAACCCCAGTGCATGGCTTCCAGCTAGAGACCATTCAAATCCTAGCCCCCATCCCCTGCTGTGCCAGGCAGCCTGTGCTAGGAAGGGACTTGAGGTGGGGGTGGGCAAGAGCCAAAAAGCAGTTGTGGCCCTCTTCCTTGCCCAGCACAGTAGCCTTCAAGCTGTGATCAGTGCTGTGTCTCCTACTCCCCCAGCTCTTTGGGCTGAAGGTAGTGGAAGCATATGGTAGGAAACTCTCCTCTGCTGGTTGGACCAGATGCCTGATTTTTTTTCCACCACAACCTTGAAACTGGGACTCTTTATTTTAATGTAAAAATAGTCACACTGGGTCAGATCTAAGGTACCCCAGCCCAGACTTTTCTCCAGCATTAGCCAGCACCACCTTCTTGAGGACAATCTGAGGAGCAATGAGCCACCAGTCCTTCCTGGGGTGCTGAGCACAAGGGCAGTGGCAGTGTGAGAGGTTTGATGCCCACTCTTCCTGGACTTTTTAACATGTATCTCACTGTGTGGTGCTGAGCTAGGTGAAATTGTAGTGCATTTCCTTTCCTACCTACTGAGGGGTTCCATATGTGCATGTATGTGTAGGAAGAGGAAGTGTAGAGAGTAAGCAAAGGAGGGAAGGGAAACATAAGGTGGGATGACTTTTTTAGGATGCAGGGGAACTGCCTCAATAAGGAAAGCCATGACTGGAGATGTCACATTTCCTCCCTGATGCCACAGGAATTAACTCCTCACACAGCTGAGCACTGAAGCTGTCAGGGCTGACCTGTGTGCTTCCCCTGCATGCTCTGAGGGCTCAGCTAATGTCTGGGATAAACCTCTCCTGTCCAGCCCCACTGCTGAAACTATGAAACTATGTTTGAGATGACACCAGCTCCCCAGGCAGGTCTCCAGCTCCAGTAGCTTCCTTGACAGCTACAGATTGTGGAGAGCAGAACCTTGTGGTAGGACAGCGTCTGAGCAGCCCACGGGCACTCAGCAGGGTTAGCACACTTTTGTCTGCTCCTGAGTCCAACTCGCTTCTCCCAGGCAAGAGCCTGCCTGATCCCAAGGGGAAGGGGAGCTGAGGGAAAAAGGCATCCCATGGGGAAGCTCTCTCCTAGCCACCACATCCCTCAGCTGACAGGGAGTTTCCCTCCTCTCACATGGTCATGTCAGTATCTCCAAACGCAGCTGCTCATTAGGACTGCCCAAAAGGCACCAGAAGAGTCCTGTGACAGGGCACTCAACCCACTCCCACCACAGCCCTGTGCCTCTGGGGCTCCCCTGGAAGGGTGACTGTCCTGCACAGAGTGTTGCCATAGAGGACAAAACACAGTCCCCAGCTAACTTAGCTTATCTGCACAGCTGCATGGCTCTGCCCCTACCCTTCCTCACCACCTTCCTCACCCTGGCAGAGGGGAAGGGAGACACGGCTGTCATGCTTTTGGGAGGAAGACAGACAAGAAACAGCATTTAATGTTCAGCCAGACATTTTGTCACCTCTCCTATCAAAGATATGAAAATAAAAGAGAAGGAAGGAAAGGGGAAATGAACAAGTTCTTGCCTGGAGCACTAATTACTGCTGATGTTAGCTCATTTTCAACAATCGACTTTAATTGCATCTCCACACTGGATAAACCTTCCCTTTCAGATGTTCTGTTAAATACATGGCAGGCTTCTCCTTCAAACCAGGCCATGGTCTGCACTAAAGGAAATGGCATCAGTGGAGGGCAATCAGAGGTTTGGAACAGCTCCTACAGAAGTTATTAAGCAACAAGGACTTATCCACTTAAAAAACAAACAAACAAACAACAACAGAGGATGAATATAGTAGAGGAGGAATAGTAGTCCGTGTAGGCTGCTGTGTTTTTATGTCACCAGCTCTTTTTGTGTTACTAACTATCCACTAACTACCCATTGTTGCTCACAACACAAAAGGTTAGAGGTCCAATAAACATGCAAAAAACAAACGAAAGAAAAGGACTCTCTGCAGTCACCAAGCTGGGTGGTGTGCAGCCAAAGCCACACACGAATGCAGGAGAGGTCCATTCTGGAAGGACACATTCACCAGCTATTAACAACAAAGGGGCAAACATTCCCACACCAGAGCAGCCTGAAGGAACTGGTACAGAGAAGGTCTTGATGGGAGTTTTATGCCCCCCTGAAGTCAGGCTCTAGGAACTGACTTTGGAGATGGGAGCTCTGGATCTCTTTTCATCCCTCGAAAGTAACCCATGGAAATCAGTGTGGGCTCCTATTGTACCTCCAGAAAAAGGTTAATAAGCTGTTTCTAAAACTGGTGAGAGACTTCAGAGAAGGGTTGGATTTGCCACCCACAGCAGGCACACCTGGCCATAGCACATTGGCTGAGAGATGGAAGGACAAAGCACATATGCATATCTCCTGAAGATGGACTAGCTTGTCTTCTCATACATGATCACTGAGGGGCTTTGGAAAGCCAGGAGGTCACAGCCTCTCTGGCATTCCAGGTGTCTGCTCACATCTGTTCTACTCCTGTTGTGAGGAAGCACAGTGCTCTTGAAGCTCAATGACTTTCAATACCCTGACTTGGGCCAAAAGGAGGCAAGTGGATTTGAAACACATCAATGTGCAGATGGAAACATGCAAATACCATGAGGAGTACAACAGAGAGAGATTTCACTCTGATTCCTCATTTTCCTTCCTTCCTGCACTTCTGAGCTCTCCAGGAGAACAATTCAGATTATACTCCTGGAGATAAGATGAAGTAACCAGCAGTGACATTACTCTCATGATGCCTTTCAGCAGGAGTTTAAATCTTTCTCTCCCAATCTGAGGAATGCAGAGCTGCTCAGAGGAATCCAGACAGTTACAAATGAGCATCCTAGAAAACACCACCACTGGAATGGGAGCTTGCTGAAGTATTGAAGATTACACAGACACCTTCCCTATAACACAACATGAGTGAGAAGGGAAAGGGCAACTCTCGATGTGAGGAAATCATTCTGTCTAGACTCTCAGCAGGACCTTTAACATTTTAAATTCTTTTGTCACTAAAATTGAGATCAACACCCAAAAAGAAAAAGCAAGGGCAGGGAATACTTTGACGCTACAGTTTTAACTAGCTGTATTACCCAGAGCTTTCAAGATCACCTTCCATAGCTCCATTGGCTTCTGTGAGACCCCCCAAATCCACAGTCTGTTGCTACTGTCAGTCACAAGCTGTGATAGCAGGGGAAATGGGGAACGTTTCTGCAGCTCTGAGACACAGAAATGAGAATGCAGTGATGGCAAAGAAGTAAAACCCACTGGCTGTGCCAAGAGCTGCCATTTCTCTTTAGATGGATCAGAAGATACAGTGTCCTCACCATGTGCATATGTACTAGTATATGAGCGTCAGTCTCTAGGTTTGGTTCCACCACTCAAGAGAAGTATTTGACCCTTAACATTCTAAAACTACAACTGAGTTGCTCCACAAGAGAGTGAAGCCACCACGTGTAGCTGAGACTGACAAATGCTGAGAGCCCACCAAAGGCTCTGGGGGCCATTCTCTTTTTGAGTAATTTTTCATCCCTCTTGAGCATCAAGCACTGGCTGCTGTAGAAAGCTCACTGCAGGCAGCAGCAGATCTTAAGAACCAAGCTGAAAAGGGGTTTTTACACCACCCTTGTTGGATCTGCTAGATCAGACCACCTTCTGATTTTATACATCCCTGCTTGCCTCCCCACACACTGGGGACCACCTCTCTTATGCTGTGGAATGACTTACATGGAAAAAATAATGAATAGGAGGCCCATGGCTAAGCCTTGGCAGGGAACAGACCTGGAATACTCACAACACACATGACAGGCTTGATGGCTGACTGGATTTCAGCAACAGCTGGAATCTGATGAGTCTAAAATCAGTTCTTGTGAGAAAAGCTGATGGAGAGGATAAATCTTTCATGGATTACATTCAATTAAGAGCTTCCACATCATTGAGAGGCAGCTAGAAATCCATGGGCAAGATAGGCTAAAACTAACTGGGTTCTAGGTTCACCCACCAAGGTTGAAAGCTCAGGCTTCTGGAGCTTCTCTGCCAGGCTGGGTGATTAGTGTGAAAAGAGTACCCAAATACATTTGGCAGTGGGCTAACCTCTAAGCATCCCTCCAAGGAGATCCTCTCGTGCTAAGAAAGCACACAGCTCCTTTACACTCATTACTCTGATGTGCAGGAGATGGGTTGATCCTAAAAGCCACCACTCAGTAAGAAAGGCAGCAAATTTTTACACCAGCTGCTTTTAGCTGTGGAGTAGAAAGCGGCAGAGCCAAGCCTGCCATGCATGCAAAGGCTTTCATTCCATGGGCTCCCAGGGTGCAGAAGCTGTGGTGCTCTTAGCAAATCTGAAATAGCTCTCATGGTTGGAGATCAAGTCTCCACAGTGAAACTTCATGAAACAGCAAAGGCACAGGGGCAGGTCCTGAACTCCCAAAGCAAAACAAGCTGACAACTGACTGGGAGGACAGCGTGTCTCGTAGGAGAAGCATGCAAATGTGACTGGGTTTATGGGGCTAAGAGTTGAGATTCATCAACAACTAAATTAAGGGTTCTTAGAATATCTGAACTAGGGAAAAAAGAGAAAAGGCAATTGTGGGGGTATTTTTCTAAAGGGGCTTACATACACCTGCTTTCTGACACTGGATGCCTATGAAGGGTCAGACTGAGAAGTGGCCCTCTTAGTCAAAGGAAGATCATGCAAATGTGACTGTAAGGAGAAAACCACAGCAGCTCTTCTCAGCAGTGAATAAGCTACCAGCCCAAAGTGGCATCCCTCATTCTCATTTTTTATCAGAGGAAGGTTTGAAGAAGAAGAGATTTCTTGCCAAAAGTTCCCATTACAAGTGTGTCATGACAGTAATTAAGACATGACAGAAGGAGATTATGATGTGGGGCTTGGATTTACACAACAGAGCTGGAGCGTTCAGCCCATGTGATTCCCTCTTGCAAGGTCATCTGGGCTTGGATTCTCAGAAGACCTGGTGTGGCTTAAGCAAAGTCCATTGTTCCCTTGTCTTCTGGGAATTCAGCTGCTTCGTTTTGTCCCATGCTTTTGGAAATCCTGGCCCTGGAGAGAGGAGCAAAGGAAAGATGCTTCCCTCATTCCAGAGCCACGATGATGACAGGACTGGCCACAAATGCACAGCTGCATCAAGGCTGCTGGGGTGTGGTGCTCCCCCTGGGGTGGTGGGATGCTCTTCTGCTCCCTTTGTAGGTGCTCCATGGAGGAAGAGGCTCCTGTGGTGCAGGAGTCTCCACCCATTTTGCACCATGCCTTTGAGGGCACTTTTCCTCTCCTGCTGGAAGCCTGCACCTCTCCAGCTGCTACAACCATTGATCAAAAGGAAAACCGAATGGCAGCAGCCTGTCTTTGCCTGCTGTGTAGCTGTTTGGTGGTGGGAGAAGCTGCTCCCTGTGAACCTCTGGCCAAGCTGCACACTCACCACAGATCTTCAGCTGTCACTCAGCCAATTCACAACCAATTACCTCAAAGACTTGACCCAGGGATCCATCAAGCAGTGGCTGCTCTCTGAGACCTTGTTGGTGGCACCAACATGAGCGTGACTTCACTTTGAACAGTTACTACGTCAGATAAGCTCAGCTTCATTTCTCACTCTAGTGGTGGCTTTCTGAGGGTGGATCAGGTTGTGCTTTTCTGTCTCATCAAATCACCCTGGGCTTCAAAAATTAAGCTGTGCTCTTTCAGCAAAAGAATCTGTGTCAGGCTTCCTTGGCCATCACCCTGATGATGCCAACTGAGGTAGGAAGTCATCTAGTCACTCTCTAGCCACACTGAGAGGGACAAGATAGGTCTGGGTCAACACAGGATGCGTACAGGGCACACAGAGGCTCTTTGTTCCACAAGAAGGTCCTGTTTCTAAATAACCATTTGCTGAACTACAATCTCATTTTAAATGCAGGTCACTGGCCTGTCTTCCCCAAGGAGTAAGCACACTGTGATAAAATCAGCACCAGGAAGGACAACAGGGGGCAAGGAGTAAGGATTGAGGAGGTTGAGAGGGTGTGCCTGAACCTCCAAAAGCACTCCTTTGCTCCCAACAAAACTGTACCGTTCGGGTCCTGAAACCTGAGACTCACCACAGGAGCAGGAGAGCCCTCACACCAGCCAGGGGTTTCTGCAGCTCTGGCAAGGAATTTGGTGCAACAGCTCATGGAAACAGGTGGTGAGTGTCCGGTTCAGGCTTGGAAGCAGTGGACTACTGTAAAATTCCCATCTTCCCACCCCTTGAGTTAAGAATTTCCGTGTCAGAAGCAAGCAGTCAGCTCAGCAAGGAGGCTGCACTCTGTGGTAGAAGCCTCGGGGTTTTGTCACTTACAATAGCTGTGAAATACACAACACACCTTTAAGATCTTCCAGTGCTATGATATAAAAGACCTTAAATACCTGTCATCTGAAAGGATCTTAATCATTTGGAACATAAAAGCTCTTAAATATCTTATCAAAGCAATAGGCCTGCAGCTCTCAGGGATGGTTTATGAATGGCAAACCGGCAAGTCCTGCTTGTTCTTTCTTGGGTCACATTCACAGCAATGCAACAGTAAAGAACAAGTCCTCCTCTCTTTTGAAGAACTGATTTGCTTCATTAAAAGCCAAGCCCTCTTTCTCTTGCCACCTGAAAATAGCTGTGTGGTAGTTTTGGGCTATGCCTCCCAAATTTAGCTGCAGATTTCGAGCAGAGAAGTAGAAAACCATAAACAAACCACTAATGGGTGCAAAAAGGAAAACAAAAGGTTATGCTAAACCAATTCTAACTGAGTTGGTCTGGCTTCAAAGTCAATGCTGGGGGGAAATTTCAACCCACCACAAGCTGCCTTCATGCCCTTAAGTGGAATCATTAAAAGCCCTGTCAGGCTGAGAGAGATGTGCTTCTCCCAGGTACTCCTGAAAGCCATTGAGTCCTAGGCATCAGTGCTATGGAGTTACTGCTGCACCACTCCAAGCATTTGCTTCTCTCCCCAAACAGAGCATCATTGTTCTTACTTAAAGAAATAACCCTCACAAAGCTGAAATAATTATTCAGCCCCAACAGCTCATAGCAAGTGAAACAGTCTTGAGACAGCTGTCATGGCTCAGTCTTCCGGAAGCTTTGGTTTTAATGAAACTCATTAAGGGAAGAAATTAACAGAAATTAACAGGAAAATATCATAATTTGTCTTGTTTCAGAAAGCTTGAATGGAGACAAAAGGCTCTTTAACTTGACACATAATGTGACCAGTCAAAACTCTCTGTGCCACTGAGTCTCACGCGTTGAGTAAATAAGCCTGAAGTTGCCTGTGCTGCAGCTTCACAGTTTGGGGCAGTGAGATGAAAAAGTGAAATGAGAATGCTCTGTCTTTGGGCACTAAGGAGCCTGTCTGCCAGCATCTGCACGCTGTGTGCTCCTACAAGCACGCCAGGATGTTCAAGGTAATGAATATGCTACCTGTAAATATCCTAGGGTAATGAAAGGTGAAGGGTAATAAACTCTCTGGAGAAGGGAACCATCTTATAGATAGCTCATGACAACTGCTCCTTTCTGCAACACTCTTCGACAGAGGGGGGAAGAAAACCCACAACATTAGCTTTTCAGATACATGCCAGGTACCTCAGTTATCTGAGTCCCCATTCAGAAGCACAAAAAGGAACAAGTCACTGTGGCTTTTAATCTGAGGGGAACTGACAGAGGAGCATGTGGTGCTCTAAGCAGCTCAGAAAGGCAGAGATAGTAACATTGGCAGATCTTGGGTTAGTGTCCTCAGCCTCCCCTCTGGCACTCACTGGCATCCTGGCCCTTGACTGAGCCTGCCACATCACTGCCTCATCCCAGCAGGGCCACGCACAGCCTCCCACAGTGTGGGATGGGCATCTGCTCAGTCAGACTGGCTGGGCTAAAATCCTGCCCTTCTTTACCTTTGGCATTCAAAGCAGCTGGGACCTAGACCCCGGAGAGCTGTGAAAAGGAAAGGAGCAGACCATGCACTCAGGGCAGAGCTAGGCAGCAAAAGGGGCATGGAAATCCACAGACCACATGTACAAACAGTTCCCCACAGTCACTCTTTACTCCTCGCAAAGACAAGTTGTTGCTGCAGGAATGTGGGGGAAAGCTAAGAATCCGTTGGAAGCACATAAATAAAGGCATTACCCATTGGACATTTGCCCTTTGCCTCCTGCAGGGGCAGTCAGCTCCAGAGTCATGCTGTTTTGCCACCATATTACAAATCTCCTGGCAATGCCAGAGCAGTAACAGGGACAGGTTACTATCACTTCCTAGCACAAGCAATACGTATAAACACTTCATAACAGACAACAGAGTGCTTCTGGGGAAAACACTCTAAGTTATGTGGAACTTAGAAACAGTTTTCTTATTATTCCTTGTGGAGTTCACAGTGTCAGTGATGTCTGGGAAGTGCCACAATCCATGAGGGCAGATGCAGAGAGCAGGTAGGACAGACAGGAAGAGTCGAGGGAATAAGCAGAAGCTGGTGGCAGGAGGGAGAGGAGGGCAAAGGAAATAGAGGACTAATGAAAATGCTGCTGAGAAAAGTAGAAAGTGTTGAGCCTTCAGACAAAGGAATTTTGGAGAGACAGGCAACAGCAAAATGAATCCCACCCAGTTTACACAAACCCTGAATGGTAACACAAGCTGTGGAGGATACAGCTTTGGAAACTGGGTCCTGTCCAAATGGCCTCAGAATGAGCTCTCTCTGTCTAAAGTGGAATCACCTGGACCTTCCTTTATCCCAGCTGAGTAGGAAATGTGCCCCTCTCCTTTGTAGTTAGATAATTCTCACCTGACCTTTATCCAAGATTGTAGACTGTTTCTAATCAAGAGTACCAGCAACATCCTTCAGACTAACAGGTCCATGCCAAAAGCCAATGGCTCACTTGTGAATGCAGCTGTTCCAAAGTAAATAGTTAACCTATTAAAATCACTCCAGCCAAACTGATGAGAATGACCAGAATTCAACCCCACAGCAGACACAGCTAGTGCTGTTTACAAGCTGGGGAAAGATGGTGAACTTGTACTTATTCTTTAAACTTTCTGAACCTCAAGACCTTGAGGAAAGCTATTGAAATACCTCAAAAGGGAGAGTAACTCCTTACAGTCTCTCAGACTATTTATTATATGCTTTTGCCTAGTAATGCCATCAGGACAGACTGGGATTAAATGAAACAAATCCTCTTGCAATGCAGGGAAATGTCTTGGTGGCCTCCAGGAGGTAATTCCTGCCCTAACTACCTTTATATCAGAGTAATTCTATGAATATAGATGTATAGAGTTGAGTCCTGGGTATGGAACCATTGTAGGTTCACCAACTCCTCTCCCCTGTACTACCTTCCCTTTCATTGGCACTCCTTCTCGTGTGATGCTGCAGGTTGCTTCCTTAGGCCTGCAGATTCTCTCGTGTGTCCTCAACCACACCAAAAAAAAGCTCACATAAATGATTCACAAGTACATGTTTTCTCCATTCCTCCTGGTTACAATCATGTCAGTCAAAAGCTAATCACTTTACTGCCACTCAGCTCACTCTTCTGACTTCAGCCTGCCTATCAACAGACCAAAGATGACCTGGCTTTCCCAGATGAGGATGTCTAGCTGCAAGCTCCATCACAGCTCCTGAGAGAGGAGGTGCTCACAACACCTTGGACAATCAAGTTGCTGTGATACAGCTCTTTACTCTTTGCTTCACTATGATGGGGAACAGAAAGTGTTCCACCAAAATACTGTCTTGATTTGCTCTCGTTTATCCTGGCATGCAATTCACAGGCACACATTCACAAGAGGTAGTTCAAAACTGTTTGCACTTCATCAATTTTCCTTCTATATCTTCCCTTTTTCTTATTCCAAGGAGGGCAAACAGAATTTATTCACCTTTTCATAAAGGAAGCTGGGATCCTGCTGAAGTCCTTTGCAAGCCCCCTACTGCCCCACAACTGAAACACTACACTAGCACTTCTCCTGTTTTGTAATCCCTACCTCTAACCTGTGTGCTCCAGGAGTGACCATCCCAGCAGAAAGCTCAGTGGCTGTACATCAGATGTGCCTCTATGAGCCCTCCAACTACCCAGTGAGGAGAACAGCTCCCACAGGACTGCTGTGTCTCCTGCTTTAGGAAAAGGTCGGCACATCTCTCCTACGTACTGACCTACTGTCCCTTCTCTCTCATTTACAAATCCCACTCCAAGGATGACTGGGAAGGAGACCCATATATCTCCATCACCATTCACTCCTCCATAACACTTGGCTGAATGAGCTCCCTGGGAAAACTCAGGAATCCATACCAAGAAACTTGTATCAAGAACACAGAGCCCCAGCACATTAAAGCAAAATCTTTCTCTTCCTATGGAATCCTCAATGGAGCCACCTCAGCTTTGCCACCACTTTGGCTGGTACAGAAGATCCTGTCCTTTGCTTTCAGATGTGTTTATTTTATGGAGCATGAAGCCACAGACAAAACTTTCCGTTGCTCTAGCCTGAAAAACAAACAAAGCAAAACCCCACACTTTTGCTTCTGTGCTATAAAGGAAGGAAAGCTCTGAGAGCTCAGTAGGCAGGTTTGTTGATGAAGTGCTTTAAATACGAAACAGAAAACATCCTCATGATCTTTTTCCTGAGTGTATTTCTGGGGCAGCTTTCAATTCTGGAAACAACAGCCTGTGGCCTCTGCATCTGCAATCTCCAGACCAGATTTTCCACCAGTTTTACTTCATTTTTATAGAAGCATAATTCAGGCCATTGCTCTGGGGCTACTCCATCGTAAAGCTGGGTGATCCCATGGAGAATTTCTCTCTCAGAGTTCTTATTGTTGCTTATTGCAAAAAAAAAGCATGATCCAGCATTCCAGGAGAGGCAGTTTTTCAGTGGGTATTTACACACTGCAACAGCCCATGACAATGTACAAGTAAAACATGAGTAGAGTGGAACCGCCCAGAGCACTGCTTTCATTTATGCCTGGAAATTTGTGAGTGTGTGTCCCGGCTGAGGGTGAGGTTGGTCAGCTGGGGATAGCTGCTATAAAAATCACAGACCCACATTACAGAATCACAGAATTACTGAGGCTGGAATCATCAGCCTCTGACCTACACCTGGCACGAGGCTTGCTTCACCTTGGGAAACGTGCTGTGACTTACTGGAGGCTCACTTTTGTCACTGCCATTGCTCGGGTGGACAAAGGCTTCGTTTCACGACTAGACCCCATCTCATAGCAGAGCATCTGTGCCTCAGCAGTGCCAAACACACACATCCTTCCTGATGGGCTAGTCAGAAGCAGCTCAGCCTGGCAAATGTGTTTGTGCAGGGCACTCCAGCAACACAGCACACGCAAAACCCGCTAGCTTCCTTCAATAATATTTGCAGATTCCACCACAGTTGATTATTTATACATTAACCCACAGACTGCATTTCTTCCAGCATATACCCACCCATTGTGGATGTAGTGTTGTTGCCACTTGCTCTGTTAGGCACAAATTAATGCATCAGAGCCATGTAATTTATGCATGCTACTTTGTCAAGTCTGTTTGTATGGAATCTGCTTTGGAGAGGCAAGCTGCTCTGTACTCTGGGGCCAGAAATAGCATTACATTTGCTTTGCTTTTCTGTTGGGGGTTTTTTCCCTCCTCCCCACCCTCTTTACCCCCCCCTTTGGTGTCATAGATCAAGATAACTTCAGAGCAGTCACCAGCATATCTTGGGTGAGATGGAAATTGCAGCATTCCATGTTTCATGCCATTTCAGGTAGAGATGATTTGTGTGCATGCAGAAGTATGAGGCTGAGAGAACAGAAGAAAACCTTCGGTGACGCGGATATTCCCGGGATGCCATTGTCAGGGCAGCCAAAGGACCAAGGACAAAGGGCTGATTTACAGAGTTAGAATATGACTGTGCATTTCTAGGCTGTGGAAACGAGGGAGGAAACCAAAGTGCTGCCTTTCCCTGGAAGCAGTCTGACAAGGCAGACAGCTTGTTCCACTTAAACGCGCCCCACTGCAGTAACAGCATTACTCGGGAGATGAAGACACAACACCCAGCCTTCTTCCCAGCGCTTTACAATTCTCAGGTCAAGTGCTAATACATATTACAGAGCTCTCCCTGGCAAGTATTGTTAGAGCTGTCATTAAAGACCTCCAAAAGTCTTAGCTGTGCAATTGAAAATGTTTCCAAATCCTCTTATCCCAAACATAACAAATCTCGCTGTTGTTAAATCTGATGTTTTGTAAACTTGATACCGCTTGGCTTATTGAAAGGGCTGGAGAATGGTTTTGTGCAATAACACAGGTCTCCAGAAAAGGAATAATGCATCTCTGTGGCTAGGGAATAATGTGGATCTCTGGGAAGGGATTTACACAGATGGAGGGAAAAGGAAAAATCAGAGACCACCTCCAGTACAGTATGAAGAAGATTCTGGGATTAAAAGGCACAATACCGCTCCCCAATTACAGCTCCGCCTGGGTCACGCGCTCTGCATAGCAGAGAGAAGCAAGATGGCAGATACCCTGGGTTATTTTAATTAATTTAATCATGTGACTAATTGGTCTCTGCTGGGTTTCTGTGGTAACTGCTTCCTAAGTGCTGATGGGCAATTGTGTTAAATGTAGCTTGGAAACTGCACGTAGGGTGCAGTGCCTTCTAGAGAGCAAAGGGAATTGTACAGCTGTGCGGGGAAGGTGCTCCTGCTGGGGTGCTGATTATCTCCGAGCAGAATGTTTACAGCTGTACTGTCCTCCCTGCTCCTGGGCAAGCAGGCTTCCCCAAGGAACAGGCTTATTTGCAGAAAACCTGCTAGACTTTCTTCCTCTTGGGCGTGAAAGTCGATTTCCTGTAGGAATATGTGACGGCACATGTCCGCGGCACAGCGCGCCGCTTGGAGACAAAGGGAGAGCGGCTCCAGAGCCCTGCCTGCGACACTGCAGCCACTCCTGCATGCCCAGGGTGAGGCCCTGGCAACCAGTAGCAGCGGCTGTGTTCGAGAGTAAATCCATTACTGAGCCCTAACACAAGCAATGTGTGAAACTGTTGTTTTGGGGTTGGTTTTTCTCCCCCCCAACTGCTCCTGCATCTCTTGCATTATTCATGAAATCCCTAAATCCACACGGGTCACAATTAGCATGGAGTACTGCAAAATGGCACAGAGCTGCCTTCCAAATTGGCAAACAAGAAAATGACTTGCAAAAGTCATCCTTTGCTTCACGGGTTGAATTGCAGGCGGCCACGAGCAAGAAGTTGTCTCCCTGCTGGATCCGAACTCACAGCCGCGTCTCCCTCACATGATTAACGCAACGGTACGGATGGAAAGATGATTAATCACAGCCACCTACATCCCAGTAATCACAACTGCACCTCTGAAATGACTCTTTAACGGGCTGGTAAGCTAAACCCCATTAAGGGCACAGAATAATCAAAACCCCAACCGAGAGCCCTCCTCGATTCCTTTCAGCCCCAAAAGCAGCCGAAGAACACATCCATAAGACAACACAGGGTCACGCCACGGACACGGGACACGACACACAACAGTAACACCTTGCCCTAAGCTTGTCCTAAGTGAAAATGCAGATGCAGGTTAGGAGATGTTAGGAAGACAGCCAGAGAGAGGTTAAAAGTTTGGTAGTTGAATTGCAAAGGCTAGAAAGGCTCCACTTAGTAAAGAAAGGGAAAGGATAAGGCAGAAACACAGAATGGTCCAGGCCAGAAGAGACCCCCAAAGGTCATCCAGTCTGACCTCCCTGCAGTCAGCAGGGACAGCCCCAACTAGATCAGGTTGCCCAGGGCCTCGTCAAGCCTCACCTTGAATATCTTCAGGGAAGGAGCCTCAACCAGAATGGTGAAGGAGGGAAAACTCTGTTACCTCCCTGCCCTGGGCTATCTGCTCTGAGTGGGCAGAGCTGGGCTTTGTTTTACTGAATGTAAATCAGGTTAAGTTTAAAATCCCTTGTACAGCTTCATCAGCAAAAAGGGATGGTTGTAGACAAATATCTGATTCCTCATGTTTCCTGCTGGAATGCCACCACTGGCTTGTAGCTTGGGATTCAATTCTCATCCTACTGACATCAGTGGAAATAGAGTCCCTGACTCCAGCAAGACCAAAATACCTCCTTTGTCTCAAACCTGGTGGTCAGTACCCCACTGAGCATTCAGTCCTGTAATTTATATTGAGTTCTCTTCAATTTCTATTGACATTTCAAACCCAAGTTCCAGGCTGAAGAAACAAAATAAGCTCAAAATAACTACACTTGCAATCAGCTGTCTTTAGGAAACACCTCCCAAACTCTGCCACATGCTCTACTATTTCCAGTTGTCTTCTTTGCAAAAGTTAGATGTAGTGAAGGTGCTGCACATTGCATTCTACACTGACATGTGGAGATGATATAATGAATTGGAGTTCTAGGGGATACCTTTCTAAAACCAGCCCTTACTATTCATGGATTCACAGAGTCATAGAATGATTTGGATTGGAAGGGACCTCAAAGATCAGCCAGTTCCAGCCCACCCTGCCAACAGCAGGGACACCTTCCACTAGCCCAGGTTGCTCAGGGCTTCATCCAACCTGTCTTTGAACACCTCCAGGAAGGGGACATCCAAAGCCTCCCTGGGCAACCTGTTTCAGTGTCTCCCCACCCTCACTGTCAAGAATTCCTTCCTAATCTCCGGTCTCAATCTGCCCTCCTCAAGCTTCATCCATTCACAACAAGCCCTTGTAACACATAGCTTCCCAGCTTTCTTATAGGCTCCTTTCCAGTACTGGAAGGCTGCTAGAAGGTCTCCCTGGGGCCTCCTATGAGAGACTGAACACAACCTCACGTACAGCTTTGGTCTTTCAATAAAAAGTCTTCTTTCTGTATTTTCATCAAGAGTAAATACAAGAAAACACTGACAGTTTCACAGTACTTCAAAAGAGCAGCATGGCAACACAGATCACTGCATTACAAACACTGACAATGTTCATGAGAGATCTGAGGGTGCCTGAGAGTGAGACAACGCTTTTTCATTCAAATAATAACCATAAAAAACCACTTTCCAGTGACACTGCAGCAAGCCTCTTGCTTCTCCTGAGCCACTAAGAAGTAAATGGAGCTATTCCAGTTCCTACACGGGACCAAAACCACAGCTGATGCAAGCAGCCCCCTTGACTTTGGTACAGCTATGCCTGCTTACACCAGTCTGTGTATCTGACCAGCCAAATGGGACCTGTCACTTCAGATTTGGATTCTGTCAGGGAGCCCTTCACGCTTGCTGTGCCATCAGTGCAGCAGCTCTGATTAGGGAGATGAGTCTCGCCATGGTGATCAGCCCATTTGTTCATCTCATCTGGCAAATTGCAGCTGACAATAGCCAATACCTGAAGGAAGGAGTGAAAAATATCCTGTAATCTAGGCAGTTCTAGGGTGCATCTGGGGCTTATGCTGGCAGCAATCTCTCTGATGAATGAGGTTTGGTTTCCGTTGCTCTTTTACTTGGCTCAGCTCTGCGTTTTGCTAATAATCATCACTTATCAAACCCATGCAACTCTACCATTGATTCTCAAGCCTAGTTCAACTTCTGCTCTGGACAAAGCACTCCTGATTATCTCACAGAATCACAGAATCCTAGAATGGCTTAGGTTGGAAGGGACCTCAGAGATCACCTACTCCAACCTCCCCTGCCATGGGCAGGGACACCTCTCAACTAGACTCAGCTGCTCAAGGCCTCATCCAGCCTGACCTTGAACACCCTCAGGGAGGAGGCATCCACAACTTCCTTCAGCAGCCTGTTCCAGAGTCTCTCACCACCCTCAAAGCGAAGAACTACTTCCTAAGATCCAGTCTAAACCTACTCTCCCTCAGCTTCAAACCATTCTCCCTTGCCCTATTGCTACACACCCTTATGCAAAGTCCCAGTGGCTTTGAGCTCAGGTCTCTCACTACCATTTGTGCTAGTTCACTCCAAATATGGGCAGTGTAATTCTGGTCAGTGATGCTGCCTGCTGAATCTGAGTGTGCTCTCCTTGCATTCCTGCTGAAGCTGGAGACAGAAAATACACAGAGGATGCTGTATGTGCTCCCTCTGCCAGTGCTAGCTTTGGTATTTACCAGTGTTTGCTCATCCCAGCTTAGTCTGACCCAAGCAAAGCAGCTCACTTCAGGCCACAGTTCCAAGTGCTAACACATCAAAGTATTACACATCAAAACTGCAAAACATGAACTTCCTTCCAGCTTCTCCTCCTCCACACTCTTGTACTCCCTAAATCATCTTTGACTCTGCTCCTGCCTTAACTCTGCCTGTCCAAACTCCCTCTTGCTGGATTTTTGCTCTATGTTTCAGCAACTATCCAACTATCCTTTTCAACACCCCCATGCTCCAGACCCTAGCTATGGTCATTTAACTCCCATCAATTTGGCACTGCTCAACTCACTGCCCTCATTCACCCCTCAACTTCAGTCTCTTGTCCAGCTTCACTCATTCCACTAAGGTATTTCTTCTAAGATTTTTTCCCCCCTAGATACATTATGGGGTGCTTGGTGCCATGGGTTAGCTGTTTGGGTGGGTTGGATTGGTTGATGGGTTGGACGCAATGATCTTGAAGGTCTCTTCCAACCTGGTTTGGTTTATTTTAAATAAAAGTTTATTGTATTCTAAATTAACCTGCTTTTATCAAAATACAAGTAAGAGAGTTGTTGAGGGGTACAAAAATTATTTCTACTTCCTTCAGAGCACTATTTTCTGTCCTGTATGGTAACTGCAACTCCCCCTGTTTCATTATCATCTGCAGAGTTGGCGAACTTGCTCTCTGCTCTCTCCTGGAGATCATTAATGAAACATGAAACAAGACCAACCTCGCAGAAGTCCCTCTGGCACTTCTCTATCCACAACCTGATACGCTGCTCTTCATCAGCATCCTTCCCTTTACTCCTTGAGCCCATTTTCAAGCCACTTGACAGTGTTCATGTTCAGAATGATTCGAATGGATCTGGGGGTAAGATTTCATGGGATGCCATTTCAAGTGCTTTACTAAATCCCAAATCCATTAGAACTCCTAATTCGCCTCCCTCGGCTGATTCCAAGCCTCTCTGTGTGTACACAGTAGCTGTGTTTGCTTGGCAAAACCTCTGTATTCCTCTGCTCCTCCTCACCCATATGGTATAGCTGCAGGAAAATGGGGCTTTGCTTGAGTGGGCTTATGCATCAAAGCAGCTCCTTTTGGTTGGAAAACTCAACTTTTCCCTAAAAAAAAAAAGGATTTAATTTTTCCATAGCAAATTGAGTTAAAAACCTTTCTTGGAGTGAAGATCAAAACATTCCTCGGCGTTACAAAGCCAGGTTTTGTGTTGGCAGTTAACTCAGGCCCTTTGGAAAGCAATCAGTCTCTTCTTCACATGTCCAGTGTCACAGGAAAAGGTGGACCGAGGCACGCTGCTGTGCCAAAAATGCACTCCCTGCTTCCGTGGAGGGCATCAAGCTACCCACAGACATCAAACAGCACATCACAAACAATCAGCCTCACCCAGAAAGTGTCATCTGGAGCCCAAGTAAACTACATTCACCTCAATATCTTTGTCTAAAAGCTGTTATGTGTTAAAAAAACCAAACCAAACCCCCCCAAACAAACTCCCAGCTGCACTTCATCACGTTACAACCTGCCAGGTCATGCCTAGCTGGCAGTTACTTTGTTCCACTGTTAAGGAAATCAAATGAAATTTCCTCAGGACCTCTCAGCTTTGTTTCCTGTGCTCAAGACCGAAGCAACCTTCTTAGATCTCTTTTTTCTTTTTAAACACCATACAAATGACTTCCAAATTTTCAGGAACAGTTGCTGGTTTTAATGATATATTGCAGATCCTTGTCAATATCTCTGCTGCTTCACACTTTTATTTCCTTAGGAACACTCAGCTGAGTACCATCTGCTCCTGGTGATTTACTGCTCTCAAGTTGCTGAAGTTGCTCCATAACTTCCTCCTAAGAGACTTCAATTTCTGTTGTAAGGCCACACTCTTAAGTTTCCTGCGAAGAGTGTCCTTGGAATAGGAATTTCCTCCTCATCCTCTGGGATGAAGGTGGACACTGAACATTTAATTTCACTTTCCTGCCGTCCCACTTTTTCAGAAGGTGCTGGGAGTCACAGCTGGGTGGCCCACAAGCACCAGGGACTTTTTGTTTGCTGCAGAGGCACTTTCCCTGCACCTTCTCCAGTGCCATGCAGGTTTGCTTTTCAGATCATTTCCTTGCCCTTTTATTCCTGCACTTTATCTCAGGGGCCTTTGCTTGTAAGTGATTTGACTGTTTCTTCAAGCTTGGGTTTTGCCTTAAAAAAGCCAAGTCCAACCTATCACCCAACATCATCTAATCAACCAAACCATGGCTCCAAGTGCCACATCCAATCCCCTCTTGAACACCTCCAGGGATGGGGACTCCACCACCTCCCTGGGCAGCACATTCCAATGGCTAACAACTCTCTCAGTGAAGAACTTTCTCCTCACCTCCAGCCTAAACCTTCCCTGGCACAGCTTGAGACTCTGTCCCCTTGTTCTGGTGCTACTTGCCTGGGAGAAGAGACCAACCCCCACCTGGCTGTAACCTCCCTTCAGGTAGCTATGGAGAGCAAGAAGGTCTCCCCTGTGCCTCCTCTTCTCCAAGCTAAGCAACCCCAGCTCCCTCAGCCTCTCCTCACAGGTCTGTGCTCCAGACCCCTCCCCAGCCTCATTGCCTTTCTCTGGACACATTCAAGTATCTCAATGTCCTTCTTAAATTGAGGAGCCCAGAACTGCCTGCAGCACCTGCAGCACATTTGGTATTTCTGGTACTGATGTGCCTGGGATCCCACTGACATTTCCACAGTTTAACAATCACACTTGCAATTTGGAAACCAGAGAAAACAACCCAACAAACCAACAAAGAACATCCTTTTTTTTCCCCCTCTCTCACTGTGTGAAAAACCACAGGAACAGTAAGAAAACAGACCACAGGCAAAAGGATGAAACTGCCTGTACACAGCATGCAGGCAAATACACCCAGTACCTGACCCGGGGCACATCTCCTATGAGGACAGACTAAAGGAGTACTGAAGGACAGAAGGACTGAAGCAACAGGACACCACCCCACTGATGCTGATGGCATCTGCAGAGGGCCCAAAGGAAGCACACCACACACCAGGGCTTTGCCTCATCTTCCAGTTTCAGTGATCATAGGTGTTGTTTGGAACAGTCGTAGGTAACAAATTTTCCAATCCAAGTGTGATTTTGAAGTTGACAGAGTCCCTTGAAGCTTATGCACTTCTTCACTATGCCAGATTTACTCTCCCCTTTCTACTTTTTCCTTGCTCAGAGGTATACATACCATCTGTGCATCTAATATGGTGTTCTTAAATAGCCTCCAGAGTGATTCAATGCTGCTTTTTCTTCCCTTTTTTCTTTCAACTTTTTCTTGGTTAACCCTTTTGCTTGGTCTTTCAGAGCTCCTGGGCCTTCCTTTCTGTAGGATGAAATTATCATCTTCTGACACAGAAGTCAAGAGTACAAAGACCTGTCCTTCTAGAGCCTTTGCATCAGACTAAACCTCAGTGGGCAGTTGCCTTATCAAGGCATTGGTTTTGATACATTGCTTCTGCAAATGGAGGCACGAGACTGAAGCATTCCACAACAGCCAAAGTTGACCATTATTACTACCACACCATGAAATTATTCAAAACCTACCTCCTCATAAATATCTAAATGTCAGTGCTCTGTTCGAATCCCTAGCTTAAGCTTTTAAGGCTTTCATTTCGTTCTAGGAGCTTTCTTCCGCCTGATTTCGGAGCAGGGTGGCCGTGCCTGTGAAAGCCTAGGGCTAAATTAAAACTAATAAGAGAAATTGAGACTGAGTTGTTGCCTGATTTCTAACTCAGCAGGTCTCCCCTTTCATTTGGCAGTCCAAATTTCAGGGGGAGGAAGTGCCACAGGCACATGGGACACTGCTCTGCTGCTTCCACCTACGCGACGCATGGGAAATCGCTGCCTTTGGCCAGCCCTTGACGGTCTCGCACACTTCCCAGTGTAAGCAGCGCTGAGCTACCATACCCCACTGGAGATCCTTCCCCTCACAAAGCCCAGACAAGAGCCAGAGTTATGCTCTGCTCTGCTTTTCAAGTCAGTGGACAGCAGTGGAGCCATGCCTCTCCATGCCCATCCCATCTGTGCCAGTCAAAGGAGCTGGCTCCTGCCTGAGCACCCCCACCAGCCCCTCCATGCAATGGAGGCAGAATCTGGCCTCCTGCTACTTTAGTAGGAGATTAAATAAACCAAGACCACCTGAAGTCACATGTGCAAGCACACACACCTCTCCCACCCCCAAAACCACCAGATACTTTATGACTGTTCCTGAAAATTATTAAACAGATGAGTACATTTACCTTAGGTACAAATTTGCATCTGGGCTGACAACTTGCAACATATGTTTGCCTTCAGACCAATTTAAATGCAAACATGTGAGCTGTAAATGCTCGGGGGTTTGACAGAGCACAACCCATCCCTGAACTCAGCTGGCCAGCAAACCATCCTTTGTCATTACAGAAACCACTTTCTACAGTCTTTTTGCCTTATAAAACCCACTTGGGCAGAGTCCAACGGCATGAGATTGGACACATCCAAGTGCCAGGTTCTGCACATCGGCCACAACAACCCCATGCAGTGCTACAGGCTGGGGGCAGAGTGGCTGAGAGCAGTCAGGTAGAGAGGGACCTGGGGGTACTGGTTGATGGTAGGCTGAACATGAGCCTGCAGTGTGCCCAGGTGGCCAGGAGGGCCAATGGCATCCTGGCCTGCATCAGGAACAGTGTGGCCAGCAGGAGCAGGGAGGTCATTCTGCCCCTGTACACTGCACTGGTTAGGCCACACCTCGAGTCCTGTGTCCAGTTCTGGGCCCCTCAGTTTAGGAAGGAGGTTGACTTGCTGGAACGAGTCCAGAGAAGGGCAACGAAGTTGGTGAGGGGTTTGGAACACAGCCCTGTGAGGAGAGGCTGAGGGAGCTGGGGCTGCTTAGTCTGGAGAAGAAGAGACTCAGGGGTGACCTTATTGCTCTCTACAACTACCTGAAGGGGGGTTGTAGACAGGCAGAGGTTGGTCTCTTCTCCCAGGCAACCAGCACCAGAACAAGAGGACATAGTCTCAGGCTGCGCCAGAGGAGGTTCAAGCTGGAGGTCAGGAGGAAGTTTTACATAGAGAGAGTGATTGCCCATTGGAATGGGCTGCCCAGGGAGGTGGTGGAATCACCATCACTGGAGGTGTTTAGGAGGAGACTTGACAGGCTGCTTGGTGCCATGGGTTAGTTGATTAAGTGGTGTTGAATGATAGGTTGGACGTGATGACCTTGAAGGTCTCTTCCAACCTGGTTTATTCTATTCTCTTCTAACATCAAGCACAGCTTGCTATATGGTGAGAAGCTGACTAACAAACAATTCCTGGTAGCAGATTTTCCTGTTCATTCAACAGCTTGTAAGTTACCTCCATTTGGCCTCTCCTAGCCTCATTTAGACTCAGGAGGCCGGAGTCAAGGTTAAGGTGTGTAAGGGTTACTTCAGGCTTCCCATAAACCAGCAAATGTTTGCCAAAAAGAAACCCAAAAAGGGATGAAACTTTCCTACCTGGGAGGAACCAGAGAAACATACAGTGGGATTAACTCCCCTGGTCTGATTTGGTTTCATCCTTTAATTTGCCCCAGGATTTGCATGCATGATGGAGAAGGAAGTCACCGCTTCGGGAGAGTGAGAGAGTAATTACATACAGAGCACCAGGCGAGGAGAAGGAGCACAAACTCCAGCGGGCTGCTGCCTCCCCTGCGCGGAGCAATTCACCACTAGCAAAGTGTGACAGCAACATGTGCTCCCCAGAAAGCATGGGACTAGAGATGACCTTCCATCTTCAGATGAGCCCCTCAGGTCTCCCACTGCTGCCTACCCTGGTTCCCTGCCTGGGCAGAATTTCACCCCATTAAGCTATGTGTCTAGCTGTACTGTTCCAGGGAATCACAGAATCGTTCCGGCTGGAAAAGACCTCTAAGGTCATCATCATAGTATCATAGTATCAGTCAGGGTTGGAAGGGACCACAAGGATCAGCTAGTTCCAACCCCCCTGCCATGGGCAGGGACACCCCACACTACATCAGCCTGGCCAGAGCCTCGTCCAGCCTGGGCTTAAACACCTCCAGGGACGGGGCCTCAACCACCTCCCTGGACAACCCATTCCAGGGCTTCACCACTCTCATGGGGAAGAACTTCCTCCTCACCTCCAGCCTGAATCTCCCCACCTCCAGCTTCATTCCATTCCCCCTAGTCCTATCACTACCTGAGATCCTGAGCAGTCCCTCCACAGCCTTCTTGTAGCCCCCTTCAGATACTGGAAGGCCACAATTAGGTCACCTCAGAGCCTTCTCTTCTCCAGACTGAACAGCCCCAACTCCTTCAGTCTGTCCTCATAGGAGAGGTGCTCCAGCCCTCTGATCATCCTTGTGGCCCTTCTCTGGACACCTTCCAGCACCTCCATATCCCTCTTGTAATAGGGGCTCCAGAACTGGAGGCAGTACTCCAGGTGGGGTCTCACCAGAGCTGAACTAACACCACTGTGGCCCTTAAACTATGCCGTAAAGTGCCGTGTCTAGTGGTTTTTTGGACACCTCCAGGGACGGTGACTCCAGCACCTCCCTGGGCAGCCTGTTCCAGTGCCTGACCACTCTTTCAATAAAGAAATTTTCCCTGATATCCAACCTAAAGCTTCCCTGCTGCAACGTGAGGCCATTTCTCTCACCCTGTTGCTTGTCACTAGGGAGAAGTGACCAACCCCCACCTCACTCCAACCTCCTTTCAGGCAGTCGTAGAGAGCAATGAAGCCTCCCTTCAGCCTCCTCTTCTCCAGACCAAACAATCCCAGCTCAAATGCAGCCTTTGAGGAGCGTGGATGGCTGGTGTCATTCACAACATTGTTCCTAATCCAAGCATATTTTTGGATAGCCATATTTGCTTCATTTTGGTTTTCAAATAAAAATATATAGAGTGAAAAAAAAAATACTCATGCTCCTTGTTCAATATTTCCCTAAATTAATGAGCTGACTGATAAGTGAACAGATGCATTAAGGCAATAATTTATTCAAATGCCATGATATTTTTGAACAAACATATTATTTAATATGCATTTCATTATTTGCCCAGCTCATATTAGTATTAATGATTGATGTGCTCATTGGGAGAGGCAAAAGTGGCACCAAATCTGTGCAAATTAGATTAACTTGGGAGATCCATCCTGAGTTTCCCTCAGAAGAAAAGCTCTTCTCAGTGCTCATCCTGTGCTGGGCTGGTGAAAACAAAGCTGGAAAGTGCCCAGTTTAGGCCAAGGCAGCATGGGCTAATCTGCCATAACCTGAACTGAGACACTGAACAGAGGGGAGAGCAACATTTTATTGAGCAAATTCCTGGCTCATGTAGGGTGAAGGCAAAAGGTGAACCCTTTGGTGCAGAGTTAGCACCATGTGTATGATATCTGCTCATTTGCTGCATGTGTCATTGTTATGCAACTAAACCCCTTGATCAAAAATCCCTTGGGAATAAAAAACCCATCCTGGACAGAAATCATGACAATAGAATCATACAATGGTCTGGGTTGGAAGGGACCTCCAAAGGTCATCCAGTCCAATCCCCACTGCAGTCAGCAGGAGCATCTTTTACTAGATCAGGTTGTCTGGAGCCCTGTCCAGCCTCACTTTGAATATCTCCAGGGATTGAGCCTCAACCACCCCCCCAGGCAACCCCTTCCTGTGTTCTACCACCCTCATGGTGCAGAACTTTTTCCTAACATCCAATCTAAACCTTCTCTTCTCTAGTTTGAAACCATTGCCCCTCATCCTATCACTACAGGATACCTTGCCAAACCTTTCAACACTGCAAAATGTTTTGTTTGCTCCTAGTGCCTCCTTCTCCCTTCCAAAAATGCATCCTAGGTGCCTTAGGACCTCAGTAAAGCACTTTAGTAATCTTCAGAAAAACAGCTCCTGATCATCTTTCTTCCTCTGTCACTCTAATAGGCAGCAAGTTCTTCCACATCTCCAATATCAAGGTGTCACACACCTATCTAAATCCAAATGATTGCTCTAAGCTGCACACACCTAGTGCACAAAAGCCTTTCAACCATTTCTAGTCAAGTTCTCGTGCAATGAGTGTTTTGTTCTAACAGCTCTATGCCAACAACCCCTACGTCTGGCAAGAAGGAGAGATGCAATCACTGAAGCTGTCCAGAACTGGTGTGAGGACACCTCACATAAACTGGTCACTTTGTTTGACCCAAGAGGCAGCAGATTCTCAGGCTGCAGTTAGCATATTCATCCTGATCTAACCAAAGCAGGCAGAACGCAACACGACTGATGTAATGTGACACGGTGGTTAAAATTAGAAGGGAACACGCCTTTTAATTGGGTTGGATACCTGCTAGTGACTCAGACAATGGGAATTTGATTCAAATTTATAGTATTAAATGGCAGCAGATGGACAGTAAAATGTCCATTGAGTTTGCAAAGTGACTGGTACGCTGGGGTTGCCAGAGCCCTTCATTAAGTCATCGGTGGCATCAGTCAGGTGCTGATGCATTTCATCGTTAGCGATGTTAATCCGTTTCGCTTTGCCATGGGTGAGCAGTGAGATGGTCTGACTGATGGTCTCAGTAGGCCCATCTGGAATTTCATTTGCCTCTTCTAATCATGAAAAATCCTAGCTCTGGTTTAGGGAAGGAGTTTTCTGAGATTCCTGGGTTTAGCATGCAGAAAGTAGAAAGGCCAGCTGACGACAGCCAGACAATGATGCCAGCTCTTCTCCTTTCCCACTGATGCCACCCATCTCTTTCACAGCTCAGCATTCACTTGATATCTCACTGTCTGCTCCAAATTCTTAGTCACTGTCTGCAGCCTTCTACTCTCCACAAACTTCAAAAACATCCTCTGAGGGAGGATATTTTCCTTTCCCCTCCTTCTCCAGATAGTCCCTCAAAGACATTTGCGATTGTGCCCCTCTGCATGCTCAGTGTCTCATCTGCATTCACTCATCAGCACTCCTTTACATCTCAACATAGCAATCACAGCTATGGAGATGTTTGCCATCTTTTCCCCTTCTACCTTCAAGTGTTTGCAGGAAACCAAACCTTATTAACTGGCTGCTGTGGCAAACAGGGCTAGGCAGGCATGCAGATGTGCATACACACAGAGAAGCACAGCTAGCGACACACACACACGTTCTCCACACACCCACAGCAGCAGAAGTGACTTTCTGAGCCATTCATTAAATCCCACTTCTCTATGGCTCTGCACAACCAAATGCAGATGATTTCACACCAAGCAGGTAGGATACCTGCTCTGCACTGACCTTCCTGAACACCTAAAGAATGCAAATTAAATCTCTAGGAGAAAGAGTTTTGCTATTCAGCTTCCCAAGTGTTTCAAAAGTTATAATGGAAAGGGAGTCTCAAGGCAGGAGCAACAGCTAAGCCTTTTGGGGTGTGGTTTTTTTTGTCAAGGGTATTAATTGCATCAAGTTGCTTTTTTTTTCCCCCCAAATTTCCATGAATGATGATCATTTTACAAATTAGATTTTGCAGGTGCATAAGAAAGAGAAGAAAGTAACACCTTTGGGGTGGCTTTTTTTGCCACTACTCATTGACTTACCAGGGAGACTGTTAAATGTTTCTTATGCACTGCTAGGCTGCACAATTAAGCCTGAAATCAAGAGAACTTTCTCTGACAACCCTCAGGAATAATTCTGGGGAATAAGAGCTTCTGTTTACTCCCAGTTTTTAGTGTGTGTTGGTATACAACATGTCCAGATTAATCACACAGTGATATGCATTAATTAACCAAAGAACCCTACTCAGGCAGGAGCACTGAGGCTTGCTGGTGTTGTGTGTGCACCTCAGCGTCTTCACACACAGGTTGGAAATGTGAGGAATTGTCTGATGCAGCACAACTCAGGGCTAACTACATGCACACAACTCCTTACAACCTCACTTGATTGTTCACATTCATTTTTGCTGGGCAGATGAGGTACAAGAGCATCACATGCAGCACCTGTCTGTGCTACCCACTCACACAGGGTGCTGCCCATCACTGTCTTCTGCAGGGAGAAAGGAGCCATCGCTGTTTGCCTCTCCTGCAGCTAAACTGCAGTTTACTTTTACTTTGTGATTTATGCCTTTTTTTTTTCCTTTTTGTTGTTGTTGGTATTGGTATAAATGAAATTTGACTGCACTGTAAACAAACCCATCTATCATCTTTTTCTCCTGATTGGGAGGCAGTGTGAAACAGCAAACAAGGTCAAGTATAAAATACCGACTGACAACCCTGCCGTCACTTTTATCTCCGATGGCTTACTCAAATCAAGCCCCTTATCCTTTCAAGTATCTGTGAACAGAGCCTCTAACCCCCATGAATTCACTCCTCATTCTAGGTTTGGCTATTTGGTCACAATAAATTTGTTTTTCTGAGCCATTGAGTCAATAAACTTCGCTTCCAAATGAATCTTTTTCAGGCTTCGGACCGACTGGATCCAATTACGAATCCAATTGTTCTCCTTAAACTTAATTTGCTGAAACTTGGTGGTCTGGTGCTTTTGGCCCTTATGTGCCTCTCTGTTGCTTAAATTTATATCTGTTGGCCTATAAAATTCAATCTCTAATGAAGGGAGCATCAGGACAGCTACAAATGCTAAGCCTTCAGTTGCCAGCACTGGTGTGAAATGCTCCCTTTTACTGCAGCACTTCCTTTTGTTTGGTATTTTCATGCACAACAGGTTACCATTATGCAGCAGCTGCTTCTGTGCATTTCACTGTGCATACAACACCAAACAGGGGCACAAAGGCACATTTGAGTTATTTTTGCTTGGTGGTGGCAGTATTTTGAAGTTTATTCTACATCAGACCTAGTCTAAATACTTCACCTAATTTTTTTCTGCCTAATGAGGTAAACTCTCCAATTCTGTCTTAATTTATGGTAATTCAGATAAAATTGCACTCTGTGGGGAGCCCCATTTTAATTTCAAGACATATATATTTCTATTGTTGCAAGGCATGGCGGCTAATAGAGTCAATTCTAAATGCTGCAGGATACCTGGGGCAAAATGTGTTGTTTCTCCTGAGAAAAGGAACTTAAAATTGCACAAATCTTTTCACTTACAAACTGCCCAACCCAACCACAGCTGTGTATGGAAGCACAGGGTGCAGGAGGTGCAGCTTCTGGAGCACAAACTCTGCTGGGACAAAAGGCAGGGAGGAGTGATGTGCACCTCTGATTGAACTGCTGGGGTTCTAACACTCCCAGGCCAGCAAAGCTCCATCTTATTGCAGTGCATTGCTGCTTCTGCTAAAGCTGCTGCAGGAGAGGGCTGGAGAGGAGTTAAAGGCTGGGAGCAGACAGTGCCTAGCTAACCTGGAGTTTTGTGGAGTACTTTTTTTTGTTGGAAATGAGAAGAAACTTCCCCACTGAAAGAGTTCTCAAACACTGGAACTGGCTACCCAGGGAGGGGGTTGAATCCCCATCCCTGGAGGTGTTTGAAAGAGGCAGAGATGTGATGCTGAGGGACATGAGTTAGCACCAGGCTTGGCAGAGTTAGAGAATGGTTGGACTCCATGATCTTAATGAAAGGTCTTTTCCAAAGAAAATGATTCTGTGATTCTATGAAGCTTTCTTCCAGCTGGGAATGTGTGGGCATGCATTGCTCCAGAGTGCATTTGCCCCCTGGATGGGAGATTTGTTATAAGGATGATGACAAAAGTCCTAATTCTGAAGAGAGGCATTGGCATTCAGAGCTGGATCATTTGCAGCATTACTTAGTGTCATTTTGAGACATTAGTGATGACACTCTTTACTGTTTAAACAGTCCTATCATTTTAAGCAAGCACTTATTACAGCACTTCTTATCTAGGGGAGGGAGGGAAGGCTGCTTAACACGATCCATTAGGAAATCCAAGCCTTACATGAAGTGACCACAAAGTCCTATCAGCTCCCAGAAGTGCTGCAGCTGGACATATTTAATGTAATGCAACACTGTATTGTGGTAGAGATCTGCTGTTTAAAACACACATAAGGTAGGTGAAACATGACTGTTTTACTCCTCTGGAAATGAGTGTAGAGAGGCATAACTTCCCAAATAAATAAGCATTAGACTCCTGGGGAAGACAGGTACACTGTTGGGCTGGTAATAACAGATTAAAGGTCAGTGGTTACACTGAAACTATGGCAGCCTTGGTCCTTTGATCTCATTCCTCAAGACTCTGTCACTACCAGCTGAAGTGCAAAGCAAGAAGCATTCCTGCTGAACTCCACTGCACCTGTCTGAATTTCACAGCAGCATTTCCTGAATATCCTGGCCCCTGAGTGTCTAATGCCATAAATCCACCTGCAAAGGGCAGCTCCAAATTTTCCCTGCTGGGGCAGACCCTGTTCAATTCCAGATTCCACAGGTGCAAGGAGGAAGAAAATTTGCTTCACTGGCTTGGCTTTGACGTGGAGCCAAAGCAGCAACCAACATGTTATCAATTAGATGTCATCTCCCCATGTCTTGCCAAGTCCTCCCATATGACATTCTGTTAATTTGCAACCTTTTTAGTGAAGAGTAGGACATTTCACTGGGATATGATGGCACATGGAAAGAGGAGGAACATCTATTGGTGCAAAATCATGAATAGAGAGCTTTCTGGATGGCTATTTTCAGAACTTTTTACCTTCCAGTTAGAAGTTAACAGAAGTGTAGGAAAGGGAACCAGGGGGGAAATGAGATGGCTCTAATTCATTCTTTCTCATAATATAAGGACAAGGAGGCCTCCAACAAAGCACACAGGTGATAAATTTTAAGTCAGGGTAGAAAGGAAGGTTTTCCTACATTGCCTGACACTGCATTCATGGCCATAAGCTCGTACTGAATCCCACCACTGCTGGGTTAGTGGAAGGCTGAAGCACACCTAGGCATTACATCACCACTGCTTTTATTTAGTAAGGGATCTAGATCTCCTATTTCAGGATCTAAGGTGTACCTGAGAGAACCCACCATGAATCACAGAATAGCTTCACCTGGAAAAGACCTTTAAGATCACTGAGTTCAGCCATTCTCTAACTCTGCCAAGACTCGTGCTAAGCCACGGCCCTCAGCACCTCATTTCTGCCTCTTTTAAACACAGGACACACAGGACCACCAAACTAGGATCACTGGCAATGCCTCCATTGCTACCAACTGTCTTACTCATGTAAATTTGTGACTAAAAGTCACAGCAGTGTGATCTGGATCCTGTCACCCCAGAGTGTCTTACACACTGCGGGGCACGTTGAAGTGAATGTGCATACGCCTGCACGTGTGCACACCTACCTACCCCTGCACGTGTGCACACCTACCTACCCCTGCACGTGTGCACACCTACCTACACCCATGGGAACTGACTGCCTGATGAGGAGCACCTAAGGAGATGCATTGCCCTCCTCTACACCTCTTCTAGGTACAAAGGCTAGACTATAATGGAATGGAATAGAGTAAACCAGCTTGGCATGTAAACACCACTCCTCACAGAAGGCTCATGTGCCACTGTCTTGCCTGTCTGCTTCACTGAGCATGCTGAGCTTCATTCTCCAAGGCTGCCACTAAAATTCCACTCCACTGATTTTTGCAACCTAATTCTTCAGGCATTTTTTAAATATGTATATTTTTTTTTGCTATTGTTGTTGTTAGGTTTCTTGGCAGGACAATGTGACCCAAATTCATACAGGAGGGTAATTTGCTACAGCATTGCATCAGGAGTCGAGGATCCATAGGTCCTTACAAAAGACCAGATTTGGAGACCTGAATTCAATTTGAGCTCGCCAGGCTCTGAATGTTCATTTGGACAACCAACATGCAAAAGGGTTTTAGGAATGAGGAACATTTCTAAGCTCATAAAAGCTACCCAAGGGCTCACACTATTAAGCACTTTTTCAACAGCTACTTTTTTAACGGCTAAAAATGCCGGAGCGTTTTGTGCTTGTTTTTCCTTTAAATGACATATCACACATTCTGCTGCAGAAAAACAGCTGCTGAAGTAACCTAGAGGGCATTTGCAGGCACTGTACTTCAGTGATTACAGCAATTTTTGTAGACATTCAGTGTGAGGACTGCATTCTAATTTTAGACAGAGTTAAATTTAAATTGAGTGGGAGGGGTTTTCACGCTACTCTACAAGTTCTAACATTGGTCACCCCAAGCTAAACCTCAACTGGATAGTGTCTAAATTTATTAGTAATGACACACTTTAAAAGAATGAAGCTAGAGCTCACTAGCAGCAGTGGGAAGATGCCCACCATTGTGATAGGACCTAGATTTTAGCCTTAGAAGAAGTTGCTCACTGGCCATGGGACTCGGTGACACAACCCTCCTCTACTCTGTTTCCATGATACTTCCTCTTTGTTCTGTGTCTGTAGCAAGACCCCTGAGATTCTCAGGTCAAACTGGGACACTGACACTAATGCTTATTATTATTTAAATTCCCTGACTGTCACAAAACCCAAGCATGGAGCTGAAGGAAACTGAAAGAAACGAGGTTAGTAAAGGGCTGACAGTCCAACAGACAATACAGATGGAAAGTGGAGGGACTAGGTGGAACAGAGAAAACAAAAGAAAAGAGCTTCTATTAGATGCTAAATGAGACCCAGGTTGGGCCTCTGTCTATGTAGGTTACATCTTTCCTTATTTCTCTTACCTTGTTTCTCTTGAAATATGCTCTTCGGCAAGCTGCAAAGCACTTCTCACTGCAGAAGCATTTCACTTCGCTTCCCATACTCAGGGAATAACGCTTGATTCCAACTTTCTGGCACCAGGCACACATTATTTGTACATTTGACACATCATCTTCTACAACAAAAATAGAAGAACAATGTTTACATGAGATGCAAACACCTTCTTCAGACATTTTCACACTTACTCTTACATACAGCCAGTACCATCTCCTCTGATTTCTAACTCCCTCGCTGCCTGAGAGCAGAACGGTGCAAGCCTGTGATCACCAGCTTTGTCCTCAGGCAGCTGGTAACCTGTGCCAGCCAGGCTCAGCAGATTGGCAAAGCTTCTAAGATGGCTGGAAAAGATTATTAGCTGAAAAAATGGTGCATTGCTGAAAAGCTCTGGAAATCTCGAGAGCCTTTTAGCATGTTTAAGAGTGCACAACTCTTTATTAAACCAGTAACCAAGGCTAGAGGCTTAATGAGTATTGCTCCTTTGTTCTTGTTACTTACAGTCTGTTATAGTGAACCCCTGAGATGTTCTTCTCAGCAAGCTGGTGATGAAACACACCCAGAAGGTACTGCACCGAGGCAGGTCTCTAACAGGAGCCCTATTCTAAATACTAAGGAGCACAAAATGCCCTTTCTCCATGTTTAGGAAGAATGATCAGTGTCCCAAAAGGGGAGTTTTCAAGTGAATAGAGCAGTCACAGAAACGCAGGCTTGAGCAAGATGGAAGCTGCAGCACTGTGGTAAAGTCTGATGGGTTACTTCCCAGCCATCATGCTCATCAGTCAAATTTTAATTCAGGCAGAGTTCCCCAGCCTCTTTCAAGCTCTTCTCCCATGTGTGTTACAAATGTGGTGTGCAAGCTCTCTGCCATGTCAAAAACCACTGGGCTTATTACTAAAGTGCTGGCAACATCTTTGTGTCATCCTCGTGAAGCCCAGAAAGCCAACATATCCCAGGCTCCATCAAAAGCAGGGTGACCAGCAGGAGAAGGGAGGTGATTCTGCCCCCTCTGCTCTGCTCTCCTGAGACCCCCACCTGGAGCACTGTGTGCAGTTCTGGTGCCCCCAGAAGGGCATCTGGTACACAAGAAGGATATCAAACTGCTGGAGTGGGTCCGGAGGAGGCCACAAAGACGATCAGAGGGCTGCAGTACCTCACCTATGGGGACAGGCGAGAGAGTTGGTGCTGGTCATCCTGAAAGAGAAGGCACCAAGGCCTTCCAGTACCAGAAAGGGGCTACAAGAAAGCTGGGAAGCTACATTTTACAAGGGCTTGTAGTGATAGGATGAGAGGAAATGGATTGAAGCTTGAGGAGGGGAGATTTAGGAGATTAGGAAGAAATTCTTCACAGTGAGGGTGGGGAGACACTGCGAGGGAGGTGGTGGGTGCCCTTTCCCTGGAGGTGTTTGAGGCCTCAGGTTGGATGAGGCCTTGAGCAACCTGGGCGAGGGGAAGCTGTCCTTGCCCATGGAGGGGGTTGGGACTAGATGACCTTTAAGGTCCCTTCCTACCCAAACCATTCTATGAATCTGTGAATCACTCCCACCCCAGCTTCACAGACAGGGGCAGTGAATACTTAAGCCTCCAAAACAGATCAAGAAGGTTAAGCAGGAATCTTTCTGACCTAAAAAACTTAAGACTTCTTTGGTTCTTATGTCCAGTCTAGAATACAGAGTGACCTTTCAGCTACAGACAGCAGCCATTGTCTAGCTTCTGGGAAAACAAAAACCCCCAAATCCCTGAAGAGGAATTGTTGAAGCAGTTCCTGGTCCGTGAGCTGTGGAGAATGCATAGCTCAGAGAGTCTGTCACGCAGCCATCCCATTTCCCTATAAAGGATTTGTTTTTGAAGCTATGCTGTCATCCTTCTGCAAAATTATTGGCAAACTAATTTTTAGCAGAGTGATTTGGCTCCTTGCCCTGACTATCATAACTCAGAACTGCGTGCTGCCTTTGATTCACCTTAACGGAATAAATATTGCCACTTTAATAACTTCTTCTTCTCTCTCCCCCCCCACCCCCCACCCCCCTTCCCCTTCCACAAATTGGGTTATGATTTATAGCTACAAATAAAATTGTACAATGTAAAGTAATGACCTTTTAGTTTTAATCAGCCTGTCTGCCTTTAAGCCTATATTTAAGCCTAAGTTATTACGCAGATTTGTGTTTAATGTATTTTACCACTCAGCCTTTGGAGGGGGATTTGCCAATATTCTAAATGCTTTTATATACTGAACACCAAGGGAAATCAAACCAATTTGGCCAGAATGATCACTAGCCCTCTATAGGATCAAGCAGCCTGCCCTTGAGCTGGTTGTCTCTGGGCCAGTCTTGGCCAGGACTCTAGCACAGCCCAGGAGCTCTTCCCTCCATTTGTATCCTGAGCCATTTGAAGTCCTAAGCTTTTACAGAAGTGTCCTGATTCAGCTACTCTTACACCTTAATAAACCAGTTCCTCACAGGCTGAACTTGCCCCTTTGAATGTATCAAGACAACAGAAGATCCTGTGAACCAAAGGAAAGATGGCAACCTCTTGTTTCAGATAACAGCAAGATACATTCTCCTACTGATAAGAAGTACTTTATCTCTGGAAAATAGGCGATCTACCAGTGATACCTTTCTAATAGCCTTCATCTCTGGTGTCAGCAGCTGTCATAAATGAAAACAAGACAATTACAGAGCTGAAAGGGAGTTTGCTGGCAAGGTAGATATTGGAGTAGCTCTTTTTTGAAGCAAGTTGGCTCATCTGGGGCACAGTTTTTAAGGAGAAGCAACAAAGCTCCACTGCTAGGATTCCTAGGGGCTTTCACGTGTGACTTTGTAGGGGAAACAGCCCAGCTATCATTCAGCTCCTGTTCACTGACACACATGAACTGTCTCCCATAGGTGATCAGAAAGACCACCCAATTGTCCATTTTCAAACACAGAGCATCCCAGCACCAGCAACAACTGTTTGCATGGAAAAGCTGCTCTGCAGGAGGTCCTGTGCTTCAAAGCTCACTTCAGCAGCCTCCTGCCCTTCTCTCAGGATAATGTGCCAAATCCCCATCCTTATGGCACTCAGCAGGAAGAACCTGCTGCAAGGAGAACACTGGGAAGGAGGGAAATTCAAATTCAGCAGTTTGAGACTCTTTGGCTGTCTTGAGTCTTGAGGTCAGCAGAAATGAAGCTCCTCCACAGCAACTACATTGGGGTACGGATCAGCAAGGCTCTCCTTCGCTCACCGCCAGCTCTCACTCGTCCAGCTTAGTGTATCCGCTCGGGTAACACGAGCTCATCCTGACAGCATGCCTGGGGCCATCATGTGAGCTTTGGCTTGATGAAGATCCTTCACCACCACCAGTTTCAGACCTTGACACATGTTTGTAAAGTACAAAAATAACATTTGCAAGCCCTGGTACAGATTGTTTTGAGGTGAAAGAAAATCGTTTTCAACTACTGCTTTAGGTTTTTTCCCTCCCTGTAGGCTTGCAGCTTTAAGACTTGCTCTGGCAATGTGCTTAGCATGTCCTCAGGTCTGTCGTGTTTATGACAGGTAGTGTGGGTACTCATACAGGTGAGACAAAGAGGAGCTGGCACAGAGACAACTGAATAGTAACAGGGAAGTTTTCAGCAGAACTGTACTGCTGTCGTCTAGAATTACAGCAGGTAATAGAATCACAGAATGGTAGGGGTTGGGAGGGACCTCTAGAGCTCATCCAGTCCAACTTCCCTGCCAAAGCAGGATCACCCAGGGCAGGTCACACAAGAACACAGCCAGGCAGCTTTGGAAAGGCTCCAGAGAAGGAGACTCCACAGCCTCTCAGGGCAGCCTGTTCCAGTGCTCTATCACCTCCACAGAAAAGAATTTTCTCCTCGTGTTGAGGTGGAACCTCCTGTGTCCTACCTTGTACCCATTGTTCCTTGTCCTATTACTGGGCACCACTAGAGCCTGGTACCTTCATCTTGACACCCACCCCTCAGATATAGAGACATTGATAAGATCCCCTCCTCAGCCTTCTCTTCTCCAGACTAAACAGCCCTGGGTCTTTCAGTCTTTCTTCATAGCAGAGATATTCATGTCCCTTCATCATCCTCATAGCTCTCCATTGGACTCTCTCCAGTAGATCCTTGTCCCTCTTGAACTGTAGAGTGCAAAAATGGACACAGTATTCCAGGTGTAATCTCGCCAGGGCAGAGTAGAGGGGGAGGAAAACCTCTCTAGACCTGCTGGACGCACTTTTCTCGATGCACCTCAAGGATATCATTGGCCCTCTTGGCCACAAGGACACATTGCTGTCCTATGGATAACTTAACACATTCCTTCCACATACAGCACAAGATCTGAATTTCCAGCTTCTGCTTTTCTGTGCTCTGAGCTCTTCCTAGGGAGAGCTATTGAGTTCCAAAACTGTGTTTTGCTGCCCCTGGGTTGTGTCACTACAGGTGGAAGAAGCACTCCCTGCACCCGCCACACAGATGCTGCTCAGATACATCTCCTTGTGGTTTGCAGCCTGTGTGTTTTTCATAATGAACAATGCAATAAAGACAGAGTGTTTGCAGTGTTAAATCATGTTCCCAAAGGGAGCAGTTTGTATAACAAGATAAAATTATCACATTATAATAACTAAATATGCATCAGTCTAAAGCATGCTTCAATTAATCATCAAAAGTTTGCACCGCCTCTTTAGGTCTTAATTAAGCAGAAGGGTTTGTGGTTTGGTGGTTTTTTGTTGTTGGTTTGGGGTTGGGTTTTTTTTCTTTCCAACCAGTGTGAAGAAGCTGCAGAAAATTGTTCCTCTCAAACCCAGTGAGCAGCAGTTTCCACTAATCAATCTTACGTGGAGCCATAATTTGGAGACGTGGGGGGATGAGGAGCAAGGCAATGAGAACAAATCCATCATGTACAGCTCTGTCCCCGCAGCTAAACAAACCAGCAGGGCCTACAGTGCTTAGCAAGATCATCCTAAAATCCCTACAAATTTGCAGTTAAATCCTGATCAGTTTGCTAACTTTTAGGCTGCAAGGTTCTACCAACATCATTTTAAACTACCTATTCCATGTCTTCAATTTTAACTCTGAGAATTTGGGTGAAACTAAATGCAGCCACAGCTCTAATCCTGCAGATTGGGATGAGCCACAGGCAGGTACTCCAAACCCTTACTTTCCATGTTTCCTTGCAAGAAACTCAGCAGGAGGCACTCAACTCTTCTGGGAAGAAGAAAATATCACTCCTGAAGGCACCCAGCTCCAGCACTGAAGAAGTGCTGCTATGCAGAAGGAAGACCAGGAGGGCACAGGGTTTGGGACTGAGATCTCAAAGGGTACATCCCCTGGACTGAGTGAGCCCCTGTGAAACCTGTACCTTGGCTGTGGCTGTATCTGTGACCTGATACAGAAAACATCTTGGCATCCCATGCCTCCTTGGTGCCTGCCCACCACCAATCTCTTTCCAGCATGAACTTCTTTCTACCACAGCTCTCAGAAGCCATGCCTCCCCACTACTGCTTTCTTGTCCTTTCTTTTTCTCTTTGCTGCACCCCACCCCCTCACACAGGCAGTTAGGATCCCAGAGGGTGTTTAAGGGGAGCTAGAACAACCCTTTTACACCATGCTGGGAACTGTGCTCAATCCACAGGCACACATCTTTAAACATTTTAGCTGCTTTCACTCCTACTTTCCAATGAAAAGCTGCAAAACTTCTTTTTCAGATCTTGACTCTAACATGTGCAGCATTAACACCAAGGGCTCACAGTTTCCACTGGGACCTGCCAGGATTTCAGAATGGTTAATTCTGAGTTACCTGCCATGGAAGAAAACCATGTAGCACACATTTAGCTTTTTCAGCCCAAAGCAGTTCCCGAGGTTGATGCTCCCCACCACTGCAGTTACTTTTCTTACATCCAAAATGTTTTAATCTGGTTAATTTCACACTAAAACCAAACAACCAAACAAAACTCCTGAGATATTGCTGCACATCCCCCTCCTGATAGCACCGAAGTGCTGACCCTTCAAATAGGTGAAGCGTGTGACAAACTCAAGGTACAAAAAGCACCTCGGAAAAAGTAATTAAGAGAGTAGGATTCAGAACCAGGGCTGACAATAGAGAGCTTGCTGCAGCCATCACTGGGGAAATACCTCAGGGGCTCTACCATGCATGTCCTTTTAAGGACCAGTCTCTGGAAGTTCACTGCTCTGCCAATAAAGCAAAGTGTCCCAGCTCATCTGGGGGATCCATGGCTTGCCAGCGTTTTCTACACATGGGCTGATGTCCCTTCTCATGTGTAGCTCAGCAGGAAGGCAGGACACAAATAAAAGCTGGCATTTAGGCAGGCTTTAAACATGCAAGTGGTAAAGCAGACAACAGGGAGGGAGCTCCCTGTGTGTTTTGAATACCTGCTATTAAAGCACATCGGTGGACTTGGTGGTTTTCTTTTTAGCACAAAGGAAACACTCAGCCCTCCACAAAGAGCTAAAGACTTCAGCAGTGGGCTAGATGGGGCAGGCAGCCTGGCAGCCTTTGGCATTTTAAAACCCAAGCACTAATAACCCTGTGATCAGTGTAAACCAGACCATGTTTCAAAGTGAAAACGAGTTAAAGAATGTGAAGAGTAGTGACTAAAGGATTCGTTGCAATGCTCTTTATTAGAGAGCTAAACCTGCCGCTAGAGAAACTGTAATGCTGTTCAACAGGAAATACCAAAGAGGGATCCAGAGCACAGGAAAATGAAAGTCTCCTCAATATAGAGACTTAATTAGATCTGATAATATGGTCTTTATTTAAGGAAAACTGCCACTGGGTTCTGCCTGGAATGAAGCTTCTTGGTAATGTAGTCACAGAACCAATTCCTCAGTGAATTTAGACAGATGAGCTTGGAATTCATTTTTACTGCCCTGCTAACTACCATTTAAAACATTTTTCATGCTTCCAGGTTCCTCCAACACCATTTAAACACGCAGAGAGGCAGCTCCAGAGTGCTCACAAGGAACTCAGGGACTCTGCTTAGTCCCACGTGTTGCAGCAGGTTACAGACTCAATACAGAAATTCCTGTGCATTTTAACCCAGAGTCCTGTTAAGCTAGAACACAGAAAGCCACTTGTTCCTTCCAATAACACAGCTATTTACTCACTCTACTGTTAGAAGATGACATTTCCTTGCCAGCTTAAATCACTATTTTACAAGGCTGATGCTCCTGTTCCTCCTGCAAGATGTTTTACCTCACCAGATACACTCCTCCAGCCAATTCCTTCCCTGCCAGGAGACTCTGATAACTTTTGGTACAGCCCAAATCATTACAGTTTGGAAATCATTGAACCAAACATTATGCAGAGACAATGACCTGCAGGTTGGAGGATTAAAATCCCTTTTCCTACCCCAAAGGTACTAATTTTCCTGTGAAAACTCAGGGAGGGAGTATTTTTTTCCCCCTGTACTTCTTTCCCCTGTGGGGAAAGCTTAGTCAGCTGCACAGCATCCTTCTCTCTGCCTCCTCGTCCACTGTGTCCCATGACAACGACCTCCCCTCACAGTGCAGCATGGCAGGGAGATGCTTCTTGTTTGGGATGCTTAGAACAGCAGCCACACTCAGTGCCTCACTGGCACAGAAGGAGGCAGGAAAGGGAAGGGTTTTACCGACACCCATGCTCAAAGGCTAGACCAACAAGCAGCTGTACCTCCCCTACCGAGATACTGCCATGGGGATCACAAGGGAAGGTAAACCAAAGCAACTCTTAAAGCAAGAGGGAAGTGGAGACAGCATAGCCTCCAGCAGGTGCCAGGGGAAGGAGGCAGCATGTTCTCACCTGCACTGGAAGGATTTTTTGCATTCTTCTTTAACTAGTCTTGATTTTAGCCTTCCTTCATCCCTTGCAACAACAGCCGTCCAGACTTGTCTGAGCAGAAGGGCAGAGTCACCCCAAGTGCCCTCTCAGGTTTACCCTACCACTGAGGGCTGCAGAACAGCAGTCAGGATGTTTGCATGCTACAGCCACATACCCTGCACAGCTGTGCTGGGGTTCATATTTCCAGATCATTCCTGGCTATTGCACTTCTGTCCCTTGCTATTTCTATACAATCTTGTCAGCTTTTCACACAAAATATTCATGTAGAAAGGACACTGTGCAAAGTTTCCCAGCAGGCTCAAGGAAGACCTGATCTGCTCAAATCTTTAATGAGTGCTTCCTCGGCACAGCTCAGGATCAGTACTCCTTCATCCTCCTTCCTGAGCTGCCAAGATACCAAGAATCATATCTGCCTCCTTGGAAATCCTGTTTGCCTTGGCTTCTGACTCTGTCCTCCCCCAGTGTGCTTTTTTAGCTCTGCAGTGGCTCCATCAGTGCACACTGCACAGTATCCTTCCTATTCCTCCCTTCAGGCTTCTGTGAGCATCCCCTGTACTCTGCTCTCTCTCTTCTCCCTCTTATCTGTATAGAATCTTATCTGCAAAACTATTCAGCTAATAATTCACTGTGACTGTTTCTTGGATCTGCTTTTCTTCTTCAGCCCATTGCTCTCCTGTCCAAGTGAATAACTCAGCCTGTCTTTCTGACACTTCTTTACCAGTGCTGATCCTTCAGCTCAAAATCAATACAGCAAGAATTAAAGTCTTAATAATTTCTCTCCAAGTGCTCACTCCATATTATTTGCTCAGTAACAGTGAATCACCCCATCTTTCCTGGCCTTCAGGTTCATGATTTAGATATCATTTTCATCTGTGGGCATTCTCTTTGGAGCTATATTTAAATCTTGTCAATTTTTCTCCTGCATTCCTCCTGATTCTCAGCATCTCAGTCATGGCAGTACCTCACTACCAGGTTTTCTCTCCAGCCTGCAATGCAACCTTGTCCCATGCACACCCAGCCCAAATGTGCTGCAAAAATCCCTTCCTCTGCCCAGGATTTTAACCTTGAGGCTTTCTTTTGGACTCTTTCCTCATTTCTCAACTCAAACAAATGTAAACTGCTTCTGCTCTTGTGGCAGGTCAGCCCCAGCCTGTCTCTGCCTCAGGTTGAAAACGCTGACTTTCAGCTTTAGCAATCTACGCTGTGAGCCTCTTTCATTTACGTCCTCAACTCAAAGCACTGTTTTGCTGTTTCCAAAGTCATCCCCCGTGCTTGTGAGGGGCTCTAACAGAACATCCCTAGAGTTACTCCTATCTGGCTTTGTATCACTCTGAAGTTTTCTGCTTTGATGTAGTGCCCACAAAACAGTGTCAAAGTGCAGTGCCAAGACGACTGCCTCACACGCTGCCTCTCCTGGCTCCTTTGTACTCCCTTTTCTACTTGCATCCACCAGTTGTTTCTTGCCAGGCTCTTTGGGGTGATCATGACTAGGGTACCTACGCCTCAAGATAAAACAAAACAATTACTGGCAATGCTTACTGCAAATCCCACAGAGGTTGTGGTTCTCCTCCCCCTCCAGCCCTCCCAAACTTTGCTCTCTAAACCAAAGGTGAGATAACTCTGCTCAGGTGGCCCGGTAACCCAGCGCTCACTGATGATCATGGGATAGAGTCAGAGGAAGGGATGTGCTCATATCCCCTTTGCAAGTGAAACAACAGCATTCATAATTAATGAACAAATGGCAGATACTTGTGTAAAGCCTTCTCTGCACGTCACCCTCGGCAGCACACTTGAACGCGGGACCGCACGTGGCAGGCAGACGAGCAAAGACCAGGAGGCAGCTGGCTCAGCCAAGGTTCCCCTGTGTCCACTTAACTACTGTTGCAGTGATTTGTTTTTCTACTTCATAGTTCCATCTCCTCCTGCTTGTTTGATGTCATAAAAACCCAGCAACTGTGGCAGTTTGCACAATGCATGTTACAGCCTTGCGCTCGCACACCACAAATTCAGCATTCTGGATCCATTCATGACTCAGACTGGAGGAGAAAATAGCTTGGGATGGCACAAGCCCTTGATTAAAGCTTTAGGGCCAAATCAACAACAGCTTAGGATCCAGCCCATATGGCCTGAGATCTTAAGCTGTGTAAAGGCTGCAGGAATGGGCCCAAATAGCTTTGGTAATTAGCAGATAGAGTATAAAATAGATGAAAAGTCTTTGGCATGGAATGTGTACCGAGGAACATCTGAAAATTATTCATAGCATATTAGGATATGTCTTTAGAGAGAAAGCTCAGTGACATCAAAATCATTTGGGATGGGCAGCTGTAGTCTATCACATGACTGTCACCAGGCAAACACTTCCTTGGGCCGATCATAGAATGGTTTGGGTTGGAAGGCACTTCCAAAGGTCACCCGGTCCAACCCCCTCTGCAGTCAGCAGGGACATCCTCAACTAAATCAGGCTGCCCAGAGCCCTCTCCAGCCTCACCTTGAACATCTCCAGGGATGGGGCCTCGAGCACCTCCCTGGGCAACCTGTTGCAGTGTTCCAGTCCCCTCCTGGTAAAGATCAGCACTTTATGGTTAGCGTTAGTCACTGTAACTAAGGGCAGAGGTGACCATCTAGAACTCCTGAGCCTACAAGTTGTTCTGCCACTGCAGAAGGGTTCCCACTAGGTTTGGGGACACTTTATCCAAGCTAAATGGTGCAGAGAGCTACCACTCTTCAGTAGGTATTGCAGGTCACTCTGTACTCCTCGTCAAGAGCACCCAGAATGACACACAGGGACACCCTTCGAAGCAGGACTGAGCCTGCTCCTCTGTGAATCCCCAGTCACCACACCACACAGCAGTAAACAACACCACAGCAATTCATCACCCTGCTGCAGCCTGAAGAGTTGCTTCCACAGGTGATGGGGAGCAGCACACAGCATGGAATAAATCACTTTTTCATGCAAGGGAGAAGAATGGCAATGTTACGAAATCACTCCTGATCAAAATCTAATGAAAATGCAAAACATCGCAGCTCAGTCTCCTGGGTAGAGGCAAGATCACATTAAACCCTCACGAGACAACAGCCAGGGATTTCAATGAGAATCAAGAGACAGTTTTCCCAGGGTGAGCCTGTTAACCTGATGCAAAGACATGATATTGATTTGATGGCTTTGTCTCTTTCACTGTTTCTTTCCTGGAGCCTATTCTTAATTCAATCATCTTCCATTAATTTATTTAAGGTCTTTATTCACCAGAACAAAATCTTTTCATCTTCCTTTTTTTTTTTTCCCTCCCCTCAGAGCAGATATTGCTGAAGCCTGGGAGTACAAAGCAGCACCCTGAGTGTCACAGGCAGCCCAGGTTTGTTGTAGCTGCATTAGCAGAAGTTTTCCAAGGATACTAACAAAGGGAGTCTCTTTCACACTCCATTTTCCAGCCCCCTGCCACTGGTTTTCAAACCACCCCCTTACAAAGACATGGTGATCAAGCAATCTCAAGGCATGTCAATGGCAGCAATCATTTTCCAGTGTTCATTAGGATTTACCTGCTGGTGGCTTTATGAAAGGTGTTGGAATTAATGGGACAATAATAGGTACATTCCCGTGATCCTTTGACCCTGCTGGTGAGTCTGAAAGTCCATTTCCTGTGGCAAGCCCTGGGTAGCTTGGGTTTATATTGTAGGGTGAAATAACACTGTCCTCAGGTAATTTTGGTTTTGGCAAAGAATTTTCTGCAAAAGACAAAGAACACATTGTACAGTATGACAAATAGATTGCTTAAATGCCCCTGCATACTTTCCCCAGTCTGCTCATTACATTACCTAGCCTAATACAAGCAAAGTGCAAAAGCCTCCAGACATTTTCCCTTTTAAAAGATGGACACCTTCCAGTATTCTTCAGCCATGCTCCACTCTTCTGGTAAGCTCACTTCAATCCAAAAGGTGGGATTGTTTTGTCATGCATATCATAGACTCGTTCAGGTTGGAAAGGACCCTTGGGATCATCAGCTCCAACCATTAACCCTACTGTACCAAGTTCACCGCTAAATCACATTGCTAAGTGGCACATCTAAACAACCTTTGAACACACGCAGGGATGGTGACTCAACTGCCTCTCTGGGCAGCCTGTTCCAGTGCTTCACCACTCTTTCAGCAAAATAATTTCTCTAATGTCCAGCCTAAAGCAACTCTGGTGCAGCTTGAGGCCATTCCCTCTTGTTCTGTTGCTAATTACCCGGGAGAAGAGACCAGCACCTACCTCTCTCTATAGTCCTTTCAGGTAGTGGTAGAGGGTGACAGGATCTCCCCTCTTCCTCACACTAAGCAGCCCCAGTTCCCTCAGCCACTCTTCATCAGACTCTTCACCACCTTCACTGCTCTCCTCCACACCTGCTCCAGCCCCTCAACGTCTTTCTTCTACTGAGCTGCCCAAAACTGAACACAGTGCTTGAGGTGTGGCCTCAGCAATACCAAGTACTGGGGGACAATCACCTCCTTACTCCTGCTGGTCATACCATTGCTGACCCCAGCCAGGATGCCATTGGCTTTCTTGGCCACCTGGGCACACTGCCAGCTCATATTCAGCTGCTTGTCGCCTAGAACCCCCAGGTCCCTTTCTGCCAGACAGCTTTCCAGCCGCACTGCCCCAAGCAGTGCCTGGGGCTGTTGTGGCCCAAGAGCAGGACCTGGCACTTGGCCTTGCTGAAGCACATCCCATGGACCTCAGCCTATTCATCCAACCTGTCCAAGTCTCTCTGTAAAGCCTTCCTACCCTCAAGCAGATCAACACTACCACCTAACTTGCTGTCATCTGCATATCCTTAGGATGTCCAATTTAATCAATGACTCCTTGTTCCTGTCCTTTACTTCTACTCAGTGTGCTGTGACTTCACCAATGCAGGAAGCATAAACCAACAACTAAAAGAATTCCTAATTCTCTATCAATAATATGAGGAGTAGTGATGGAAAGCAAAACACTGAAATCACAGCAAAGTGTGCCTGAAATGATGACAGTTATTATTCTTCTAATTCTCTAATCCCAAACCACCTCAGGATCCTTATTTGCAGGGATTTCTCTAATGCTCCGTGGGGCAAGACTCAATTCTTATCATTCCCTCTCCTCTCCATCTCTCAGAAAAGGAAACACACTTTTTTCCCCTCCCACAGACTGCACACACCAAAACTTTTTGCCCATCACAGGTTTTTGTTGGTACATAAAGCATATGATTTGTATCATGTGTCATCAAAAGCCCTGTGTAGTGAATTTCATCAGACATACACTGCAGCCACAAAGCATTCAATAAAAGATCTATTGATGAAAACATAAAGAAATGAATCACATTACCACACAGCAACAAGATTCTTCACAAGTGCCTTAATGACATTGCCTTTTCAGTGGAAAATAAACACTGCTCACCAGGGTCACTGCAGAACTGACAAGCTGCAAACGTTCCATTTGAACAGAACGAGGTTGTTTCACCTTACCTCCAATCTTCCCACCTTTTTTCTAGCCACCTCTCCTTCAGAACTGCTTTCTCTGGTATCTACTCATTGCAGCACACACTGAACACAGTGCTGCTGCTGGCCATCAGAAAGAAAACACAAGCACTGCTGGCTGCAACGGCAGTGAGAAGTGGCAGTCCGAGAGCAGAAAAGCTGCTGCAGTTTCCTCTTTCTCTCACCTTTGAGGAATTCTTGTTGGATAAATCCAGATGCAGTGATTTCCTCCTATTCACCCTGATGACAAGTCCCTACCCACCCCTCATGACTGAGTCAGAAGGCAGCAGCTGAAGGGCTGAGCAGACAGAACCCCACCCTTCACATTTTGAATCATGAAGACCCAGTTACTGCCCCCAAAATTCCCATGCCTGGAAGACTCCCACAGCACTTGCAGAAGACAGTGTAGTACAAACAGGGATGAGTAGCCTTTTGTGAACATCCACACTCTTTCCTACATGTTGTGACTATTCCAGCTCAAAATCTTTCAGCATTTTAGAAAGCCAGATGCCAAAAAAAACCCTCAGTTTTGAAAGCAAAGTTGTTCCTTGAAGCCACGGTGCTAAGAAAGTGCTTCCTTTTTATTTCCAGTTGTGAGCAGGTTGTTGGTACCACAGGTCCTGACTCACAACAGGCATTGTCTGCGAGGATGTATCACTAAGTGCCTACTAACAGCAGCCCTGTTAAGCGATTATCCTCATACCCTATTGGCTTCCTCACACTAGCAGGCACTCTCTGATATTTTTGTGTGCACCAACCACAAAGCAAGCAGCAGAACACGCTTCCCAATCCACGCCAGCTCAGACAGGTTGAGATATTAATCCTTCTTTGCATGAACACAGAAACATGAAGTCTCATTACCTTTGAGAACAGAAATGTGCTGGCGGCTTTCCCCATCTGCCGAGTAGTTCCTGAATTCAATATCTTCTCCATCTTTCAATTCAACCTTATCATAACCATACCAGCCAAGGAGCTCATTCATAGTGTTTTCTGCAAAGTTCTGAAAGAGAAAAATTACCTACTTGTTTATGTAATCAATAAGCATTTGGAAGGAAGGGAGGGCTGCATAAATCGAAGCCTATCTGTGCTACACGAGGAAATGTCAGGTCTGGCCCACCTCCTCAAAGACTAATGCTCGTCTCATAAGTCAAGTGCATAAAGTGCAATGCATTTAAATCTCTGACTGGCACATGTAATTGTGACAGAGGCTCACACATCTGTAATTTAAAGAAAATGAAAAGCAGAGCTATTTATGAGCTTTGCTCTGGCACCCACTGCCAGGAGGATTTCAGCGTGCATTTGTCACGCAGACTTGTCCGTGTCGCCATCAAATCTTTAAGGCTGCAGCAAGAGAATAGCAGAAAGCCAGCAGTTAATCAACCTTATCGTGCTACAGTCTCTTCAGCTGGAGCAGGTCACTGACACAATTACAGCTCCTTGAGGTGCCCGTGAACCAGATCAAACACAATCACAGCAGAGAGGTTTTCCCTCAGAGCCAGGCGCCCTTGCATAGTCAAACCGCTTCAGAACTCTCCACCGCGGAAGCGTTTGGCCATGACTTTGCACACCAACACCCCTGGTATTTGTGTAAGAAAACCTTTCCCAGCTTTGCCACATTCACTTCCAAGCCCATCTCCAAGCAGCGGTGTGGCTACAGTTCGTGTTTGAATGGAAATGCAAACTACGGAACTTGAGTGTCACAGCTCGACTCCTGACACAAACACATCCTCCAGGTCATGTGGCAAAACGACTTCTGCAGCAAATGCTGATGACTGGGCCAGCTTTAGTGGAGGAAGTTAAATCTGCAGCCAGGCAGAGCTCTCTGACATCAAATAGTGCTGTGGAGCTCTACAGCTTATGGATCTAGGGAACTAGCAAAGAAATCATTGTGCCCCTGTACTCTGCACTGGTTAGGCCACACCTTGAGTCCTGGGTCCAGTTCTGGGTCCCTCAGTTCAAGGACTTTGAGACACTTGAACATGTCCAGAGAAGGGCAACAAGGCTGGGGAGAGGCCTTGAGCACAGCCCTGTGAGGAGAGGCTGAGGGAGCTGGGGTTGTTTAGTCTGGAGAAGAGGAGGCTCAGAGGAGACCTTATTGCTCTCTACAACTACCTGAAGGGTGGTTGTAGCCAGGAGGGAGTTGGTCTCTTCTCTCAAGCAACCAGCACCAGAACAAGAGGACACAGTCTCAAGCTGTGCCAGGGGATGTTTAGGCTCAAGGTGAGGAGAAAGTTCTTCACTGAGAGAGTTGTTAGCCATTGGAATGCGCTGCCCAGGGAGGTGGTGGAGTCACCATCCCTGGAGGGGTTCAAGAGGGGATTGGATGTGGCACTTGATGCCATGGTCTAGTCATGAGGTCTGTGGTGACAGGTTGGACTTGATGATCTCTGAGGTCTCTTCCAGCCTTGGTGATTCTGGGATACCGTAATGAATTACTGTGATGGCAAATACCAGTTTCAAGTAGTGCAATGACTATAAAACTAAATAGAAAAACCCACACACAAAGCCTTTCTATTTGGTCTCCTCATTTTTTTATTATCACTCTTTTAAAGCAAATTCCAAGCTTCATGTCTGTGAAGGATCTTGACATCTAAAACAATGCTCCTGACAGCCACCATCTCCCGGGGCTCTGGCTACCGGCAAAGGAATAAGGACAATGTGACTCCAATTCAAAACAAATGGTATGTGTCAAACTTGCAGGTTGCTAGACTTTGTCCAGCAACTGCTCCAACTTCATTCTGAAATGGGAGCAAGCCTCCAGTCATTTAAATAAAGAAATAAAATTAATCAGATGATAATTGCTCCTGAATTCCAAGCTACAGCAGGCACTCTGCCCCAGAGCACGGCACCGCTCCTGGCTCATTCATCACACCAGATTGCATAGGTGTTCCTGTCACTCAAGCAGAGCTGTAAAGCAGCTATAAGCAATAAACACAAGCAATTTGTACTCTTCCACGAGTAACATCTGTGCCATTGTGCTACAAACACACATTTCAGGAAGAGAAAAGCCAAAACAAAACCCCAATGCAGACCCCCAGAGCATCAATTTCCTTTTGGTTTCTTCTTCCTTTTTCATTTTCCCTTGACCTCCTGCTGGAAGTCTTGACTCTGTGGCTGTCCTGTGCAGACCCAACTGCTGGAAAACATTGCACTGTTCCACCTCTACCTCCAGTGTCAGCATTGTAGGTATGACAGCCCCTTGTTTCTGAACCATCTCACTATTACAGTTTGCAGCGGCAAGCACAACCCAGAGTGAGGTGGCTAACACCTACACTCATTTCTGAACCATCTGTTTAAACTCTCGTTTGAATGGTGCTCTGTTTTAAGTGGTTTAAATACCAGCAAACCCAGGACATTTTTCTGAAGTTGCTTTGTTTGGGTTTTAGCTTTTCAGAAAACCTCTCTTTCAGCACTGCAAGCCCCAACACACCAACCCTCTCTGCAGCCCATGGGAACCCAACAATGAAGCGAGATGGAGACTGGGAGCGAGACCTCACCGCTGCAGCTCAACCAGAATGACCTGAAGAGGTCTGCGGAGGCCTGAAGGCAAGCTCTGCCAGCTTCTCTTGCTCTGCTAAATTTCAACTATGGAGACACAGCCCTAGGGACTAATCTAGCAAGGTATAGACCAATTGACAAAGTCTTCCTGACTTAAACCCCATGCAACCAAATTAATTGAGTAGCTCTAAATTTGCCTCCTGTGGATGCTTTGTGTTCTATTTGCACTGTTGATCAACTCGGGCAATGAGTAATTTCTAATTACTTGCTGTGGAATACGTAATCAAGGCTGTATAGATGTTTATTTTTCTCCTGGCAATTCATACATGTGTATGTCTCCTCAGAAGCCAGGCAAAGCGATGCTTAGGTTTGTAATGGCACAAAGCTTAAGTACTTCTCAGGCCTCATTTTTACTATCCATACAATCACAGAAATGTAGGGGTTGGAAGGGACCTCTAGAGGACTTAAATCTCATTTTTACTCTCCATGATGAGCAACACACAAAAATGAACACTTGCAGTGACAAGAAAGAGATTTGACTTTGAAATCAGCCATCAGAGAGACCTGCCTATATAAAAAATATTTCACTGGTATATACCAATCAGGTTTTTCCTTTTTCTATGAGAGAACAATGAGGTTGCATATTGGCAGTAACAAAAATGAATGCCTCCTGAACACTGTGATTTGTCAACAAGGATGCTGAAATAAAGCCCAATTATTACAATTCAGCCACTCTCCTTCATAATTTATTTTGCCTACTACAATGATGCTGATCACTCTTAATCCTATCCTCTCAATGTCTAGCAAACAAGACTTCATTACACAGTGCTTTATAGCCAGCAAACCAAGAGGATGATCCCATCATTAGCAAGCTGGTAGTCAAAGCTGAGCTGGTTTCTTCCATGGATGAGTGTCCACAGAACTATGGTATCACCTTCCTTCACTCTGGACTTCAACACCCATTTTCAGCAATGCCTAACATCCCATCAGTCAAGACAATGGTCACCCAGATCTTAGAATCATAGAATTGTTTCAGCTGGAAAAGGTCTCTAAAATCATTGAGTCCAGCTGTCAACTCAAGACCACCACAGCCATGTCCTTGGTGAAGCCACTGCCCCAAAGTTGACCACTATTATTTCATTGTCCTCATGTATTCTCCCTTCTTCCATTTCAGTGGTAGGCCAAATCTGTGTGGATTCAATGTACAGTACAAGATGAGCCTTGTAATGACCAGTGTGGTGGCAATAGCCAAAACACAACGATGAGATGGGGTGAGACAAAACAGCTTTTCTCTGTGTGAAGTGGGAAAACACAGATAAACAAACAAAAATGAGGCCAAAAAAAGCCCAGTTCTTGATGAAGTTAAGGAAAGGAAGCAAGCCAATTAATACACAACCTGTACATGCAGAGTAGAACCTCAGTGAAAGATGTACAAGCTTCAAGGGCTTAGTTAAAAGAAGAATAAAGAATGTAATGACAGCACTTGGGATAAGCAATGGGGGACCTGAGGGTGGAGCAGGTGAGCAGAAGCAGCAACAATGAAGCAGAATAGTCAATAACCAGCTGAACTGAGAGATAATAGACCTGTCAAAGTCTAGGGAGAAGGAGATGTGAAGATGAGTGTAGATGACCAGATGAAGGATGCTCAGGGAGCTGCAATTCCAAGCTTTTGCAGGAACAGAACAGCAGAGGTACTGAGCTAGTTCATGCCTACTTTCAGACTTGTTCCTCAAAAAGATATGGAGGCTCTGCAGAATGGAGGCCTCCACCCCAACCTCACAGCCCTGCCAGAGGGATGAGGTGAAAAACCAGCACACCAGGGAAAATCTTGCCCATCATCAATAGAACCCCAAATCAGCGATCACACTGCTAACATAGCGCCCTTGATCCCAGACCAAATCCCACTGAATCCAAAGGGAGTTTGTAGGGGTCTGTGCATTTCACTGCAAAATTACAGCACTACAGCTGCAGCTCATCCCTGCCAAAGAAACGGGCCCCAAAACGCTCCAGTGGCCCCACTCACACAACTCTGCCAAAGCCCTCTCTTCTTGGTGGACAGCAGTTCTTATTTTGCCCCCTGCTAAGTCCCAAACCATTTCTCACCTCTGCGGGGCAACACGCGATTTGCATGTTTGAACTGTTCGAACTCTCTTCTTGTGCTACACAAAAGTATCCTCCCTCCTGGAAGAGACAAGATTAACAACTGACTAACTAACTAACTAAACTATCTAACTGACTAATTATTATGCTTTTTGGTATTTTGACTTGAATTTGTTTCCTACTCCTGGGAAAGCTGAAGAAGAGTGTGTTGAGTCTCCAGACTGGATTGCCTCCTTTATGAGACTGACTGACACGCTTGGTGGTAAAAATACAATCACATTTATTCCCACTTTAGGATTCATTTCATCGTAACACTACACCTACAGCCCGATTTGTTCACATTGCAATGCATCATTCTCCCAAACCTTCGTTAATGAACACATTCTGAAGCTCAGCCACGCTTCTCTTTCCATCTTAGACCTCTTGCCTCTCCTTCTCTATGAACCTTATTCACAGGGGGCAAGGCCTGGCTTCACCAAACGAGGCCTGGCAAACACGGAGGCAGGAAACGCTGGGGAGAATGAGTCTGTCAGACTCATTTTCTTCTAGGTTTTACTGCTGAATGTTTATTTCAGATCTGGGAGGAAGCACAGTGGCTCCATTCCATTTCCTTGCCTGCATAATCCACTCGCTGCAGAGCCCCACAAATTCCCTTTTCACTTGCACTGCATCAAGGAAATAAAAATGTTTCTACAGTCACAATATGAACTTGGATGATTCATTATTTTTTTTGCCAGCCCTCCATTATTTATGTTGCCACCATGTTGAATTTTATAGTTAGACCTTGATGCTATTAGAGAACAACATTCCTTAATGCTTTTCTTTCCCTTGTCCTCCTATGTGCAGGTTGGGTTCTGTGACACCCACTTTGGGGAAGCACTCCCATTGCAGCCATCCCACAAAACTCCTTCCACACAGACTGCAAAAAGCCTGCTCCACCTTGGTCTCCTGAAATAACACAACTGATAAAGTCTGTCTGCTTTTCCACTTTCTCAAAGACATTTTTTGCTTTTCAGGAGAGAAGGGAGGAGTTTCCTTGGAATCTTCTGAGTGCTCTGGCTCGCTCCAGGCACAGGGCTGCTATGCCTGATTCACCACTCTCCTCCTCCTGACAGTAGTACTGCTGAATGCCAAATGGGGAATATTAAAACACTGAACTGAAAGATCTTCTGATGAGCTTACTATTAAACTGCAACAGATGGGACTGTCTTAAGCTCTAGGCTTTAGGAATGAAGCCCAATTTTGGATACAAATTAGTTATTGAGAATATTTATAGATGGTAAACTCCTCGGGCACATGGAGCAGGATGTGAAATTACAGCACAGATTAACTGCTTGCCTTTCAACTGACAGAGACATGCAGAGACATTGTCTTGTTTGTTCAGAACTTCCAGTGCAATCCAGCTGCTGGACCTAACTTCACTTCATAACACAGTGGAGCACCTAACTGTTGCCCCTGAGCAGCACTGCTGCCTGGCAGCAGGATGGTGAATGGAAAGAAGCTGAGGAGGGATGGGTGGGAGAGCCATCATCCTGCTTTGAGGAGTGCTCTCATCAATTAAACTGTAAGAAGTATTTTGGTCTTCAAGTAGTGCTGGGTTCCCCAGTCATGATAGCTTTGGGCCTATTGGGTGCTCTGCTATTCACCAGAGAGCAAGAAACGGCACTGAACTGCTTTGCAGAGTAATTATCTGTTTCATAGTTTCATAGTTTCATTCAGGGTTGGAAGGGACCACAAGGATCAGCTAGTTCCAACCCCCCTGCCATGGGCAGGGACACCCCACACTAGATCAGGCTGGACAGAGCCTCATCCAGCCTGCTCTTAAACACCCCCAGGGACGGGGCCTCGACCACCTCCCTGGACAACCCATTCCAGGGTTTCACCACTCTCATGGTGAAGAACCTCCTCCTCACATCTAGCCTGTTCCTCTTCCAAGGTGAACTTCTGGAAGAAGAAATGGAAACTATCCGAGGGAGGAAGGAGAACAAAAGGAAAAAAAATAATAACTTGAGGAGGGAAAAAGATAAGAAAGAGAGGCTATGAAGGTCACAGCAAAACAAACCAGTTCCTCCTGAATATATTTCTCATTGAAATGTAATATCAGCAAACTGTGGAGAGTCAAGAGCTTTTCGTACACAATGTTGTACCAAATTACAGTTTGTTACAACCATCATGCACATTAGGCTAGCAATAACAAAAGCACAGCTTAACATCTGTCACAAGGAAGGAGCAAACAACCTGAATCTCCATCCAGTCATGTTAGAACCAAGCTGTCACTACTGTTGGAAGACACCAAACCAAGCAGTGAGGTGTTGTGATTCCTCTCGAGTAAATATCTGACTGCATCAAACAGCAACTCTTGCAGGAGGTCTCGGTGGTGAGGTAATTTTATTGCTCATTCATAGTATTTGCTGTACTTAAAATAGACACTTGTACCAGTGGCCTTTTTATTATGAAGGGGGAGGGGAAAAAAATACAAAATCACATATACACCAGTCCTTGTTCTTTCTGCTAGCAAGGGGAGGCAATTCGATCCAATGTGGGCTGAAACCTGAGTAGGTCACTGTACACCATGATAAAATTCCCTAATCCCTGAGCCAAATTTCCCTGAGGGGGCCCTCCTACTTCTCCTCCACTTTCCAAGCTGACTTTTCCATTCCCTCTCTTGTCTTTTCCTCCCCTTCATCTCTTTCATTTCCCCTACCTTAAAGCCTTGATATCTGATCTGCTGCTGATACTCAGGTTACAGTTTTTACAGCTTAGGCTGTCTATTGCTGTATACATTCCTTTCTTTTTGCTCTGCCGTGATTACTTACCAGAGCTTATTTTACACTGGTCCAGATGAAAGCAGTTCAGATGAAGAGAAACAGTCAGCCCGTTTGAACATTACAGATATGAACCTACACAAGGGCACATTGTGCGGCCTCTGTCACTCGGCTGCAAACATTTTGCACAGTGTAACCAATGTGTTACATTATTTGCATCCCTCAGGTTTATGAGGACCAAGTAGACATCTTAATTCCTTGGTGAAGCAAGAGAGTAACTGATTGCCACAGGATTTTAACTTGTTCAACCAGTCAAAAATTCAACTTCTTTTTTCCTCCCTCCCTCCCTCTCCTTCCCCTTCTTGGGAGATAGCAGGCAACTGTCCTACTAAGAATGCAGAGCACACATAGCATAGTTTGCACTGAAAGGTGACCTGCCTTTTGCAAAAGGTTCTGCCACCAGCTTATCTCACCCTTGACCAGAAATCACATCGGTTCTAAACGCTGCCTCTACCTGCCTTGAATTTCTGTGCTGAAATCCTGAGCTTTCTAGCCTTAAGCAGCTACCCACGACTAGAAAAAGAGAAACCCTCCATGCAAAACTTGACACCAGTGCTTAATACCAAAGCATTAGCTGAAAAATTGTGTAATTTTTCTCCTTCACACAATGTTGTTTTTGTTTCTTCCTCACCCTTTCAGACAAACATCTGTTATACTGTAGAAGAACAACTATCTCCCAAACCGCTGAGTGTGCCTGCAGCCAAAGTAAACAAAACAAACCCAGAGGATCCAGCACAGTCAGCCTTTATATCCAGCCAGGATAACATTTCACATGTTTTGATTAAAATTAGCTAATTTGTAATTCTAGAACCTATGAAACTTAAAAGCTGCAATCCATGTAGCTCGCATTAGGCGATGCTCTGAGGGGCCAGTGCCCTATCCTACAGACCTCTGCAGTCCTCAGAACTATGTGGGATTACAACCAGCAATGACTCTTAGTCTCCGGTGCCTGCACAGAGCCCTCTCCAAAAATAGGATGTGTCATATATCTCCCAAAGAATAATACTGCTCCTCGGGGCTTGAAACTAGTACGGTTTGTTTCCAAAGGGCTGAAGGGAGGCGTTATTTTGTTTGTTCCCCTAACGCCTCTCTCGTCCACCTTTCCAGCTGATGTGAGCTGCGTACAGGCAGGCAGCAGGAGGAAGAATGCCTGCCTTGGGCAGGAGAAAGGCACCTAGCCCAAATTAGCGGAGAGGGGGATCATGCATTCCTGTTTCATTTTACACGGGGAGATCGATGTTCCAGAAAGCAAAGATATATGCATATTTATCTATTTGCCTATATGGCACGCATACTGTGTGGCATTTTCCAGGCAGTCCCCTACTTAGAATCAGCCTTTTAATAAATGACAAATTCAAATCAAATGCCAGTGCCTTTATCTCATAGCCAGGCTACGCTGCTTTAGTCACTTTATCTGAGCATTAAACAACAACAAGTTCAGCTGAAGTCGTGCAATACATTGGTCCCAACTTCAGTGAATTAGAGACGTAAAACAAACAGGCATGAAATAGACATGGAACAAACGTGGGAAACAGACGCAAAAAATAGGATCGGTCAAGGCTGGAACAACGACCTAATAATAAAAGAAGTCCCGAAATAAGGGGTTTGTGCAATCGCAGCCATCCTAACATCTGGAGCAGCCGCCTCAAGAGCTACCTCCAGCGCACAGCTGAACAGGCAGGACAGCCCCTCCGCATGGCAGATCCATCGAAAGCAGCCCTCGGACGGCCACCTCTGCCCAGCACCTCTGCCGCGGTGCGGGCTGCCAAGCCCAGCGCGGTGGCAGGGAGCGGGGGAGGCGAGAGGGACAAGGAGAGAAAAGGGGTCTCCGCGCTTCAGTGCCAGAAGGCTGCGCGGCTCAGACCGCAGCGTTTCACTTTGACAATTTAATTACACAGTTGCAGCTGGCTACCGGGGGAAAAGAGAAAAAAAAGAAAAAGAAAAAAAAAAAACGCAAGGGAAAGAAACAGTGTTTAAAAGAGGTCCCTTTCTTTCCTAACTTTAGGGCTTCCCAGCTACCTGAGGGGGCGGCTATGGAAGGGGGTGGGGGGGAAGCACCAAAAAGGCTCATCACTGGCACACAAGAAGCTTAAAAGCCCAGCGAGGGGCGAGTGATTTTTTAAAAAGAAATAAATCAAAGCTGGTCAATGAACAGGATTTGCAGCCTGTGAATTCGTCTCTGTTTTCAGCCCAGGAGGCGGAGTTGAGACACATTCAGTGCATCCTACAAAAAAAAAAAAATGACAAGAGATCCTTTCTTATTCCATTGCCATGCACGGAGGCGGGGGGCGGGGGGGAGGGGGACACGGGACACCCCCGCTCCCTTCCCCATCACAGGCACCTACCTTCATCTCCTCGTTGATCTCCCGCTTCACCGGGTGAGCCGGCTTCCTGCTCCTTTTATTTTCGGGAGGTCTCCCTTCTTTCTCCATTTCTGCCATTTTTTGCGCCTACTTGGTGGTGGAGATGAAATGGCTGCTGGTGCTCTGGGGGGGCCGGGAGGGGCGCGGGGTGGGGTGTGTGGGGGGCTGTGCGGCGGTGGCGGCTCTCAGTGGTGGCAGGCGGCGCCGCGGAGGGCCCGGGGGGAGCGCGGCGGCGGTGGCGGCGGCGGCGGGCGGGCGGGGGGCGCGGGCGGGCAGGGGCGCGGGTGCCCCGGCGAGTCAGCCATCTTCTGCCTCGCCGCCGGCCTGCATGGGAGCGGCGCGGGGCGGCGGGGCGGGCGGGCGGGCGAGAGGCAGCGCGGAGCGAGCCGGCCCCGCGCCTGCCGTGGCGCTGCTGGCGGGCTGCCGCGGAGGGGGCGGCGGAGGGAAGGGGGGAGGCCGGCCTCGGCCTGCCGGCGGGCGGGGCTTACCGACACCGAATCGGCCGCCGCTGCCCGCCATGGGAGCCGGGAGAGGGGGGAGGAAAGGGGGGCGAGCCTCGGGCGGAGCGGAGGGAAAGGGGCGGGCGGTGCGCACCCGCTCCCCCCCGCCGGGATGGGGAAGGGGAGCGGGAGCATAGAATCACAGAATCGTTAGGGATGGAAAAGCTCTCAAAGATCATCAAGCCCCACCGCCAACACCAGCGTGCCCACCAAACCGCGTCCCAAAGTGCCATGTCCACGCGTTCATTGAACACCTCCGGGGACGGTGACTCCAGCACCTCCCCGGGCAGCCTGTTCCAGTGCCTGACCACTCTTTCACTAAAGACATTCTTCCTAACATCCAACCTAAACCTCCTTTGGTGCAACTTGAGGCCATTTCTTCTCGTCCTATCGCTAGTTCCTCGGGTAAAGAGACCGACCCCCACCTCACTACAACCCCCATGTGCCCCGCAGCCCACCTCCAGCGCGGGGATGCCGCCGCCGTTCCCCCTGCCTGTCCAGCCCGTGTCCCCGCACTGCCCCCCGGTGCCCGTCCCGTCCCCGGCATGGTCAGACGGGGCGCTCCGCCGCGCTGAGGGTTGATTACTCCTGGTTTTCCCTTTATCTGCTTCAGGGAGGTGAGGATGAATGGCTTGGTGGGACGCGCTGCAGCGACGAGGTGCTGGATTACAGTACACACTGCGGGGGATGCATCGATTATTCCTGGGTTGTGCTTTCCCGCTCCCTAATTACCCGATACAATAGAGTACGGTACGGGGGTGTCCATTGTTCCATTAGTCACAGTTGTAATTGCATGGGGGTTCTCGTTATGACTACCGTACACCTCAAAATCAGCATTATTTTTAACAAACAACCCCGCAGTGGAAAGATAAACTGCGTTCCGTGTGGGTATGAGTAGGCTTCCCATAAAAATCTCTGTTTAGCCTGTCAAAGATAAGTTCGTTTTGTGTGCAACAATGTCTGATTTACATTCTCTGTTTCTGGAGCTTTAACTCATTGACATTTCTCAGTATGAAAAGTTGGGCACAACTCCTTTGCTCGTTTCGTGACTAAAATGAGCCTCGCTCGCCTGCTTCAGATGGCAGAGTGATTAAAGACACGCAGTACATTTTCCTCCGTAGCGCTGAAAATAGGGAGAAACTGGCGGTTTGCATCGTCCTTCTTAGCTGTTAGAGCAGTATCAAAAAGGTGACCGCAGTTTGTGAGATCCTAGAGCCCATCTGCAGCAGTAAGGTCACTGATATTGCGAAGGCAAGGTGCTGCTATTCCCTGTAGGAATCGAGTCCTGGATGCGAATCACCTTGTGAATGTATCAAGAACTGAGATGCGTCCCAACAAAAGATAAGATCTGTTCACCTAGGCAGCAGCTGCCGCGGGGGTCGTGGACAGACCCCCTTGGAATGTGCAACAAAGGCAAGCACATCCTGGGCGGGTGGTTCGCCTGATAATGCCACTATTGCCCCGGGTTGGGGTAGTGGACAGACCCCCTTGGAATATGCAACAAAGAATATGCACATCCTGAACCGATAAGCCCAGGGGGGTGTGAACAGGGAGAGGCGAAGGCCCACCCTGGCGCCGGACCCCTGCAGGCACAAGACTTCCTGGAGGCAACACCTGGACACATTTGCATACTAACGGTGAGGGGCCAGGAGGAAGCTGCCATTAAAAACCTGTATAAAAAAGCTTCAAGTGATGCCTGCTTAGAGAAGAAAAAAAATGAAGAGAAGAACTCCGCTGAAAACACTATCGAGGCACGATACGATCCTGCAACGTCTCCCCCCTCCTCCTCCCGGCTACAGACACCACACCCTCGGACAGCACAAGCCGAAGAGGACTTGGACTTTGGGATCTCTCTCTCCCTTCCTCCGGGCTGGAGACGGTAATATAATTCCTTTCCTGCTCTCCCCCTCTCTTTCTCCATTTACTCCTCTCCCTCTCTCTTTCCCTCTCGTTCTCCTTTTTCTCCCTTCCTCTGTTCCGTTTGATTTAACCTTTAATAAATAGCCTCACTTTTGATATTTGGTCTCATTTGTGCTTTAATTTCACACATGGGAATGTTATAAAAAAGAACAATTCTCTCCCCTCCTCTGGACTGAGACGCTTCCTTCGCTGCCTGAAAGAATTAGGCACATGTTAGGGGGGGAAAACAGATCTGATCATTCATTTTTGTAGGTTGGCAGAACCTCACAGAGACCCTCTAGAAGGGTATGCCAGCACCAAGGATTCAGCTACAGAGAGGGTCATGCCATGGGCTCAGTCTGTTCTTTGCACCCCAGGAACACAAAGTCTGACCTCAGCCTCACCACCAGCAAGCATGAAAAGAAACTGACTCCCCCACCCCCCCCACCCCCCGCCTTTTCCCTGTAGTATTTTAAAGCACAGAGAATTCTGAAACTTGAGGGAATGAACTTGTGATTCCACAGGTAACCTCCAAAGGATGGCACTTCATAGGGAAGTTTCCCTCCTTCTGTGCCTCACCACCACCAGCAACATCATCTCTTACGTGTTGTTCACCATACTCCGTTACAAACAAGTTGCTTTACTTAAGCTCTCATCAAGTATGGGAGATGTTCCCAGGATCTCAATGTATTGTCTCACACAGTGGGGATAGACCAGGCAATGCAAGGGGAAGCCTACACACCCTCATGTAGCCTCAGAGCTCTTTGAAACATTTAGTTCTAGTCAAATATTCTGTCTTGAATTGCCACTACTTTGCTGATACCTGAAGTCATTCTAATGAAAAAGGCAAAGCTGTTTATTGTATTAGGGACATAGCACTAGTTAGAACAACTTCACTTCTAAGCCTTGCAGAAAGGAAGTTTTTAACAAAAACTTAGAACTCCTGCTAACAGAATATTGCCTGAAATGGTTCTTGCTCAGTGAAACACCCAAAGACTACTTCTCAACCCTTATATAGCCTAATAAAGCAGAGTTTGGCTACCTAAATTTAAAAGATCAATAATCAGACAGATTGATAATCTGACAAAAACATTAATCCCACAGTCCCAAGACAAACAGAATTTCCTTTCATATTGGAAGGGACTACCTGGGCAAGTGAAAGGCGTCTCTGCCCATGGCAGGGGTTTGGAACTAGATGATCCTTGAGGTGCCTGACAACTCTGTGATCCTGTGACTTTGGAGAGTGAAACTTCAAGCCCAAATCATGCAAATTGTCTGCAGTAGGTTACAGTGAGAAGATCAAAAAGAATGTCTTCAGGATCAAATCTGTCCTTCCAGTTTTCCTGACAAACAGCTGAAAGTTTGGCTGTAAACCGAAGCACTTCCCACCCCTCTCACTACCGGTTCTGGATGCTGATCCTCACTTCTAGATCACCAAAACCAGAGGCTTTCAGTTAGTTGGCTTTTCCCCAGTTACTTCTAGATCACCCAAACCAGAGGCTTTCAGTTAGTTGGCTTTTCCCCAGTTACTTCTAGATCACCCAAACCAGAGGCTTTCAGTTAGTTGGCTTTTCCCCAGTTACTTCTCGATCACCAAAACCAGAGGCTTTCAGTGAGTTGGCTTTTCCCCAGTTACTTCTAGATCACCCAAACCAGAGGCTTTCAGTGAGTTGTGTTTTTTTCCCCTAGTTACTTCTAGATCACCAAAACCAGAGGCTTTCAGTGAGTTGTTTTTTCCCCCCAGTTACTTCTAGATCACCCAAACCAGAGGCTTTCAGTGAGTTGTTTTCCTCCTGTTGCACACTGTGAATACTTGCAGTGGAGATGTGAATTAACAGTAGATCCTCGAGGTCTCTTCCAACCTTAGTCATACTGTGATACTGTGATACTGTGATACTGTAGGCTGTGCCCAGCCTGACAACAGCTCACTTTTCTCAGCTACTTCTGGTAAACTGCTTAAAGCAGCCTACAGCCCACAGTACCTTACCAACCACCAGATGAAATCCATGGTCTTAGAGCACATCCTGCTCTTCTCAGTTATGCTTTGTTAGGCTTTGGATGGATACAAATGTTCTACCTCTCAGTGTCCTAACAGCACCTCTGCATGTGACACAGCAGATTATTTCTGCAACTGTCACCATTCCTGTTTTTCTAGAGCTGTTAATACCTTCAGATATTGCACATTATTATACCACATATTCTTGGGAATTTGTTCTTCCAATGACAGCATATGGAGGACCATCAACTGTCAACACAGAAGTTAATGCATTTAGAATACCCAGATGTTACCTGACACACATTGTAGATGCTGAAATGAGTTTTGGAAACCATCTGATTATTCCACTTGTTACTGGGGATGGAAAAACTAATAAAAATGAATGTTTTGAGCTTCTAATGGTAGCCTGTGAACTCCTAAGGAGAAGCAGGATATCGGAATCTCTGGAAGCCATGAATTTGTCAGCCATACAATGGCATCAAATCTGGATGTCTCCAGAAACTCAGGAGAAAATGACTCTGGTATTTACATTCTGCTATTTACATTACAGGGACCTTAACATTAAATACATCTACTGAACTGGGGCAGCACAGCTTTCTGGGGTGAAAACCTCTATTTCTTGGTAATGAAACCTGCTCAATATGGAACATCTTAGGTGAATAAAGGTAGCTGATGGGACCAACAGGGCTGCTCACATTTATTCTACCAGAGATACTGGGGAATGTGGTAGCAGTTAGCAGCCAGAGGTGAAATCCTCATCCTATGGAAATCAGTGAAGATTTTGCTCCTGAGTTTAATGGGACCAAACTCCTTGTGAAATGTACAAGGTTATTTTAAATCACTAAGTTTTCCACTTTGGTCTTTATTAATGTGCAACTCTCTTTAATATTATTATTGAGCTATTTCTTCTCCTTCTTGCCTGGGGAGAGGAGGAGATGCAGAAGCAGGGTTGATTTCCCAGCTGCTAAACACGAAGTAGGAGACAGGAGCGGCTTCGCAGCAAAAGGTTTGACAAGGCAACGGCATCACACAGATGGCACTCTGTGGGCACACTGCAAAGGACGCGATGGTTTCCAGAGCCCAAACTGTTCTAAGGGAGGTAGCTGCTGCAGGGGCTGCGGGAGGAAGGAGCCGCGGCCCCGCCGTGCCCGGTCCACAGGAGCAACCCTGCCCGGCGGCTGCGGCGAGAGCTCCCCCTCCTGTTCCTCTCCTTCCCAGCACGGTGCGAAACGCACCCTGGAACCTCAGACACCAAACCTTGTGTAAGCAACACGTCTGCGTGTGCTCATGCACGTAGAAACGCACATGCACACCCCCACACACAGGGAGGAAGCTGAAGGCAAAAAAGGGCTCTTGTGGGGTTTTTCCAAAGAGCAGCCGCAGAGGCTGCAGGTCAAAATAAAGATGAGGCTCTTCCCTGCTTTCTCTTCATACTGCTGGTAATTTGCCTTCTTGTTCCCTGCTTGCCAAGGTGTTGTCAGCTCTCCCTTGGGTTGCTTAGTGATGCCAGTCACCGTGGAAAACATGTGTCTGAGCAGCCTTTCCCCAGCTAACCTCTTCTCCTCTCACCTGGATCCGAGGTGAAGCCATAATAAACAGCAATTTAAATTCACGTATTTGGTTTGCTGAAGTGTTTAATTAAACAAAGAAATCCATTATGTGTGCTCACAGAAAAGTGCTGTTATGTTGAGTTTTATTTGTTTTTTATCTATTTTCATTTGACTTGAAGTGCCTTTGGCTTTCTGTATGACACGCTGAGGTGACAGGTTATTTGTGCCACCGGGAGCAAACACACGCACCGAGGAACTCGAATAGCAGTTCCCAGTCTTTTCCCTTTGAAGTACAGCCAGCCAGTTTCATATACATGGGAAACACACACCTGAACTTCTCCCTTGCTTGGGTTCCACCCAACCCCTACTTCCACCTCAGTGCTGGTATTTCACCCATACCTTTGGGCAGGGGTACATTCCACTCATTCCTGAGCTTGGACCAACACCCGCAGCGTTACTCACACAGCAGTGCCTGTGGAGTCCTTTCTGTTGTGGACACTAAACCCAATCCCAAATTTCCTTAGATGATCAGAGGTTGTTCTGTAAAATGTCTAGAGGTAGCCTCTCCAAAGCAGACACAGAGGTGGTTGAGACCCCATCCCTGGAGGTGTTTAAGACCAGGCTGGATGAGGCTCTGGCCAGCCTGATCTAGTGTGGGGTGTCCCTGCCCATGGCAGGGGGGTTGGAACTAGATGATCCTTGCCTTCCGACCCTGACTGATGCTATGACACTATGATACTAAGTGGCAGCTCCCCAAGTACAAAGGCTTCGAAACGTTTGGAGGTACTTTAATGTTGATGAAGATTTCACCTTTTTTGGGGCTGCTTCAGGGTATCAGTGTCAAACCTGTACAGTTTAATGGCAGAACAGAGCCTTCACACTGGTAATGCTTTTTAAAGTTCTGGCAAACACTGAAACTTTACCCAACTTCTTAAAGCATTAATTGATGATTGTTCATCACATGGTTGGACAATCAGAAAGAGATGTTAACTTGTTTCACTGGTTCGCTGTGAAATACTTCCAGGGCTTCTGTTAAAGATGCCTTTTTGTTTCATTTCTCATATTTCCTACACCAAAAGTAAACAGGGAGAAGTCTTGTCCTTCTTCTGCATCAGAGAACACCCACACCATTAAAGATCAATCAATAGGAAACCTTTACAAAGGTATCAGCAATGCATTAAAAACCAAATTAGCAAAATATGCCCCAGCCACCAGTATTGACTTTGGGGAAAAATCTTTATCATCTGTCTGCTGCTACACCCCAGCTATCCACTATGGGTATGCAGTGACTCATATGCAATGTGACACCAAGGATCAGGCAGGTGAAGGACCTATGGATGAGCAAGAAACTTAGACACATTACACCAGACTTGAACTTGACTGTGGCACACTATGGCTCTGCAACCTCTGGACTTCATCACAGTCAAAGACTCTACCACAGAATGAAGCTTCTGAACCTTTAGAAGGTTCACCTGTTCAAAAGAGAGGTCTACTTGCTCTGTCATATGGGTTTGTAGGAGCATATACTAAGCCCTATTTTCCTGAGGGCTTCTTATTTCCTTGTGGCTGACACCCCAAATGCTGATCTCCAAAACCTACTTTGGAAAGGGCCTGAGCTACCTGAGACCCTGTTTCTCACATAGCTGAAGGTAGGGAACTCTAAAAGCCAGAAGGAAAACTGCAGCTGTCCCACAGCTGTAAAGCTCCTCCTGAGGCAAACTGAGGATATTTACAGTCAAGACAAACTCATTTCTTCACCTCTCCTTTCTCAATTACAGCCATTTCCACCCATTCCCATTATTTTCCTGCTCCACACAGAAGGTGACAGGGAAGAGTTTTCTTGTTTTCACTGTAAGAAATGGGTTAAGTCTCCCAGATGCTGCAAAAGCAGGAGGAGAAGGGGAGAAGTTGTATGGATTGGGATACAGTGAAAAGCTCTCCCTTCTTTTTCAACTTCATCCTTCCTTTTTCAACTTCATCCTTCCTTTTCCAACTTCATCCTTCCTTTTCCAACTTCATCCTTCCTTTTTCATAGATCAATTGTGCTGATACATTCCTGAAAATATTATTACAGCAATCAAGATCGAGTTCTTCTCTAGAAGGCATCCCTCCTCTCTTTGTCTGGCTATGAATAACACAAGAATTTCTCACAATAAAGACAGTGGTTTATGCCTTTTCTCATGATCCTGCACTCCCCCCCTGAGCTTTGTTGCATGATACAGTATGTCACTTGAAGTAACGTCTGTCAAGGGATGGCAAACAATTACAGGTTCTTTTCATTCACAAAAGTCATTCTGGAGTTTCTTCATCCTTCATTTTCTTGTCATGCTTTCAGAAAACATTGCATCATTTTGTCCCAATCACCCCCTGCACTGCATGTACAAGGCACAGTGGGGTAGTCATTGCTTCCCTGGGCTCAAAAGAAGCACATCAAGGTATCTGCAGTGACATATACTAAATGATTTAGGTTTGGGTAAAGTTGGGCTTTGACATGCCATTATTTGACAATTACTCTTCTGCTGCAATGCTTGCTTGCCTGCCAGCATCTCACTAGAATCCTACATGATATGTGATTCAATCTCTTGATCTCCTCAGTTATATTTACATGAATTTTGCACAGCCTAATACATAATGGCAATGCATTCACATGGCTGTGGTGAAAAGTCTGTCAACAGAATCCCAAACATGCCTTGGGAATGCATATGTATTCAGGACTAGGATGTGGAATGAATTTTCAGTGGAGGAAAATGTCCTTGATTCAGCGAATCAAAGAGAGATTACTGAGGTTAGAAAGGACCTCTGGAGAGTTATAGATTCATAGAATGGTTTAGGTTGGAAGGGGTCTTAAAGATCACCCAGTTCCAACCCCCCTGCCATGGGCAGAGACACCTTCCACTAGACCAGGTTGCTCATCCAACCTGGCTTTGAACAGCTCCAGGGAGGGGGCATCTGCAACCTCCCTGGGCAACCTGTTTCAGTGTCTTACCACCCTCACTGTAAAAATCATCCAGCCCAACATTCCTGCTCAAAGCAGAGCAGGATTGGTCTCTATCCAGTCATATGTTGAATATCTCCAAGGATAGAGACTCTGCTGCGTCCCTAAGCTACCTGTTCCAGTGCCACCTCCACAGTGAAAAAAGCATTTTCTTACATTTAAATGGAATTTGCTGTACTTTAATTCGTGCTGAAGTGCCCCTTGTCCTTTGACTGAGAAAAGTCTGGCTTCAGCTTTGGGCAGCTTCTGGGAGTCAGGGGTCAGGGCCTCCATGGCTATCTCGAGTAGCATGCACGGAAATCCTGCCCACAAACAAGTCAGCCCCTGCCATGCTGGGGTTTATCCTGAGCATCACTAGAGGTCCCCAGATACACCCCCACTCCTGCAAACTCAGGCACCAATTCACTTGGCTTCCAGAGGCAAATCTCTGTGTTATTGCTTCCAAGACAACAGGAGAAATCGCCTCTTGCATGCTCCACATGTGTCCCAGCTAGGGCCTCTTAAGCCCTGCTGTGAGGATCTGTAGGCTGAGGTTTATTGGCTTTACCTAAACTGCCAAAACTAGGTCCAAGGCCAACTTCAAACCCTTATGATTAGTTGAGGTCTTCTTGTCTGTTGTTAACTAATATTACAATTATCAGTTAGCATTACAGCTCTTTTGCAGATGAGAAATCATCGAGAGAGAGATAAAGTGACAAAACACATGTACTTGAAGGGCCTCGCGGCCTCAGCTAGAACTCAGCTCTTGTGTTTTGTAGGACAGTGCTGTCACCATTAGAACATGTAATCTAACCTTCTTGGAAAAAAAAAGGAAATGTGAGCCTCCCTTTGAACCAGCTTGACTTTGAGCTCACTCCTGAAACACCAACGACCTTTGAAGGAGCAGGAGGACACCACCATTGACAGATTTTGCCTCAGTTGGCTGCAGATGAAGTTATTTGAAATAACTGCCAAAGCTGGAATTTATCAGACTTTTTCACAGATTCCACAAAGGCAGGGAAATTCAAAGTTGAAAGGCTTTCTCCAGGCAGCACATGCCAGGCATTTGTGCATGAATTGCAGGAGGGGAAATGATATGTTTCTTTAGAGCTGTTGTTGCCATCACGGAAAGCGAACAAGCATCTGTGCTTCGGAAATCAGTGGAGGGAAGGTGTTCCGTGAAAGGGAGCATGTGGGAAAGCTGCTTAAAATGGTGAGGGTGTATGGAAGAAGCAGGAGCTCTGAATGCCATTGGGGAGAAGAACTGCAACAAGGCTGACACATAGAAAGGTGGTGAGAAAGCAAAAAGAAATGCAGAGAGGAGTACACTGAAGGAAGAGGGGGGAAAAAAATGAAAGACTTTTGGCTAGAGACAAGGTCTGAGCAAATTCCAAGAGGGAGAGAGGAAGAGAGAAAGAGGAGAAGTTATGGGGCAGATGGAAAATGTATCTATTGGATGATTGTGCAGGTGAACATGTAAGTTCAAGTTGTGGTGTGTTTATCTGTGCAGATAGATAGAAAGCTGAAAATCAGGTGTGTGAGCAGGGCTCCTGATACCCCAGTGATCTACACAGTCATGCTACACCCGGTCTGTAATAAGGTGATTGCTCCTCTGTAGCATTTGCCTCTGATCCTGAAACATGGGAAGGTTCACACTTAGCAATATTTAGTTCAAGAGGACTTGCTCACCTTAAATCACCATAAGTAAGGGTTGCACTGCCACTCCTAAGGTTCTTAATTTCACTCTGGGGCTGATGATTTCCTGTCTCACTGCACTGTGAAGCTGAATCCAGAAGAACAATTTAATACTCGAGTGCCCTGATCCAGGCAGATGCTTTGCCTTAAAGTGTTGCATGCCTGCAGCTCCCCCCCAGGGGGTGACGGGTGCTAAGCACCTCTGAAAACCAGGTCACCACCACTCAGGAGCTCTGAAAGGAATGGAGGTGCCAAGCTTCAGACTAAATTTACAAGCAAATGACATCACCATGGCAGAGTGTCTCTGAAGGACTGCCGCGCTTTTGGTCATTTGAGTTCTGGTACATAACAGGCAGGCATTTGTAAATGGGGTGCCTGTGCAACTCCTGACAGCCTCCTGAGATAACACAAGGATCCAAGAAAGAGGGAATGAGAGGGGAAAAAGGGAGGTGGGGAAAATGAATATAACAGAAAGGGAAGGAGATGCTGTTCAAGAGTTCTCTTAGACTAGCTAGGGCATTGCCTCGTTGGCTCTGGATGCAAACTCTTAGTCAGGAGGCTTAAAATAACCAGAATGAAGTGGGGCTTCTTCCACAATGAATAATCAAACTGTGGAACACATGTCCACAGGATATTGGAGGGAGCAAAAATCTGGAGAGCTTGAAGGAAGAGCTTAGAAGAGGCAGACTTGGAAGTTCTGGAAAACAGATCCATTTTGGTTTATTAAACATGATTGACCTTATAGAGCATCTGGCTCAAGAAGCCTCTGAAGCATGGTCAGGTGGAAGCTGAGTGGACATGCCACAGGAAACACTTCTCCATACTTCCTCAGTTTCTCATTCCCTTCCCTTAAGCACTTCATACTGACTTTTACTGGAGACAGGGTGTTTTACCTTAGATGCTCCTTTCATCTGACTCAATACTCTGATATTTTATTTTGCATTAGCAGCTTATGGTTTTCCTTCTGTAGCTGACTTAACTAGCTTGGCCTAGATCAATTGTTCCTCCCCTTGTGCAGCAGCAGTAACTATGATTGCCATAATGTTCAAATTTTAATGATTTTAGAGCATGTTCTGAAGTGGCAGGCAGGCATTTTAATTACAAGGTTTAAAAGGAGAACAGATGCAAGTGAGTCAAGTGCTAGGTAAAAATAAAAGCATCATCCCCTGTACCCTGAGGGTCATCACTCTTTGACTCCAATGGACTGACCTCAGGATAAACTCAAAAGCAGAGGGACTCATAGTGAAAACCACCTACCTGGGACAGAAGAGTTTAGCTAGACTGGGGGAATATAGAACAGATGAAAACAGAACAGATGAAAGCCTTTGTTTATCTTGGTTTGATTTTCCCAAAGCCATTTAGTCAGTGCTATTTAAAAGACATTATTTAGTTCAGACACAGAAGGACAAATCCATTTTTTATTGTTCTAGCTTGGGTTTTCTAATTCCAATTTTAAAACCACTTTATCATCCAGGTTGACTTGCCTATAGAGAGACTTGGTTCCCAGACAGACATGACTTGGGTAGTGAGGCAGTGAGTGGGCACAGAGGGAAAGAGCCCCTTAGAAAACCGTTTCCTCCAGTTCTCTGGGCTTTAAAGTCGATCAGTAAACAGCAAGCCAGTGCTGAGTGCTCGTGCTGTGTGGCACTGCTCAGGGAGTGGCTAGTGGCTCGCTCAGGAACTGGATCTTTCAGGCAAGCTTCAAAGGGGACTCAGAAAAAGAAAGGCACAGCAACCCAGGTGGAGGTAACAAAGGCACCAGTGACTTGTGCAAAGTTTACTTCAGAGGAAATGTGCAGCCAGCCTCAGTGGAGAATGCATAGCTTCCCATCTGAGTGAGACATAGAGGAAGACAGAAAAAGATGTACAGAGCTTCTCCCCTCAAACCCAGCACCACTAGCAGGAAGACTATTTAGCATTGTACCTATGTTTTGATTATGCATCTGAACAGCAAGCAGCAAAATATAAATACCACTTCATAAATTACATGCATTTAGTCCCTAAGAAATAAGCATTTTAACTGAGAAAAATGCTTCCAGTTATTCATTTAAATGCGTATAAAATGTGTGTTTTGTATATGTTTGCCATTTTCCTACCACACTCTGACTTCAGTCCCTGGGTTTTATCACTACCTAGTAATTGTGGAATGATTTAGGCAGAGTTTTGCAATCTGTTTTTCACCTAACATACAAAACCCACCCCCTTCTTTTTCACCCTCCCAGATCACATCATCCTCTGTGATTTTAAGGGATGCTGAGATGGAATTCACTATAAAGAACCAAATCCATAGAAAATCTATAGATCTGTGGAGCAGGGAATTTAATAGAAGGCATGTCAGTAAACCTTTGTTCAGCATGGCTGTCATTTCCTCTTCGCTGCATTTCACTCTTGCCCAGATCATGAACTCCTTAGGTAAGAGACCATCTCCTTTGTCCCAGTTTTGATATGTGTCTGCTTGGAGTTTCCCACTGCTGCTAGGGTTCAATTAAACACAAATAATAAATAGTTAATGGGTTGCCAAGCTGCAGAGGTGGGGCTGATCAGCTGTGGTTAATGATGGATTAGGAATGGGGGAACTGATAAAGCTGAATATTTAAAGGCTAATAATGTACAGGATGATGGATGCTTTGTCAGCTTCGATTGCATATGACCAGAACTAACATTGTGCTTATCTTCTTCCTCCTTCTCCTGTAGATTACTCCGCTCCAAAACATTGCTGTTTTGAGAGTCTCTGTCCAAATTCCCCTGAGTGGAGCACTGCCCATCACAGGAGACAGCCCAGGAGGCTGTCTTACAATTGCAATTGGGTTGGGAGGTGAAAAAACAGTGACTCTACAAAGGAGGGGCGTTATCAGCTGCACACCCGCCTGCTCCTCTCCCTATTCAGCTTCCTGAAATGGAGGGATTTCGATTGATTTTGTTTTCTTTGCAGTGCTAGCTGGCGAGCCAGTGAGAAGGGAGCTGTGTTCTGTGAGCGTGTGGCACAGCAGGGGCAGGTCCCGCTGCCTGCGCAGCGCTGCCGACAGCCACCGGGAGCTTTGGCTTCTCAGCCCTGCCACGCACCGAGGAGCTGCTGTAGCCCTGCGTTCTGTGTGCAGGCTGAAACAAACACCTGCTCGTCAAAAGGATCTCCCTGGATCACAGCTATATTTATCTAGTTGTTGAATAAAGTCCAAATTATAATGTGTTTACTATCATTTATTAGCCAGCAACATGTCACATTCTGAAATTGGTGTATTTAGGCTTAAAAGTCAATGCTCTTTACTGCCAAATTCTGTCCAGGGGATGTGGCTGCTACTGAATTCAACTGATGTTAGACAATGCTGGTTTTTCAGGGTCTAACTATAGGATCAATGAGGCCTTCATCCTTCTCAGTAGCCTGTCAGCTAGTAGGAAGACAGGCAGTCCTGTAGACAAGACATAGACAATGAGGTCAAGAGTAGTGCATTCTATTCTCAGTCTGCCTTAGGGGTTTTGCAAAGCCTTGAACAAATCACACAACCTCTGTGTTAAACCTCCTGACTTCCACAATGGAAATGATCACAACCATCTACTTCCCTGGGATGTTATGGAGTAAATCAAATTTCTCTATGTATGGAGAGGGGGAGTGGAAGACAAGCACCTGGATGCTTTGGAAGGAACTGACATACTCCTCTTAGCTTTCATTGTTGTAAACAGCCTTAGAGGGCATCTGAGCTTTAACATAACAAAAAATGAAGCACCCTCTAGAAGAAGCTGTGGTATAGCTAGCACAATAAATTGACATTGCTAGCCACATTCTCCTATTTATTCTGGATAAAGGCAGCATAAATGTGAAAGATTGAAAGGTCAAATGCTCCCAATCACATGAGAATCTTTTGCAATTGTTTTACTCCAGATGGTAGCCAGGAAAATATTTCCACATTTCATTTGTTAGAAAGGACATCCAGAGCTGGAGTCAGTGGTGACTTTGATGTATTCTCTGGTACAGCAGTCCAGAGCATGCTGATGTAAACAAAAGCATCTCTTCACCTTTCATCTTTATTCCTCAACTTTTGACACTGGCCCCCTGCAGTAGCTGCTCTCTCCTCCTGGGGAACCTTCACAAACTCAATTGATAGAGAAAAAGAAACCCAGGAGCTTCATTTTTCTTCTCTATTTAAGGCTCTAAAGAAATAGACACATCTCTTGTACAGCCACTGAAGCTCTTGAAACACTGTGGGTTCTTCTCCTCAATCCTGAGGGGAACCATGTCAAGAAGGAGGAAAAAACAATTGAAAAAGTGGTTTTGTCCACAACTTAAAATGTGGTAACCACATCATACTTCCACTTCTGATGGGTTTTTGGAGAGAAAAACTCAGAAACTCTAAATTGCAGGCAGAGCAAGCAGCAATGCCTACGGGTAAGCTGGTCCATCACAACCCATCACAAGCCCCTGGCTTTTGATGCCTGTAGCTGTTAAATATTAACTAATCTGGAATGATTCTTTTCTGATTGGTGTGTCAGCCTGAAGCTGATTTTCAAACACTTCAGTCAGCCTGCAAACTGAGGAGGGCAAAACATACATTTTGCTTGTGCTGAAAAGTACTGCTGGATTGCACAGCTGAGAGCCTCTCCTATCTCCAGGCTCTACAGATGCAATTTGGCAAAGGTTTTGCCAAGGATTTGATGGGTGGGGGAATGTCCCTGACTGTTTCCATGAGAAAACCATAAATACAGACCTCTGGCCAGAATGGTCTTTCCACATTATGCTGTCTGAGAAGCCCAACAGTAATGGACATCTGCTGCAGGTTTACTGGGGGTGGGCAAAACTTCCTGGCAATGGCTTTTCCTAGCAACAGAGGCTTTTGTGGAAGGGAGTGCAGGATCCAAGAGAGGGTTCTGCTGTTGCTCCCCACAGTCCCACCCAGAAACATGTATGAGAAGAAGAGTCCATGATTAGGATGCAGGCTGTGCAGACAAGAGAATGATAGGAAGTTAATGAGAAAAAAATGAGCAGGCTGTGACAAGAATGAAAGAACAGGAGGGATTGTGTGTGGGATTGAAGTGAAAAAGTGCAGAAGCTGGACCAAGAGTAGAAAATGAACCACTGAAGTGAGACTGTTACATTGTGAAGAGAAGGGATGAAGGCAGAGTTGAGAGTGAGGGACAGAGAGTCTTTGGGTACTACAGTATAACTTTTCCAGAGTCTCTGTTCCCAAAATAAAGCTGTGAAACTCACTGCCAAAAGCTATGCTTTATTTTTTCCAGCAATTGCTGCCTTTAAAGAACATCAACCTACAGCTGGTGAATGCTCTAGTGGTGGTGTGCAACACTGTGGCTATCAAGGGTATTGCCTTAGTTCTAAAGTCAGTTTGGACTTGGGAGAACTCTACATCAAGGGGGCAGAGGTTATCACTTTCTTAGACTCTAACACAAAGAACAGTGAGTCTGAAAGGCTAAAGTCTCACACATCAGGAGATGGGTGGTTTCCTGCTCATAGAGCTCTAATTCTCCCCAGTTTATATGTATTATTATTTTAAGCAGACTTTAATTGCATAATCATGTTAGTTTGCACAGAACACTTACCACATTAAGTGCAAGAATGGATATGGCTCAGGCAGTGAATCAAGAAGCTTGTCACCATTACAGGGTAAGGTGCCTCGGTAGCTCCTCTTAAGTGCATCCCTCCGGCAGTTCTCATTAACTTAGACTTTCTGCATAGAAACATGCCACTGCATTCTGTCATTGGCAGACTATTTATGAGCTGAAACTCCTCATTTAGCAACAGTTTGTTCCGTGGCACTAGCTAACTAAACGGACTCAATGGCAGCTCCTTCAAAGGAAAGCTTCATTCTCTCAGAGATAAGCAGCACAGTAAGCAAAGACTGGACACCAGAACCTCAACTCTCCTCTCATCTCTCCAGTTCTTGCAGGTTCTCTCCACTCTTGCTTTTTTTCCCTCTCCAGTTTGAGAGGTTGCTTACAAGATGCCACAGGCAGGTGCAGCCACTGTTGACACCACAGTCAAAACCCTTTCCTTGGAACAGCAACTTTTTACAGTTTTGGTGCTCCTTTAGAGTTGTCTGAGGTGTAAGCACAATAAACACCTTGTCATTGTCTCTGCAATCAGGTAAAGGGGTTCCTTTTTAGCAGCTTCCCCCCTGTAACGTGAAGAGTTATCTGTGCTTTACTGGGCTGGACATAATCTTTCTTTGTGATGAAATTGGCTTTCTAGCTACACCATCTTTTACAGTATCCTTCAATGTAACCCTTCTTAGTCATGTGGTGTAATGCAAGTAAGTGACTTGCATCTTGTTATTTGCAAAGATCAGAAACTGATATTTCACATGGAGGTAGCCAGTAGGCCTCTTTCCTCCTCAGAACTCTGTGTGATTCGCTGCAACAAAGCCTGGAAGTTACAGAAGGGATGGTTATGTGTGATTGTAAAGAGGAAAGAGATCATATTCATCTTGGTGGAACTGAGAAGACACTTAAATCCACTTTCTGAAGATGGCCAGTGAATCTTCCTCTTCCAGGGCACAGGAAATCCATTCTCTGAAGCCACAAAAGCTTTGGATGCATGTAAGCTGCAAAGAGGTGTCATTGATGGCTGTGCTCACACAATAGAGATGACTTGATACACAGTCTAGAACTGCAGCACCCAGAAGCCTTCAGCTAGGCACTCAAAATCAGTTGTCATTTTGACATTAACTGTTTGGTTGGAAGCACCTCTTCAGCTCACAGGAAGGCTGCTCATGAACACCCCAGCTGTGTCACGGCACAAACCTACACAGCAAGAGTAAGGCTCGCTGCGGCCACGACCCCCAACAACCATGGGAGAAGAAAAAACAGAGAACGCCCCCACACTGCACTTATGGGAACAGGAAAGGCGACTGTGTAGCGTTGAACACCTGATGTGGGGACTCGAGCGGTCTCCCCCGTTGGCGGTATGCACGCAGCGCTGGGGGCAGGCAGCGCACATCAGCCTCTGAGGCATCCCCACACAGCCACCTCCTGCCCGCCGCGGGCCGCGCTGCCCCGCTCGATGGGCTCTCCACGGCCGCACAGACCGCTCCAGGAGGCGACAAGCACAAAGCGGGGAAGTAAAGCGGCAGCCCTTTACCTAGTGCAAAGACTAAAGGTGAAGAGAAAGGGGAGAAACGCCCCACAGGCATTAGAACTCCTTCCCCAAGAGCCGACCTCCCGCCGCTCCCGCGCCGGCCGTCAGGCACGCAGCGGGGTGGGCGAGAAGGGGCTGTCGTACCACTGCGCTTTACGGCCCGCCGTGCTTTACGATACCCAAGATGGCTGCCCCCAGGGCGCAATGATCCCGCTTCGGCCGCCGCGCCGCTGTGGGAGACGCGGGCAGGCAACGGGGCGGCTGCGGGGTCCCGTCGTCCGAAGCTGAGCCGGCCTCCGACGGGAGGGTGCGAGGGGGTCCGCTGGTCGCAGCGAGCTTGGAGGGGCACTCGTGTGGCGGCGCTTGGTCTGCGGAGCCGCGCCGGGGCGAGTTAACAGGAGAGAGAGAAGCCTCCCCGGGACGGTGCGGTGGGATGTGGGGCGCTTTGCTGCGGCGCGGGAGCCGCGGCGCCGGCAGCCTGCGAGGTCTGGCGACGGGCGGCCCACCGTGGAGCGAGGTGGTATCGGAGGCCGAGAAGATCGTGGGGTACCCGACGTCCTTCATGAGCCTGAGGTGCCTGCTGAGCGACGAGCTCAGCAACATCGCCATGCAGGTCCGCAAGCTGGTGGGCACCAAGCACCCGCTGCTCGACACCGCCCGGTAAGCACCCGGCCCGCCGAGAAGCTGCCCCCTTGGCCGCCGGCTGGGGCCCCCCAGCAGGGCTGGGGTTTCGCTTTTCGTGGTGAAAACTGCCTGCATCCCTCAGGAGGCTGTGGGAAGTTTTGGTCTTCATTAGGTGTCAGGAGTTAGGCTGGGGTTTGTGGTGGTGAGCGTCGCCTCAGGGGCTCTCGGGAGAGCAGACACTTTGGCCATGGCAGGCCCTGGAGGACCGAATGTCCCTAGGGTGTCCCCAGGAAAACACTGCCCTTGAGCCCTTTGCGTGGGCAGCTAGCTCGCTGTGCCAGGAGCCTCACTGCCTTGCTGCAACAGGTTTTCCCTCTGCCATTCAGAGCTTGCCTCGTTGTAGTGCCACGTGTGATGAATGAGTTTCCTCATGGTATATGCAAAAAAGTCTCTTGCTCATGGGTGAATTATGGCTCTCTCATTAACAGTTGTGTGGGTTTTAATATTAAGAACTGTACTGCAAGGAAACTAATGGGGAAAAAAATGGAGGAACTCATCAATTTAAAGGCTCAAAATGACACTGCCCTAAACTGGGTACTTGATTAGTAAGAGCTGCAGAAAGCATTGCATGTTTTGTAATGCCCGGCTGAGGGATGTAAGGTTCTGTGCATTGTTGAGCTTTTTAGGGTTATTAAACTGATTATCTGCTCTCATTGTTAAGGCAAACTGATGGAAGACTTGCCTTCCTGCCAGCAAGCAGGAGTTGAGGATGCTGGGCAGTGTCTTCTTTGACTGTAAAACAAGAGCTGGTTGCCAGTGTTTTCTTAATAAAATGCCAGGGCTTAACAAAGGGAAAAACAATGAAAGAAGTGTAATTTTCCAAGGACATTGGGTTGTGGGTTTGAATTGCTTGGTTGGGTATTCTGGGGGATGTTTTTTCTTTGACAGAACTGTGTTTGCTACAAGTATAGAAATGTTAATAGAATCACAGAATGTTAGAAGTTGGAAGGGTCCTTGAAAGATCATCAAGTCCAACCCCTCTGCCAGAGCAGGGTCACCTAGGGCAGGTCACAAGAAACTCCTCCGGGCAGGTTTTGAGTGTCTCCAGAGAAGGAGACTCCACAGCCTCTCTGGGCAGCCTGCTCCAGAGCTCTGTCACCCTCACAGTGAAAAAGTTTTTCCTTATGCTCACAGGGAACCTCCTCTGCTCCAGCTTGCACCCACTGCCCCTTGTCCTATCACTGGACATCACTGAGCAGAGCCTGGCTCTGTCCTTCCGACATTTCCCTTCACATCTTTATCAACATGAATGAGGTCACCCCTCAGGCTTTTCCAAGCTGAAGTGCCCCAGCTCCCTCAGCCTTTCCTCAGAAGGGAGAGGTTCACTCCCTTCAGCATCTTTGTGGCTCTGTGCTGGACTCTCTCAAGCAGTTCCCTGAGGTCCTTCTTAAACTGAGGGGCAAGAGCCCAAGTTTAATGTGCATTAGTTTTGAGCAAGCATAAGCCATAACAAGAGCATTTGTTCAAAACAAATATGCTGCTCTTCTTTCAGAAGCTGTAGCTGTGTAGTGGTCCTTGGTAACTCCACAAGTTGCTATAAACCAAGATGTGCTTGTCAGGCTCTCTGTCCCTAAATCTGGTTGTGTTGAGTGAATAAAAGGAGTACAGGGGGACTAAGCCTGGCTTTTAAAAGAAACATTAATCTGGGGGAAGAGGATTGAAGTATTGGCATTTAGTAAACTTCTCTGGAAGGAACAAATCAACTTCTTAGTGAAAAAGAAAAATACCTAAGTGTAGAAAATGCTGCTGGAGGAGATTTTGTTGAATTGTTTATCAATGCAGGTTGTGATGTGAGGACCTTAGCAAAGCTTTTGGGTTTCCTTTTTTTAAGAGGAGGGACAAGAAAAAAAAAAGTTTGTCTGCCTTTGGTTCCAACTTTAAGGTTGGTTGATGGGATACAGGAAATAGAAGGACCAAAGTGCAATGATCCTGGCCTCCATTAGGAATAGTGTGGCCAGCAGGAGCAGGGAGGTCATTGTGCCCCTGGACTCTGCATTGGTTAGGCCACACCTTGAGTCCTGGGTCCAGTTGTGGGCCCCTCAGTTTAAGGACATTGAGACACTTGAATGTGTCCAGAGAAGGGCAACAAGGCTGGGGAGAGGCCTTGAGCACAGCCCTGTGAGGAGAGGCTGAGGGAGCTGGGGTTGCTTAGTCTGGAGTAGAGGAGGCTCAAGGGTGACCTCATTGCCCCCTACAACTACCTGAGGGGTGGTTGTGGCCAGGAAGGGGTTGGTCTCTTCTCCCAGGCAACCAGCACCAGAACAAGAGGACACAGTCTCAAGCTGTGCCAGGGGAAGTTTAGACTCGAGGTGAGGAGAAAGTTCTTCATGGAGAGAGTTATTTGTCATTGGAATGTGCTCGATGATCCTTGAGGTCTCTTCCAACCTTAGTGATACTCTGAGACGGTGATGATGTAAAGTGCTCCAAGGCTTCCACTGCTGTTCTAGAAGTATAGACACCCCCCCCATAGTACTAAAGTGGGAACTTCAGTGTTAGCTTTAGAGAGTCTGTTCAGTGTGTAGTAGTTGCTGGTTTATTTGTGAGTGAAGTTTACGTGTGGGGTTTTGGGGTGTGGCTGAAGGCTTTGTGGTGGAGCTGTGATGTGTAGGAGGTTTTCGTTTTAAGTGTGTTGCTTCAGGCTTGGTTCGGTGAGCCTGTGGCTTGTGGAGCAGCAGGGGGAATGTAGTCATGCATGTTGGCTGCAGGATGGAATGCAGGAGTGTTTACATTCACATGTGTTTCAGAGCACACTGCTAACCTGGGTGAGTTGTGCTGGAAGCAAAAGTCAATGTTTACTCACAGCAATCCAAACCTCTGCATCCTTGTGTGGGCCTTCTTCACTGCTCTTTCCAGAGGCTTCCTTGCAGATGCATTCCCATCTCTGACCTTTGTGTTATAGGTAGAGTTCATTTCCTGCTGACAAGTTTTAGTACACCTGTGGCCATGCATACATTGTACCTCACCTTGGTTTATGGTGTGGTTTTGCAATAAGGGGAATGCTGAACTTGTTCTTAGCCATCTCTTTCTGATATTTGACCCTTCCATGTTTGACTGTAAAAGTGATTTAGTTATGGGTCTGAGTTCCCTCTCCCTCTCCCTCTCCCTCTCCCTCTCCCTCTCCCTCTCCCTCTCCCTCTCCCTCTCCCTCTCCCTCTCCCTCTCCCTCTCCCTCTCCCTCTCCCTCTCCCTCTCCCTCTCCCTCTCCCTCTCCCTCTCCCTCTCCCTCTCCCTCTCCCTCTCCCTCTCCCTCTCCCTCTCCCTCTCCCTCTCCCTCTCCCTCTCCCTCTCCCTCTCCCTCTCCCTCTCCTTCTCCCTTCCCCATAGGAATCAGATCTTGATTGTCTTGTTTTGTTTTTGTCTATTTATTTATTTTACTCTTTTGTTTCATTCCATGCTTTAAATCTCTGGCTCACTACCCATGCTTATAAAGTAACCTTGTGTGGTCAGGCAGATGTTTTAGAGCATGGGTATCTAAAAGATGTCCTTTGGTGATTTTTCCTGGAGTGATTGCTGTGTTCTGCAGCTCTGATCTCTCAGACTGGGAGTGCATGAGTGCTGTGTCTATCTAGTACTGCAACACTGGAGTGTTTTCTGCTTGGGGGAACAGCTGAAAAACCTGTGCAGTAAAGTTGATTAATTGCCTGTGCCATTTCTCAGGTTTCTACTCATTTATTCCTGAGGTTTAAACTGGTGACAATCAAATTAGGATTGCTTGCTGTCATCTCTAAGCAACAGGATTTTGCTTTAACCAACTTTGACTGGTGGCATTTTGTCATCAGTGTCTTTGTGTTTGCCCTCCCTCCCTATCTAAATGCTTTGCTAGCCTTTGAAGGTCTTGCTAACACCTTTAGGGATTTCTTAAGCACTGGTAGAAACCCCTCTGCTTTGCCTGCACAGAAGAGGTTCTGAGGTGAGGCAGCTCGAGACATAACTGCAGCCACACTGACAGCCTTTAGTGTAACATCTTTAACTCTGCCAGGCTTTGAGGCTGTTGCTGAGAGCCTTAAAGAAGGCAGCTCAAAGGTAAGTGTCCATGTGAGGCAGGACATGTGGAGGAACAGCTGTTGGGGCAGTCTGTGTTTCCCTCATGATCCCATCCATTTCTTCCTCTCCTTTGGATGTGGCAGTGGCAGTGCCTGGGTGTAAGTGCCTGCCATGAATCAGGGCTGCAGCAGGTGTTCTTCTGGGATGATATGAGACCCTGCTGCTTCCTACCAAGGCTGTGCCTGGCCAGCAGCTTTAAATCTGTGAGCTGTTGCTGAGTCTGCTCTTGGAAGGGCAGAGATGGGTGACTGAGCCCCACAGAGAGGGATTTGGGAGTTTTGTAATCCCTGTGATAAAACTGGCTTTAAGTTTTGGGTTTCTTAAAAGTGAGCCATGTGAAGTGAACCTCCTCAGTGCTAGCTTGGCCAGACGTGTTAGCCAGAGGGTGAGAGGTGAGGGCAAGGTTACATTGCATCTTAGAAGGGCTAATGCTGGTGGTTAACAGATCACTGGGAGCTGAAGTGTGTGGATTGTATTCACAGCTGTGCTTTTGGCTCTTTCACTGGGACAAGTCACTTAATTTTTCATCCTTGCATTTGCTTATCTGGAGAATGAATAATGCAGCATCTGCTTTCTGGAGCTGTTGCACTGCATTTGTTACAGCCTGTATCGATCAGTGCTCTCGGGGTGGGCAATGGTCTGTAAGCAATATTGGGGAAGAATTCTGTGAACAAATGCTGTCATTTAAATGCTCACCTCAAATGGATGCTCTGGAAACACAACTGCAACCTGCCTGCTTCTGCAGCTCTCTGTTTGCAGTCCTGTGAGTCACTGTATGGTTCTTCAGAGCCTTTCCTTTCCTTTGCCTATAAGGAAGTGTTTTCAGCAGTCACTTAGAACCAACATTTGCACTTTTGTTTTGCTCTGCAGGCTTTGTTGGACTAAAGGAAAACTTTTTTTTCCTAACACATGAACATATGACCTCCTTCTCAGTTGGAAAGCAAACATTTCCAATCTTCTCCCTTCCCTCTCCTCTCTCAGCTAGCTTACATCCTTCTTAATGTAACCCTTCTTGTTCAACATCTTTGTGGGTGCCATGGACAGTGGCATTGAGTGCACCCTCAGCAAGTTTGCTGATGACACCAAGCTGTGTGGTGCAGCAGACAGCTGGAGGGAAGGGATCCATCCAGAGGGACCTGGACAGGCTGGAGAGGTGGGCACAAGCCAACCTCAGGAGGTTCAACAAGACCAAGGGCAGGGTCCTGCAGCTGGGTTGAGGCAATCCCAGGCACAAATCCAGGCTGGGCAGTGACTGGCTGGAAAGCAGCCCTGAGGAGAGAGACTTGGAGGTGCTGGTGGACAAGAAGCTCACCAGGAGCTCTCAGTGTGCACTTGCAGCCCAGAAAGCCAATCAGATCCTGGGCTGCAGCAGGACAAGTGTGGCCAGCAGGGCAAGGGAGGTGATCCTCCCCCTCTGCTCAGCTCTGCTGAGACCCCACCTGGAGTACTGCCTCCAGTTCTGGAGCCCCTATTGCAAGAGGGATCTGGAGGTGCTGGAAGGTGTCCAGAGCAGGGCCACGAGGATGATCAGAGGGCTGGAGCACCTCTCCTATGAGGACAGACTGAAGGAGTTGGGGCTGTTCAGTCTGGAGAAGAGAAGGCTCTGAGGTGACCTCATTGTGGCCTTCCAGTATCTGAAGGGGGCTACAGGAAGGCTGGGGAGGGACTGCTCAGGATCTCAGGTAGTGATAGGACTAGGGGGAATGGAATGAAGCTGGAGGTGGGGAGATTGAGGCTGGAGGTGAGGAGGAGGTTCTTCCCCATGAGAGTGGTGAAGCCCTGGAATGGGTTGTCCAGGGAGGTGGTTGGGGCCCTGTCCCTGGAGGTGTTTAAGCCTAGGCTGGATGAGGCTGTGGCCAGGCTGATGTAGTGTGGGGTGTCCCTGCCCATGGCAGGGGGGTTGGAACTGGATGATCCTTGTGGTCCCTTCCAACCCTGACTGATACTATAGGAAAGAATCTGTAACTAGCAGAGTGATCTACTTGTCTGGGATCCACAGTGTGAATAGCATGGTCTTGACTGTTCAGCCTCCCTTGGGCAGGGTATAGCTCGCTGCAGATTGTAAACAGTAAATGTTATGGCCAATGCATCACTTTTATAATACCACTAAATGTAATGGAACACTTCATCCACCTAAAATTATTATGGGCTAGCATTTAGCTGTAGCCATTCTGTCATTAGCTTGCAGGAGGAATGATTGTGTTTTAGTTGTGTCAGGATTGTTTGTTGGTGATAAATGCTTCAGTAGCCATAGTTATGGTTTTCCTGGGTTGCTGCAGGAATGAAAAGCCTCACTAGCCTGGGTTTTGTGCTGTTGCAGCCCTCCCTGTGGAGATGTCTAGCCTTTTCAAGCACCCAGTGTAAAGCTCAGTAAAGAGTAGCTTCAAGGTGAGGTGCTTTCTGGTTAAAAGTGTCTGATAGCACTGAGTTCCTGATAATTCTGCTTCTCTGCCAGCTTGAAATGGCTCAGCACAGCTAGACATGCCTTGTACCTTCAGATGCAGCCTGCATTTAGCCTCCTCAGTGACTGATTTCAGCACAGACCTAGGGATTTGTTCCAACCTGGTGTTGATGGAATTCTTGTTGCCACTTTAGTGTTTGTCTTAACAGAATGGTGACCTTAAAACTGCTCTCTTTTAACTAGAACTGTAGGTGCTGGAATTGGCTGCAAGCAGCTTTTTAGCAACTAGTTTCAAATGTTAATTCTTTGGTTGTTTTCTGGGCTAGAGAAATGGAAGTGTCTGTTCACTTGACAGTGACTGATGAGGTGACTTGTCTGAAAACACCCAGCAGCAGAGGGTCTGGTCCTCTTAGAGCTTCTACAACTAAAACTTAGTATCATAGTATCATTCAGGGTTGGAAGGGACCACAAGGATCAGCTAGTTCCAACCCCCCTGCCATGGGCAGGGACACCCCACACTACATCAGGCTGCCCAGAGCCTCATCCAGCCTGGGCTTAAACACCTCCAGGGACAGGGCCTCAACCACCTCCCTGGACAACCCATTCCAGGGCTTCACCACTCTCATGGGGAAGAACCTCCTCCTCACCTCCAGCCTCAATCTCCCCACCTTCAGCTTCATTCCATTCCCCCTAGTCCTATCACTACCTGAGATCCTGAGCTTACTGCAGCCTTCTCATTTTTACTGAGTTAAGGGACTTCAGGGACATAAAAGCCCTCTCTGGCTCTTGATACATCAGAAATTAAAACACAATATTCATGTCTGGGTCACTGGATCACTCACTGAATCATCTGTTTGGTTAACTAAGTTAACTTTGCCTTGCAAGAGCAGGGGAAAAATGCCTCTGCTAGGGCTTTTACTCTTTCTGAGGTCTGTATTTTGCAGCTTGCAAAAAGCTTCTCCTCTGCTCAAGATGTTTCCCCCCTGCCACCTTTTTTTTGTCGGCACTGCCTCCCCATTGACTTCTCTCCTTGTTTCGGAGGTCCTGAGAGTGGCTGGAGACCCCATTAACAAGTCACCAAGACTATTTTCACTCCTCAAACCCCTTGGGCAGCAGTATGTCCTCTACCGCATTGAGGAAAGGACAGAGGTCACAAGGGAGAAGTGTGGGCTTGGAAGTTAGATGTTTCCGTACCGAGGCTATTGCTTTCTCCTAGGGGTGGCAGACCACTGTCTTAAATTATTAATACCTTTACCCCACATCTGAGTGTCTTAGTTTCCCTCAGGGTAGGCAGACTGTCTGCACTGCTTGCCCTAAAGGAACTGCTGTGAGAGAGAAGCTTGACAGAGTATAAAGGAGCACCATGAATTTAAAACCCGGATCCATCACAAAAATGAAGTTTCAAACCTCTAGCAGCTGCTTTGCTGCCCTTGAATCGTCCCTGCCACTCCTCTGCAGTTGACAATCACTTTAGCTTGATTTTTTCTTACCTTCTCTCCTGCTGTGTGAAAGTTTCATTTAAGGAAAAGACTGCTCAAGGAAGCCAGAAGTATGGTAACTGTGGGGGAAGCCCTTCTTCCAGGGTGTGTTTATTCAGGCAGGGGAAGGTGTGGAAGGAGCTTCTACTATTAGAATTTACAGCATATTTTGTGTGTCTTTTGTCCATCATATAACTTCATGAAACTGAAGCAAATAGCCTTGCCAGTTGGAAAGTAGGAAATGAATCCATGTAATGACTATAATGTGTCATAGCAACCGAGGTCTAAAGCAGTCAGGTTCCAAAAGTATGTGATAAAAATGACATCAGAGGGGGGGAGGCAAAAAGAGATTATTAAGTATCATGTTATAGCAACAGAAAGAGAGGCTTGCTTGCTTGTTTGTGAATCACTTGGGACCATATTGCTGCCTGGGGATTTGTGGAGGGAGAAGAGGAGAGGGGAGGGGAGGAGAGGGGAGGGGAGGGGAGGGGAGGAGAGGAGAGGTTCGGAGAGGAGAGGTTCGGAGAGGAGAGGTTTGGAGAGGTTCGGAGAGGAGAGGAGAGGAGAGACCTTCAAGATCATCGTGTCCAACCTATCATCTAACACCACCTAATCAACTAAACCATGCAACCAAGCACCCTGAACACCTCCAAAGGCTGCAGTGTTTGTCCTAACACGTGGTGCACTTGTGAGGAGGTGTTGTGAAGGTTGTGGATCTTTGGTCAGCCTTGCTCCTGTGACTCCTGGGGAGAGCTGAAGTTAAGTTTCCTTGGTTTGTGTTTTTCAAGTAAAGTCCTAACTGAACATTCACTTTCCCATTTGCTTCTCTGCTTCTTGAGACTTCAGGAGTTCCCTGGAATCTTTTGGGCTTGTCAGAAAATGATTAAACTTGAGTGGCAAAATGTTCTGAATGAAGCTTGCAGAGGTGAGATTTTCTGTCACCGTGAGCGTGACGCTGGTGCCGGAGAGCAGCTTGCAGGGGGAAGCTTTTGCACTTCCCAGAGCAGTGGTGAGATTCCCACTGGGTCTCTGTGCATCCCTCTTCCTGCCTTGTGCTCACACCATGCTGTGAGCTGGGTGGAGCTGCCTGGGTGGTGATGCAGGCTCCCTCTTTGTGCCTTCATACCCAAGTGCCAGTTGAGACTGGAGAGCTGCAGGAAGCAATTGGCTTGCAGGCACAGTAGTGCTGCAGTCACTGCCTAATGGCTGTGTGGATGGAAATGGCTGGCATCAGATTCCAAGTGTGGCCCCAGAAATGGGGTGGCTTGTGTCTTGTCCTGATTTGTGAGATTAGCATGTGCAGTTAGCTCCCTTTGAATGTGTTTTCATCTGGGGGCTTTGGTTTCTAGTTTTCACAGGTCTCCTCCTGAGTCCCCAGTGTTGTTTCAGACAGACTGCCTTCCGAGTCACTGAGTTACCCCAAGTTAGGTCTGTACTTCAGATCACTGTCACTGCAATTGCACATTCATGTGTCCTAAGTGTTGTTCCCCTCTCTTTCCTCATCTGCTGTGATGGCTGGGTGAATTAATTGCTGGGAATATCCAATCTGGATTAATAGATCATCCCTGGGAGGTACCACTGCCTCAGATTACCTTGGGGTGCATGCAGGTATTAAATATTGAAAGTTGTTTTCATGTTCTCATGTGGTGAAGCTCTGTGTAAACATCTCTTGTTTCCTGAGCAGTTTGGGAAGCAAGTTCACACTGGTATGCCTTAGGAAATCTGCCATTTAAGCCTTCCTCCTGCTTTTCTCTGGCTATGATAAATGGAGTGGTAGAGCAGGACCCAGAATAGTGAGTGTTGTTGACAGGAAGCAGCATTGTCCTGAGAATGGGAAGAAAACCTGTTTCAGCTCATGAATAGCCTAAATGCTGCTAAATGCCAGCTACAGTCACCAGGCCATTTTTTCAATCTGTGTTCCACAAATTTGAAAGCAAAAATCTCTGCTGTGGTATAAAATAGCATTTATGTCTTAAGGAGTTGTGGCCCCATGTGTTGGCTCAGGAGACAAACAAATATAAGCCCTGCTTATCAATACAATTATTAGGGAGGCAGGAAAATGCCTTGAAGAAGAATGAAGGCATTATGAATACTTTAATTCTCCATGGAATGAATGCTGCCATGCTGTGGGATGTCATGCCAGGGTCTGAAACCTGGAAGTGGCATTGCTAATCACTGGATGTGGTTGTGCATTCCACATTTAAACACCACAACCAACAGAACCCCTCCACTTTGAGAAGTGATGCTGTGCAAGTTTTGCTTCCTGCCTCCAAGTATAAGTTGTTAGACAGCAGAAGCTCAAACCTTAGATGTTTAGACCCTTGCCTTATTAGGAGTGAGTTGGAGATGGGTTTGTCCTTCTGTATCAAGAATAGAATAGTATAGAATAAACCAGGCTGGAAGAGTCCTTCAAGATCATCGTGTCCAACCCTTCAACCAATCCAACACCACCTAATCAACTAACCCATGGCACCAAGCACCCCATCAAGTCTCCTCCTGAACACCTCCAGTGATGGTGACTCCACCATCTCCCTGGGCAGCACATTCCAATGGGCAATCACTCTCTGTAGAACTTCTTCCTAACATCCAACCTAAACCTCCCCTGGCACAGCCTGAGACTGTGTCCTCTTGTTCTGGTGCTGGCTGCCTGGGAGAAGAGACCAACCTCTGCCTGGCTGCAACCTCCCTTCAGGTAGCTGTAGAGAGCAATAAGGTCATCCCTGAGTCTCCTCTTCTCCAGGCTAAGCAACCCCAGCTCCCTCAGCCTCTCCTCACAGGGCTGTGCTCCAAACCCCTCCCCAGCTTTGCTGCCCTTCTCTGGACTTGTTCCAGCAAGTCAACCTCCTTCCTAAACTGAGGAGCCCAGAACTGGACACAGGACTCAAGGTGTGGCCTAACCAGTGCAGTATACAGGGGCAGAATGACCTCCCTGCTCCTGCTGGCCACACTGTTCCTGATGCAGGCCAGGATGCCATTGGCCCTCCTGGCTGCCTGGGCACACAGCAGGCTCATGTTCAGCCTACCATCAACCAGTACCCCCAGGTCCCTCCTCCTTTGCTGAGTGCAAAATAAACCTTTCCAGAGTTGGTCTAGCTGTAGGAAGAGAGTTAGAGGAAGAAAGTGAGAGCTAGCTCTCTTTTAGCTCTGAATTCCCTATTTATGATCTTTATGAATCCACAAACAAGTGACTTAATTTATTTTCACTCCAGAGGCACAGAGGCAGAAGCCTGCAGGCTGGCCTTGGTGAGAAGGAGTGCAGCTGGGAGAAGCCCTATTGTGTTGCCATACCTGGTGCCATTTCATTTAAAAACAGAAATGTGCATTAGATTACCTCAAAAAATGTCATCATTTGGTGATGCAAACACTTGTAAATGCTTCCCTTGCCTGTGACTGATGAATTCTGCTTTCCTGAGAGCTGTAGGTTATTTTAATTAATTACTTGGGGCTTTAAATCTTTAAATTTTAAATTAAGTTACAGGTGAGTTAAGCTCTTCCCCGAGGAGCTTTTACTGTGTTAGCTGTGCAGAAGGATAATATTTCTGCATAATTCTCTAATGGGCTGTTGGATGCTGCTCTGCTGAACATGACTGCTGGTTTGCTTTTGATTTCTGCTCTGTGGCCAGCGTTGCAGGGGACAACTTGGGCACTTAGAAGATATCACCAGAAGTGCATTTTCCTGTGGGCTGTGGAGGGGGAAGATCAGGACCCCCAGAAATGCATTGCTTTGGTGCAGTTGTGGAGGACTGCAGAAATGTGGTGGAAAACTAAATGAGGCCCTGATAACCAGAGAGCCTTGGGGGTGCTGGTGGAGGAGAAGCTCATCATGAGCTCTCAGTGTGCACTTGCAGCCCAGAAAGCCAATCAGATCCTGGGCTGCATCAGGAGAAGTGTGGCCAGCAGGTCAAAGGAGGTGATTCTCCCCCTCTGCTCAGCTCTGGTGAGACCCCACCTGGAGTACTGCCTCCAGTTCTGGAGCCCCTATTCCAAGAGGGATCTGGAGGTGCTGGAAGGTGTCCAGAGAAGGGCCAGGAGGATGAGCAGAGGGCTGGAGCACCTCTCCTATGAGGACAGACTGAAGGAGTTGGGGCCGTTCAGTCTGGAGAAGAGAAGGCTCTGAGGTGACCTCATTGTGGCCTTCCAGTATCTGAAGGGGGCTACGAGAAGGCTGGGGAGGGACTGCTCAGGATGTCAGGTAGTGATAGGACTAGGGGGAATGGAATGAAGCTGGAGGTGGGGAGATTCAGGCTGGATGTGAGGAGGAAGTTCTTCCCCATGAGAGTGGTGAAGCCCTGGAATGGGTTGTCCAGGGAGGTGGTTGGGGCCCTGTCCCTGGAGGTGTTTAAGGCCAGGCTGGCTGAGGCTCTGGCCAGGCTGATGTAGTGTGGGGTGTCCCTGCCCATGGCAGGGGGGTTGGAACTGGATGATCCTTGTGGTCCCTTCCAACCCTGACTGATACTATGACACTATGATAACCTCATCTGTGAAATTTCAGTGCAGAGAGAAGTTGATTGGTGTTAATTTCATATGTTGACTTCAGTAGGTATTGCCCTTGCTTCAACTCTTTCTCATGCATGTATACAATCCTATAAATGTATGCCTGTGATTATATCAAGGTATCTTTATCAGTTACTTCTGGGCTGTGGGGATTGAGGCAATGCTTCTTTCCCTCTTCTGGAGTATGATTACTTGTTGAAGATGTGATACATTTAGGTCATATTTGGCATATGTTTAAACTGAGCCTGAGAGTGATTTATGAGAAAGAGGGAATAACAAACCTAAATTGTGTTTTCCCTTGTGTGGCTGCTGCAGCCAAGCTGCAATTTATTTTGTAGTGTCTTAAGTTACTAGAAAAGATACATTCATACAATAAGCAGGGTAAAGAGTTCAGGCACAACATGTTAGTTATTTATTTCGTTAAAGAAGAGCTTTCCTCTTTGTGCCTTTCTGCTAATTACCTCTAAGAATTTTCTTAGAGGCTAGTTGAAAAGCAGAATCAAAGGGGCAGAGAAATTGCCTCAGGCAAAGACTTTTTGGTGCAATCATTCATACAGGAACTTAAGAGAGAAACATCACTGCAGCAGCCACGTTTAAAATCCAGCCCCCCCCCCCCCCTTTTCATGCTTTTTAAACTCTTAATGGTCTCCTAATAGTCTTCCAGAGCACCATATTCCAGTGCCTGTGGGCAGTGGTAGAGAGCAAAGTGTGTGCCCTGTAATCAGAAGTTTCTCATACATCTGTTGGGGGCCAGGATACTAAGAACTCAGCTGTTGAATTTGGTGTGCTCTCTGGGTTACTGTTTTTACCTTTCTCCTCTCCTCTCCGCTGTGTTCAGTGGTTAGAGTGCTGAAGTTAGAGGGCTGAGAAAGCCAGGCTGGGTTCTTCATTCAGCCTGTGTGACTGTTGGCATGCTTGGTATTTTGTTTGTTTTGTTTCTCTGGGCAAGCTGTGGCCCCCTTCAGGTACTGGAAGGCTGTTATTAGGTCTTCCCAGAGCCTCCTCTTCTCCAGGCTGAGTAACCCCAGCTCCCTCAGCCTATCCTCGTAGGGGAGGTGTTCATAGAATCAACCAGGTTGGAAAAGACCTCAGAGGTCATCAAGTCCAGCCCCCTGATCATTTTTGTGCCCAATATTAATATTGGAATAGAGTTTGAGATATCAAATAGAATAGAAGAGAATTAACCAGGTTGGAAAAGACCTTTGAGATCATCAAGTGCAACCTATCACCCAGCGCCACCTGATCAACTAAACTATGGCACCAAGTGCCTCATCCAGGCTCCTCTTAAACACCTCCAGTGATGGTGACTCCACCACCTCCCTGGGCAGCACATCCCAAGGGCCAATCTCTCTTGCTGGGAAGAATTTCTTCCTAACATCCAGCCTAAACCTCCCCTGGTGCAGCTTGAGACTGCGTTCTGGTGCTAGTTGCCTGGGAGAAGAGACCAGCCCCCACCTGGCTACAACCTCCCTTCAGGGAGTTGTAGAGAGCAATAAAGTCTGCCCTGAGCCTCCTCCTCTCCAGGCTAAGCAACCCCAGCTCCCTCAGCCTCTCCTCACAGGGCTGTGCTCCAGACCCCTCCCCAGCTTTGTTGTTTACAGATCAGATTGAGATGCAAGATGCCAACTAAACAGGAACTTTTTGTTGGCATGCTGTGATACTGAAATGAAGGAAATCTTCCTTTCTTTCCTGTATAAAGTTGTATCCAACCTGACTTCTTTATTTTCCTGCTTTGTGCACAAGAGGTCCTAGCACATTTTTTTTTGGCTGAGGCAGGAAGTAATCTCCAGGTAACAACATTCTGTGCTATTTTAAGGATGTGTGCCCTGCTGATGGTTTTTAAAGCACAAAATAATGATGACATACCATGCAGAGGTCTTGCTTGCCTGAGGCAAATGGTCTGAGTGCACTTGGTGCAGACTTCTGTTTCCTGATGAAAGTGTTGGCAAGGAGCTGAGGTTCATTGTTTTGTGGTTGGTTGTGGTGTGCTTTGTTGCTGGTTTGGGGTTGGCTTTCTTAAGTTATGGGGTTTTTTTGTCAATTAATTCTTCTGCATTCAATTAACAGCTGAAGTATTTTTCCACAGAAATAAGAAAAGAAGTGTAAGCTTCTGGGGAAGAAGTTTGGAGCTGAATTTTTGGCTGCAGTAAGGCTGAGTTGATTGCTTGATAATGGGAAGAAGAATGACAGGTGGTTTGGACGAAGCGTGTCATGCCAGGGGCAAGGTAGCTTTTCAAGCCAAGGCTCAGGATCCCAACAGATTTCCTAGCAAGTGGGGAGGGGGATTGTTACCACTACATTAGAGAAACAGCTAATGAGGGGAAGGAGGCAAGAAGGCTAAGAAACCCCCAGATTTCAGGAAGCAAGAGTAAGAGGAGTGCTTTCCAGAAGTCTGATTAAAGAGGAGCGGGGTGGAGAGTGTGCACCAAGGGCTGATCACGGTGAGGGTGTTAGGGATACATATGAAACAATTCCAGTTTGTGTCCTGAGCTTTCCAGTGATTTTCCAATAGGTTTTTGGCCTTGTAGAGCTCCTAAAAGCTAAGCACTGTGCTCTTTCATCACTTTAAATTGAAAACAAGAGGAAGCTGGAGTTCAGTGGGCTAGCAGCTCCCCTTATGGGCAGCAATTCGTGCTCTTGATTTCCAGGGAGTGCACATCTGTGTTGTGCATACATGGCCTGACAGGCTTTTTTTCAGCATCAGCATCTAGCTGTCAAGCAACACTGGAAATACTGAGCACTTTTCATGCTAATCTTCAATTTGAGCTTCATGATTTGCTGAGGGATTTAATATTTCATGTGAAATCTTGGATTGATTCTTGTAACAACTCTTGAAATTTGAATCTCTGCAGTAAAGGCAATAAAGCTCTGTGAAGCCTTTCCTTTGGCAAGAGAAGCTCTCAGGTAGAGTAGGCTCTGCAGAGTTTTATTCCTTACTCACTGTATTCTTGCTTCTTAGTCTTATGGCTCAGAAGAGCTCTAATGAGGAAAAAATTGGAGCAAATGCAGGCAACAAAGGGTAGAAAAGAAGGCTCCAGGGAGACATTAGGGTGGTCTTCCAGTACCTGAAAGGGGCTACAAGAAAGCTAGGAAGGGACCTTGTACAAGAGCTTGCAATGCTAGGATGAGGGGGAATGGGTTAAAGCTTGAGGAGGGCTGATTTAGAGTGGGCATTAGAGAGAAATTCTTGACAGTGAGGGTGGTGAGACACTGGAACAGGTTGCCCAGGAAGGTTGTGGATGCCCTCTCCCTGGAGATGTTCAAGACCAGGTTGGATGAGTCCTAGGTCAACTTGGTCTAGTGGGAGGTGTCCCTGCCCATGGTAGGGGGTTTGGGACTGGATCCCTTCCAACCCAAACCATTCTGTGATTCAAGCCATGGTTTCTGGATTTTCTGTGCCCCCCCTCACTTCAGGACTGTTAGTAGGGGAGCACATCTGTTGGCATTCCTTGCACACATCTGGCAGGGGCACTCCTTCTGGATCTCATGCTAGTATCATCTCAATGCAGAGCTCAGTGTAGGAAGGGGTGTTTTTGTCTTTCACAGGCTGTCTAGCCCTGTGAGGTGAAGAGGTGTCAAATATGCCTTGAATACTTTAACAACTAGTTTTGTCTTAGCCATAAGAAAAAACCCAAGATTACAGATTTATGTTCCTCTTAAGGATTGCCAAGGTCACACTTAGTCACCTCTACATGTTTTCTGAGATGTAAGTTGTCTCAAGAACTAAAAGCATTTCAGTGCTGTATTTTTTCCCCCTTTTTTTTCCTTCTTTTAATACTTTGTCTGAAGAATCTCAGCTAAGCTGAGATGAGAATGGCTACCCTCCCAGACAGGGGAAGTGGGATGTTTGAAATCTTCCAGCTGTTTGTCAGATACTTAACTCTGCTCTGAACTGCTATGCCATCTGTCTAGCTAAAAAAGGTGCACTGAGCAAGAAGAAAAACATCTTTCCAATTCAGATAAGTCTGCTGCATCCTGTGAGGTAACCAAGTCACAGATGAGGATGGGAACAGTGAATTTTGAATTTCATAAAAGACATGGAAGATGAAGTTGGAATGAATTCAGCTTCAACATCAACAGCCTGGACTACTGTGTCCAGGTCTGGGTGCCCCAGGTCAAGAGAGACAGGGATCTGCTGGAGAGAGTCCAACAGGGAGCTATGAGGATAGTTGCAGGACTTGAACATCTCTTCTATGTAGAAAGACTGAGAGCCCTGGGGCTGTTTAGTCTTGAGAGGAGAAGGCTGAGAAGAGATCTTGTTAACATCTATAAATATCTGAGGGGTGCCAGGCTCTTTTTGGTGGTGCCCAGTGATAAGACAAGGAACAGTGGGTACAAGCTGGAACACAGGAGGCTGAAACTCAACACAAGGAGACACTTCTTTATGGTGAGAGTGCTGGAGGCCTGGAGCAGGCTGGCCAGAGAGCAGGCTGTCTCCTTTCAAAACCTGCCTGGCTGTCTTCCTGTGGGGCCTGCCCTAGGTGATCCTGCTTTGGCAGGGGGGTTGGACTGGATGATCTCTGGAGGTCCCTTCCAACCCCTAACATTCTGTGATTCTATGATCTTAAGGGGCAATGGTTTGAAGCTGGTGCAGGGCAGATTGAGTTGGACATAGAAGTTCTTTACAACGAGAGTGCTGAAATACTGGAACAGGCTGCCCAGGGACTTCCTTTGTAAGTGAGCTCTTGCTTGCTTAAAAAAGAGAAAACAGCTGTAGTACAACCACCTGAGCATGTGATGGAACAACTCTGCCTCTCTGGCCTGATTAACCTACCATTATGCTTCAGAATGGTAAGAAGTTTTCAATTGAAAATCAGTTCTTTGCTTGGACCAGACCAAAAGAAAGCCACCAGAGGAAGGAAAGCAAACAGGAAAACTCGACTGTATTGTCAGGGTGCAGTCATTAAGGTACACATTACACAAGCAGGCTGCTGGCTGGGAGCTCTCCTAGGAATGTTATGCCTTTTGATACTGTCCTCTCTGAAATGAAAAATCAAATATGAAAGTGAACTTCTGATGTAGCTCAGTCATTCTCCAAAAGCAAGGGTGTGTAGAAATGGTGCTGATGCTCCATGCACAAGTTATGGGGAGGTTGCCATGGGGCACTTGCCTTTTAAACGTGCAGAACAAGTGCCTGCTCCTATGCAAACAGCTGGAAGGAGAGCTTTTCTTTTAATCTGCAGAATAATGCTGGCTTTCATTGCCATTTGTGTCCTGTTTGTTTTGATTCCATCTTGGTTTAGGCTACTGGAGATGTCTAGAGAGCATGCAGGGATAAAGGCCAGCCTCAGACAGCAGGTTCTCTGCAGTATGTGACACCAGTTCTGCCTCACTACAAACCCATCCATTCAAATCTTTAAAACCTCTAGCAGAAAGCAGTATTTATTTACCATTGCTCATTAAAGGCTAAGTAGGCATCATAAACTATTGATTATCAAGAGCTAAGTAGAAACCTTAACCAGTTTGAGAGCAGCAGAGCAGTTTGTGCAGAGCAGGAGATGTTTCCTTGCCTAAGGTGGGTGCTAAGCGAAGTGGAGCTTCCTGTTCTTTAGCTGAACATAAACTAGAGATGAACTCTCTCTCCATAACTGATTTCCAAGGGGCTGTGGAGAGCAGAATAATTCCATCTAGGCAAGTTCTTGCAGTGAGAGCATATGGAGGTTTGGCCCAAGTTCCCCTCTAACTTGAATGGTTTTCTTCAAAAGGAATTTGCCTATGAATGGCTGTGCACCCAAAAGCAAGGTTAGCCTTAGCGTGAGGCAGTGAAAGCAGATGCCAGAGCTGATCCTCGATTAGGAGAGCTTTCCCCTCAGTTTTAAGTGACATGATTAGCCCTTCACAATGACCCAGCGGGGAAGGTTTTCAATGCAGCCTGCAAGAGTGCAACAATGAGTTGCTGCTGACAATGGGAACGGTGTAGTTAAATCCTCACGCCCCGTGCTGAACGTCTGTCACATCGTGTCAGTTATTAAGATACGAACCCACTGGGCAAAGCAAAGAGCACAACTTAAAACACTTCTCAGGGTAACATTTTTACAGCTCTTGGGAACTTTTATATTAGCAGGGCACCCAATTCCTCTATTTGTCTGAATGTTTTTTTCCTTTCTCTGTCCCTTTCTCTGTGAGAGCTTCAGAGAGCTGCTGCAGGAGTTGTTAGGAGCCATAATTAGTTTTGCAAGTTAGCTCCACCTGTATGGTCATTCCCTGTGCTGTGCTTGGATTCCAGGGAACAAAGGGACATCAAAAAACATCCATCCCGTGGGGTGCTTACATCCTTGCAGCTTAAGTAGCCAACACTTTGATATTTCTATTCAGAAGCAAGAGCACAGAGAGGGAGATGGATTTTTCTCTTTAGAGCTCTTAAGATAATTTGACAAAAAACAATTCTTATTCTTCCTTTCATGGCAGTGAAAGAGCCTGCCTGGGCTGTGAAAACTTTGGATTGAGGGGTTTGGTTTAATCCTTTGGCTCATTTGAGCCTTTTCTCTCTCCTTTGTCTTCCCTTATTGAAGAAAGAACTAACTAGCTGAGATGCTTTTTTTCTGGTGTGTGGATTGGGTTTGTTGGTTTTGTGGGGTTTTTTTTGGTCATTTTAACTGGATTCCTGGCTGCAGGAGTCCTGTTGGTAGTGAAAGTCCTGAAAGTGAATGATTTTTTTCTAATGTAGGGCCAGTCTCCTGACACAAAGCTTTTGCTCAGCTGAAGAGGGGAGCAGCAGCCAATGAAAGTGGAAGATTGCTCAGTGGCCAGGGGTCAGGAAAAGCCCTGGAGCCAGAGAGAACAGGGAACTTTCCCTGCATGGAGTCCTAGTTAAAATGTGAATAAAGCTGTTCCCATTTCCTCTTCCTTTCTCTAGAACCCTCCAAGGGACCCTGTACTGTAGAGTTGTGGCCTAATAGGGTGATTTTTTTTTGCTGCAGAAATCAGGTGCCTTTGGAGAGGAGCAATCAACTTCTCTCCTCGTGTTCATCTTCCCACCTCTCTGCAGCACCTTCTGCTGTTCAACAGCTGTGTGTTCTTCAGAAGGTTTCTACAACTACTACAGTGAAGAGCTCTGACCAGGAGCAGAGATTTTCCTGGTGGAGGACTGCTGTGCTCATCTTGGGAAGCCAAAGGCATACCTGCCTGGATTCATAGAGATGAATATACTTGTAAAATGGACGTTTGGATCTGGTGGAGCAGATTGATGCTGTCCTGGAAAAATGTCTGTTCTCTGTCAGTAACTGGATCTTCCTAGCTGTCATGTCAGCCTTGACAAGGCTCTGAGCAGCCTGATCTAGTGGAGGATGTCCCTGCTGACTGCAGGGGGCTTGGGCTAGATGACCTTTGGACTTTCCTTCCAACCCAACCCATTCTGTGATTCTATGGAATTAATGTGGATATTCATTTGGGAGTAGAGTGTAGGAGTCTCTCACTTGAGGTGGTAATCTACACTTACAAAACTGTTGTGTCCTGTTTAACAAAACTAAAGTCAGTCCTGCTTAAGAAGAGGTGGGCAGATGTTAAACACAGACTTGCACTGGTCCCACAGTAAAAATCCTGTACATTGCTTTCATGTTTTAATCCTGCACAACAATTTGTGTGTGTGAGAGCACAAAACCAAGCCATGTGCTAAATCTGAGGCTCTATCCTCTGTATTGCCAGTGGTAGCAAGCTGTTAAGCTTACATTATCTCAACACATGTAATTGAGTCTTAAAACCAGAGGTGTTAATAAAGAGTGAGCAGTCAGGTTAGTGCTCATCAGATGAGCTGTGAGCACTGAATAATGTGTGTTCACCTAGCCCAGAGCAAATGCAAAATAATGCAATGCAGCCTGACCTTTTCTCATTGCAGGTTAACCTGAGTCTAATTATCTTGGATGTGCCCCAGGCTAAGAGTGGACAGGAATCACAGCTTGACTGAGTAGAAACTTTTTAACTCTTAGTAACTTGCTTTTGTGCTTACATCCTGTGCTGCTAGGAGGGGAGGCAAGGAACTGGGGAACAAAGGAGGACAAACCAGACGTGCTTTTAGCAGAGGTGATAGTCACCTGCTGTAAATCTTAGCTGAAGTCCAGGACCCGTCTGTGGAGCGTTGTGCTACGGTCTTCAGTAGCTGGTAGTCCAAACAGCTTTAGAACCAATCCTGAAAGATAAAGAGATGATTAGCTTTATATCAGTAGCACTGGGGAGGGCTGTGTTAAGATATGCTAGATATTAGAAGGAAAGTCTTTACAGGGAGGGTGGTGAGGCTCTGGAACAGGTTGCCCAGGGACGTTGTAGATGCCCTCACCCTGGAGGTGTTCAAGACCAGGCTGGCTAGCAACACTCTGGTAATACAAGATATTTTGCCATTGACCTAGGAGAGGGAAGAATCAGCCTGCTGATAGCTTAAATGAAAACCAAACCTGTTCACAACCCCCTCTGCCTTTCTGCATCTGTTCCAGCATAAAAAGCCTTGTGTATATTCTTGGAATGGTCCTGGTACTCTCTTTTTAGCTGCAGACTAACAGCAGAGTTGTAGCAGACCCCCACGAATCAGAAGGTACTAGAAGCACCAAGGATGTGGTGTTGGAGAGGAGAGCTCATGTTCTTTTATTAATGAGACTTTATCCTTTAGTTGAACCAGAGAAGTACAATCACACAAGCAGCATCATTTTGTTAGAGTTACAGGATGCAGCTGCTCTCTGCAGAGCTGGAAGGAAATACAAGGTTAGCAAGGGAATATTTGTTCCCCTCTCTTTTCACCTCTCCCTTAAAAGAGAGATAATTCTAAGGAACTGTCAGAGGAGCTTTTATTGCATAATCCTAAAGCTGGGATGTTAGTGTTCACTACAAACCGTTTTTCACATGAAATTGAAGGCAGTTCATGACTCAAAGGAAGAATTAAAAGTCCCAAGGCAAGCTCTTTCTGCATTAGCACACGGTGTATTTACTCCAGGGGGTTTCATAAGAGAATCTAACGCGAGAGTAAAACTCTGTGCTGAGTGTTTATGTTCATGGCTACTATTAGAGCTGCCTGTAACAAGCATAGCTGTGCAGATATCAAAATACTGCATCATTTCTACAGGGTGACAAAGGGAAATGAGTTGAAAAGAGAGAGCCTTGGTGGTGGTTTAGAAATTATTGGCTTGAAGTAATTTAAGTCTTCAGAGTGTGACATTTTGATGACTTGGGCTATACCTGGAATTAGAGATGATGTATGTTATTTGTCATTTAGAGCAGCTAACTTCAATTGCCTGCTCGATGCACTGTCATCTTTTGCAGAGCTAAACTGAAGTGTGTTCCATGCTCCTTTTTTTTTTGGTGGGTTTTGAAGATCTGTTTGGTCTATTTGCTGCAGTGTTGTTGAGTTTAGATGGTCCATGTCTAGGTGTTATGTTATATGGATGCTCTTCTAAACTTCTTGTGCTGTTTTGCAGGCAGAATGGTTTACAGTTTTGTGCTTTGATTCTTCTGCAAGCATATAGAGTGAAACACCAAGCCTGCAAAATCCTTTGGCAAGGGAATGTAATAGGTAGTACAAGGAGTAATGGCTTTAAATTAAAGAGAGGCTAGATTTAGATTAGATGTAAGGAAGAACTTCACCAGGAGGGTGGTGAGTCATTGGAACAGGTTGTACAGAACAAGTTCTGCACCATGAGGGTGGTGGAACCCTGGAACACGTTGCCCAGGGAGGTAGTTGAGACTTCCTCTCTGGAGCTATTCAAGGTCAGGCTGAACAAGGCTTTGAGCAACCTGATCTAGTGGAGAATGTCCCTGCTGACTGCAGGGGAGTTGGACCAGATGGCCTTTGGAGGTTCCTTCCAACCCAAACTATTCTATGATTCTATGTCCCCTGCCTGGAGAAGTGTTCAAGGCCAGGCTGAACACAGATGGGGCTCTGAGCAACCTAATTTAATGGAAGGTGTCCATGGCAGTGGGGTTGGAACTAGATGATCTTTCAGGTCCCTTCCAACCCAAACCATTCCACGGTTCTATGACTGTCAGACACATTAAGAACTTGCAAATATAAGTTAAAGGCAGTGGTACATTTGGGTTTATATTAATGTGGAGTCTTTAAAACAGGGATTATCCTAAGCCAGGAATATGCTCTGGAGCCCTGGCCAAGGACAGTACATTCCAGCAAATGTTAATATTAAAGTTAGCAGATGAAGCATACCAGGAATGACTGTGGCTGTTCTCTCTTTTAGTGCCTGGGAGAAGCATTTGCATTAAATGATGACATTGTCATTCAAGTCTCTAGATGGCATTAGCAATGTCCTCTGACACAGTCACCAAATCTCCTGGTGTGAGGGCTGAATACACAGGTTTTATTCTTTTATCAAAATAGGGTCCATGGAGTCAATTCCTGAAAGGTCAATAAGGGGAGCTAATTAAACTTTACTTGTTGAGAGTGTGTACCAGGATTGACATTTTCCATCTCCACTCCATTAACATTTACATGTTCATATTTTTACATTTCCAACTTGCCTATAACTTTCAGATGCACCCTTGACAATTGAATCATAGGATTACAGCATAGTTTGGGTTGGAAGGGATCTCCAAAGGCCATCTGGTCCAACTCCCCTGCAGTCAGCTGGGACATCCTCCACTAGATCAAATTGCTCAGAGCCTTGTCCAGCCTGACCTTGAATAGGTCCCGGGATGAGGTCTCTGCTACCTCCCTGGGCAATGTGCTCCAGGGTTCCACCACCCTCCTGGTGCAGAGCTTGTTCCTAACATCCAATCTAAATCTGCTTTTCTCTCATTTCAAACCATTGCCCCTTGTCCTGTCCCTGCTGGCCTTTGCAGGCAGTCCCTCTGCAGCCTTCTTGTAGCCTCTTCAGGTGCTGGAAGGCTGCTGTTAAGTCTCCCTGGAGCCTTTAGTCTTTAAATCTAGAGAACAAGAATCTGCTTGCTCAAGGAATACAAGTTTTGATTTGATCTGGAGTCCTGCTCAGTGAATATAGCTACTAAATAATCTTCTGGTTGCATTGAGCTAGCATGCATTGTTTGAGCTCCTGCCATACTGTTACAGTGCCCTCAGAAAGTGCTGTGTGAGCAAACTGGGTTTGTTCTTTGGGATTCCTAAACCTTGGGGAAGGTAAGCAAGAAATCTAGAAGAAAGTTTGCTGCAGTCTTCTCACCCTGTAATTCAACTTGTACTTCAGTACTTTGTATTGTTTTGGGAGCTGACCTGAAAGCCTGCCTGGCAGCTTGGACAGGAAAGTCAGGCCACATCTCAGCAGCTATTGGAGGCTTTTTTTCATCACTGACTTTTGCAGCTTGAGCTGAAGAATTATCCAAGTTATATAAAGCACTGTATGTTCTTGGATGTTTGGTGGGTTTTTTCCTTCTGAGAGGTTTAACAATATCTGTGGCAGGAGCTGATGGAGCCACAACTGTCTGTCCACACAAGGAGCTCTCCCGAGGCTGGGCTGTTAAGGAGCAGCGTAGATGGGCAGCGGTGCTAATACAGAAGGGTTTGTGGATTCTGTCTTGCCTCTGGGTCAGACTGTTCATTGTGTCTGTCTGGAGGTTGTTGTACACTTTCTGCTTGCTTTCTTCCCACGGACTAAAGTGTTTTTAGTTTCCTCACAGCAGGGCTGCATGTCTCTGCAAAAATCTGTCATGAGAGGCAGGGCTTTTATGATTATTGTGTCTTTTTTTCCTTGAGGAACGAGGAGCTGGAATAGAAAAAAGCATAGAAACAGATACTGGGTTTTAGGGGAGAATCCAATTTCTTCACTTCCTGCCTTTTCTTTACTTCTGATCACTGAGACTTCACCACAAAATGCTAATCTTATTTCATTTGAAAAACCTCAGGATCCGCTGTGGCTGGCCTCGTTGGCAGCGAGGAGACGATCGGAGCACGAGCGCAGAGGCACCAAGAGGTTCTAGCATTCTAGCTGGCTAGCTGCTAGTCTGGTGAAGAGACAAAATGAAACCCCTCCAATGTTTTTCTGGGAAAGGCATCTAACAATGCTAGGAGCAGGGTTTGCCAAGTGGCAGAAAGAAGCAAAGCTGATAGGTAAAGAATATTGTTGCGAGCGCTGCGTATTGTAATCGCAGCGGCGCTGGGGTGCTTCTGCAAAGCTCTACTATGTAATTCCAGTGCCATGCTGCTTAGGTATCTGTACATTGTTCATTTACATTTTGACATTTAAATTTCCATAGTTTTCTGATCCTGTAATTTTGCAGCTCCTCTTCCATACGCCGGGGTGCGGGGTGTTTTTTTCCTCAATGGCAAATGGAAATCGCAGCTGAGGCGCGCTTCGCTCGAGCAGAGAGGGGGAAAATGTTTAGTGGGATGGGGAGAGAAAAAAAACCCTCACAGCACACAAACATATTCCTTGGCTGCAAGCTTCTATGTGCAAGCTCACTTATGAGAATGACCTTTTTCTTTCTTTCTTTTTTTTTCCCTTGAGCTAACAAATCCCAAGGAAAGTGAAGTGCATATGGTTCCTCAAAGGATTCAAATGGATCCCGCTCCTGGCAGGGTAGGGAACGCGGTTTCCTGTTCAAGAACCTGCCAGCAAAATGCAGTAAAAATATAACTGGACTTTGGGAGCTTTTTGGTGACAGTTTAGCAAGTTTGCTGGAAGTACTTTGACTGTGATCCAGGTTGAGTTCTATCCTTCAGATATAAGATAGAATAGAATAGAATAGAATAAACCAGGTTGGAAGAGACCTTCAAGATCATCGCGTCCCACCCCATCAACCAATCCAACACCACCTAAACAACTAACCCATGGCACCAAGCACCCCATCCAGTCTCCTCCTGAACACCTCCAGTGATGGTGACTCCACCACCTCCCCAGGCAGCCCATTCCAATGGGCAATCACTCTCTCTGTATAGAACTTCTTCCTAACATCCAGCCTAAACCTCCCCTGGCACAGCCTGAGACTGTGTCCTCTTGTTCTGGTGCTGGCTGCCTGGGAGAAGAGACCAACCTCTGCCTGTCTACAACCCCCCTTCAGGTAGTTGTAGAGAGCAATAAGGTCACCCCTGAGCCTCCTCTTCTCCAGGCTAAGCAACCCCAGCTCCCTCAGCCTCTCCTCACAGGGCTGTGTTCCAAACCCCTCCCCAGCTTTGTTGCCCTTCTCTGGACTCCTTCCAGCAAGTCAACCTCCTTCCTAAACCGAGGGGCCCAGATAATACAGGAGTGGAAAAAAAGTCCTTCATCTCTTTTGGCATGCTCTAGCTCTTAATTCTATTAAAATACACTAGTTTTGCAAGTTGACATTCAAGGTCAGGCTTGATGAGGCTCTGAGCAACCTGATCTAGTTGGGGATTAGAATTGGGATTAGGATTAGAATTAACCAGGTTGGAAAAGACCTTTGAGGTCATCGAGTCCAACCCATCACCCAACAGCATCTAATCAACTAACCCATGGCACCAAGTGCCTCATCCAGGCTCTTCCTAAACACCTCCAGTGATGGTGACTCCACCACCTCCCTGGGCAGCACATTCCAATGGCAAATCACTCTCCATGAATAACTTTCTTATTGCATGAGGGTTGGAATATTTGACTTAGAATGATAGAATGATTTGGGTTGGGAAGGACTTCCTAAGGTCATTGATCTTGAAAGCATTTTCTGCGAAGGCTTTGCCCTAATGTTTGTCTTCTACCAGAAACTTCACAATTGCACATCTATACATTAGAGATAATAAACTGCAGTGCATTGGGAAGGAAGAAAATGTTATCTGAATGCATGGTAGTGTTTTGACCAAAGATAGCCAAATGATAGACTAGAACAGGCTGGCACTCATAGAATTGTTTCAGTTGGAAAAGCTGTCTAAGATCATCGATTCCAACCACCAACCTAAGACCACCATGGCCATTAAACCATGTCCCAAAGTGCCATGGCCACTGGTTTTTGAACACCTTCAGGATCAGCGACTACACTTCCCTGGGCAGACTGTTCCAATGCTTGACCACTCTTTCAGGAAAGAAATGTTTCCTAATACCCAACCTCCCCTGGCACCATTTAAATCTTGAGCATACAATCTTAATGTCTTCCTCCTGGACTGAAATTACCTTGAGAGTATTTAATTCATCATACAAAGCATGAGCTGCTCAATCAGATTGTTTTTTGTGTACAAGTAGTACAGAATGGCTGTTTCTGAAATCTCATAGGAGATGGAGAAGCTGAAGTGGAGGTTCCCAAGCTGTGCAGTTGTGTTTAACAGTAGCTCTCTCCTCAGGTTCGTTCAGATTTGCTTACAGGAAGGTTTGTAGTTGCATGTCAGAAGCAGAATGTGGTTAGCATCATTCTAGTGATTAATTAAGGCATGGCACATCAGGCAATGTGCATGCTGGAGCTGGTCTTTACCACTGTCTCGTGCAGTAAGTGAGGTCAGGCATAGCTGGTGCTTAGCTGAAGTAACAGCTGGAGAGCTGATGGAGGGAAAACCAATGCTAACAGGTAACTGATGGAGGGGAAAGCAGTGTTAACAGGTAACTGATGAAGGAAAAAGCAGTGTTAGCAGGTAACTGATGGAGGGGAAAGCAACATCAACAGGTAACTGATGGAGGGGAAAGCAATGTCAACAGGTAACTTGTTTCTGCAAGTCAGCACTGGACTAATACTGAGAAAGTGTCAGCTGGGAAAAACCACTTCAGAGAAGCTGCTGAATTTGGGGTAAAAGTTATAAAGATCCAGAAATCTGAGAGTTGGGGGCTTGCATCATTTTTTCCCCTCCAGACAAGATGTGGCACTGCCATTTCTGTGCAGCAGTCGATAGAGGCTCTGTGGAGCATTTGGAGGCTTTCAGGTGGTGGAGATGATTTGCCTGAACCATTGTTCCTTGATTTTCCTTTCTCCTGTGTCCTTGTTCCTCTTGCCTAGTTCCATTTTTTTAGGATAACAGTCTACATATTTTTCTCTCAGTGTTGCTTTGCAGTGTCTATGAAGGAAAGTATTCAGCAGCAGCATTCTTTCAGGTCTTTAAAGAAGAAATGCACAGTCCTCAAAGTAAGCTGGACTTCCTCTAGCAATTTGGGTTTGGTTTTCAAGTCACACACTAACATCCTGTCATAATCTCTCCAAGATTAAACTGCTGCTGGAAACACCAATCCTATCCTCAGCTACTGTCTGTGCAAACCTGTAGTGTTGTGAGCTACATGGCAAAATGTGTGGCAGGTTAGAACAGAAGATCAGCTAACCCTGGACAAGCTACCTAATAAAAAGCTGCGTGTAAGCTACGTGTAAAATACCTCAGTTGTCTTCCTGCATGGCACAGGCCAAGATTTCTCTCTCCTTGCTCTCACTCTGTCTCAGCAAAGGTTTAGTATCAGTGCTGGGTTCCTTTGTCAGAGCCTGGCATTTCATTTTTATTTGACTGTGCATCAGGATCAGATCAGTGACTTCAGTTTCCTTCCTTGTGACTCTTAATTCTGGGGTCATTTTGGTTTTGGCAGCTTCACTTTTGAGGTCTCTTCAGTGTTTCTCTAAGTAGTGGACCTTGGAAAATCTTTATTTTTGGCTTGCTTGAAGAAGATTCCTCTATTTTCACTCTTCCTATGATGATGCCTGCCTTGGAAATGCTTCCAAGGTTGCCTGACTTGTATAACTGACTTGAATAACAGTTTTCCTTGCGCTGCAGGCATCTGAAGTCGTAGATATGCTTCTTTAAAGCACATTGACAAGTCTAGCCTGTCATTCATTTCTCATTTTTCTTTTCATTCTTGCTTCTGCTCCAAGAATGACATTTTCATAAGGTGCCCTCCTTTTTGGCAGCTCTGGAGTGTCATTTCTCCTTCTGTTAGCAGTGCTGCTTTCCACTTGTTTGCCACGCAGCCGAGGTCACTCCAGTGAGGAGCAGTGAGGCTCCTGCTTCACGTTCCACAGTTAAAGGTTTTATCCCTACCTGTGTACTTCCAGCTACCTTTGTAATTTCCCAGTCTTGTTCAAACCAAATTCTCTTGATACTTCCAGCCATCTGTGAAACAAGGACACCTGTATGTGGTGTGCCATAGCTGCAACTGAAAGATTACAATGCAAAGGGATTTTTTCATTCATTTCACAAACTGCCTGCACTTACAAATGCAGAGTGAAGAGAAGTTCCCCTGAGTAATTCCCAATGTGACACAACAAAAAGGTGATTCTGAAGTGCACCTTAATACCAGTGAGTGTAAATCACAGAATGGTTTGGGTTGGAAGGGACCTCCAAAGGTCATCTAGTCCAATCCCCCTGCAGTCAGCAGGGACATCCTCCACGAGATCAGGCTGCTCAGAGCCTTGTCCAGCCTCACCTTGAATATCTCCAGGGATGGAGCCTCAACTACCTCTCTGGGCAACCTGTTTCCAGGGTTCCATCACCCTCATGGTGCAGAACTTGTTCCTAGCATCCAGTCTAAATCTGTTCTTCTCTAATTTCAAACCACTGCCCCATATCCTATCCCTGCAGGCCTTTGTAAACAGTTCCTCTACAGCCTTCTTGTAGCCCCCTTCAGGTACTGGGAGGCTGCTCTAAGGTCTCCCTGGAGCCTTCCCTTCTGCAGGCTGAACACCCCCAGCTCCCTCAGCCTGTCCTCGTAGGAGGGGTGTTCCAGCCCCCTTATCATATTGTCACATTTCTATTTCCTGTTCAAATTCCTTATTTTAATCCCTGTCAAATCCATACTTGTGGCAGTAATGTACCCTGCATGGCAAGTGCTGAGAAAACATTCATAGAGAGCCTTGCCAAAGCAATCCGAGTCCCCGGACTGCCGTGACTTTACTGTTGAGAATCTTCCTGTGTTTAGGGGAAAGGAAAAGGCACTAGTTAAGCAAGGCTGGTTTGTAGGCTTTGTTGCTCAAATACCCAAGTTACTTAATAACTCTAATAGAGGAGATGGAGTGGTACAGCACCTCTATTGATACGCTGGCAAAGAAGCAAACATGACCAGTCTTTACCATCTGTTTATCATGCTATATAAAGAAGACCTCACTGGTTGCCATGGAAACCAGCATTTCCAAGACCACAAGTGTTTGCTTAAAAACTCAAGCCTTCTAAAGTCATGTCTTTTCTGAGGGGAAAAAGAACAGAAAATCTCTAAAGTTTTCCAATGATTTTAATTTCTTTCCCCCTAACAGTTGCTTCGCTGTGAGATCCTTTCAGTATCTTTGCTCTGTGTCTTCTTTCAGGACTTCAGAAGTGTAAAGCATGCTGCTAGTAACTTAATGAGCTCATTTGATGCTTAGCAATCATCCAGGAAAGGGAGGCAAAGTATTTGGTTTGGTGTTCATCTTTGTAAAAGGAGGTTTTCCTTGGTCAGAAGAGCAAGTCTCGTTGTGATATTGATACAGCAGAGTGGGAGCTATTGGATTTCGGTGGAGGTCACATTGAAAATACTTCATACCTGAGTGAAAACTCAGATTCATCTTAATTACCAGAGTCAGCCACCTGGGTCTCCCTGAAAGGAGATTCTCTAGGATCAGTTATCAGAATGGATTGAAGCTTGAGGAGGGCAGATGTAGACTGGAGATTAGGAAGAAATTCTTGACAGTGTGGGTGGTGAGACACTGGCACAGGTTGGGGATGCTCCCTCCCTGAAGGTGCTCCAAGGCCAGTCTGGATGAGGCCTTGAGCAACCTGGGCTAGTAGAAGGTGTCCCTTGCCCATGGCAGAGGGGTTGGAGCTAGATGATCTTTAAGGTCCCTTTCAACCCAAACCAGTCTGTGATTCTATGAATCTAGAGAAAAGCATCAAATGGAGATCATACTGGAAGAGTTGTGCCTAGGTTTGGCTGTATTCTCCACTGGTGGCTTAAAGTGGATTTTTGGTTTATTAACTCTTTTAACCCAGAATAAACCATTGAAAAGCCCTCAGTGTATAGTCTTCAGAAGTAGATATAATTGTTCTAGTATCTGGGAGCACTTATGTCTCTTCCCATTGATGTCTGCACATATTACTGCCTTGTACTCTGCCCTGATTCTCCACTCTGTTGTAAAGTGGGGTTTGGTGTGGTTTGGTTTTTCACTCCACCAGTTAACTAAAGGCTTCTGCTGTGTGTAACCACTTGGCTCTAGCAGGTAGTGACACATGGAGAGATGCTGCCTTTGGACTAAAGGTGCTGGTTGGTTTTCAGCCATTTAAACCAGTTTCTGTGTCTTTGTGTTGAGGAGAAGGATTTGTATTTACAGGACTCTTGGTGTGTGTTTGGCTTCAACTCCTTCAAGAGCAGTCTGTTGAAGCACAGAACCTGGAGCCTCTTTTTCAGCACGAATAAAGAGCTTTTCACTACTAGTAAAGAGCATTCAGTGTTTTCAGGGAATAAATATTTGTAATGAATTCATCTGGGTGATGCTGAAGGTGGATTAAATTGTCATTTAGAAACACCACCAAGTACAGAAGGTTAAAAGAGCTCCTTAGATCATTCTGTAATGCCAGTGCCTAGTCTAACTTCTTCTGGCCATTTTGTGTTTCAGCCATTTGTAAAACACGCTGTGAGCATTTCCAGGGTGAGATAATGGCCAGGAGCTGACCTATTCTGTTGCTGCATTTCCCTAGTAGAGTTTATTCAATGCAAAATAGGTTTTTATGAGAGGCTTTACAGTCACTGTGTTGCTGAAGTGCCGCTGGACCTGCAGAGGTGTCTGAATTCATTTAGCCCTGTCAAGCTAATCAGGTTTCTGTCGTTCCCAGAACTCTTGCAAAACATTTGTGTTGATTTCCCTTAGCAGAATATTCTGTGCCTGAGAGAGGCTGCTTTCAGAAAAGGGAGGCTTGGGCTTGGGTAGATCTGTTGATATTGGTCGGCAGCAGGGTGCTAGACCTCCCACAGAGCTTAAATAAAGTAAATATTGGTGGAGAAATCAGAGACACAAAAATTAGGCTTCTGTCTAAGTATTTGTGGTTAGAAAAATAAGAGTGCCAGACCTGCAAGCTGCTGCTGGTCAGAGTAATTGCACTCAGACACTGACTTCATTTTTTTTGCTGTTAGCTTGCCTGCTCTCCACATTGCATTCCAAGATCCAGTCCAACACTGACCAGGAAAGCCAGCAGAGGCTGGCAGTAGGCTTGAAAACTAAGTTTTGGTGGCTTGTGTTTCTGCTGTCATGTCTGGGGTTGGCAGTCTGAATAGGGGGGTTTCTTGTTCATTACAGTGTGCATTTCAGCCTGAAGCCAGTGTGTGTTTTCAGTGGCATTGTCCTAGGCTCCCAAGTCTTCTTCATCAACATGGTTGATTTTGGTTGTGTTACAGACTTCCCCAGCTGCTTTTTGTTACAGATGTGTGGCCAGGTGATTTTAAAAGTATTTTTTTCCCCCCTTCTTTTGTTTGACATCTAAAGTGGGAAGGCAGAGGAATGATTGATCACCACCTGGTATGCTTCCCCATTTTCCTTCTCTTAGCAGCTAAAGAGCACTTGCATGATCTGAAACAAAATGATTGATCTTGTCAGTGGGACACCTTCAATAAAATGCATGGAGAGGGAGGATGCCCTGCCAGTGGAGGTGAGGATAGTGGTCTGTTCTGCCAGCAGGCCAGGGGACATACAGGAAGGCTGGGGTGGCTGACGGTGGGGAGATTCAGGCTGGATATGAGGAGGAGGTTCTTCACCATGAGCGTGGTGAAACCCTGGAATGGGTTGTCCAGGGAGGTGGTTGGGGCCCTGTCCCTGGAGGTGTTTAAGGCCAGGCTGGATGAGGCTCTGGCCAGGCTGATGTAGTGTGAGGTGTCCCTGCCCATGGCAGGGGGGTTGGAACTAGCTGATCCTTGTGGTCCCTTCCAACCCTGACTGATACTATGATTTAGAAGGGCTTGTAGTGATAGGATGAGGGGCAATGCATTGAAGCTGGAACAGGGGAGATTTAGACTGGAGATTAGGAAGAAATTCTTGAGAGTGAGGGTGGTGAGAGACTGGAACAGGTTGCCCAGGGAGGTCATGGATGCTCCTTCCTTGGAGGTGTTCAAGGTTGGATGGGGCCTTGAGCATGCTGGCCTAGTGGGAGGTGTCCCTGCCTATGGCAGGGGGGGTTGGAACTAAAAGATCTTCCAGGCTCCTTCCAACCCAAAGCATTCCCCAATTTTATGAACAGACTTTTTATTACTATCTTCTTTTTCCTTTCCTTTGTAATGAAAGTGTAAATTACTGATGGGGTTAAACCTGGCAAGTTCAACTGGAATGGCTGCACATGTGGAGAAGCACACAAAGCAGCAGCAAGTGAAAGGCTCACGTTTGCCTGATTTATTCCCTGCAGCAGAGGGCTGCTGGTAGTGGGAGGTGTGTAATTTGCAGCACATTAGCTGTTAGGCAGTGTCAGTGCTGGAGTGGGTGGTGTGAGGCTCCTGCGCCTGCACGCCGCTCTGCTGCGCCTGTGGCCGCGCCAGGCGCTGCTGCCCTGTGCTGCCAGAGCAGCGTTTGCTGAACGCTCTTCTCTGTCCAAAACTCTCAATCTGCCGGTTTGCAAATGGCTTTTTCTCTCCCACAGCTGATATCTAGAGGATGGACTTTTTTTTCCCCCCTCCCTTTTGATTTTGGGGGGGGTTGGGGAGCAGAGTTCTTATCCTTTCTTTTTTTCCTTACTTTTCCTTGAATTCTGAATGTTTTGCAAAGCAGAACTGCAGAAACGTTTGGCTCTCCCTCCTTATTTTAGTGTGTGGTCCCCTGGGGATGAAGGATGCCATTTGCAAGATACTCAGCCTGTAACTTCCAGCAAACCAAATTCTGCTAATGCTTCTTTTTTGGCTACCTTCTCCACGTTCAGCAGAGGTTTTCCAGAAGAGTCTCAGCCTGATGCATCTCTGTGTGTGTGTGTGCACAATTTCACTTGGGTTGCTTTTAGTTCACTTTTTCCTTTTTTTGTTCCCTAGAGGCACCTGTCTCCTGCCACATACCCATCAAGACTAATTGCACCATCTGGAAGACTTTTGTGTAGCTGTTACTCGTGTAGAATATCTCTTGGGAGCTTAATTCAGAATGTGAATGTGACCCCTGAAGCCATGTCAAGTAGCTGCAATAGTTAGGATGATCACCACAGGCTTTATTTGTTTCAAGTCTAATGCAGTTTGCTTTAGTGTCGATGTGGTACATGGCAGGAGCACAACTTCAGTCGTGTTTTGAATGGAGTTAGCCTTTGACTGCTGGGTTGGCAATTCATAGACAATCCTGTCTGCAGTTCCATCCAGCCCCTGTGTCACATGCAGCCTGTATGATTAGGTGTCGAAATGACAGACATGCTGCTCCTTACTGTTACACTGTTTGATTAGTTTGTGTCCTGTTCTTCCTCTCCCTTTGCCCCTCAGCTGCACTTCTCATTAACAGTTTTCTCCTAAGAATGGAAGGCTTTTGTTGCTGGAGGTCTTGCAAGCTCCCTCAGCAGCTCTGAACACTCAAGTTTGTTACTTTGAGTATTTTCAGTACAGGTAATTGTCTTCTTCTGTTCCTTGCTTAGTCTGAGTCAGGTGAAAGTATGGTGGAGTTTCATGTCTAGTGGTGTTTATCTAGGCAGTGGCTTATGTAAAGGCCAGTGCTTTATAATCCTGTGGTGAACAGCTCTCTTCTGGAATATCCTTTCCCTTGGCAAGCTGTGTGAAAAGCCAAGGTGTTGAGATTGTTAAAAGTATAGAGTCATAGAGTCATAGAATCATAGTATCAGTCAGGGTTGGAAGGGACCACAAGGATCAGCTAGTTCCAACCCCCCTGCCATGGGCAGGGACACCCCACACTACATCAGCCTGGCCAGAGCCTCGTCCAGCCTGGGCTTAAACACCTCCAGGGCTGGGGCCTCAACCACCTCCCTGGACAACCTGGAATGTGAGGGGTTGGAAGGGACCTTCAGAGATCATCCAGTCCAACCTCCCTGTATTGCCATAATTTGCAATATTTTGGGTTGTTTTTTTCTAACAAAAGTATGGGGTCTTGCATTTAGTAAGCCACTGCTTTTACCAGCATGCATATATGGGAGGGGGGAAGGCAACTTCTTCCTAAAACTACTTTACTTTTAAAGTGGTGGAGTTGTAAACAGTGTTGAGGGAATATATTTGTATATATGTTTGTATTTAGTTGCATCCCATGTAATTAGTGTGGCTGTGAGTAGTGTGGTCAGCTGAAGTTCAAGGCAGAGGAGCGTTTAAAGCACCACAACCCATGATGTGTTCTGTGTACAGGAGGTGTGCACACTCCATGTGTGTTGTGGTTGTTTCCCTGGGCATTGTGATGTTGATTGTGGCTCTGGAGTTTGAAGTGTTTGACTGTCTTGGCTGCATTCTGTGCACTGTGTCATACAATGACAGAATGTTAGGGGTTGGAAGGGACCTCCAGAGATCATTGAGTCCAACCCCTCTACCAAAGCAGGATCACCTAGGGCAGCTCACCCAAGAACACAACCAGGCAGGCTTTGAATGGCTCCAGAGAAGGAGACTGCAGCCTCTCTGGGCAGCCTGCTCCAGGGCTCTGCCACCCTCACAGGCAAAAAGTTTGTCCTTATTTTCCATGGAACCTCCTCTGCTCCAGCTTGCATCCAGTGCCCCATGTCCTATCATTGGAGATCACTGAGCAGAGTCTGGCTCCATCCTCCCCACACTGCCTTTCACATCTCTATCAACTTGAATGAGGTCACTCCTCAGGCTCCTCTTCTCCAAGCTGAAGTGCCCCATCTCCCTCAGCCTCTCCTCACAAGGGAGATGTTCCACTGCCTTCAGCATTATAGAATGTTGAAGACAAGCAGCTGTCTCCTCCTTAAAATCCCTCTCTACCTGTACCTGGTAAACAATTAAGGTGCCCCTGGCAGGACCAGAGTGTGTGCTCCTGGGCAGAGAGGAGAGCTGTGCAAGGTTACAGAATTTGGCTTCTCCCTTCCCTTTCCTCTCTTGAAGGACAAGGTTTCTTCTGGCTTTTTTGTACTTTGAACAACAAACCGAAAGCTCTCTGTTCCTCTTACAGTAGGTCACCTTAAATTATCCTGAACTACTCCTTTCATGGCATGACATGAAATGCAGAACATATGCTGCTCCTTGGAAATAAGCAGGATTGAATCCTGAAGGCTTGCTGCTCGCTGCAGCAGCAGTTTGTCAGTGTCAGCTGATGGATGACAAAAGATCCTGCTTAGTAATTGCAGCTGATTTCCATGCAAATGTGAATATTAAAGACTTGATGAAATGATGACAGTCCCTTCTTTCCACTTGGGTATGACCAGTGAAAATGGGTTGTTAAAACATGCTGCTTCCTTTTCCCCCCCCTTCCTTTCTGCAGGGGTTTCGTGTCCGACAGCCGGAACAACCTACAGATGCGAGGCTTGGTCATCCTGCTCATTTCCAAAGCTGCTGGACCCAGCACAGCAGAGCTCTCCTTCCAGCACAACATGGTCAGTGGAATTTATTCCAGGTATGTAGTAACTTTCTTTAGCAAGATCATAGAGTCACAGGGCAAGGGGCAATGGCTTCAAACTAGGGAAGAGTAGATTTAGATTGGATGTTAGGAACAAGTTCTGCACCATGAGGACAGTGGAACACTGCAACAGGTTGCCCGGGGAGGTGGTTGGGGCCACATCCCTGGAGATATGCAAAGTGAGGCTTGACAGGGCTCTGGGCAACCTGATCTAGGGGAGGATGCCCCTGCTGACTGCAGAGGGGGCTGGACTAGATGACCTTTGGAGGCCCCTTCCAACCCAGACCATTCTGTGATTCTATGAATTGTTTTGGTTGGAAAAGTCCTCTAAGGCCATCTATCTATGGTCCAACCATCAAAGATACAGCAGGCTCCTATGAGGACAGACTGAAGGAGTTGGGGCTGTTCAGTCTGGAGAAGAGAAGGCTCCCAGGTGACCTAATTGGGGCCTTCCAGTATCTGAAGGGGGCTACAAGAAGGCTGGGGAAGGACTGCTCAGGATCTCAGGTAGTGATAGGACTAGGGGGAATGGAATGAAGCTGGAGGTGGGGAGATTCAGGCTGGATGTGAGGAGGAAGTTCTTCCCCATGAGAGTGGTGAAGCCCTGGAATGGGTTGTCCAGGGAGGTGGTTGGGGCCCTGTCCCTGGAGGTGTTTAAGGCGAGGCTGGATGAGGCTCTGGCCAGGCTGATGTAGTGTGGGGTGTCCCTGCCCATGGCAGGGGGGTTGGAACTAGATGATCCTTGTGGTCCCTTCCAACCCTGACTGATCCTATGATACTATGCTTGATGGGCAGCTTCCTGGTGGTATCAAAGTGTCTTAAGTGGCCTTGCTCAGCTGTTGAGGAAGATCAATACTACCCTAATCACACAACTTTGGTCCCCGGGATTGGTTTAGCTTTCCACAGGGAACAACATTTCCTATGCTTTGTACAACTCTGTGATACTGATGGCTCTATCTTTAGTGTGGCTCTTGGGCACCACCAAATTAAAACCATTTGGATCAAGACAGTTACTTGGAAGTTTGTGTTAAGAAGTACTGAGAGTTGAAAAAGAAAAACTGAGGGAAGTAGGAAACATTTTTTTTACTGGGCTATCATTTTGAATTATTCAGGTGTGACTTGGGTACTTCCTAGAAATGTCAGAGCCTTGTGCAGTGCCTGGAATCCAGCTGGTTTCACTGAGCACATAAAGTTTCGTTATAGCCCTTTTGAAGGCTATTTTCTCATGCAACAGCAGTGTAGAATAAAGCTTTTACCTTCCACCTGTCACAGCAGAACTACTGAGCCTACCATTAAGATTTCTCAGGCTCTCACTGAGTTAATTCAGCTTCATCAAGTTCCTAAATATATTTTCAAGTATTTAAGCTAAATTACTTATTTCTAGTAACAACAAGAATGCAATATGTGGCTGCTCTTCTTGCTGTGTTTGACAGCTAACTCTTCTGCTGAAGTAGCAAAGGGAGAGCTGGCTGAGAAATGGCAGAATTGGAGTGCTTTAAATCCTTTTGATAAATTGTGAGTGTTGCTTGGTGGGAAGAGCAGGCTGCTGTATTTTTGGCTAATTGTGTTTCTGACAGCTGTGATGTATGCAATGGAGATGCATGAGCTCAGTGACAGGTTTGTATCCTGTTTTGTTCTAGAAGTGCAGGGATAGCATTGTGAAATTGAGAGGACCACACAAATAAAGATGTTAAAATATATAAAGTAGCTTAAAATATCAGAGAAGGAAAAATCTATGTGAGTGGGAGCAGACAGAAATAACAGTAAGAAAACAGACAAGGCTATCATCTTTCCCCCAAAGGGTTGTCAAGCCCAGGGCAGTGGTGGAGTCCCCATCCCCAGAGGGATTTCAAAGCCATGCAGGTGTGGTGCTCAGGGACATGGTTTAGTGGTGGACATGGCAGTGCTGGGTTAACAGATATCAAAGGCCTCTTCCAACCTGATCACAGAATCACAGAATCAACAAGGTTGGAAAAGACCTCAGGGAACATCAAGTCCAACCTGTCACCCAGCACCTCATGACTACTAAACCATGGCTCCAAGTGCCACATCCAATCCTTTCTTGAACACCTCCAGTGATGGTGACTCCACCACCTCCCTGGGCAGCACATTCCAATGGCCAATTACTCTTTCTGGGAAGAACTCTCTCCTCACCTCAGGCCTAAACTTCCCCTGGCACAGCTTGAGACTGTGTCCTCTTGTTCTGGTGCTGCGTGCCTGGGAGAAGAGACCAACCCTCGCCTTGCTACAATCTCCCTTCAGGTAGTTGTAGACAGCAATAAGGTTCTCTGATTCTATAAGAAAGCCTTCTCATGGAGGGCTGTGTTGTCCCTTTAGCTGCTTAGTTCCATTCTTGTTTTGTTTTGTCCTGAAGGTCTCCTTAGGGCTGTAAAATGTTTCTATTTCTCTTGCAAACGACGCTGTGTGAAGGAATAATTCTCAGCAGTTAATTATGGCACAGGAGGTACTGCAGTTTGTTTTGTAAATGATTGGGAAAGTTTACCTTGAGTGTGCCTCATAAAAGGAGAGCAAAAAGCATTCTTTTCTTGTTGATAACTCAGTTCTTGAGTGTGATGAGTCTGACCATGGAGGCAACCTCTGAGGGTTTAAAGGTGCCGCTGGGAAGGTGACTAGTGGATGTATTCATTAAGGAGCAAATAAGACCTTGAATTAATAATGAGCCATTTGGTGTAAATGGACATCATTGGAACTCTGCCAGTCCAACCAGCTGAAAATCTAGCCCAATAATCTGAGCTTGAGCTGGTCAATAGCCATTATGATATCTGGTTCAGAGTTACAAAGGTACTCCAAAAATGAAGCAGTTTTGCGTAGGCCCACACAGGTTCACTTAAGGCTCATTACTGTCTGCCGGAGTGAGAGCTGTGGAGTTGTGCATTTAAATAGGTTTTCAATGACACTTTCAAGTCTCTGGCAAGGTGTAAATAAGAGCAAATTAGTGCAGCTAGGAGAATGCTCATGGATTCATCAAGTGGATGGACCACTAGGTGCAGACCAGTGGGGTGAAGTCCCTCCCACTGTAAGGGAAGGGCAAATTCAGGACCAGCTGGGGAGCCTCAACATACATACATCTATGGGACCTGATGAGATGCATCCCAGAGTTGTGAAGGAATTGGCTGAGGGAGTTGCTAGGCCACTCTCCATTATATTTAGAAGTCCTGGCAGTCAGGTGAGGTCCCTGGAGATGAGGAAGGGAAACACTGCACCCATCTATATAAAGGATTAAAGAGAAGATGCTGGAAACTGCTGACCTGTTAGCCTCTGTGCTAGGGAAGATCATGGAACAAGGCCTCCTGGAAGCTGTACTGGAACACATGGAGTACAGGAAGGTGATCTGAGACAGCCAGCATGGTTTCACTGAGGGCAAGTGCTGCCTGACCAGCCTAGTGGCTTTCTAGGTGAGGCTCCATCCCTGGAGCTATTCAAAGTCAGGCTGAGCAGAGCTCTGAGCAATGTGATCTAGTGGAGGATGTCCCTGCTGACTGCAGGGGGTTGGACTGGATGACCTTTGGAGGTCCCTTCCAACCCAAACCATTCTATGGCTGTTTCATTTTGTGCTGTTGGCCGGTTCTTGCCCTCCACTGAAGTCCCTGGGGGGGTTGCCTTTGGGCTCCTTTCTTTAGTTTAAGAGACTTTTCCAAATCCACCCTTAAGTGTGAGTCTGATTTCTCCAGTGCATAGAGCTAAGAGAACAGGCAGCTTGTAAAACTGTGATCTTAAAGGGCTTTTGTGATTGCTTTATGCATTACAGCCAGTGTTGTGCAAACTGCTTTCTCCTGCACAAGAACAAAAGGGCATCGTTTTCCATGAGTGCTTTTTGGGTCTGCTGTCTGGGTAACAACTGAGATATGGTGTGTATATTAGATACACATATCAAAGGCAAAGTATTTCCCTCAGAGATAGGAAGAAATGCACTTAAACCTTTCTTCATCATCTCTGTCTGCAGCTCTGGAAAGTATTTTTTGGAAACAGACTCTTAGAGATTTTCAGCTCAGTTGTAAACTCTGCAGCTCTTTTCATTGCCATGCCATATAATTACTTCATCTTAATATACAATATTTTGCTGGAAGTATTATTTCTGGCACTGTAATGAGCATCTTCATTGTCTGCTACTTACATGCTGTGAATGTTCTATTGTGGACTATTAGCTGAGATATGGCTCACTTGATTTTAGGGTGCTTAGTAAGTGATTAATTAATTGCATTCCTGAAATCTGAGCATGAGCTAAGTTGTTCCAGTACTTGTTAGTGATTACAGCAGCCCAGTCTTTCTTTTCCCACTGTTTGTGTTGGAACCAGCTCCTGTGCTCTCTTTCAATACTCAGTCCCACAGTGGATAGCCAGGTTACATCAGCCCACTGTATCTGGTACTGCACTACATGTGCAATCTGGGACCAGGAAGATGTGATAATTATTTAACATTGCCACAAAACCCCACAGTGGACTCTGCCATCCTGGGACCTGGCATATTCTGCATAACCTCCTCTCCCTGTTTCTCATTCCTGACTCACCATATGAGCAAGCAATACAATAAGTGTAATTAAACCAGAAAGACACTGAGAGCTGAATTTGGAGTGGCAAAGTCTGGTGGTTTTTGTCCTGTTCTCTTGTACTCCAGATATGCCAATTCATGGGACAATTGACCTAAATGTATAAAAATAGATTAGCTGCCTGCTTAGCTGGCATCTGTTTTTCTTCTGTGACACAATGGAACAAAACTGATGCCTGCTACCAGGGAGAAATCTTTTCCAGAATGATAAGGATTACAATGTAGGCAGTTACAGGACCAGGGCTCGTGTGGTTGTGTGGTGCTGCCTCTGGCCATCATTGCCTCCAGCTTCAGCACCTCATAATTTGCAGGAGATATGATCAGCTCATATTAAGCTGGGGGCCTAAGGGTCATTGTATGCAAGGATATCACAGTAGCTGCTGGTTGCCTTGTGAGCCATGCTGAAGATAAGGGGGGAAGTGTTATAAAAGCCTGCTTGGCATGCTTTGCTCTGTACAACCACCTACCTCCCAGCATGGTGCCAGCAGCCAGACTTCACTCCTATTGGTAGGGAAAAGAACCTGGTTTTACTTCCAGCTCAGCACCAGTGATCCCAACAGAGGATGAAGTAGTGAAGTAGGAGCATGATCAACAGCTCTGTTTCAGCTGCCAGACAGATCACCTGAAGCTGAAACTTCCTGCTGGTCTCTTAGCCTTAAGGAAACCAATTCCCTGGCTCCAGAAGCATTGCAAATGTAATGATGGAGTGCTCACTTCAGAGTGTGCGAGCACTGTCATGTGAGGGTTGATGTCATTGCCTGGACTCCAGCAAGGTATGCTTCCTGTATCCCCTGGAAACTCCTTCCTACTCCTGTGCTGAAGAGAAAACAAAACTCACTGTTGGGTTTAGGCAGAGTCTAAGTAATGGTCATTTGACATGCTGCTGGTATCAGAGAACATCTTAGATGTGACACAGGAGTATGTGACTTTGCTCCTCATCTTCAGACCTTGGCCCTCTTTCAGTTTCTGTGCTCTCAACTGCATAGTGTGTTACCTTGGGAGATTGGGCTTGACTGCATCTCACCTTCTTGAGGTAAACAAATGATGCCTGACGTTGCCATGGACTCCTGTCATCTGAAGAGGGACTCTAGATTCGTAAGGAGGTTGCTAGTTGGTGTTTTTTCTGTTACTACTCATCTAATTTTACTGGCCATGGAAAACTGAACAGATTTACCCTGACCTGGTGCAGTGCAGAGGGAGTGGCTGTGAAGCCCAGTTTAGGAGATTCCCTGCTGCATTGCACCCATCCCAATCCACGATGTGTCGTGATAGAGCATGTCTGAACAAAATAAAAAGCAAGAAATGAGATCTAGCAAGAGCAGTAGTGTTTGCAGGAGCTCAGGATTCAAAAGGCAGCAGAGCTTCTTCTTTTGTCTGGTCTGAGCATTCAGACTGAGAGCCTTAGTGCAGAATAGCTGTTGCACTCAGGATTTGCACTGCCTTATTGCGCACACAGGCCTTGGGTCTCAGCTGCAGATATTGCAGAGATTAATCTTATTAATGGAACTGCTAATTGGTGTTTGACTTCTAATTATAGTAACAATAGGCCATAACAATCAATCCTCACCTTTACTGGGGCACATTAGGACTCTTTATCATCAAAATGATTTCCTTTGGGATTTACTGTTCTTGTTCCTACCTCGTGGAAGGCAAAGGTACAGTATCCCGCTCCTGTGTACTTTGAAAGCTAATTAACTGATGGAGCAAATGTGTGGCCCTAGAATATTCAATACCTAAGTACATTAGGAAGTCTGATGCTCTTGACAGAATTATTTGTTTGAACATTAATGGGAAAAGTATCTCAAACTCCGAGCAGTGGTGTCTTTGATGATCCTCAAGAAAGGCATCGCTTCCTTCCCCACTCCCTGGTAGCTTTTGCCTTTGCTTTTAGTGAGAGGAAATCTAAGCAATTATTCTAAATGATTCTATTTAGTTTTTGCTCTCTGTGATAAATCCTGTGAGATCCTTCATCTCATTTACAAGAGGAGTCTCAGGAGATGAAAAGCACATACAACATGATTACATATTCCTATTGATCATCTTCCACCCACAACAATACAAATCAACTGCAAACACAAACCTCACAATATTACTAATTCATTGCTACCAGTGCTTTTCATCATTAACTTTTTATTGTTTTCAGCATGCACAGCCTGTGCAAATACAGCAATTATGTGTGCAATGAGCAAGGGTCCTCTCCTTAGGCTGTAGAATAAATCAGAAGGTACTCCAGGTGAAGGCTGTGCAGAGATACTGACTCAAGTCTTGTTCAAAACAAGTCTGTTTAGCACTAGATTGCTGAGCAAGGTAAATTCAATATGCTCAGGAAAAAGGGGTTTGGCTTTCAAAAAGTAAGGAATTTTTAGTGTCTGGAAAGCACAGTGCAGATGGCTTACCTTGGGGAAACCATAATGCTGCCTGCTGTCTGTCTGTCCAGCCCACCCTTCCCCTGGAGCTTCCTCCTCCCACTGCTTCTGAAGTGAGTGCTGGACGGCCACGGTGTGCAGCAGAGCACACAAACCAGAGCAGCACTGAGGAGACTCTGCAGTGGGTCAGGAGCAACAAATCCTGCCCTCCCCCTAGCCAGGACTTTTCGAAGAGAAGCCAGGTGACCTGTGGATGACAAGACCCAGCACAGCCTCCTTGGGGTATGGCATCTCCACGTGCCAGAGTGCTTCAGCAGAGTTGTTCTTTGTTGGCTTGCTGTAAAACCTTTCCCTTGCAACAAATTTCTGCTGGGGAAATTTCACATTTTCTTTAGAAAAGAAAAGAAGGTAGTAGTCATGAAGAGAAATTGCCAGCCATCACCTAAGTGCAATCCACTGCTGTGAAGAAAGCACACAACAGCTCTGGGGGCTGCTTATCCCTCAAAACTATGATGTCATTGTGACCAATTGCTTCACAGCAATTCTTAAGTTACTGTATCTATGCAATTTATTTGTTGGACACCCCCAAAATACCTCCCATGCTTTCCCATCTGCTGAGGTACCAGCTGGCCTCTTCCCAGACACAACTGTGGTAGTTTTAGGGCAGATGAGCTCAGTGAGAGTGGCTGAGACTGAGGGTACCTTGGCTTTGTGAGCTGGGTGGCTGCCTGATGCAAGTCCAGATTTGAGTGATGCTCTGCATGCTGCAAAAGAAGAGCTTGGACTGAAATCCAGTTCTCTGTGATCACATTGTCTGGTGGCCTGTCCAGTGCTCAGCTCCACTCTCTCACAGTTGCTTGAGTTCCAAATGCTGGCTGTTGCTTGCAGTTTGAGGGACACCAGCATTTTTTGGGGTGATAAACACACCCTTGCTTGTCCTGACAGACTGCCACATTTGCCCTGTTCCAGCTTTTAGAGTGGAGTAGAGTAAGGAGAGGAGAGGAGAAGAGTAGGAGAGGAGAGGAGGAGAGGAGAGGAGGAGAGGAGAGGAGGAGAGGAGAGGAGTAGAGGAGGAGAGGAGAAGAGTAGAGTAGGAGAGGAGAAGAGTAGAGTAGGAGAGGAGAGGAGGAGAGGACGAGAGGAGAGGAGGAGAGGACAGGAGGACAGGAGGAGAGGAGAGGAGGAGAGGAGAGGAGAGGAGGAGAGGAGAGGAGAGGAGAGGAGAAGAGGAGGGGAGGAGAGGAGAAGAGGAGGGGAGGAGAGGAGAGGAGTAGAGTAGGAGAGGAGAGGACGAGAGGAGAGGAGGAGAGGAGGAGAGGAGAGGAGGAGAGGAGAGGAGGAGAGGAGAGGAGGAGAGGAGAGGAGAGGAGAAGAGGAGGGGAGGAGAGGAGAAGAGGAGGGGAGGAGAGGAGAGGAGGAGAGGACGAGAGGACAGGAGGAGAGGAGGGGAGGAGAGGAGAGGAGGAGAGGAGAAGAGGAGGGGAGGAGAGGAGAAGAGGAGGGGAGGAGAGGAGAGGAGAGGAGGAGAGGAGAGGAGAGGAGAAGAGAGGAGGAGAGGAGAAGAGTAGAGTAGAGGAGAGGAGTGGAGTAGAAGAGGAGAGAAGTAGAGTAGAATAGAATTAGCCAGGTTGGCAGAGACCTTTGAGATAGATCATTGAGTCCAACCTATCACCCAGCACCATCTAATCAACTAACCCATGGCACCGAGCACCCCATCCAGTCTCACCCATATACCTTTTATAAATGCAGAGGCAGAAAAATCCTTGTGTCCCCCCAGTCATTTGCTAGCTGGAAGTCAAGATATTAGCTGGATAGAAAGGTCCTGTGGGTGTTCTCTTGGAGGTGGAACTTGGGCTGTTTGCAACAACTGTTTTCCCACCCTGCTGAGAAGGACCTGGGGGTTGCCTTTTGGACACTTGAAATATTTCTCTGCTGCTAAAGCAGCAAATTGCAAAGCAGATGAGGCAGTTCAAAGGCAAGGCTGAAAGTTCAGCTTCAGCTTTTAGTCTTGTGGCTTGCTTTGCTTTGTGTCACAACCTGCCTGAGGCTTTCACTTAGTGTTATTAATTAAGTAATAGGTAATAATTGAAAGCAGGCTGTCTGTCTTGGTGGCAGATGATAGCGAATTTCATTCTTCTTAGCATCCTGTGTTAAATAATAGTGGAGAGGAGAACAGATTTCAGTGACCTTTGATCCACCATCCCTGTCAAATAAAAACAGAGCTTAACTTTACATTTTAGTGTCTTTTTTAATTTCCCCCCCTTTTTTTTTGCCTCTGCCCATAATGATTTTAACCTTGGGTACTAACCTGAATGGGTTTGTGGGGGCAGAGTCTGCAGTGAGACACAAATGAAGGAAAAATTGCTCATGCTGCCACTGTATATCTAATGAGCACTGTGTAATAAACCATAACCTCTTCAACATTTCTGTGGGAAATGGTGTGATTATTTTGGATGGCTGGCCCTTTGTGTATGGCTCATTACCATCTGGCATAATGTGTATTGATATAGCCTGTAATTGTCAACTCTTATTTGACATGCTGCCTTTACTAAATGTGACTTGCCTGGCCAGAACCCCCTCCTGGTTATATGGAAAACTGTAATTAAAGAAGAATCTGTGTGCTTAGGTAAGACACACGCCCTTAGATGCAGGAGATCATCTGGGAGATGGGCTCTGCTTTTCTTTCACCTCCTGTTCTGGGCAGCAATACTCCTGTGTATCCCTGCCTTAGGACAGTGCCAGCTTCATGGAATGGTTTGGGTTGGACAGGACCTTAAAGATCATTTACTTCCAACCCCCCTGCTATGGGCAGGGACACCTTCCACTAGACCACATTGCTCAAGGTCTTGTCCGGCCTCACCTGGAACACTTCCAGGGAGGAAGAACATACAGTGGCCCTCCAGTACCTGAAGGGGGCTACAAGAAAGCTAGAAAGGGACTTTTTACAAGTGCTTGTAGTGATAGGATGAGAGGGGATGGATTGAAGCTTGGGGAGGGCAGATTTAGACTGGAGATTAGGAAGACATTCTTCACAGTGAGGGTGGTGAGACACTGGAACAGGTTGCCCAGGGAAGTTGTGGATGCCCTCTCCCTGGAGGTGTTCAAGTTGGATGAGGTGTTGAGTGACCTGGTCCAGTGGAAGGTGTCCCTGCCCATGGCAGAGGGGTTGGAAGTAGATGATCTTTAAAGTCCCTTCCAACCCAGATCATTCTGTGGTTCTGGGAACTTCCTAACAGTGCAGGTTGTTGGATGCTGGCCTTTCCAAAGTCACGCCAAGAGCCCTCCTGTACCTGTAGCAGCACCATAGAGTTCCTACTGTGCTTGGCTATTGTGGAGGTTATCACAGAACCACAGTAAGAAGTCTCTTGCCTGGGATTTCTGCACTGGCTTTGGTTCTTAGATTCTGAGTTTGCTAGGGAGAGAGGGTGGAAGAGCAACGTTAGGAGATCAGAATTAGATGCAGATTATCTGCCTAACACGGTTCTTGTTAGCACAAATTATCTGAACAGGAAAAGAAATGAAAGCATCCAGATCCTGAGCATTTGGAAAGGCTGACACTGATGTATTTGTGTAACCTTTTCATGGAGAGCGATGCCGAAGTCAAAGAGGGGATTTTGCTTCCCTTCATTAAAAGCTTATTAAATGAAGAAATAGGACAGTCGTTGTTTTGCTTCAGTAGTTGGGGGTCAGAGGGGTGGGCCTGGTCTCCTCAGGATATTAATGCCTGCTTTCAGCTGGGGGAAATGAGCCTTGCTGCAGCTCGATGTGCTCGTCACCAGGGATCCCCATATGTCCTGGGCTCGGCGGCAGCCGGCAGTGGCAGAGCTGGCAGCAGGGAGCAGAGGGCTCTCATTGCTATTCCGAGCAGGTAGCTCGGCTCAATCTGCCCAGAGCAAGGCTGTTTAATGTTGATCAGCTGTCCATCTGATAAACCCAATTGATATGGACATTTCCTCCAAGGGCTGCCCTGACAACGACAGCAGGAGCATCGAGATGTCTTGTTAGTCTTTTTCTCCAAGCTGGAAATTGTATTAACCCTTTGTTAGGCCTCAAGTGTGATTGCAACACTGTGGCTGTAGAGGCTGTGCAAGTTCCTCCCTCAGCCCTTGGAAAAACAGCATCAACCTTCGGGTTTGTTGTGTGGAATCACAGAACCATGGAATCTTTGGGCTTGGAAAAGCCCTTTTAAGGTAATCAAGTCCAGCCATGGAGAGTGGTTGCAGCGCTCTTTTCAGATTGGTTTTCTCTGCATGGAGTAAAGATTGTGAATTATAAAGGCAGCTTTAAAAACAGCTAAGTTGTTTTTTGTGTATGATAGACTATATTGGGAATCTCTGTTTACCCTCCCCCCACAGCTTGTCTACCTTTTGCATGCCTGCCCAGGCTGAGTGACTCTAGGGGTGCTTCTCTCTTGCTAATTGGCACAGATCACTGGCCTGAAACAGTTGCTGCTGGGGCTCTTCACAGGTCAGATACATCTGAGGCAGAAGGTTACTTTAGATTAATACCAGGGTGGGTGCAGCACATCTGCACTATCCAGGAGAAACAGCATTCATTTGCTGAGCTCTGTGCCCCTATGGAGACACGCTCTCACCCGAGCATCCATCAGCAGGTGCATGCCTGTGTGAAGGTGTGGAGCAGTTTGGTCACTCAATGAATCAGTGCTTGGCCCCTTTTGCATAAGTACAGGCAGCAAACATGCCTCTGTCCCAGGCTGCAATTTCATTTGAACCTTAAGGCCTTTTAGTCATCTGTCTGGCTGAGGGTGTGCATTGTGGCTTTGCTCATATGTGAAGTCTCCATGACAAGAAAGGGAACTGCCTGAGTCAGAGAAGATGTGAGTGTGCTGGGAGGTTGGATGGGCTGTGTGCAGCCTGTGCAGCTTTGCAGTGTTAAGAGCATCCTCCAGTGCACTGCTCTGTTCCTCCCTCCCCTGGCTCACTTATTATGTCTGTTCATCACCCTGTTGTAGTGCTGAGCTGAGGTGACATCCCTGTGCTCCTTGGAGTGACAGTCACTAACCATGAGGGGCTACAGGATTGACTTGTGGGAGAAGGGGAGGAGAGAGCTGTGCTAATGACCAATTTCATGCCTTTTCCTCCCAAAAATGGAAATAAATGGGGGGCAAACCTCCATGGGATAACCTCTGTGGCAAACCTCTCACAGGGATTTGAGGCCCCTAAAATGTGGAGTGTAGGAGACTGTGTGTTGGAATAAGAAGTGATTTGGAAACCTGCCCAAATGCAAATGGGTCTGGCCCTTTGCTGGGCAGTCACCTTTGCTGCTTCTGGCCAAAGCAGCCTGTGCAGTAGCATCGGTGCTCAGTTCTCAAATGCTCAGCTGGTTCTCCTCTAACCCCTGCTCCCTTCCCCCTTGATATGATTGAGCTGCAAGGTATCCTGTTATTAATTTAACTCTAATTTGAGCAGTCATTGACTGAGGCACTCTTGCAGTGTTTGGATCAGCTTGCTCATGCCTCCCCTGCTGATTTGTCCTTTGTTCCTTCCCATCAGTGCCTTTTGCTTGGCATTTTCTTCACGTCGGTGTCCCTCAAGCTTCTGGAAGACAAACCCAAAAAAGCAAGCATCATGAGGGCTAGTGATTACTTTGCTTTATTCTGTGAAAGGATTCAAACAAAGGGCAATGTTTCTCCAAATGGAACTCCTGGCACCCACAAGCTTACCTGGAAATGCTTAGTGATAGTAGCCTGTGCTTAACACCTCCTGGTTGTGGCTTCTGGAAGCACATGGAAGAGCTGCACAGTAGCTCCTAAATACCACACACTGTGTGGTTTTTTTAGACACCTTAAGAACCTAGGTTTTGTTCATGGTGGCAGCACTAATTGTACTTTTCCTTTGCTTTCAGCCAGAGAAGCCTGGCTGAGATTACAGAGCTGATCCACACAGCCTTCCTGGTGCACCGTGGCATAGTGAACATCGGGGAGCTCAAGCCCTGCGATGGCCCTCTGAAGGACATGCAGTTTGGGAATAAAATGGCTGTTTTGAGTGGAGACTTCCTCCTAGCAAATGCTTGCACAAGCCTTGCTCAGCTGCAGAATACCAAGGTAAGAAGGAAAACATTCTTTTACTGCCAGAGCAAGTAACTGCTAGTGAATCTTCCAAACAAGAGGCTCTTTAAAAGCTCAGCAGTGATGATGTGGAGCATCCTTTAATGATCAGCATGCTTAGAGCTGGAGAGAGACTGACAGGCTGCTGCTGCTACTGTGAGCATGTTTACCACTCCCCTGTAGAATTACTGTGGGGAGATTTCAAGTGTGCATTCTGAAGCATTGGGTGAGTGGTTAATGTGGTGGATTTAACATATATTCAGTGGCATCCTGTTCTGGTGGTTGAGAAGCTGGACATCAGCCAAGAGCGTGTGCTTGCAGCCCAGAAGGCCAGTGGCAGCCTGGGCTGCATCAAAAGCAGTGTGGCCAGCAGATGGAGAGAGGAGATTCTGTCCCTCTGCTCTGGTAAGTGCTCACCTGGAGTACTGCATCCAGCTCTCAACACAGAAAGGACATGGACCTAATGGATTGGTTTCAGAGGAGGGCTGTGAAAATGATCAGGGTGTTGGAGCACCTCTGCTATAAGGACAGGCTGAGGGAGCTGGGGGTGTTCAGCCTGGAGAAGAGAAGGCTCCAGGGAGACCTGCCAGTACCTGAAGGGGGCTACAAGAAGGCTGCAGAGAGACTGCTTGCAAAAGCCTGCAGGGACAGGACAAGGAGCAATGGTTTGAAATGAGAGGAGATTTGTTTTGGATGTTAGGAGCAAGTTCTGCACCGTGAGGGTGGTGGAACACTGCAACAGGTTGCCCAGGGGAGGGAGAGTTGAGCCCCATCCCTGGAGATACTCAAGGTGAGGTTTGACAAGGCTCTGAGCAACCTGATCTAGGGGAGGATGTCCCTGCTGACTGCAGGCACTTGGGGACATGGTTTAATTGCCATGGTGGTGCTGGGTTGATAGCTGGACTTGATGATCTTAGAGGTCTTTCCCAGCCTTAATGATACTAACGAGTGCAGCATTTTGGTCATAACAAAATGGGGTGCAGTCGGTTGGATTAATTACTGTTGATTTGTATCTCTTTTTTTAGCACCCATTCCTTTTATATTTTACTTTATTTTACTTCATTTTACTCTGCTCTGCTCTACTCTGCTTTGTTTTACTCTGCTCTACTGTGCTTTGCTTTACTCTGCTTTACTCTTTTACTTCATTTTACTCTGCTCTGCTCTACTTTACTCTATTTTACTTCATTTTACTCTGCTCTGCTCTACTTTACTCTGTTTTACTTATTTTACTCTGCTCTGCTCTACTCTGCTTTGCTTTACTCTGCTCTACTCTGCTTTACTCTTACTTCATTTTACTCTGCTTTGCTCTACTCTGCTCTACTCTATTTTACTTCATTTTGCTCTACTCTGCTCTACTTTACTCTATTCTACTCTATTTTACTTCATTCTACTCTGCTCTACTCTATTTTACTTCATTTTACTGTGCTCTGCTCTACTCTATTCTAATTTTACTTCATCCTACTCTGCTCTACTCTACTCTACTTTACTTCATTCTACTCTGCTCTACTCTGCTTTGTTCTACTCTACTCTATTTTTATTTTTCAATGTGTTTTCTGAATGTCTTAGTAAGATTTTCAAGGCAGGCCAAGGGCTTTCACCTTCCCTCAAGCCTGTGTTTCAGGAGGCGAGGAAACTTTGCTCAAGTGCAGCACCTATCCCTTTGCATTTCGTCCACCATTAGGCAGTGCAGGCAGCACTGTGTGATCCCTGAGGGCTTGCCAGGAAGCCAGCCTACAGGGATCTGAAGCACAAGTGCAGAGAGAGAGACTTTTTTTCCCCTTCCTTTCTGTGTGTGGTGTTTTTTTTCCCCCTTTCCAAAGCAATCATTATACTGCATGTCAGAAAAATTCTGCCAAAACATTTTAACACCCTTTTTTTTTTTTTCCCTTCTCCTTCTTCTTCCCCCCCTTTCCATTTTTCTGACATCTAAATACTTTCCTAGCTTCTACATATGATAAGTGGGATGCCATTATGGAAACTGATTGACTTAGTAAATTATTCTTTTTCATACGTCTAACCCCACTCAGCAAAGTTAAGGGAAATGGAAGTAGGAGCTATAGAAATCTCTTGACAGGTGCAGTGATTTAACCATACTGTATTTATTCTTCTGCTAAATGATGAATTTTCAAATCTGGCATCTGTTTTTCAGCAGTGTGAAATAACTGTGACTTTCCCCCCCCCCCCCAACCCCCCCTTCCTAATGTTGTGTTTTCTTTGAAAAGTAAGAATCACAGTACTGCATTCCCCCCCCCACAACCCCCCTCCTCTTTTTATTGTTGTTATTGCTGGTATTTATTTGGGAGCCATCAATAAGTTATTTATGTAAAGTCTTCCTCTGTCTTCCTGTTGCACCAGTCTGAATGAACACTCTGCTTCGGGAAGGAATTGCTTCATGTCAGCTAGGGCTGTGAAGATGATGGTGGGGATGGAGGAGCACCTCTGCTCTGGGGACGGGCTGAGGGAGCTGGGGGTGTTACAATATCACAGTATCACTAAGGTTGGAAGAGACCTCGAGGATCATCAAGTCCAACCTGTCACCACAGACCTCATGACTAGACCATGGCACCAAGTGCCACATCCAATCCCCTCTTGAACACCTCCAGGGATGGTGACTCCACCACCTCCCTGGGCAGCACATTCCAATAGCAAACCACTCTCTGAGTGAAGAAGTTTCTCCTCACCTGTTCAGCCTGAAGAAGAGAAGGCTCCAGGGAGACCTAAGAGCAACCTTCCAGTGCCTGGAGGGGGCTACAAGAAGGCTGCAGAGGGACTGTTTGCACAGGCCTGCAGGGATAGAATGGGGGGCAATGGTTTGGAATGAGAGAAGAGCAGATTCAGATTGGATGTTAGGAACAAGGTCTGCACCATGAGGGTGCTGGAACGCTGCAACAGGTTGCCCAGGGGAGGTGGTTGAGGCCCTATCCCTGGGGATATTCAAGGTGAGGCTGGACAAGGCTCTGAGCAACCTGATCTCATGGAGGATGTCCCTGCTGACTGCAAGGGGTTTGGAGTGGATGACTTCTTAAACTGGGCCCCTCAGTTTAAGAAGGACATCGAAACACTTGAAGGTGTCCAGAGAAGGGCAACAAGGCTTGGGAGAGGCCTTGAGCACAGCCCTGTGAGGAGAGGCTGAGGGAGCTGGGGCTGCTTAGCCTGGAGAAGAAGAGGCTCAGGGGTGACCTCATTGCCATCTACAACTACCTGAAAGGTGGTTGTAGCTGGAAAGGGGTTGCTCTCTTCTCCCAGGCAGCCAGCACCAGAACAAGAGGACACAGTCTCAAGCTGTGCCAGGGGAGGTTTAGACTCGAGGTGAGGAGAAAGTTCTTCATGAGCGAGTCGTTGGTCATTGGGATGTGCTGCCCAGGGAGGTGGTGGAGTCACCATCCCTGGAGGTGTTCAAGAGGGGATTGGACGTGGCACTTGGTGCCATGGCCTAGTCATGAGGTCTGTGGTGACAGGTTGGACTCGATGATCCTCGAGGTCTCTTCCAACCTTAGTGATACTGTGATACCTTTGGAGGTCCCTTCCAACCCAAACCATTCTGTGATTCTGTGAACCTGAGCAGCATTTTATCATCCATGGTACTGACTGTGCTGGCTACAGCCTGTGTAGATGTGGATAGCTGCTGCATAGACTGGAATTTAAAGTGAAGAGGGAGGTTAGCATTAACTGAAACTACTGCTACCAAGCTAATTTTATTGTGTTGTTAAACTCTTGTCTGAGCTTGTGTGTGATGCATTTATCTCCGTGCTTCTCTCGGGGCTGACAATTAGATGTGAAACTCTGGAGTGGTAATGAAATGCAGAGCTATTTTATAATTGCCAAGGGTAAAATTAGCAAAGTCAATTATTTTCCCTTAGGCTTTTCCCTGTAGATATTAAAAGGCTGCAAGGTAATTGCCTTAGGTAACACTTTGATTTTTAAATAACATTAAATATAGGAATTGTTGTTGTTAATTCGTAGTAATTTTCCTCTTCTTGCTGCTGCTGTAGATTGGAACTGTAATGATGTTAACAAGATTGAAGCCTGCTTTGGGGGGGTTCTTTTAAACTGGTACTCATACTAGAGCTCCTACAAGGGTAATGGAGGGAGTGGAACATCTCCCTTGTGAGGAAAGGCTGAGGCAGCTGGAGCTCTTTAGCTTGGAGAAGAGGAGTCTGAGAAGTGACCTCATTTGTGTTTATAAAGATGTGAAGGGCAGTGTGGGGAGGATGGAGCCAGGCTCTGCTCAGTGATCTCCAATGATAGGACAAGGGGCAGAGGGTGCAAGCTGGAGCAGAGGAGGTTCCATGGAAAATAAGGACAAACTTTTTGCCTGTGTGGGTGGCAGAGCCCTGGAGCAGGCTGCCCAGAGAGCTTGTGGAGTCTCCTTGTCTGGAGACATTCAAAACCCACCTGGATGTGTTCCTGTGTCACCTGCCCTAGGTGATCCTACTCTGGCAGGGGGGTTGGACTTGATGATCTTTTGAGATCCCCTCCAACCCCTGACATTCTGTGCTTTGGTGTGTGTGATACTTCTGCTATGTTTGCTAAAGTTATGCAGAAGAAGGGTTTGAGGGGAGATGTTTTGGGGCTTTTTAATGTATATCTGAGGTATGAGGACGCAAGGTGATTCTTCCCCTTTACTCTGCCCACTTTAAATACTGCATCCTGTTCTGGTGTCCCCAAAAGAGGAAAGACACAGAGCTACTGGAGCAAGTCCAGAGATGATCCGAGGGCTGGAGCATCTCTGCTACGAGGATAGGCTGAGGGAGCTGGGGTTGTTCAGCCTCTAGAAGACTCTGGGGGTACCTTAGAGCTGCCTTCCAATGCCTGGAGGGATCCTACAGCAAGACTGGAGAGGAACTTTTCCTAACAGTGTCTAGAGACAGGACAAGAGGAATGGTTTGAAGCTGAGGGAGGGTAGGTTTAGCCTGGATCTTAGGAGGAAGTTCTTTAGTATGAGGGTGGTGACACTCTGAAACAGGTTTCCCAGGGAGGTTGTGGCTGCCTCTGTGGAGTTGTTCAAGGCCACACTGGATGTGGCCTGGAGCAGCAAAGTCTTGTTGAGAAGTGTCCCTTCCTACAGCAGGGAAATTGGAGTAGCTGACCTCTGAGGCCCCTTCCAACCTACTCTATTGTGTGGTTCTATGATTCCACAAAGAAAAACCAAAAAAGCCCAACACCAACCAACCAAAAAGACCCCAACCAAACCAGAAGAAAGGGAAAAAGGGGTTAAAAAAAGACCAAAGGAAAGGCCAGCAAAATGTGCTGGTGCCATTCTCTGTGGTTGTTACTGAGATCTTAAGAATGACTCTGTTTTTCCCACTATCAGTCAGCGAGCTCTTGTTGGAATGATTAAACTGTTCACAGAAGCACTTCAAAATCTGCAGCCTGAAAGCTTGGAATTGAGTTTAAGACTCTTGTCTGTCAATGCAGAGCTCTGCCAGAAGACTATGTTATAGAGCATTGTTTTATTAAGCATTAGTTGTTTAGAAATAAACAGGAGCACAGATGCAGTGCTTCCATGGTGGATGCATTTCCTTATGGTAAGTTTATGTATTCCTAGAGGCATAAATGTGCTGTTTACAAAATAGGCTTTGTGTTCCCATAAACATCAATAAGTTATTTATGTAAAGTCTTCCTCTGTCTTCCTGTTGCACCAGTCTGAATGTACACTCTGCTTCAGAAAGGAATTGCTTCACGTCAGCTAGGGCCATGAAGATGATGGTGGGGATGGTGGTGGAGCACCTCTGCTCTGGGGACAGGCTGAGGCAGCTGGGGTTGTTCAGCCTGAAGAAGAGAAGGCTCCAGGGAGACCTAATAGCAGCCTGCCAGTACCTGAAGGGGCCTACAAGAAGGCTGCAGAGAGACTGTTTGCACAGGCCTGCAGGGATAGGACAAGGGGCAATGGTTTGAAATGAGAGGAGATTTAGACTGGATGTTAGGAACAAGTTCTGCACCATGAGGGTGCTGGAACACTGCAACAGGTTGCCCAGGGAGGTAAGTTGAGGCCTCATCCCTGGAGATATTCAAGCTCAGGCTGGACAAGGCTCTGAGCAACCTGATCTAGTGGAGTATGTTCCTGCTCAGTGCAGGGGGGTTGGACTGGATGACCTTTGGAGGTTCCTTCCAACCCAAACCATTCCATGATTCTTCTGTAGAATCAGGTGTGGTCCTATGGGGAAGACTCAGTTTGGACCTTTGAACAACTTGTTTGTTTGCTGCCCAGTGAAGGCTATGGAGAGCCTGCCCTTTCTGGACCTGTGCCAGCTGCTCTGTGGATGTAAATTGACATTTGGGGGATTGACAAACAAGTCAGCTGGAATCAACAGTTTGATTTTGTAAATGTCATTTAAGAAAAGCAGTTCTTGTCTCAGGCCTTTGCTTTCCCTGAGTGATGTCAAGAGAAGAACATAAATGTTTCACAAATAGATTTGTATTAAAACAGAGACACATCTTGGATCAGCTAAAGAAAGGTTCCCAAGGGTCAGTGCCACTTTTCTGGCTTGCTTTACAAACCCAGAAACTTGTTCTGAAGACCTTCAAGAGGGCACACCACCAAGAATCCTGCAGGAAGCAGCCCTTGAAAAGCCAATGCCTTGTGTTTTCCCAGAGCATTTGAAGCTTGCTAGAAAGCCACTGCCAGGAGCCCGTTCTGTGGGTTTCAGCTAAGAGAGGGACAGCTTTACAAAGCAGTAGAGCTCAGGATTATTTCAGCTGGCAAATGGGATTAATGGAAATAGGATTCAATAAGCATTACTCTAAAAAAACATTCTGGAGGCTGGCACACTTAGTTACCTGTATGACTAATGATGTTTGAGGAGATTACCAGGAAAGGAAATTGAATCCCAGCGCTCTTGGAACTCCTTGGAGTGTTTGCCTCCATATTTTTTTCCCCGGTTATTATTGAACAATCAAAATCCAATTTCAGCTGTTTACTGAGTTTTGTCTTTAGCTTCCTAGTGCTGCAATGTTTCTGTGTCAAAAGCAGGAGAATATTGAGTTTTAGTTTGGGGGCTTGTGTTTGGGTTTTTTTCCCCAAGTGTGGAAGAAAATCCCCCAATGAATGCTTGCTCGGGGAGGGCAGCAAAAGGCAAGCTGAAGGAATTGTTCTCTCTGTATTTTATGTCTCTTGGCTACCTCATTTTCTTCTTTGCTTGCTGTGTTTTCAAGTCTACACATCTGCAGCAAGGAGTAGGGTCTGTCAGAGCAGATGTGTGAGGAAAGGATATTGTTTCAGCACTAGAAAAGGAAGGCATTACTTGTGGTCCTTCGTGAAAGAAGTTTGGCAAAGCGAGGGAAGATCATCCAACAGAAACGGGGAAGGATGAGAAACAAAGATGCATCCATTGTTGTGCTCTTCCTAGTGCTGTTTCCTGTCTTCCCACCAAAGCTTCATCCTTTCCTTGATGTTCCCCTGGAAAATATCTGGTGGAGCCTGGAGAGACACTGTATTACCGGTCTGCAACAGCGTGGTCTGTGTAATCAATTCCATTTCAGCTGCTGAGCCTCAAATTAAACCACCACACAGTGAATGGAACTCACAATCATTTCTTTTTTGTCTTGTTGTTGTTTTAAGCTAGAATGAAAACCAGATTAAAATACATATGCAGTGTTATGATGCAGTGAACTTTAAACAAAGTGTTTCAAAGACAAGTGAAGGCAGCAAAGTGCCTGAGTTGCTAAACTGAGGGCAGTGATTCCTGCTTTTCATCCAGCGTGTGCAGAATCTCGTGGAGGATGAATGGAGCCCAGAATCCATTCTTCCTACTGTGCTTGAAGGAGTCTGAATCATGTCTTCTACCTTCAAAGAAGGAGTTCTACCCTAATGTCTTACATGCTGTGATTTCATAGAATAGATCATAGAATCAATAAGGTTGGAAAAGACCTCAGAGATCATCAAGTCCAGCCTGTCACCCAGCACTTCCTGACTACTAAACCATGGCTCCGAGTGCCACATCCAATCCCTTTTTGAACGTCACACACTCAATGCAACCACACAATTGCCCAAGAAACAATCATTTTCTCTCTAGCCTCCTTTTAATTCACTTTCCAAACTACTACTGACAGCAACTCTTTCCCTCACCTGACAGCAGCCTCTAAAGAGGACCTGAGGATGCAGAACGGGGGTGGGTAATAGCTGTCTGAAACAGCACAGACGGAAGCAACAGCTCCACGAGGAAGAGGCCCAGCTCCCAGAGCAAGCCTCACAAACAGGGTGGACAAGAGCCATCCAGATCTGGTGCCTGCTTTCAGGTGAGCAAAGCTCAGTGAGGTGCAGGTCAGCAGTACAGGGAATGGCTGCACACATCACCCCCTTCAATCCCACCAGGGTTAGAACAAGGGTGGCATTGAAAAGCCCCATGTGAACAAAAACCCCAAGCAAGCCAGGGCATTTCCCTGCAGTCCTTCTAGCTTTGAGGTTTGACTTCAATTAAACATGCACCTCTGTTTTGCACAGATGGAGCTGGATTTCCCTGGAAGGTCAGCTGCAGGGAGGAGCTGGGCTGCTGTACCTTTGATGGTGGACGTGTGGCCCTGTTCTCTGTCATTCCTTATGCCAAATAGTACCAGAACAAGAGGACACAGTCTCAGGATGTGCCAGGGGAGGTTTAGGCTGGAGGTTAGGAGGAAGTTTTACACAGAGAGAGTGATTGGAGTCACCATCACTGGAGGTATTCAGGAGGAGACTTGATAAGGTGCTTGGTTGCATGGGTTAGTTGATTAGGTGGTGTTGGATGATAGGTTGGACACGATGATCTTGAAGGTCTCTTCCAACCTGGTCTGGTTTGGTCTGGTCTGTTCTATTCTATTCTATTCTATTCTGTTCTGTTCTAAATGCTTTGGGAATTCTGAGCCCTGAAGTACATCTTAGAAAGGAATCCTCAGAAAAGTGCCTGAAAGATTTAGCTTGATTTCAGGGAAAGGAGGGAGGAAATTCAATGTGTGGTTGGTTGAACATCCTGAGCCATTGTCTGAACCACTAAGAAAATTGCCACTGTTTGGTTTGGGTTTTTTTCCCTTCAGTCAATATTTAGAAAATCTTGAGCTTGAGAAACTAGACTCAGAATAAATTTAAATAGCCTTGGAGGGCTAAAGCTGTGCCTTTTTGACAAGGAAATTACAACACAAGAAAAGGATGAATGAAATTTCTCTGCTCCTCAAACCTGCAGAGCTCTTCTGGCCTTGAGGGGTAGCACAGTCTTCTGGACTATTTCATATCTGATAAATCAGAGAGGTCAGAGCTTGAATTCTCTCTTGCTATGGAATCAGCAATCACATGCTTGTGTCCAGAATTTGCATCATCTTATACACTTAGCCTGCCTAGATAGTCAGGGAGATTTTGGCTTTGACAATCCATCTCTTTTCCCTCTGTCCATTCTAAATGGATGGCCTTTGTGTTGACCTCTTAAAGGCAGAAGAGGTCACATCTCTACCAAAGGTGCTGAAGTTGTACCTCCTTAGGAAAAAAGAAAAAGAAACCAGGAGCCAAGCACTGGCAGAAGTGTTGCAGAACATGTGTTTAAAAGGTGTGACATTATTTACATGTGCATTTGTCACCTGCAAGCAGCAGGGCATCCCCTGAGCTGCTCCTAGCCCTGCAGATGCTCTGGAAGATGCTGATGCAGAGTGGGAAATGACAACTAGAGTGGAAGTTTATTTTCTCTCTGTACAGTGTTACTGCTGCTCACCTGGAGTACCTAGGGAGGACCAGGCTTCTCAAATATAGGTAGAAGAGTGGAAAAATAGTGAGGAGAGAGATGCTGAATAAGCTGCCTTTGGTCTCTTTTGAGGCTGCCTGTTTTCAGGCACTGATTTTGGCAACCCTCTCTTGCCTTTCCCCATGTTTGAACTTGTTTAAAGTGGAGCTCAACTTTCAAGTGAGAGAGAGAGAAGAAAAGTAGTTTGGAGCACTTGATTTTTCATCTGCCTTTCCTGCTCTTCCAACTCACATCTCAGTAATGTCAGCAAGTGGAACAGGGCACTGGTCAGGCAGAAAGACACAGAATCAGAGTATCTTCGATTGGAAGAGACCTTCAGGATCATCCATGCCAACCTTCAACCCAGCATAACACTAAACCATGTCCCTAAGCACCAGATCCACAGGCTGCTTAAACATCTCCAGGGACGGTGATTCCACCACTGCCCTGGGCAAACCATTCCACTGTTTGAGAACCTTTTCAGTGAAGAAGTATTTCTTAATATCCAGGCAGGATATTTCCTAGTGTCCAGATACTGATGAGGATGGAGACAGCTCTGATACAGTTTTCTGCTCTTCCAGGGCCACGCTGCGTGACCTGGGGGAAAAATCAGTTCCCTGTCACAGTTTTCCCCTTACATAAAACAGGAGGCAATACATTTTTCAGGGGATGTTGATTGCTTTCTGATTTTCTGATGAAAAGTGCTACTTAAGACCCTAGTCAGTGGATTGTTGACTGCATGAATACTACTGAATCTGTAAGAGTTTTTCTTCCTGTATGCCAGCTTGGGATACAGAGGAAAATTACCTGCTTTCCTCATTTCTCACTGCATTCCTCAGCACTCAGGACCCCTGGCTGCTGGATGTTAAGGAGCAGATGCTTTTCAAAGCGCAGATTAAGGGCTGATGGAGTTGCAGAGCCTCATGCAAGCATCCCACTGTGCTCCTGAAACTGGGATTTCATTCCTGGTAGTGATCTGTATGGCCTTGAATTTACCTTAAACAACAAGGAGATGCTGGGAAAGAAAGGAGGTACAATTAATGCTAGATTCTCACTAACATACAGTGTTGAAGAGGTCAATGCCTAGAGGTATTCACTATATGGATTCTTCTAACTGGTGGATGTGTAATTCTCCTAAGGTGCTTTATAAACATGAAGGGGAAGAGGTACAACTGTTCACAAGCGTTTCGCTGAGATGGTTTTAAGCCAGTTAAAATTGCCTTTGAGAGTAGAGTTGCACTAAAAGGAGAGAGGAGAGATGGAAAGAAGAAACCTCAAAACAGGGTCCTGCTCAGTGTAGAGTTTCAGGCAAGAGAGGAAAAGGTCTGGTTATCCAGAGCCAGCTGCATTGTTCAAAGTTCATACTATCACTTTGACATTTCCAGTAGGACTCAGTGTCTTTGTAAATTCCTCTTCGTATTACCAGTGTAGGTCTCTGAGCTCAGACCATTTCACAAACCATAACATTTTTTAGTGAGTGATTGATCTGTATTATGTGTCCCAGCCATCAGAAGAATCTTGGGATGTTGCTTGTATAAACTGTAATACAATCTGATCCTGGGCATTTGGTTACAGACTTTCATAGACCCATTGGCGATGCTCGGTCCTCCTGGATTTGGGAATGAGGCTTATCTGATACCTTAAAAAAAAGAGAGAGAAAAAGGGGTGGGTGGGGGATAAAAAAAAAAGGCAAAAAGAGGGGAAAAAAAAAACCAAACCCCAAAACAACCCACCACCCTCATTTTCTCTGCTCCCCACTTAAATAACTCAACACATCTGGTAACACTGTAGGATCATTGTCCTCTCGGTTCCTCTGCAGCTCATGTTGCCACACTATTTCTTGGGTTTCTAGTTTCCTAAAGGGCAATGTGATTTTAGTCCTTTATTTTCCCCCCCTTTTTCCCCCCCCTTTACATTTTTTATTTGGAGGCTGGGTTTTTTTTTTAATAGGTCTTGCAAATGAACCCATATGCATTGCAAGGGGGGGGGAGAAAAACCCAACAACCCGAACCCAACAACCCGCCCTGACTTTTAATCAGCGGCGCTTCCACAGTTAGCTCTGGCTCTGTGGGTATGAATATGGATAGGAACCAGTGTTCAGGGGAGGGAAGCAAAGAGAAAACACACAATCTTTCTGCTAGTACTCAAAATTGGCATTCAAATGTGTTTTTATTATCAAATGAAGTATGCCTGGATGTTAAAATGCCTTTCTCCGAGGGGCCTTTATCGTTTTGTTTCTCGTCTCGGGTTACGAGAACGATAAAACCGGGGGAAACCAAATCTTTTAATTCAATAAGAGCCCCGGTGAGTTTTAGGAAGCTGAAAAAGGGGAACCAGGCTCATATGCATAGGAAATGAAACATCCAAGAAATGAAAACTTTGTGAGCAACTGAAGGGCTAGCCTTAAGGTGTGCTCATTGGAAATGCCTGCATTTAATTTTGCAGTAAATCTGGAGCGTTTTGTTCCAATTAAGGCGGTTCGTGTGCATGGCTTTCAGTTGTGCAGTAGTTCCTGGGAGAGCTTGGCCTGCTTGTTTTACATTCTGGATCAAGTTCAGGTTTTTTAGGCTTCTCCTGAATAAAATAAAAAAGCCTGAACCCTGAAGATAATACAGATTGATAAATCTGATTTAAACATTCCCGTGTTGCAGGCTCTGAGTGTATGTGGTACAGCTGAGCCTGGGGCCATGCACTAAATACATCCCCAGCGCACTCCCAGGGCACCTGAGTGCCGAATGATCACGTTTGAAAGGTTACCTTGCCATGGAGTCTGACTTTTTTTTGGTATTAGCCACAAAGATTAGAATTTTAACAGCTCCCAATGAGAGGTATTGTGAAGTATTTACTTGGCAGGGAAAACAAAACAAAACAAAGCAAAGCCCAGATGAGGCAGTGTCTCATATTCATGAACTGGGATTTATTAGTTGTGTGAACGTCCTTGTGAGAATACACTGCAGAGTTCATGCTTTAGAGGGAGGGGGAGAGTCTTGCTTTTCATTGGTATTAACTCAAAACTTTGATAGAGGAGTGACTGCACGAGAGGTTTTAGCACAGAGACAGGATCATGCTTGTGCAGAATTTATCCCAGTACATTGTAGAATGGCTTAGGTTGGGAGGGACCTCAGAGATGATCTACTCCAGACTCCCCACCATGGGCAGGGACACCTCTCAACTAGACTTGGCTGCTCAAGGCCACATCATAGCTGGCCTTGAACACCCCCAGGGAGGAGGCATCCACAACGTCCCTGGGCAGCTTATTCCAGAGTCTCACCACCCTTGTCCTGAAGAACTTCTTTCTCAGCTCCAGTCTAACCCTACTCTCCCTCAGCTTCAAGCCATTCCCCCCTGTTCTATTGCTAGACATCCTTATATAAAGGATCCCGCTGCAACCTTCCTGTGGGATCCCTTCAGGTACTGGAAGGCAGCTCTGAGGTCCCTTTCGAGTCTTCTCCAGGCTTTCTGCAAGGAAGGTTATTTATCCCTCTGGAAATCTGTCAGCAGCTGTGTTAGTAAATGTAGTGATAATTGCAGAGGTAAGGTTTTTTTCTCCTTTTCTTTTACAGGTTGTGGAGCTCATTTCAAGTGCTATTGGTGACTTAGTCCAGGGTATATATTATGAAAATTCAAAATCATCTGAGGTAAGAGTTCCAATAGTTTTACATACCCAAGAAGTTTGGTGATATTAATGTGTGACTGCAGTAAATGTAATGAATTTCTCATGGCTGTAAAAGCAAGAGGGAGAGTGAGGCAGAATTGGCTGTAGTACCCTAGTGAGTTTGAGCAGTGACATCCTCATGGCACCTGTGAACTCTGATGGAAATGTCTAGAAATGCTCAAAGAGGGACCAAAAGTCAGCATGCACACAGCATGGGCAAAACCAGCAACTGCCAGCATTTCACACCAAATCCCAGAATCACAGGATGTTAGGGGTTGGAAAGGACCTCAAAAGATCATCCAGTCCAACCCTCCTGCCAGAGCAGGATCACCCAGGGCAGGTCACGCAAGAACACAACCAGGCAGGTTTTGAATGGCTCCAGAGAACCTCTGGGCAGCCTGCTCCAGGGCTCCAGCATCCTTGCAGTGAAAAAGTTTTTCCTTATCTTCCCATGGAACCTCCTCTGCTCCAGCTTGCACCCTCTGCCCCTTGTCCTATCATTGGAGATCACTGAGCAGAGCCTGGCTCCATCCTCCCCACACTGCCCTTCACATCTTTATCAACAGGAATGAGGTCACCCCTCAGGCTCCTCTTCTCCAAGCTAAAGAGCCCCATCTCCCTCAGCATTTCCTCACAAGGGAGATGTTCCACTGCCTTCAGAATCTTTGTGGCTCTGCACTGGACTCTCTCAAGCAGTTCCCTGAGGTTCTTCTTGAAGTAAGGGGCCCAGAACCAGACACAATATTCCAGATGTGTCCTCTCAGAACCTCTCTGGACCTACTCACCGCCCCCCTTCTGCTACACCCCAGGATGCCACTGGCCTTGCTGGCTCAATCAATCTTGCGTTTCTTCAAGGGCAGCTATGAGTGTACTCTCACCTGCTCTGCAGCAGCAAAGACATGTTACTAAAACTAACCTCGTTGAAGCTCTCATTTTTATTGACAGCAGTTAGGTAGGAAAGGATCACAGTGATGAGCCAAGCTTTTCCCTTGGAGGAAGCAAGAGCCTCTAGCAGGGAAGGGGTAATGGCAAGCCTGGGAGATGCCTGGGGCCATGGGCTGGCCATGCAGCACCCAGTGGGACCTTCTGTACCTGCTGTGTCTAACCTGTGGACTTCAGCCTTTGGGGTTGCCCTCAAGTGCTCTGCTCAGAGTTGTGTGTTAGAATAGGTGATGTCTTTGAGATTTTTGCAAAGCCAGCTGAACATTTAGTTTTCCATTTTCAGGCAGATTTCTAAACACAAGTAGGTCTCAGAGATACTGAAAATGTCAGCTTGAAGCCAGCTACTCTTTTGTGTGTGTAGAAATAAAGCTCTACAAGTTCAGGTTGCACCAGGGGGGATATATATTGGATATTCTTCACTGAAAGGGATCTCAAACACTGGAACAGGCTCTCCAGGGAAGTGGTTGAATGTCCATCCCAGGAGGTGTTTAAAAGAGGCAGAGATGTGGTGCTGAGGGACATGGTTTAGCACCAGGCTTGGTACTCAGATAATGCTTGGACTCAATGATCTTTAAGGTCTCTTCCAGCCAAACTGATTTATGACTCTGTAAGTTCATCTCAGCAATGAAACTGCATTTTATTTTAACCATGGCCCCTGTATAAATGAGAAATGCTGTGAACACTTTTGGGCCCCTGCCACTGCAGCAGGTCTTGATCTACTTTTTCGTAGTCGTTCTTTTTCCGTTAATTTTCTGTTGAATTACTGAAGGACTCCACATGTGTAGCTTGCAAGGGAAGTGAGAGATAAACTGAGCACAGCTGCATGATGTTTACCCTGGCCTGGCCCAGTTACAAATAGCAGACTGGCTTTGTTTCTGTGACTTTTTCTGTTGGAGGAGCGTTAAAAGTACAGCGTGTCCTTTCTAAGGGGAGCCCAGCTGACTCGAAACACAACCAGCCTGGTGGCATGGCAGGATCTGCTTCTGCTTTATTTCTTTTAATCTCATCCTCTTAAGAAATTTGGTTCCATGCTGAGTATGAGAGAGATCCCTTCTGCTTTCCTCACACTACCCTGCTGAACACCTCTCCGAATCACAGAATGGTTTGGGTTGGAAGGAACCTCCAAAGCTTATCCAGTCCAACCGCCCCTGCAGTCAGCAGGGACATCCTCCCCTAGATCAGGTTGCTCAGAGCCTTGTCCAGCCTCACCTTGAATATCCCCAGGGATGGAGCCTCAACTACCTCCCTGGGCAACCTGTTGCAGTGTTCCAGCACCCTCATGGTGCAGAACTTGGTCCTAACATCCAGTCTAAATCTCCTCTTCTCTCATTTCAAACCATTGCCCCTTGTTCTATCCCTGCAGGCCTTTGTAAACAGTCCCTCTGCAACCTTTTAGCCTCCTTCAGGTCCTGGCAGGCTGCTATTAGGTCTCCCTGGAGCTTTCTCTTCTCCAGGCTGAACAACCCCAGGTCCCTCTGTCTCCCTTAATTGTATCCTTTGTGTATCTTCACTCCATCTCTAATTGCAATTTGACTGGGAAAAAAAAAGAAGTGAGCTATATTTCCTAGAGCTAAGAGAAATGCTTTAATCTGCTCTGCAACTAAGTCTCAAATGTCAAACTTTACTTCTTTTTGAGGGTAGGGTGCAGGGCTGTTAGTGATGTTATTTGCAGAAGGATATCTTCTCACCTATTCTTTTGTTGCTGTGCCTTTTTGAGGCAGGAAAACTGCACTTCATATATTAAATGCCTTTACCTCAGTTGTTGCAAAGCTCCTCAGTAGCTTAAAACAGACTAATTCAGCAGCAACTTTGTTTTAAGCTTTACTAGATGTCTACAGAGATGGTAGACAAAAATAACTCTGTAAAATTAACCTTTCTGCTCTGAGATCCTAAGTTCATGTTTACAAAAAAAACCCCAACCCACAACAGTCTTTTTTTGCTTCATTTGGATGACCCAGCAGGAAAACTGAGCTAACAAGACTGACCTTATCTACTCTTAAAGACAAATAATGGATGTAATTATTTGACAGCTCTCATTATCACTTTTCAGACCGCTTGCAATCCTAGAGCCGTCCCATTTTAGTGCATTCAGCTTGGTCATTCCCCATCTTGCCTGCATATGGAGTCATTAGATCTGTGTGAAAGGGGAAAAATAAAGATGATGTTTAACTTTTCATCTTCATTTGAAGTTGCAGTCCAAACTACAAAGTGTAGGCTTTGGGTGAAAAGGCGGCCTGAAGGTCAGGGCTGCCACTCGTGTCCAAAGATTACAATCAACTTACACCACCTGGAACACTGGGTCCAACTCTGGTGCCCCAAATACAAGAGGGACATGGAACTGCTGGAGGAGGTCCAGAGGAGGCCATAAAGATGATCAGTGGGCTGGAGAACCTCCCCTATGGGGACAGGCTGAGGGAATTGGGGCTGTTCAGCCTGGAGAAGAGCAGGCTCTGGGGAGACCTTAGAGCAGCACTACAGGAAAGCTGGGGAGGGACTTTTTTTGCAAGGGTTTGTAGTGATGAGGGGCAATGGCTTTAAGCCTGAGGAAGGGAGATTTAGAGTGGATACTAGGAAGAAATTCTTTACAGTGAGGGTGGTGAGGCACTGGAACAGGTTGCCCAGGGAAGTTGTGGGTGCTCTCTCCATGGAGGTGCTCAAGGTGATGCTGGATGAGGCCAAGAGCAGCTGAGTCTAGTTGAGAGGTGTCTCTCCCCATGGCAGGGAAGTTGGAGTAGAGGATCTGTGGAGGTCCCTTCCAACCTAAACCATTCTGTGATTCCTTGGTTAAGCTGCAATCATTATTCAAGCTTCTCCCGTTCCTGCAGTTGATATTTGATGTTTGCCTTTCTGCTTCTGCTCAAAGGCTCCAGCGAGCAAACGTTTTCAACTCGTGGCCCTTCTGAAAGGCTTTGTAACTTCATCACAATTGCTTCTAGAATGTTTTTGTCTTAGTTGGATTGAAAACAAATCATTATATATATATATAAAAAACCCCAACCCCCTGCCAATTTTCCATGTCATCCAGGAAATTTTCAGTAAATACTGGTTCTTTTCACTGAGCAGATTGGTCGTTAAAGGCAAAGATTGTGTTGCGTCTTCCAAGAGCTCCTGATTTGAAATGTAAAATGAATTGATCTATATCTGGAGTGGAAAAGAGAGGGGAGGGGGGAAAGAAGAAGGAAAAAAAAAAGACTTGATATATAGGAAACTACTTGAATTAAATGCTCATTTTGATAGTTTGCCAGTCCTGGGAGTTTGCACATGCTCTGGGCTGAGTTAAGATATTAAAACAAAAATATGGCAGTAAAATGAAACAGGAGGAAAGTTTAGGCTCGGCTTTGTAAGTTATCATATGCATAATAGCAAACATGTGGTTCCTCTGTTCCTCACTTCCCTTGTAGAAGTTAATAGCATGTCTGAAAGCAAAGGCATTTTGATACAGCTCTGTGTTCCTTGGCATTGCAGAATCCTCCTACTTTTTCCATTAGGCTCAAATTATCCTCTCCCTTGTAACGCAGCACTTCTGGGTGATAGCCATGAGGGAGGAAAATCAGCGCCGAACGGATGGATTCTATTTCATTTGTTACTGATTTCATGACAGATAATTACCTTGCTGGAAAACTCGAGGGTCACACAGAGTTACTGCTGCCTCTCTTCGGAGGGATTTGATTGACGTCACGTGGAGGGGAAAGGCTGCTTACATAAGAGGGGTTTGAAAGATCCTTTGGCTGCAGATTTGGCTGAACTGAGACACTACAAACTTCTACACATTGCTATGCTTGAATTTCTCTCCTCCCCCCCCTTGTAGTTCCTCATCACTGCTTTTAGTATTTTTTATTTTATTACTTTTATTATTTTTGTTTTTTATTTTATAGTTTATTTTATTTTATTTTTATTTTTCTATTTAATTTCATTTTATTGCTTTGATTTTATTATTTTTATTTCTATTTTAGTGTATTATTTTTATCCCATTTTATTATTTTGATTTTGATTTTTATTTGATTTTGATTTTATTTTTATTTTTATTTTTATTTTTTTTAATTTTATTTTATTTCTTTTTGTTTTAATTTTATTATTTTTATTTATATTTTAGTTTATTTTTATCTCATTATTTCTATTTCTATTTTAGTTTATTATTTTTGTTTATTATTTTTATTGTATTATTTTTATTTCTATTTTAGTTTATTTTTAGTTCATTTAATTATTATTTCTTTTTTATTTTTATTTCATTTCAATATTTTTATTTTATTATTTTTATTTATATTTTATTTTATTTTAATCACATTTTATTCTTTTTATTTCTATTTTATTTTATTATTTGATTTTATTATTTTGATTTTATTATTTTTATTTCTATTTTATTTTATTATTTGTTATTTCATTTGACTATTTTGGTGCCAATTTTATTTTTTAAACTTTATTTTTATTATTTTTATTTCATTTTAATATTTTGATTTTATTATTTTAATTTCTATTTCATTTTATTATTTTGATTTCAATCTCATTTTATTATTTTTATTTTATTTTTTATTGAATCTTTATTTTTATTTTATTCTTTTATTTAATTCTATTATTTTTACTTTATTATTTGTATTGAATTTTTATTTTACATTATTTTTATTTCAATTTCATTCTAATTTTTATTTTATTATTTTTATTGAATTTTCTTTTTATCTATTTTTACTTTATTTTATTATTTTTATTTTTACTTCATTTTTTTATTGTTATTTATTTTTTTAAATTTTACTTTTATTTTAGTATTTTGATGTTATTATTTTTACTTATTTTGGGTTTTTTTACTGATTTTGGGGTTTTTACTGATTTTGGTTTTTTACTGATTTAGTGGTTTTTTTTCTGATTTTGGGTTTTTTACTGATTTTGTTTTTTTACTGATTTAGTTTTTTTAAACTGATTTGGTTTTTTTTAACTGATTTTGGTTTTTTAAACTGATTTTTTTTTAACTGATTTTATTATTTTCCCTTGATTTTATTATTGGCTGCTCGTGGCTCTGAGCAACCTGCTGTAGTGTGAGGTGTCCCTGCCCATGGCAGGGGGTTGGAGCTGGCTGATCCTTGAGGTCCCTCCCAACCCTGACCATTCTGTGATCCTGTGATCTCTTTAAGCGAAACAACTGTGGGCTTTTATGGTTTTTGTGGGGTTTTTTTCCCCCCCTCTCTGAAGAGTAGCTAAAGGTGTGACAGTAACATGCATATGTGAGAAAAATTACAAGTCATGCCTAGCTTTGAAGACTCATTAGTAAAATAGTGGCATATTAACACCTTGTGAGCCAAAAGAGCTGCAGTTGAATTTGGGCTTGGGGGGAGGAAGGATTGGAGCTGTGTTAATTAAAACAGTGTGGAGAGTGATCCCGGTTAATATTTTTTGGGTACAAAGGATTTTGAGAAGCTTTGAGCATCTCTGCACTTACAGCCAAGGTGACAAAGTTCACTACAGAGATCTCTTACCAGCCCCCTGGGAAAGCTAATACCTGACATTCTCAGTCACACCTACCTTTATTTATTTATTTTGTGCTTTCAGTCATCTCTTGCCCTTAATCTGGGGAGTAGAAGAGCTGCCAGGCCTCCATCCCAGCCCTTCATCATCCCAGGGCAATTCTAGAAGGATTTGGGATATCTTTTATCATTATTTTCATTTTTTTTCTTGACTACAGAGGAGAAATTGTAGGGATTTCTCAGGCTGAAGTGCAGCTGTATGCTGTTTGGGTTTTGTTTTTGGTGGGGGAGTGTGTGTGTTTGTCTCTTTCCTTTCTTTTTCTCCCCAGTCCCTCACGTGGAACGTAGTGGGCTGCTAACGTTCAGTACAATGATGCAGTCATTAAGGGTCCATGTTGAATCTTTTGACAGCTGCACGTGTTTTGCATTGTTCTTTTTGAGCAGAAAATGAGACTGTTGTTTGCTGAAGCTGCCAGTGTATTCCTTCTGCTACTTTCCTCTCCTCACACCCAAAAGAATGCCCTTCTTCGTTTGGCACCGTGGCACTCAGAGCTCTCTTGCTGGCCCCATGTCAGGTTATCCTGTGCCACACTGTGTGACAAAAGGTGACACAGCTGCAGTTGTGGTGTTTTCATGCTTGCCTTTGTTTCATTTTCAGGAGAACTGTCTTACAGATGATATCAGCATATCTGCATGGAAGGAGCAGGTTTTCCTGTCACACAGTGCCTTGCTGGCAAAGAGCTGCCAGGCTGCAATGGAGCTAGCAAAGCACAGCGCTGAGATTCAGGACATGGCATTCCAGTATGGAAAGCACATGTCCATGAGTCATAAGGTATGCCTCTTGCTTTCCTTCTGGGGGCTGAAATACAGAAAGACTTGTAAGATGTGCTGCTTTGAGCTCTCTTGTATGCTGCCACTATGCTGTAGACTTCTGCCAGCAGGTCAGTGAAGGTGCGAGAAGATGTCTGCAGGAGCTGCTGGTATGAAAAGTGCTTATGAACTCACAAAATCACACTCCTGGCCATGTAGCTTATTTTAATCAAGGCTCTGTTAATGTCATCCTAGCACATCTTCCTGTAGAAGCTTAAAACTTTACCTTCTCTGCTCCTATGTTCTCCCTAAAGCCACTGTCCCAGCAGCAGGAGTTGCAGGAGTGAGCATGTGTTGGGTCTCAGCAGCCACCATACAGACATCTGTACTGAGAGGCTCAACTGTCTGCAGCAGCACATGAGCTGAGGCATGAGCTGCAGTGGCTGAAGGACCTGTGTGTGTTTCCTTGTGAATAATCTGCTGTGGAGGGAACTTCCAGAGCGAGTAGTGGGAGGATAAGGAGAAAGGTCACCAGTCAAGAGCAGCCTACACCTCTGCAGCACTGGGATTTCCCACACAAGGCCTCTGATGCCCATTAGAAGTCTGTCAGTCTACAGCTCTGGTGTGGAACTCAGAGCCTTGGCAGTCTCTTTTTTTGCTCTGAAGATCTGCTCCTACTGTACTGCACTGCTTGCAAGTATAGATGTAGCTTGAGACTGGCAGGCAGTGCTTCTATCCACCTCAGCTGAGCTGGTGTAGACAGTTTCTGGTTCTTCCAGGAAGAGGAAAGGGTTTTACAAAGCACAGCTTTACTGCTGTTAGAAGGTACAACTCTACCAGTGAACTGCCTCTAGTGCAGACTGCAGTGTTAATGTTTTGTGTGTGCTTTAACACCTTCACCATTGCCATGCTGCTGTGTATAAAGGATTGCACCATGTTCCTAGAAAGCTCCTGGCTGGGGAACGTTTCCTTTGTCAGAAGGAGGGTCATATTACATCAGCTTCCTTGAGTACTGAAAAGTAGAAAGTCTTGCACTTCACAGATTAAAAACTGATATTCTTCCCATCAAAGACTGCATCATTCTTTCCTTCATGTTTTTCCTGCTTCCTGCTGCTCAGCAGTCACCTACCTGGCTGTGTCCCATCGCTTGCTCAGCTCTCCAAGCTGTCCTTCACCCATCTCTTTGGAGGTTCTCTACATGTTTCTCTTTACCACACCTTCCCACCACTGCAATGCTGTCCACATGTTCCTACCCCTCCCCTAAACTTGAAACAGTGCAACCAAAGTACCAAGTGTCAAGGCAGAATGTGGTGAGCAGGTATGGAAATAGGATATGGACCTTGGCTTAGTGAGTAGGTGGATATGTATAGGCTGCTCCTGGGAACTGAAGAAAGATGTTCTTCTCTTTCAGCTGCATTCAGACCTCCAGCCATTTGTTAAAGAAAGTTCTAGTGACACTGTGGCCTTCAGTTTGAATTCTGCTCCTGCAGTCCTCCATCAGGAATTCCTTGGAAGGGATGCATGGATTAAACAGATCCAAGAGGTAAGAATTTCCTAGGTTTGCCATGTGTGTATCTTCCTGTCTGCAGTTTCAGTCTGCAAAGAAACTTCAAAACTAACAGCAGACAGGTCAGCACAGGGGTTTCCTCTGCCCTCCAAGGCTTAACACCTCTCTCTTCCATGCTTTCAAGGCAGTCAAGCTCTGTCCAACTTTGTCAGTGTAACAAGCAATAATATTTGCATGGAGTATGTCTGCTTCCCTGCACTACTAGTGCAGTCCCAGGTCTTAGCTTAAAGCTGCTTTCACTGGCAGCTTGCAGCAGAGAACTGTGCATGGTAGTGCTTGAAAGGTAGGCACACACTTCCTTCTGCCAGCCAAGCTGGCAGCAGTAATTTTTGATGGGGGAGCGGAGACCTGGGGGACTTGGCTTCCTGACCACTAGCAAAATACTTGTGAGATCCAGCTGGCTGATGTCCTTATTCTTTGTTCTCTTCATTCAGCTGTTCTTTTCCTCTGATCCTTAGATGAGGAAGGCAATAAGAACTTAATAACAAGATGGTATAGACCTTTTCTACATACCATGTAGCACAGCAGGACTTAAGTCCACAAATAGCTTCCTGGGTGCTGCTGAAACACAGATTGATAACTGTAGAAGACAGCAGGGAGGGAAAACACCAAAATGTCCCAAAATAAGCATTCTGTCAAGTTCCTGCCTCAGTTGGACGTGTTTTGTCTCTCTAAACAGTGGTGGTGACTACAAATTGAAAACTCCTGCAGCTGTTACACAGACTTTTCAAGTGGAAAGGCTGCTGCCTTCAGTAAGAAGCTAGCTCTGTGCAAGCACATTCATTCAAGATGTGCTTGCTGATAGCTGCTTTCCTGGCTGGTGTGAAAGCAGGAATCTTGGGTAGAAGGTGTGGAGTCTGTGCCTCTGCCTAGTTCTGTGTTCATGATGGCCAGGTGGCAACCTGCCTTCATGTACTGCAAGCAAGAGGCAAAGTCTCTTCGGCAGTGAAATTTGGGGCAGTAGCTTACAGTGGTATGGAGTTAGGGCAACCTTGAAGTGTAGCAAAGCCTTTGTCCTCTTGCAGTCAGGCTCTGGGGGTAGTTTGTAATGTGTGAAGGGGGATTTTGGAATTCTGCAGTCTCAACACAAGGCTTGTGTGTGAGTTGCATGCAAATGGATTTGGATGATTGCTGTTGGAGAATAATGGCATTACTACAGCACAGTGGATGAAAGCTTTGAAACAATTTCCCATCTGCAGAATCTAGAGGAGGCTGCAGAGCTCCAGGAGTGCCGTCTGGCTGCTTTCTAATTCTCCTACCAAACATGAGCATTATGGAAGCAATGAAGCTGTTCTCTCTGAAGGGGCAGGGGGAAGTGACATGCACTGCACAAAAGTATCTACCAACTGCTGCTCTAGCTCAGTACAAAGTGGAACACCTCATCCAGGAGCCTTTCTTGCCTTGTGTTGTTTTAGAGAGGAAAACCACCTTGAGCTAACTACTTGCTCTTTGAGATGGCATCCACAGTCACACTCACTGTGTGACATTCACTGTAGGCCAGGCACTCAAACCAGAGACATTCTCATGCTGGCAGCACTCATAAGAGTAGGGTCTGAAGCCACCCTCCTCCACCCTCCTGTGCAGTGTCATTTGGTTTCAACAGGCAAAGCACACACAGTGCACTCAGTCCCTCTCAGGTAGAATTTTTCTTAATAGCTGAGTTTATGACTCATGTGGAAATGGCATTTTGGACCTTTAATTGCTGCTAATTCTCCTTTATTGTTTGCTCATAAAGCATTCATAGGATGGGTTGAAGGCAACTCCTCTTGGCAACTCCCTCCTCCTGCAGGAAGGTCTTGAAGAAACTGGATGTAGAGAGAGCCCCACTGCACCCAGTAGCCCCCCCAGTGTTACACTGCTCAGAAAGCTTGTGGCTGGAGTCAGTGCTTGTCATGCATCCTCAGATGAAAGCAGCCTTTCAAGAGGGGTCATGAAGGATGGCTGAACTGCTCTGTCTGAGAACAGGGCCAGTAAACATCAAAGAGCCAAACCACTGTGAGCATAAAAAGGAGAGGAAAAAAAAAAGCAAAGGTGCAAATGTACTAAAGAAGGCTTAAGAAACATCTCAGAAAAGGTTGCTGCTTGGAGAAGCACAACTGCCACTGACTTGAGTGCTTGAGAGGAACAGAGCCTGAGAAGTGTTCTTGCTGTTTGCAATGTGTCCCAGGTGCAGGAGGAGGCACACCTCCTGAGACCACTAAGACTGAAAAGCATCTTCCTCAAACACCCTGGCAAATTCTCCACTGCAGGGTGAATCTGCATGCAGGCAATCTCTTGCTAAAGAGCACATTTCTGGTGTGCTCTGATTTGCAATCTCACTACCAGCTCTATGTTGGAGAAGCTGGAAGATCCAACCAGTGTGAATAAAAGTTGGCAAATCAAAGAGCTGGGAATACACAAATAAGGAAGCAGTAATTGGCAGTAGTTCTGCTGCTCCCAAATGCTGTCAGGCTGTCTTCTTAATATGCATTCCAGAAAAGCTTAATGAGAGTGGGAAAGAGGTTTTGTGGATCAGTCCTCTTTCTCCTTCGGAGAAATGGGGTTTCTAATCTTCTGTTTCCCTTCCTGTTCTGCTTCCTTCAGTCTCTTGCTGGTTCTTCATTTTGTTTTTCTACCCTTACAAAAAGTAATTTATTTTCCAAACCTGTGCCACCTCCTCAACACCTCTTCAGAGCTGTGCTTGCCATGTTGTGTTCCTCTTCAGTGCAGCTCTCAGGTCTTCTCCCTGTGCCAGCTGGCCTGCCTCCCCTGGGCTGCTCTCTGAAGTCCCCACAGTGGACATGGAGAGGCAGCAGTCCTCATCTTTTCAGGAGACTTGTTGCAGAAGACCTGAGGTTTATGGTCTCCCTTGGTGGAAGCCAGAGGGAAAGAAATGAGTGATGTTTTTCTCTGTGTGTCTGAAAAAGAGAAGAGCTGGGGTTGGATGAGGTGACCTAGTTGACCTGAGGGAAGGGCTTCAGACTGGTTAAGCAGGAGTGTTCTGGGGCTGGCAGAGCACTGCTGCTGGCACCTTCTCCTCTACATCATCCTGTGTCAAAATGGAGGAATTTGGACTCAAAACTTCTCTGCTTCTGGGCAAGAAGCAATGTAAAAATGTCCCCACACTTCTTTGTGAACATGTTAGGGGTTAGGTTGTGTATCTGCTGCTTCAGTAAAGGGTGATGCTGATACATGCAATTCTAAACCAAAAGCACGTGCAGCCTGGGTCTGATAGCACTGACACGGCCCTGAATCTCCCTTTTGGGAGCTCTGGACTATTGCCTGTGTGCCAGTCACTATAGATCTGTGGAGAGTTTCTTCTAAGAAACCAAATCCTGGTACTGCTGATAGGCAGTAGAGTTTGTGTCGGCATCTCCTGGGAGAGATTAATGAATGCAAACAGCAAGGTTTGCGAAGACCAAAACAGTTTGGATTCAACAAATGTTGAACTGCAAGTTATAATAAAAAAAAAGGAAGTTCCATTGAGTATCTGCAGCTCTCAGCTGAAACAGAACCATGTTGTACCAGCTAGTAACACATTTGGTTGTATTTTAGGGGTTTCCATATCAGCTTCCTAAAGAAAGTCAGTTATGTTTGGAGCAGTAGCTCTGCTAATTGCAGTCTTTATTCTTGCAGCTCTGGCTTGTGGTATGTAATGCCTTGTCTAAAAATCTCTCTTTCTCTTTAAGGCCCAAGGAAAAGGAAATATAATGGACTACAAGAAGGTTGGTAAATTACATTTAAATCTTCTTACTTCAGATGTTGGGGGGGGGGGTTGTGTGTGGGAATAGTTCCAAGGACATTCTTGATAATTGAGAGACATTTCCTTATTGAAGTCCAGTTATAATTGGTGGATGTGTGCACTGAGGGTGAGAGAGTGGCTTGTGCCATTTTCTTGATTGCAAGAAGTCAGCTGTACTGCAAGTATCAAATGTAGCTTTTCAATAATGGGGTTTGCCATTATTTATCCTATTTACTTCCCCAAACATGGTTTTGAAACCAGGCTTCTGATGGCTTTTTGCTGTTTGCATATTCTGCAGCCATTTGCAGCTCAGCTCCCAGCACTGGTCTCTGTGTCTTGATAGAGTATGTTGTTATTTATAGAGGCATAGATTCATGGAATGGGTTGGAAGGGACCTTAAAGATCATCTAGTTCCAACCTCCCTCCCATGGTTGGTTTTTTTCCTCTCACCTTAATGCCGTGCTATCTATTAAAAAATACATAAACACATGCTCAATAATAAGTTGTGTTTCTTCCAGTCACCATTACAGCTTTTAGCTAAGTCACCACTGTATTTGCTACTGAGACTGCCCTGTAGTAAAGGCAGACCTGAACTACCTACCTCATCTACTGAAAGGAGCTGGGGCACCATAAAGATCTTAGAGAGAAAAGCAGGAGATGGCTGGGAAGGTTCCCCTCCCCTGGTTCAATACTGGAGCACAGCTTTGGGTTTTGTAGAAGGCAGTTTCAAAAGTATGATGTCACATCCCTCACTTCTCTATTTCCTCATCTAAAAGTGGTCATTAGTTGCATCCTTGCTAAATGAAGCCAGCAGCCTGCAGCTCACCCCAGCACAGCACACAGCCAATTAGAAAGCATTTTGTGCAGCACAGATCAGGATTTCTTTCTTTTTTTGCTCTTTGCTGTGTTGTCTTTCTTCATCTCTACAGTCAGTGTCTTACACATTGCTCACTCTTCTTTTTCCTCAGCATCCAGGCCCCCCTCATCTTTCTGTGTGGTTGCTGGAATCACTTAAACATTCCTAATCAAACCTGGGAGGGGCTTGTTTCTCACTGAGTCTCCAAAATATTTCCTCTTTAATTCTGTTAAAGCAAAGGTCACCAAGGGTAGCTGTAGAACTTCTGAACATCTATATTGGCTTTGTCCTCTTGATTTGTACTTTCCACTTGATTTTTACTTTCCACTTGATTTTTACTATCAACAATGTGCCACATTTTTACTACCAACATTTTTACTATCACATTTTTACTATCAACAATGTGCCATAAAAATGTTGTTCCTTTAGTTGCTAAATCCAAGCATACAAAAATTCTTTGCTGTTTAGCCTGCTTCAGAATAGTTATTTGTGCCTTTCAGTTAAAATAGTGAATGGTAATGAATGAATGAAGGTAAGTCAGAAGCTGAGATCCACCCACTGAACGTGCCTCCTTCAAATGCAAAAGTCCTATCCCAACGCTGAGACTGCTCAGGAGGTTTAAATTGTTCTGTGGCTCCATGTTAAATTAAATTGATATCCTTGGGTTTTCCCACTGCCAAAAAGCTATCACCATCATTGGAGGTGTTTAGGAGGAGACTTGATGGGGTGCTTGGTTGCATGGTTTAGTTGATTAGGTGGTGTTGGGTGATAGGTTGGACATGATGATCTTGAAGGTCTCTTCCAACCTGGTCTGGTCTATTCTGTGCTGTTCTGTCCTGTTCTGCTCTGTTCTGTCCTGTTCTGCTCTGTCCTGTCCTGTCCTGTCCTGTCCTATCCTATCCTATCCTATCCTATCCTATCCTATCCTATCCTATCCTATCCTATCCTATCCTATCCTATCCTATCCTATCCTATCCTGAAGGTACAGTAAATGTGGTGAGGACTTTGCCATAAAAATGCTTTCTAGTAATTTAATTAGGTCTGGAAAGGTCATGGCAGTAAGGTCACTACGGCTGCAAAAGTTTTGTAGCATTTTTTTTTCCTCTCCTAGCTGTTCCTCAATCTTTTTATCAGAAGGCTTTTAATATCACAAAAAGCTCATCTTAAGGTCTGTGTTCCTGAATATATTTTCTCCTGTTAGTAGCTGAATGTTTCACTCTCTTTTTTCTTCCCCCCCACCCCCGCACGCCATCACACCACCTCCAGACAAATTATTGATCCGTTATTGTGGTGTTTGAAAGTCTCTTCCAGAGATGAAAAAAATACTTGGAGCTCTGGTTTAGTGGTGTTTCTCAGATAACAGAAGAGAAATACCAGCATATGGCAGGGATAAAATTCATGTATGTGATTGAAAGAGACAGCAACTTTCATGTCACCCTCATTTCGAGGTGGGATTTTGGCAACACAAAACCAACCCTCAAGCCTTCTTAAAATGAGAGAGCTTTTTGTTTCCATTGTACATCTACTGTGTGTGCCAAATAAGCTGTGTGGTTCTCAAACAGCAAATTGAGATTCTCAGTTTAATTGTTACAATTATTTTATAATATTGATTAAAAATTCTCTGCTGAAGTCAAGGCCTTAATGGTGCTTGGCATTACACTGACTTGTTAAATGACTCTGACAAAGGCACAACTGCTAGCAGAAATGAATGAGCTAGGAATGATTCTCAGTTTCTGGCCAAGGATCCAGAGAAAGTAAAAGATAAGGGTAAATAAAGAAATAGATGCTCTGTGTGTGCTTCTTATCCTCACTATCAATCCAGGCTGGGGGATGATGAGCTTGAGAGCAGCCCTGCAGAAAAATGATTTGGGGTGCTGGTGGATGAGAAGCTGGGCACGAGCCAGCAATGGGCACTCGCAGCCCAGAAGGCAGCCTGGGCTGCATCAAAAGCATCATGGGCAGCAGATGGAGAGAGGGGGATCCTGCCTCTTTACTCAGATCTGGTGAGACTTCACCTGGAGTACTGTGTCCAGCTCTGGGACATGGACATTGTGGACCAGGTCCAGAGTAGGGCCACAGAGATGATCAGGGCTGGAGCACTACAAAGACAGGATGAAAAAATTTGGACTGTTCAGCCTGGAGAAAAGAAAGCTTCAGGGAGACCTCAGAGCAACATTTCAGTATCTGAAGTTTCCAGTCTAACAGATCCAGTACAAGGAAGGCAGCACATCACAGAATCAGAGAGTATTAGAAGGCTGGAGCACCTCTCCTATGAAGACAGGCTGAGAAAGCTGGGGCCGTTCAGCCCAGGGAAGAGAAGGCTCTGGGAAGACCTTATAGCTACAGTTCAGTATCTGCAGGGGGCTTGAAGAGTCCCTTCCAACCCAGTGCAACCTGTGACTCCATGAATATAGAGCAGGCAAATTTTTCAGGGCTAATTTTCCATTGCAAAGCATTGCTCATTGCAGAGCAGATCATCTGAGAAGGCTGAGGCAGGAGCTTGCTGTATGAGCAGGTATTTTCCATGGTGAGGTTCCTTGAGCTTTGCTTGGGAACATTCAGTCGTGGATTAGTCTAATTTTTGTGTAGTGATCCCTCTGTGTAGAGCTTGACAGGAGCTTTGTGATTGTTCTGGCTCCAAGGCACTGTGTGTGTCTGAAGGCTCACACGAGACAAGCGTGAAAATGGATTGTGTCCTTCTGTTGGAATTCTCCCCCTTCCCAGTCTGTGGTGTTGCAAGCCAATCCTAGTGCACATGTGCTCAGCTAAGCTTCTCTGATCTTTGACCACTTTAAAGACTCTTTAGGAGCTATTTTCTTTCCTGTTTGCACCTCAGTGTGTACTTACAGGAGCATTACACCGCACGCTAAACTTTCTTAGTGAGCTTTAGCACATGAGCAGTTTGCCTTGAGATGTGTGGGTCCTACCACCTCCCAGTGCCTCAAGGAAGGGGGAAGAGACACCTTTTCAGGCTGCTGGCAAGCCTCATCTCTCCCATCTCCACCTTTGCCTCAGCAGCAGCAGTGTGGCTGATGGCTGGTTCCCGTTCCTTGGAGGATGTGTTGATTTAGCTGTGCAGCGCACCGGCGCCTCAGGGCAAGTTCCTTTTCAGCACACGGTGCAGGAAGATTCCAACCGAAGTGGAGAATAAAATTTTTATGAACTGGGACCTGAACACTGAAGTGCTGTAATATGCTTTCAGCTAATTTAATCTTTAAACACAGATAATGAACCCACTTTGGGTTGTATTCAGATAAGAAATGTCCTTCCTTCTGTGTGAGTGCAAGTACCTATAGGAAGTGGGTGACTGTTACAATCTGCTCACAGCTTAGACTTACTTTTTCTCACATGAGTTGGATTAGATAAGGTTATACCTGGAATGCTGCACCCAGTGTTGGGCTCCCCAGTTAGGAGAGACAGGGATTTGCTGGAGAGAGTCCAACAGGGAGCTATGAGGATGATGAAGGAACTTGAACATCTCTCCTAAGAAGAAAGGCTGAGAGACCTGGGGCTGTTTAGTCTGGAGAAGAGAAGGCTGAGAGGGGATCTGATCAATGTAAATATCTGGGGGGTGGATGTCAAGATGAAGGTGCCAGGCTCTTTTTGGTGATGCCCAGTGATAGGACAAGGAATGATGGCTACAAACTGTAACTCAGGAAATGCCAACTCGACAGGAGGAGAAACTTCCTTACAGTGAGGGTGCTGGAGCCCTGGAGCAGGCTGCCCACAGAGGCTGTGGAATCTCCTTCTCTGGAGGCATTCAAAACCCACCTGGATGCCTTCCTGTGTGACCTGCCCTGGGTGATCCTGCTCCAGCAGGGAGGTTGGACTGGATGATCTCTGAAGGTCCCTTCCAACCCCTCATGTTGTATGACTCTAGGATATACTTGTAAATGAAGGGGGCCAGTGAACTGAGTGCTGGAGGAAAACACAGTTCACAAACCCTGTCTGATGAGTTGCTGTAGGTACCTGCCTTCAAGAAAAGCCTTTTTGGTACAGCTGGTAGGGTGATGTGAGGCACACTAAGCACTCTGAAATGCTGCCATGCTACTGGGATGATCAAATCCCAAAGGTCCACCTGGCTTTGGTCTTGCCTTTACCTCAGGAAGGGGTGGTGGAAGCCCTGTGCTGTTGGAGGTAACAGCTGAAACCCACCCACTGTGCCTGTGTTTTCTGACAGCTGTGGGAAGCCATCAAGGCTGGCAAAGGTGTGACTTCTGCCATCGACCTCTGCTGCTGCCACGGAAACAGAGCTCTGGCTGCCCTGGACTGCTTCCCTCCCTCAGAGGCCAGGACTGCCTTGGCCAACATTGTCTACGCCGTGACCAGGTTCCCCTGACCTGCTGTCCCCCTGGGGGTGACCCTGAGGCCCCGCTCTGCCGTCACCTCATTTCCCCCATCCTGACAGAGGAGCCTGCAGCGGCTGCCACCGCCACCAGCAGCAGCAACAGCAAAACGCAGGAGGGGGAAAGGAAAATGAAAACAAAAGGTCACCGAAGGCTTCTGCTTGTCCTGCCAGAAGCACACTTGAGGCTGCACCGGCAGAAATAATTAATGAGTCCCCGTTTCCGTGACCTCAGCAAATGGACAGGAAATAAGCTGGTATTGATTGGGCACCGGCGGGGACGGCGCCAGGGCGGAGGCCGGCGGTTTTCCTGCCCCGGGGAGGGATGGAGGGGCGTGAAGATCCAGGTGTCACAAGAAACCTGCTCCAACCTGCCCAGAGAGAGCAAGCTGCCGAAGCTGGGAACCAGCCTACCTGCCTCCCGAGGGGAAGGGCAGTTTGGGGGGGTGGGGGGGAGGGGGAGTAAGGAGGGAGGGGGGAAAAACCCTGTGCTTACACTCATCTCTCCTCACGCTGGTTTTGTGTGTTCAAATGTAAAATTACCCTGTGCCTCATGCTTCCCATATTTGAGAATCTTGCTGAGAAATTGTGTCAAGCATGGTAAGTAAGAGCTTTAAAATATTTAATCAAATATTAATTTGGCTCTGTTAAGGGACCTGATTGCCTGGGTTTTATACTGTGCCTGTATAATACGTTGCTCTGGGTCAAAGAATGAGGCTGGGTTTTTTTTTCCCCCCCTTATTTCCCAACTCTTCTGGGGGGGAAGGAATATCCCTCCCTCAGATTCAGCAGTTTGTTTCAATGCAGTCTTACACAAAAGAATTTCCTGGGTTTGTGACACTTGTGTTCACTTAAGCCAGATAAATGTTAATTTGTAAGGCTAGACGGCAGGCTGTGGCAGAGAGGAAGGAGGAAAGCTCTTGTGTGAGTACAGCCTTTCACCCTGCTGAATAAAAATGCAGAAAATAGTGGAGAAGTTTTGAACCTGAGTGTGTTGAATTTTCAAGTCCAATTACAGACAGCAGCTAAGGTGCATCAGAAGCCTGCAACCCGAGCCTGTCTCTGTGTTGTCCATAGGAGATGATGCCTGTGGTTTGCACGCCTGCAATCCGAGAACCCCGTTGACAAGAAGGCTGAGTTTACATAAATGATCCAGATTGAGACTCAGCTACCTTTCTTCCTTCTGTGGTGTAATTACAGCCCAATCTGGAGACAGCTAGCACAGCAAACAGATTTCATTTCATCCCTCACTCAAACACTAAGTGAAGTTATTTCTGTTAAATTCTCTCCTCCCTCCCTCCCTGCTCCCCCTGTGCTGCTTCCCCCATCACGCAGTTTGTTTGTCGTAGAGCGGCGTGTTGCATTCCACCGACTGCAAAATACAAATACAAACTCTCCTCTAAAAATGCTCTGCAAATCCAGCCTGCACAATGTGCAGAGTACTCTGCCTCATATCTGCAGAGACTGTACCATCATATTTTGTGTCTCATCTGCACCCTTGAGGCACGATCTTTGTTCGGGAGTCCAGAACTCGGGACTTGCATTGCTCTGGAGAATGGCTTCAACAGCAGATCCTCCTTGCTTGCACTTGCCTGATCCTTCTTGCTTGCACTTTCCTTCTCACGCCTGCCCTGGCACTTTGTCTCCTCCAGAGACTGGCACTTCTGCCTGAGTTAGTGCTGTTGCTGCAGCAGGAAGGCTGGAGGAACACCAAGAAGTGTGGCTTAGCCCAGGCGGTAGCAGTCTCAGGCATCTGCCTTAGCTAACCACTGAATATTTTTCACCTGTGAAGTTCCCTGAAGTTCTGCTAACATGAAACATGTGCTTGAAAGAAATACCTCAATTCAACCAGAGTCATAGTTCAGTTTTGGTGTGGGTTTTTTTTGGCTCTGGTTTGCATACAGCAGGAGCCATACATCACCTTCCCTTTGCCTTCTATCTATGCTCATTGGTTCATAATGAGTTAGGGCTGCAAAGGCTTGGGTCTGCTGGAGATACTCTGAGCCATCTTACCTCACTTTGTGTGAAAGAGATAACAAAGGTCCTGCAAAACTCTGTACACCTGGGGGTAGCTTTCCATGAAAGCACCATTCTATTTTTTGTACTTTTTATTAATAAAGGGAAATCAGCAAAACCAACTGAATGACCCTACTTGGTATTTCTGTCACCAGAATGCCCTGATTGCTCTTCAGGCTTCCTTTTCAAAACCAGCATGAAATCAGCATGAATTATCCCCCATCAACACACTACTAATTCTTCTTATATTTGAGATGTTTTGCCTATAATTGTTGAGAATTTGTTGTTGTCTTGTTCCCTCCAGGTGAGCTACAAGTAAAGCATTACACCCCTCTGTCAAACTCTGTGTGAATTAGTCACTGCTGGGCATTAATCTCTAAGCAGTGGTGGAACCTGAAAGCTGTCCTGCATTTCTTTTCCTCTCCTTGGTTCCTTTCCTCCATCAGGAGGTCAGAGAGAGGGAGGCCATGGTCTGGGGCATGGCTGAGGAAGGCATTCACACCATTTACTGCAGTTACCCACATAAGTATCACTTGCCCTTCTGATCTTCTCTCAGGTGTTGTACCACTCTATGGGCATCCCTGGGGTGCACAAAAAATGGGACAAGGTCCCAGCTGCTTTTTAAACCAAGCTAAATTCATCTGCAGTGGCTGGCATGGCTGTCTCTTAGGTCTGCAATGGAATGTTATTTAGCTGGCAGCTGAGTATTTCCACCTCCACAGTTGTGGCAACACTGTGCAGGGAGGTTGTTTGGAAAATGAAGTGCTCAGAAGAACAGAAATGTTAGAAGGGACTTCTTAAAGTCATCTAGCCTAACCTCCCATTTGAAGTGGACTGTTGCCAGCAGTCTGCTCTTGGAAACAACAGAGCATCCACGGGTTCCCCATGCAACCTGTCCCAGTGCTGCTCCACTTCCTCTGAAGTTTTCCTCAGGTCCACATAACTGGTGGCCATTGTGCATTATTTGTCACCTGCCACTGCCAAGGATTGTTTGGCTCTGCTGTCTTTGCCAGCTCCCTGTCCTGCAGTAGTGTGCTGCAATTGGGTTGCCTGGCAGCCTTCTCTTAGCAGCTGGAGCAGCCCCAGGACTGACTACGGAGCTACTCTGCACCATATAACCTCATGCTCAGCAGTAAACACTGGGGATGGGCTGTGGGGTGTTGCATGGTGGTCTGCTGCTTGGGCACTGTCTGGGCATCAGCTGCCTGGTGGTGATTGCTTTTGCATCACTTGGTTTTCTTCATTTTGTTTGCTTTTTTCTCCCTCCTTTCACCTATTAAACTTTAACTCAACCCACAGATTTTCTCACTGTTGCCCTTCTGATTCTCTCCCCCATCCTGCCCTGAGGGGCAGTGAGTGAGCAGCTGTGAGGTGCTCAGCTGCCACCCAGGGTGAGCCCACGGCAGTCCTTTCTGGCACCCAGTGTGGGACACGTAGGGTTCAGGATAAGGAAGCATTGGACTGCAGTGTGCTAGAGGGAATTTGCTGTACCTGTTCAGCTGTTGCTTGATTCTTCTCTCTGCAGTGTTGTTTGTTCCTTGCCTGCTCTCTGCCGTGCTCCTCTCCTGCTGTATGCAGGATTTGAGAGCTTGTGAAAGGCAGGGGTAGGGTTTTTGCAGTTTGCTGTGCCAAACCGAGCACGCTCTGGGCTGTGCTTTGCCCGGCAGAAGGATGATGAAAGCACTGGCCCTGAGCCTGATCTGCTGGCTGGGCTCTGCATTGCTGCTGTCCCAGTACTTCGGGAACCATCTCGTGGAGACAATTAACAATTGCACCTCTTCCCTCTTTTCCTCTGAGAGCCAATTTGTGGAGGAAACAAAGAGCAGTGCCTTCCTCTTCATCTCCCACGGGGTAGATGCTTTCCATCTTGTTACAACGACCTCAGGATTTTGCACATCCCTGGGTGATCAGAATGCTGACATCAGTGTGCCTCAAGAGTCTGCTCCCAGCTTTTCCCGAGGTTAGCTGACTATTTAGGAGTGTCACACAGGGATGTATCCTGAGGCAGTGTGGGGGTGGGTGGCAAGGTGCATGGAAGCAGGTATCTGGAAGAGTCTTCACCTCTGATAGTGTGGGACTTGACCCCTGAACAAGCACAAGATCCTGGTAAAGTGGCAGAACCTTTGAGAGAAGGACACCTTGGCTGTGCTGAAGGGACATGACTTCTTGCACTGTGGCAGGCCTGGCCTATGCCCCCCAAGCTCTATTCAGCATCCTCAGGGCTAGAGGGATTTGGAGACAGATGGACACCATGGCTAAGCCAGAGACCCAGCTCTCAACCATGTCAGCCACACGTATAGTCAAGAAGAAACAATGGAGGAAGTCAACTCGGTAGGCAAGGAGGAGGAAGCTTCTCCTAAGAGGGCACAGGAGGAATCAGAGAGGCAGCCCATTGTGCAGCAGAGCAGTCACAAGAACAGGAGGGGGAAGAGCCAGAAATAACCAACTCCTTATCCCCAAGTAAACCGCAAGGTATGCACAAAGATTACAGCCAGCAAGCTGGTGAGCTGGCTGCTCCTGTGCTGGGATCCTGGGGCCAACAGTCAGGAAGTAGAGAGCAATGAAACCCAAGGGGGAGTGGACTAGTTGATTTCTGGAGGCCCTTTCCAACCCAGTGCATTCTGTGAGTCTATGATAAGGAAAACCAGCAGCCAACGAGGGTCCTTACAAGAAGATGCAGATGCTGTTGAGCAGTTCCCTGGACAGTGTAGAGGGGCTGATGCTCCTGAGCCAAGTAAGGAACTTCTGGTTTGCAGTTTCAAGAATCAGGTGAGGAGTACTCCATCCAGGGTCCCAGAGGAAGCAGAGAGACAACAAGGTTTATGGATTTGGTGGCCTGGCACCCCTGCTCAGCTGGCTGTGCTTCTCCTAATGTAGCCCAGTGTGTGCCTTGCCCTGCACGCAATGAAGAGGGCAGGAGTGGCCCAGCTTTGACTTAGCATCCAGCGTGAGAGAAGTTGCTAAAAGACTGAAAAGCTTTTTGCAGTTTAATGGAGACATGGAGGAGGCATTCTCTGGAGAGGTTGAGGAATGCTGCTTGCCCCAAGAGGCCAGAGCAGCCTCCTCAGGGTTAGAACTGCGCGTGAGATCTCTGCTGCTTTTTCCTTCTGAGCAGAGAGGGTTTGAGTGTTCCTAGATGCAAAAGGCTAACTCGGGCAACTGTGTCACACAGCAGATTTATCAAGGAAGTGGCTGCTGGGTCAGATCACTGGCTGCTGCTGCTCATCAAGTGCTTCAATCTCACAGAGAAGTGAGGGATCGAGCTTTTTTATTATTCTTTGTAGTCTTCAAAGTACTTTTTACCTGCACAGTGTCTTATGAAAAATAAAGAGCTTTTCAGTCTCTCAAAGCAGTTCAAAGAAAAGAGTGTTTCCAGTTCTGGAAGTCATCTTTTCTGATGGTCTTTGCATCAAGTGATCTTTTATTTCCTTCCAGAAAGTGATCCCTAAAATGCATGAATTATTTACATCCTTAGCATCCACGTGTGTCTCTTTTAGGGCAGGCTTGCTTTTCTAGGGCTAACAGAGAGTAGCCATTAAGCTAAAATTCTGATGGCAAACACCTTTAAAATAACCAGGAAGATAAAGCACAAAGCATGCTGTCACTCGTGAAGGGGAGGGTGGCAAAGGAGTTGGCAATCGATACAGCAGAGCTTCCTGCAAACACCTTTGTTGGCATCCTCAGCCCTGGGTACTTGTGCCGTGACTCCGGCGGGGCTGCCCAATTGACAGGCACCGAGCTCAGGCAGAGGAATGCTCGGGCTCCCCCACGTGTAGGAGAATCCTTCCCTGCACTGCCTGCAGCTGATTTTCATTCCTTCCTATTTGCAAAACGCTGGTTTCAGGACACAGCTCGCGAGGGAAGGAAACCTCCTAAACAGAAACAGCGACGAGACGATTTACTTAGCAGCCTGGGAAGTGGCATTCAGCAGGTCTGAAGGGGGCTACAAGAAAGCTGGTGAGGGGCTTTTTAGGGTGTCATCAACTGGGATTTGTTAGCTGTGTGAACGTCCTTGTGAGAATACACTGCAGAGTTCATGCTTTAGAGGGAGGGGGAGAGTCTTGCTTTTCATTGGTATTAACTCAAAACTTTGATAGAGGAGTGACTGCACGAGAGGTTTTAGCACAGAGACAGGATCATGCTTGTGCAGAATTTATCCCAGTACATTGTAGAATGGCTTAGGTTGGGAGGGACCTCAGAGATGATCTACTCCAGACTCCCCACCATGGGCAGGGACACCTCTCAACTAGACTTGGCTGCTCAAGGCCACATCATAGCTGGCCTTGAACACCCCCAGGGAGGAGGCATCCACAACGTCCCTGGGCAGCTTATTCCAGAGTCTCACCACCCTTGTCCTGAAGAACTTCTTCCTCAGCTCCAGTCTAAACCTACCATCCCTCAGCTTCAAGCTATTCCCCCTTGTCCTATCTGTAGACACCCTTATGAAAAGTCCCTTTGCAGCCTTCCTGTAGGATCCCTTCAGGTACTGGAATGCAGCTCAAAAGTCCCCCCCAGAGTCTTCTCCGGGCTGAACAACCCCAGCTCTCTCATCCTATCCTCACAGCAGAGGTGCTCCAGCAGATGACTTCCATCAGCTGCAAGGTTCAAATGTTAGCAGTTACTAAATGTCAGGTTGCAAAAATGAAATGTTCTGTGGAAGTAATGAGAAAAATCAAACCCAAGTACAGATAGATTAGATTACACTGAGGTTGGGGATGTTTTCCCCCCCTCCCCTCCAGCACAACATAAACACTGCTTTTAAGCAGCTTTCCTCTCTGCCGATGAGTGTGATGCTTTCTATATGGGACACCAGCTTGAGCACGATTAGGAGATGAAGCCTATCCCCTCTTGGCTAGTTGTGATGAAAGCTCTCCAACTTGCACATTGTGTCTGACCACTTCTTCATTCACAGCATGTGCCCATCGAAAACTGTTTGCTGTTTGCAGCATTTCAGCTGTACTATTTATAAGCTGGTTGAACAATGCTAACCAGAGGCAGTAAAAGGTGTGCATTTCATATGCAAATCGCCAGCAATCATTTTCTACAATTACACTTAGTTGCTTGCATCATTATTTTCAGCAGCAACATTAAAAAAAGAGAAAGGAGGGGAAAAAAACCAAGAGGGGTCTTAGCAGGAGAACATTACAGCAAAGAATTGTCTGTATTAGGCACTTTTAATCAGTTGTGTGGCTTTTGTCAGCCTATGGGAGTTAATTTGTTAGTGTGTTCTATCAGTGCACAGAGATTATCCCTACCTCTGCTCAGGTGCTGCACGCTCACAAGGTGGAGAGGGTTTTTAGATGTGCTAAGAGAAGCTATTTTTGCAGGGAAACAATCAGATCTTAAGCATCTAGTATTTACTGAAGGCTGCTGCTGCTGAAATATGGTCACATTAGCAATGACTGGAAGGATCTCTTACACAGATCTCTATGAAAAGTAATTGGGTTTGATCAGATTCTTTTGGATTTTGATCACATTCCATTGGAGTTTGATCACACTCTGTTAATGGTTGGGCCAAGCGAATCCTTCCAACCTGGCACCCTGTGATTCTGTGTGATGCTGTGCAGTAACAAACACTAAGCAGGTGAGGATTTCTGGTCTTACAAGCCCAGGTCCCCACACCTCTGGGATTTTATCAACAAATACTAAGCAGGTTGTGAGGTTCAGTTCTTACAAACCCAGGTCCCCACACCTCTGGGATTTTATCAACAAACACTAAGCAGGTTGTGAGGTTCAGTTCTTACAAACCCAGGTCCCCACACCTCTGGGTTTTTATCAACAAACACTAAGCAGGTTGTGAGGTTCAGTTCTTATAAACCCAGGTCCCCACACCTCTTGGTTTTTTTGTTAGATCAGTCCAGATTAAACTTTCTCAGTTTCAAAGGCAAATTTCTCTTGGATAAAAATGTATTCACTGTTTAAATTCTTGAAGTTTTAAGTTCTTCTGGAGGTGTTCAAAAAGGGATTGGACGTGGCACTTGAAGCCATGGTTTAGTAGTCATGAGGTCTTGAGTGACTGGTTGGACTTGATGATCTTTGAGGTCTTTTCCAACCTTATTGTTTCTATGATTCCATGATTACTATAAGGTATACTAGGATTACTGTAAGGTATGATTACTATAAGGTATGCTAGGATTACTATTAGGTATGACTAGGTTATAACCAGATGGGTTAAAGTATCTGGTAGCCATGGACCAGAGATCAGAAGGGAAGGTTCCCAGCCACCCAAAGGAATAGTTCAGGAGTAGCTTCCCAATAGCAATGAGGTTAAAGACCCCAAAGGAAGATCAGTAGCTGCTGCTAAGATGGTGCTGTGCTTGTGAAAGGGATTGGCCATGAGGGAAGCAGCTGGGACTCCAAAACCCTACCAAAGCTGTTTAGTTTCAGGGTTCTGAAACAAAGAGGTTTCCTTCCAGAAGGATTTCTACAAGCTGAATACTGCTACTTCCAGTTAAAAAAAGAGAGAGAGAAAGAAGGCTTTACATAGAAAAAAATAAACCCAGCAAAGCCACCAAGTTCTCAAAGAAAGCATTTTTCTGTATTGCTTACCAGTTCTGTTTTGTTTCAATGCTGTAAATATTTGAGCTTGGGTATCTTAATGAGGTATGAGGCCATGCAGCAGGTCCAAAATGTCACTTCTCAATGTAATGGGCAGGACATGGAACCGAGTATTGGTAAGCACAGGGAGGAGTGTGTGCTGTTTGCACTTGCCTGGGAGACGTGGCCGTGTGAAAAGAAAAGGCTTTCCACGCTGTATTTACCTTTGTTTTTTTGGACACAGGACAGCAATTTGAGAAGCAGCCCGTGGTGGGATAAATGTTTGCTGGTTCCGAGTTAGTTCTGGTGTAGCTAATACAAAGAGTGTGCGTTAAGTGAGCGTTCCTCCCTTTTTAAATGCAAAGCTGTGAGATGGCATACAATGGCACAGCTCTTGGCTGAACTAACTGCAGGCAAGAACGGGGCTGCATTGCCAAGAGATTAAAAGAGGCTTATGTTTCCAAGAGTGAAATTGCTCAGATTTGTCAGTTTTTAAACAGTTATGGATGCAACTGATGCATAATAAACTGCTGCAGAGCAGAAGGAGATCTTTGGTTGCTCACTGGGTTCGTTACTCTATTCTTGAAGCTCCTTTACATTTCCCTTCTACTCCGTCTTCCACTGCAGCTTTGATCTGATTTTCATTTTAAGCTTTTATATCAAATTCTCCTTCCTTTGGTGCTTGACTGTTACATATCTGCTGTCTTGCCAGTGTGCTCTGGTGCTGCTTCAGGCTGGGAAAAGGAATTTTTATAATGAATGTTCATGGCTTCAAACCTCTTCTACTGTGAGCTGAAGTGTAAGATTTCCACCCCGCGTGCTCTTGGAGACAAACTGGTTTGTTGTGGGTTCTCTATTTTGATATCCTTGATTCAGCAAGAAGCACAGTTAGGATGTTTCCTGCCCATCGCTGTGAAGTCTGTCTGGAGGGCAAATTTGAGAGGTTTCCAACACCATCTATCATTGTCCTGAAGAACAAGATGTAGGTTTGTTTAAAAAGAAAGACAAGAGGCTTATGTAACAATTCTGTTTCTCAGAGAGGGGAGGAAAAAAGCAATTATATTAACTGGCATCAAAACCAGTGTTTCCCACCCAGTTGCTGGCAGACAACCCTCCGACAGTGCTTGCAGCCACAGGAAGTTTAAAAATACAAATGAAGCTCAGGTGCCTGCCACTGTTCTTCTCTGCCAGGGTTATAGCAATGTATGGCTATTGCCTGCAGGACATTGCTTGTTCAGTACTGCTGCCTGTGGGCCCACAGGACTCCCAAATACTCCTGTGCAATATGTCCATACATGTCCTTTAGTGAGAGACATTTTAGGGTGTCAAGTAGTGATAGGACTGGGGAAAAAGGAGCAAAACTAGAAATGGGTAGATGCAGATTAGGAACAAATTCTTCACCATGAGGGTGGTGAGAGACTGGCACAGGTTGCCCAGGGAGGTGGTGGATACTCCATCCCTGGAGGTTTTGAAGGCCAGGCTGGATGTGGCTGTGAGCAACCTGACCTAGTGTGAGATGCCCCTGCCCATTGCAGGGGGGTTGGAACTGGATGATCCTTGAGGTCCCTTCCAGCCCTGACAATTCTATGACTAGTCTGGCTGGCAGTGTGTGAAGCTGGTTATCATGTTTGCCTTATTTGCCATCAGGTATTTCTGGTTTCCTAAACATTGAATTGCAGACCATGTTTCACTGCAAAGCAGATTTGTTCATTGGACTTGTTTTGGGGATTTTTTTAATGGCACTTCAGGACATGGTTTAGTGGTCATGGTGGCCTTAGGTTGACAGTTGGACTCAATAATCTTATGAGTTCTTTTCCAACCAAAACGATTCTAAGATTCCATGACTCTCATTTTATTATTCTATGACTCAGATTCCCTGAAACTCCTAAAAATCACTTTGGTTTTTAAACTTAATCCAAGGCAGAAGATTTCAAAACCTGTGTGCTCTCTGCTGGGCTTTTTGCAAACCTGTTCAGACTCTTTGAAGTTTATTTATATCAAATACACACCTAAGTAATTTAAGGTGAATTCTAAGCTCCCTCATTTAACCACCTGCCCAATTTTGGTGAGTCAGTGCTTGACTCCTGACAATGCACTCAGGGTGTAAAGAGTTCAGCTGGATACCTGACTTCCCTGGAGAGGGCAACCCAGCCCATTTGAACCCTGGCCAGCACCCAGGAACCCACAGCCAATATTATCCGCCCTCCACTAGGCAGTGCCCAGGGTGAAGCACCCTTCCAGTGGCAGCTTCCCAACCACATGTGGGTAAAGAAATCATGCTGTGCTCCATGAGACAACTGCTGGGCTCTGAGCTGCCTCACCAGTGTGGACACCCACCTCTGTCTGTTGTGGCCAGCAACATGGGAATCACCAAAATTCATTCTGAGAGCAGGCAGAAGGAAGCCTGGTTACTGGTGGGGGCTTGTCTTTTTAAGCAAGGGGCTTCTTTTCCCAGTCAGGTCTTGATGTAAAATGCATGTGAGTTGCAAGGGCCTGGCTGAGGACACCAGAGTGTGTTCACCACTAAGGCTGCTTCTCCATTTGCTTTCTTTCTGGACCCAGTGACACTTGTGTCTGGCAGCAAGGTGGCCTGTTTTTAAGATGTGTGGCAGAGAAAAGTGATAGACGACATCCTGGTACCCTAGCAATACTTTTTACAGAATCAAACTGCCAGAATTCTTTGGTGCTGAAAGTGCTTTCAACATCTCATGTCACGACTCTGCCTACTGAGTGCTGTAGGCTATTGCAAGGATCTGTAAGAAGTCTTGCTGAAGGTTTTGCATTAGAGTCATGCTTATTCCAGATTTATGTGGCACAGGAAGCAAAAAGGCCTCTAAATTTAGGCTCATTCTTCTGCTCTGTGCTGCTGTACCAGCCTTCAGCATACCGAGATGTTCTGACTCCCAGCTCAGGCCTGCAATGAGCACTGCCAGCTCTGCCACCTCCCTGGCAGCCACCGTGGTTCCTCACCGCTGTCCAGAGGAATCTTTAGCTGACTAGATCCTTTGAACTGGCACAGAGAGGATATTGTCCAAGGGGAGGGTCTGGCATCTTGCAGATTCTATGGTTAGATGTTTAAGCATCCTCCATAGGCCACCCTTATAAAGCCGCATACAGCTGCAAGCAGCGCTTTCAGCTTTCCAGGGGCTCAGAACACATCATCTTGCTGGTGGCAATGGCTAAAGTCTGGTTGGAGTTTGCTCAGGTGAGTAATGGCCCACTGTACTTGAGAGCAATGGTGATTTTTTACCTGAAGAGTTCTCTTGCTGGAGCACCACAACTCCCCTCCCCGGTGACCCGGAATCTTCCAGAGATTGCCGCAGTGCCACTGAGTGGTTTTTGAGCCAAAGGCATGAAAGGGGAGGGGGAAAAAATGAACATTTGAATAAATGACTTGTGTAGCACAAGTTCAAATGGTGAAAAAAAATTGGGACTTGTCTGGCTGGGAAGCCAATCTAAGCTTGCTACCTGCATTGCCTGGAGACAACTTGGCTGGCTCCCTTTGCAGTGAATGCTGTTACTGCAACAATATGCTTGTGCTTCTTTATGCTTAGCTGAGGCCCTTCAGGTCTCCTCCTGGGCTTGGGTCCCTAGTAGCTACAGTGCCTCGGGCCAGCACTATAGAGCAGAAATGAGGTGGAGTTCAAACTGGCAAGCATTTTCTCAAGGGCTCTGAAATTGGGTTTGGGATTCCACTGAGTTGCTTTTGCCTTATGGTTGCTTTTCCCTAATCCCACTTAGTGGAGCGTTCAAGTAAAACCCAACTGAGATCTAGCACTACTTAGCAGCTGGGCCAGGTGTTAAAATGTGGTACCCTTTAAGTAAACCTTCAGTTAGCCTCACAATAAAGGGAGGGGGCAAATCACAATGTAAACTTCAGTCTTCCTAGTGCTAACAGACTCCAAAGTTTCAGGGAGGTGATCTTCATCTCTACAGAGTGAAGGATCTGCTAACTGCAGTACACTTGTTAATGAAATGAATCCTTCATTCAAGTGATTCATGCAGGAGTTACAATGCTGGGAGTTCCTGTTTTGAAGGGCTCCTTTAAGCAGCTGGCTATTAATAACAATAATAAAGAGAGCAGTCAAAGTTAAAATCAACAAACTATTAGCTGTTAGGGTTGTTCATGAATGACTCTGGAAACCTGCTGAAAGCCCTGAGTGCCAAATTTAGAAAGAGCAACATAAGAACGAAATTTTACACAACTGCTGCTGCAGGGAGCACTGAAGATCTGAAACACTGAAGAGGTTTGGGTTTTTAAGAGCCATTCTTTTCATTGTGCAGTTCTGAGGAAATAGGAAGCACCTAGGAAAGTGCTAAGTTATTTATGGGGCAGAAGATTGATCTGATTTCTTTTCCAGACAGGTAATCGATTTGCAGGGGTTTATATTTGCTTTAATAAACCACAAGCAAACAACCCCCCCACATCCCCCACCCAACAAAACCCAACCAAACAGAAAAGTCAACCAAAACCAACCAAACCCAACCAAACCCCGCCAAACAAATAACCCCAAACAAAAACCTAGGCTGCTTCTAGTGTGCTTCAGTTGCAAAGATCAGAAACAGAAGGTTTATCACAGAGTGTTAGGGGTCGGATGGGACCTCTGGAGACCATCCAGCCCAACCTCTCTGCCAAAGCAGGATCACCTAGGGCAGGTGACACAGGAACACATCCAAGTGGACTTTCAGCAGTCTCCAGATTGTTAAATGCACAGCAGTTCCCAGAGCTCTTACGTTCCACTTGCCCATTTACTTGCCTGGTGTGTACTGTCCTTGCCACTTCTACTGCATACCTGCTGGAATCCCTCACCCTTCACGGCAGGGTGCATCCTCACCTGTGTTTTTAAACAATAAATGGCTTTTATAAAGCACCTTTAGACGAGGACCTTTCACTGGGGGGGGAAGAAAAAAAAGAGGAACTGAAACAATATAATTGAAGCACTTGGCTGTGTGCTTTTATTACAAGGCAAAATGAATCTGTTGGGCAGGAATGGCAGCAAAGCAGCCGAGCTGATTGTGTAAAGTAAAACATTTCATGAGAAGCTGTCAAGTTTTGATATGTTGCTAATTCAAGAGTCGTTAGAGAGAGCCAAAAAAGCGAGAATTGCCATAACTGGCCAGAGGTTAGGAATCCAGACTTCCCCTCTCCCACTTTTCCTATGTATTTGTTCATCTTTGGGGAACTGTTTGTTTTTCCACAAGCTGTTAGCAGAAAGGGCACGTAGGATTTGCCAGCCTCGCGTAGCGTCTACTGTGCTCCTGTCAAATTCAGGGGAGATAAAAATCTACAAGGATAGTTAATTAAAGGAGCACGTGATCCCTCTTTTATAAATCATCGCTGCCATCCGCTCCCCACATGTGAAGAATGGGAACAGTCTCTTGTGAAATCGGTGCTGGAAAAGAGCATCAACTCTTTAAAGCTTGGATGTGAATTAAACCAACTGACTTCAGTTCAGGGTTTGGGTTTTTTTTTTTGCAAGTACAGGCTCAAGCCTCAGACAGGCACCGAACGACAGCCTTTTCCCTTGGCAATAGATGCAGAAATCCATGTTAATGCTGCTGCAGCCAGCTCTGGGCTCCCCAGTTCAGAGAGGGCAAGGAACTACTGGAGGAAGTCCAGTGGAGACCTACTGAATAGGGGACTGGAACATCCACCTTAACAGGAGAGTCTAAAAGACATGGAGCACACTGAGGGGACATTAATGCTGTGTGTCTGAAGGGTGTCAGGAGGATGAAGCCAGACTTAGTGGTGTCCAGTGACAAGGCAAGGGGCAGTAGACACAAATTGGAATGCAGGAGGTTCCAACTAAACATAAGGAAAATCTTCTTCACTTTGAGCATGGCAGAGCACTGGACCAGGCTGCCCAGAGAAGCTGTGGAGTCTCTGCCTCTGGAGATTCCAAACCCACACGGACGTGTTCTGTGTGATTTGCTTTGGGTGATCCTGCTCTAGCAGGGCAGTTGCATTAGTTGATCTCGAGAGGTCCCTTCCCACCCCCATCCACGCTGGGATTCTGTGCAAGACAGGCAGCACTTCCACGGGTGCCTCCAGCCAGCGCTGGCAGCGCCGGCGGCCGCGGGAGCAGCCGTCCCCGGCCGGGCGAGTGGCCCGCGGGAACTACGTGCGACTGTCGCCAGCGATTTGCGCGACTCTCCTCGCCTTTCCCCACGCACCGGCGGCGCGGCTGCCCCGGAGCACAATCACGGGGCACGATGTATTTACAGGCTCCACGGCCGATGCTCAACCACGGGCTAGGGAGCCACCGGGGTGGCCTCTCCGCTCGCCCGTCCGCCTCGGGATGAGTCGGCTGAGCTGACCGGGCGGGCCCGGCTGCCCACAGCCCCGAGCGGCGGCGAGACACGAATGGGCCCGTGGGCAGCTGCCGTCTCGAGGGGTGCTGCGGGGCTACGCGGCCACGTGCTCGCCGCCCCCAGTCACCGGGCACGGTGTGTCCCTTCCGCCGCCCCCGCTTCCCGCCCGGTGGCCGCTCGGTGCCCGGCTGCCGGGGAGGGCAGCGCACGCGCACACCTGCTCCCGCTGCTGCCCGCGTGCACGTGCGCGGCTTACGGGCGCCGGAGCCGCGGCCACGCGAGTCCGCGGCCGCCGCTGCCACCTTGGCCCCCGCTAGGCCGAGGGAGCGATTCCACGCGGCGGCCGCCCGCGGCGAGCGTGCCGCCGCCCACGGTCCCCGTCGCCCCCGCTCGCGTCCCCGAGCTGTGTCCCCACGTGCGGCCGTGGCCGCCGCGCTGCCCGCGGGTGCCGGAGGACGGGAAAGGGACATCGCGGCGCGGGCGGTGCCCAGCCGTGGCGGGGGCTGGCAGCGCGGCGCCGAGTGGGCGGCGGGGGCGGAGGGGTCTCCAGTGGGAGCCGCGCGTCCCCAGTGGCAGCGCCGGAGAGGGCGAGGGGTGGGGAAGGAGGGGGAGGGGGGAGAGCGGCCTGCTCCTCCCCCCTCCCCTCCCGCCTCTGCCCCTGCCCCGGGGCGGCGGGTGGCGCTGGCCGCGGCGGCTCGGGGCTCAGTGTCCTTGTGCGGAAATGACACACGGTCCCGTCACGTCACGCGAGAGCGCAGCGCGCGGACCCTCGCACACAAAGAGCGGGGGGGGGGGGAAAACGCGGGCACCAGCCACGGCCGCTCCAGCCGCCCCCCCCGCCGTCCCGGGGCTCCCGTGCCCCCGCGCACAGCCGAGGTAAGTCCCGCTGCTCGCCGCTCGTCGGACGGGTGGCGGGAGGGGTCCCGCTTTCGGGCGGCCCTCGGCGGGGAGCGCCGCCCCGGTGGGTAGGGGAGGAACGGGGACGGTGGAGCGGGGGGCGCGCCGGCGAGAGCGCTGGGGAGCGGGAGGCGCGGGGCCAGCCCCTCCTCCCGGCGGCGGCTCGGGGCCCCCCTCCCCAGCCGCCACCGCTCTCCCTCGCGTCCCCTCCGCCTCCCCACGCCTCCCCGGGGCGCGGGCTACTGGGGACGGGGGGTTCTTTGTTCGTTGCGTGGAACGTTGCTATGGCGCGGGGCGCGCCCGGCTCGACTGCCTCCATCTGCGGGGCGAGGTGGGGGGGGAAGGAGGAGGCGGAGGAGAGGGGAGAGTGGAACGGTCACGCCGCCGTCACCTCCAGCCTCACCTTATCCCCTCCCCCTCCCCGCCTCCCCCCGCGCCGGCCACATAGATCCGCCCGGGCAGGGTTCGGACCGGAAGCACCAACCGCGGCCGCCGCCGCCTCGGGCTCGTGGGTCTGACCGCGGAAGCGGCCCCGGCCGCCGCGTGCGGGGCGCGCGGGGCGTCCTCACCGCAGCCTCCGCCCCCCCCGGGCGGGGCCTCGCCGCCGCGCCGCGCTCACACGTGGCGGACGCCGCTGCCGCCGCCCCTCCGCGGGGAGCCGTGGAGGTGCAGGGGGCGGAAGGGAAACCTCGGCGGTGCGGTGCGGTGAGGGCTGTCAGGGAGTTGCGCCCCCCGACAGCCGGTACCGTCTTCCCCCTGATCCCCCGTGGTACCGCCTCCGCCCCCACCTCACGCCGAGGCGCCGCGCGGTGCCTCCTCGGGACCCCGTGGGGCAGCGTGGGGCCACAACAGGGCTGGAGGCGAGCTCCGGCTTGGTACAAGTGTTGGCAGTAGCTCGAGTGGTGATCCTGGGGTTCTGGGGGATCGGGCACTGCGGGGATCAGAGAAGGCCAGCGCGGGCGGCCGCCGCAGCCCAGTTTGCCTTCTGCCTCTGCACAGTTCGTCCTCTGCCCACTTCACCCACTGCCTCTGCCCAGTTCACCCTCCACCTGATTTGCCCTCTGCCCAGCTCGCCCGCTGCCCCTGCCCGGTTTGCCCGCTGCCTCTACCCTACTTTCCCCTGCGCTATGTCCACACAACCTTTTGTAAATAGAAGGGAACAAACTCTGAACCAGCAGAATGCGAGCCGGCGGCGGGCCAGCAGCCATGTGACAGCTTCCACATAGCCTTGACGCAGTCCCAGAGCTTTTTGGATTGAGGTTGGGGGTAGAATTTGCTGCTGCCACCTATTAAAAACCAGGGTATGCCCAGCCCCTAGGGCAGAGACATTTAAGCAGGGAAAGAACAGCCTTTCCTCTGCGTCTGGCTGATACCTAGTCATCAGATTCTGAGTTTATGTGAATGACTGCATCTATATAAAACAAAATGAGTTGCCAATATATGTTGGTGCATTTTCCTTTTCTCCCCTGCTAAATCAGACTCGGCACTGGACTAGTGTCACTTTTTAGTTTTGCTATTTATTATCATAGCTTAGGTGAGCCCAGTAGTTACAATTTGTCTTGGTTTTTAATTGTCTGCAGGAAGTTCAGGTGGAACAGTATTTTAGAAGAGTGAGGAGAGACAAAATGAAGCATTGAGGAAGACAGAATGTTCCTAATAGACCAGGGGGAAGACACCTAATTGAAGCAAAACAAAACTGACACATTAATGCTGGCCATAAACTGGGTTAGTCTTTTACTGCAGAATTCAGTTGGTGTTTGATAAACTCTGGGGGATAGCTTGAGAATGCTTCAGCTTTAGGCGAGTTGTGGGAAAACTGAGAAGAGCCATTTGGGTTTTTTTTTTTCCCTTTTTTAACTGGAAACTGCATCTGCAGATGTAACTAAAATGAAATGAAAAAAAAAAGACCCAAATTGAGAACATGCCCTGAAAGTCCTACTGGCAAAATGCCCCTGTTGCAGGCTGTCTTCAGTGAAGTCTTGAGGCTTCCTGTCCTCCTCCACATGGCAGCAAAGGAGGTTTTCAAACTATGTTAAGTATAGGGATTTTATTGTCCATAAAGGGTAATGCTTCCAACTACATCTGCTGGTGCTTTCAAAAATACCTTTTTTTTTAACTCCCCCCCCCCTTCTTCAGAGTTTTAGGACTTGTTAAACATGTATTTATAGTTGGAACATGATTGTAATGTTGGGATACTGTTTGCTAAGGTATTTCGTGTTTCAAACGTTGGTACTGGATGTCAAGAATAAATGTGACTCCCAAACTCCGCTCCTGTCACTAGCAGCCAGCTTTCAAAACTGACAGGACAGAAAGATCTGCTTTTGGTGTTCTTTGTAATGTGCATTTCTTGTTCACTTAACCGAGGCAAAGGTTCCTATTTCACAGCTTATTTAAGATGGGGAAGTCAATTTGAAACCAGTTATCTTTGTTGTTTTTAATTTAGGTGCTTTCATGAATCAGACCTCCTTAACCTGCTGCTTTCTTGAGTAGCTTCCCAAGCCTTCTCCACATTCTCTGCTCATGGAACTCAGAAGGAAACCTGACTAAATATGTACAAACTAGTCAGGTGCACAAATCAAACAATACAGATCTCTCCCCCTCCCATTTTCTGTCTCCTTTAGGTGTATCTGTACCATTAGTAATGAATGCTTCAGGCAGCATCCTGACAGTGATGTTTTTGAGTGACTTGCTTGCGCTGAGCGTCGCAGCAATGAGCATGGTGATGAGAGCTTCAGCAGTAGAGAGATAGAGGGATACATAAATAGAAATTAAAAATACTGATGTAAATGCAAACCAAACCCAAACAAAAAGCCCCAAACACACACAACAAGTCCAAACAAAAAGACCAGAAAACAAATTAGCATTATTTTGTTTTATTGAGGTGACCTTGTCAAGACTCTGTGATACTTCAAGTGGAATCAGTGGCCCATGGAACTGAGCAAGAAGGCAAACATTGCCTCTAAGGAATACATTTCATGGCTCAGTTTTGGAGTGGTATTTGTGTGCAATCCAGTTGAATTGAATTGGAGTTGCATTGTTTCTTACAAATTGAAGGAATCAAATGTACCCTGAGGATAATTGCCATGCTGAAATTATTGAACCCAGTGCTACAGCTAGGAAGTAAAAGATGTGGATTCCTTGGCTCCTAAAGCAGAGCCCAGAACTCCCAGTTCTCGAGGCTTGCTTCTGCAGCCCAGCAGGAGAGCATTTGGAGAGGCAGCCTGGAAAGCAACATGCCCCCCGAGTAGGAGGCAGCTCCTGGGCAGCCTGAGCCTGCCTTCAGCCCTCTCTCCTCCTGGGACTGCTGGGCTGCGTGTTGAGAATGGATGTTTGCTGTCCCGGTTTCAAAGCATTATGCAGGAACTGTTTTTACTAAAGCATGAGGAGGGACAGTATTTTGTGGCATCAGTGGGCAGTTAGAGCACTGTGTGACAGGGCTGCTTCCACCCACACCTGCTTTTAGGACATGGGCATCCCTTGGGAAGCATCTGTCGCTTGCTGTGGTTATCCACTTTGTGTTTCCTACGAAACGGAGACAGAGACCCAGAAGCAGGGAGCAGGGCCCCAGACACTGGGCTGTCTGGGGAGTGTCTTAACCACTGGACTGATTAATCACGTCACTTGCTGAGGGTGAGCAGATACACAGCAGTTTTGGCTGGCTCTGGGTAGGCCACACTAATTATGCAGCATAATGCCGTTGAAGTTTAGTGATGAAGTCCTGTTGCATGAAGGCATGTGTGAGAGGAGGGGCTGCTTTCAGCTGTTAAACAGCAGCTCAAGGTATAGAACTTGTGAAGTTTAGCCAGTTTGGCCTCATGAGAACATCAGCTTTTCAGGCATTTCCCTTATTTATTTAACTTTATTAGGTTACCTGTGCTTTAAGAGCAGTGCTGTATCTTCCACTGCAAGCTGAAAGCAAGGGAATCCTCCTATTATTATTATTATTATTATTATTATTATTATTATTATTATTATTATTATTATTATTATTATTATTATTATAATACATATTTCATGTTCCTGGCAAGCACATGTATCTTATCTTTGACCAAAATGTAAAGCACAATTCACTACTTCAGAAGCAAACAGCACTCAGGTAGAATACTTCCCACTGAAGCCTCTGAGTTCTGTATATGAAGCAATGTACCACCATGAGGCTTCCAGAGGGATAAATTAAGTCCACAATGTCTAACCCCCAATATTTTTATCATCCTTAGAGTCAGCTATGAGGAATTAGGGGCATTTCTTCCAATCTCCAGGAAGGGGCTAAAATATTTGGTGGGTGATGTGCAGTCAAGAGGCAGCACCTACACATTTACCTCGCGTTAAGGAACTGAACAGTGCAAATGTTGTGCAAGCAGTTAAATTACAAGTAGCAAACCTCCATAAAACTGATAACAGGCATTCTTACTGTATTAGGGGATATTAGTTAAGCTAATGATTCATTTACATTTGTAATTATAATGACTATTATGAAATCAGAATGACTTTCCACATCCAGCCTGCTTACACTTCCATGCTTTTCTACATGCAATTTTTTCCTACATGGTTTTCAGGTTAATTTTTGTCTTCAGTTGTTGGAACATCCTGCATTGTAGATGAGAGTTGGAAGAGTAAAGAGTGATTTATGTAGTTATGAGCAGCAAAACAACAGTTTGGAGGTTTTCTTCATTGATATTTTTGTACAGCATAATGGTTATTTTTTTGGCCAGTCCAGGTGGAAATACAAAGTTTTTCAGCTAAAAATGTGGACATCCAGGTGGTTAGGCTACAGCATCAATCAAGTTGGTTAGGGTGAGGGTCTGGCCCTTGCAGTAGCTGCTGTTGGTGTGTTCTGGGATCCTCCACCCAGATCTCCTCTCACCAGAACACAGCATTCACCGCGGCGTCAGGCGGTAGCCCAGCAGGATGGATCTGCCAAGGCTGCTTGCTCTGCTAGTCACGGCTGCAGACCTGGGCTCCCAGCTTCAGCACAGGGTGTTCATTCCTTCCTAGAACTAGCTAAATGCTGCCCTATAGATAGCACTGACTCAGTGGTGGCTAAGGATGGTAAATACATATATATTCTGTTTGGAAAACAGGCCTATAATGTAGGAATACGTATGTGTGTATACTCAGCAGGAAAAGGAACAACTGCCAGGTGCTGGCTTTGCTGAATGGATTGCTTACTCTATTTCATTTTGCACTACTTTGTCCTGAGTTCTTTTAAGCCTTTTTTTGACTCCAGCTTTGTTTATTCTCACAATCTGGGCCAGAATGCTACCTCAAACCAGATTTTGACGCCGCTGCCTCTTCTCAGAGGCAATAATTACTATTCATGAGTACTGATTCACTGCAAACGGTATTTGGAAGCATCTGCAGTGGCTGATCTTTAGCAGACTTTAAACAATAAATGAAAACAAAAAGACAAATAAAAAAGACAGTTAACCTTGCATCAGTGTGCAAGGACATGCTCACCCACACAGGCTTTCCCCCTTCCCACAGCCCCTGATTTCCTGTGGAAGCCATGATAAAATTGTTCTGTGTCTGCTCACTGCTTGCTTGTGAGTCTGTTGCTACCCAGTTTTGAAGCCAGGTGATGGTGTGCAACAATGAGAAGCTTCATGCAGTGGCTGAACCAAGCCAATAGCTTGCTGGTATGACAGACTTTAATTCCTCCTTCCCATCCCAAACCTTGTGCATGCTCCAGAGCTGGGCCCAGTTGCTTGCCCTACCCTTTGTTGCTCTGAATTAGAAGGAAATTAACCCAGCAAAGAAAGAAGTGAATTGTTTCCTGTCTGCTTACCAAGCTGGAGAAGCTCACTGAAGGTTAAGGTGGGCACCCATGCTTGACTGGGGGAGCAGGTGGGACTATGAGGCAGGAAATCAGAGGGACAGATGAATCCTGTCTCTTGACAGGAGCTGTTATATCTGCTTCAATTTCATATAATGCCTCAGTTCTTAGTAATCTCACAAAGACAGGAAACCAGATAAGGAGACAGAGAGATTACTGGGGCTCCCAACAAGGGAAAGGTTGGAGCTCAGGCTTTGTTTGACACCAAAGAATTCAAATATGAAACCCAGTCTTCCTTGGCCTCATTAATTCTGATGCTGGGTTTGACTATTTGATTTTAGTTGTATTCTGGCAGGCAAAAAAATTAAAGCAAAACAATAACACTTTGTTTCCAATCTGTGAAATAATGAGTGCTGATTTTAATGTCTGACCTGGGTTTGGGTAACTTTGGGCTTCCTGATGTTACCTCATCAACCAGGGTATGTGTTTTGCTTTATTCTTCACATTTTTTCCCCCCTCCAGTGTGGCTATTCAGATCCTCATTTATCTTCCCCTTCCAGGTTGCTTGTGTCAGAGGAATTCTCCTAAGGCATTCTTCCTATTCTAATAGCAGGAATAGCAAGAGTTAGAAAGAAAATAGAACTCCCTATGTCCCCTCCTGAAGTGTTTTGTGCAATCTTTATAGTCTTCCCTTCTGGCTCTTTGTTTGCCATCTTTTGGTGTTCTGCTGTGATAGAGCAGTCTGGGATTATCTGGGAAACTGTTTTGATTGCCATTACAGAATATAATGTAGTCATATTGGCTGATTTTCTTACTGTCACCTCAGGCCATCAGAAAAGACTCTTGTGTCACATTTCTTGAGCACTGGCATGTGTTGGTCTTGCACCCCATCCCCCAGAGCTAAGCCTGGTGTACTGTAAGAAAGATTTAGTACTGTCTGTTTTTCCTGAGATCCAAGGGAACTTTCTGGGGGTGCTGTATGAAGTACACTGTCCTAGGATTCTTCATGAAGAGCTGTAGTGACTGTGGCTAAATTCATAAATACTGCTGAGTTAGTAAGGTTTAGTATTGACCCTCGTCAGTGCTTGTCAGGTGGGTCAGAAGCTGGTGGGGGCCCCTTAATTTCATGCTGTTATTTCTCTGCTGAGTTTGTGTCTTGCACTTCATGATTAGTTTTCCTTCTGTGATGACTTCAGGTCATCCACAATGCCAACAAAACCCCATTGGTCACTCACAAGAATTAGTGACTTGGTAGATGATGGAGAGTTTAGTACAGCTAACTTCCACTTGCATTCTTCCAAGATACTTTATAGAGAAGGTTAAAATAACCTCTACTGTCCTCCATTCCAGAAAAAGACAGACACTTTTAAATGCTTTCCTGGCTGTCATATATTTGTCTGCAGTAGAGTTTGCATGTTTACAGGTCTCTAGATGGCCATGGAATGTACTGAAAAGAGCTAAGTGTTGCAAATGTTCAGACTGGAAATTGTCTGTGGGCTGTTAATGCCTACTGGCTGTAGGTAAGAAGCAATTATAAAGGCAGATGTAGGTATTTCCTGACTCCAGAACACACTGACACTTACTTTTGTCTGGTTTCTTTTGTTCCTTAGTGAGATAGAAGATGAATTCAGCTGAAATCACTGATGATGATGAAGGTAAAATGCTGTACTTTGTCACCTGACACAGAATGCATGTGGAGCAAGAGAGATGGCATTTATGGTTCCTCAACAGCCATCTAAAATACACCATTATCTTTGTTATTCATTATATTTTCTGCTCTGCATCCTTCCTCCCCCTCCCCAAAAAATCCTCCTACTCTAATTGTATTACTTTAGACTCTTGTTTGGGGGAGAAGCTGTCATTTACTTGATGACTGAATGGTTCTAGCATTAGAAAAACTTGACTTTGGGGTGGCATCAGCATCCAGTTATCATACAAGTCATTAACACCCCCCACCCCCAACTGAAACAATTGGTTCTCTGAAACACATTTCCATGACAGAAAAAGCAGCCCCCAGGAGGTTGTTTTCAGGGTGTCATGGGCTTCTGGAGAGAGTGCCTGATCTTTCTAAACCTTCTCTTCTTCCAGTAAAAATCCCTACCAAAACTACTGTGAAAGTAGAGACAGAAAATGAAGATGAAGCTCTGGACTGCTCAGTGACCTCCAGATCTGCTGAGAAACACTCACTGGATGGCACAGTGACCTGCCTGCAGGATTCCAGCAAGCGCAAACAGACCTCACTTGGTTGTGATGGTTCAGGGAGCCAGCAGGATCTCTTACCCAGCGTGAAGAAAAGACGCTTTGCACAAGAGGTGACCTCTCTAGCTGTGACTCCGTGGTTTTGCTGTCCATGTTTCACAGGCTAAATTGATGGCTGCTGTAGGCAAAATGCAAGTCATGTAACTGGGCCAGCAGTAGTAACGAGTTTGAGGCAAATACAGCTCTTCTGAGCCCGGTTTATAGGCATCACTTGTCTGAGTGTTTCTTTCAGTAACACGGGAGCAATCACAGATATGAAATGCAGCTCCAGGTGAATTCATTCATGTGGAGCATGTTTGTGGGCTCGGTCAGAGAGCGTAGCAGCAGGTAGTGGTTTGGATCCACTGAGCGTGGCTCCAATTACAGCCCCTCTCACGTCATGCAGTCAGTCCTTCAGCTGGGTCCTCAGTGGTAGAATCAGGGCTGTAGTTATTCTGTGGCATGGATTTTGATGTCAGTGAGACAGATACAATTTTCCTGGGTATTATTTGAAAGACAAAAAGCCAGGGATGCAGACCGCTTCAGCCTGTCCAGAGCAGAATGTTTTACAGCTGCTGGTGCTGCATCCCAGTTTGAAGAGTCCATGTGTGTGTCCAGCCCAATCTCTTCTGTTACCTTGTTGGAGAAGTGTTTCACCTCTCTAGCAATTGGAGATTTTTAATTAATCATGCTGAAACTGAGCAAGTTTCTTACTGCCTTTGTTCTTTACAGTCGAGAGAGCAGCGATCATCAGTTCCTAGGAGAGTCTTCTGCACGTAGGAAAACTGGTGTGATGTTGTCCACCCTCAGCCCTTACTGCCCAAGACTAAAATCCTATTTTTCCTGCTCTTTTTCAGGAGTCACCTTGTATTTTTCTAGTTCTCTTTGAGATTCCTGCAAGGGTAGTGTTCAGTGCTGGATAGTCCCATCCCTTCTGACACCCTCTGGAGCAGTACAATGACCTCCTGTTTTTCACGCTCAGCACTTTATTAAAATAACCTAGATTCAAATTCATCCTCTTTTGAATAACTTCAGACCCTGGGTTATATTTAGTTTATGACCTACTCTAAGACACATATCCTCTTCTGCTCTTCTGCTACCTAGCCAGTTCTTCCATGTTGTATTTGTGCATTTCACTTCTCCTTTCAAGCTGCAGCTTTCTTCATACTTCTTTTTCTTGCCTGTCATTTCTCTGACTTCCCAGGGCTGGGTTTTTTTACCTGATTGCCTGCGGTAGGTAGATTTCAATCTTATTACACAGTTTCTTTCTTCTCCTTTCCCTTTCCTTTTTACAATTGCTTTATTTACATTCAGATTCATAATGGTCTCCACAGTGTGCTTGCTTTGGATTTTACTGTTTGCCTTTAATACACTTTTTAATTCAAACTGAAATGAATAATAACTTGGGGCTTAGCCTATCAGAACATGACCCAGTAACGAGGATGAGAATTCCTTCTTGGCTGACCCCAGTGAATCAGCATGTTTAGTTAAATATCCAACCAGAAATAGTCCTCAATCCTAACAGCATTTTTGGGGAAGTTAATTACTTTTCCTGGTACCAGTATTTTGTTTCAGTGGATGGCTTCATTAACTCTTACCTGTTCAAACAGAGGGCAACCCTTTAATTAATTAATTCCTGAGAATATTGTGCTTGTAGTGTATCTCTTACAACACATCACAGGCATCTGTGTATGGTTTAGGCTGAGCTGCACTTTGGATTTTATATAGCTGTAGACAACTTCTTATTTTATCTAACTGTTGGGCTGGTGATTGTGTGACTTAAGTTAATGCCTATCAGAAAATAGTTCTCTTTTTCCTCCCCCCCTTCTTTATTTTACTTCACTTCATAACCAGAAATTCATTTTCCCTGATAGTCTAAACAAAACCAACCCAGAAACCAAAAATGCAGATTGCAGATTTTATAGACTCTTTTTGTATGTTTTTTTGCTCACATATTTATCCTTCTTTGCTCCTATCCCAGAACATTGTGCTCTGTATTCTAACAGCTATTTAGACCTTGTTTATTAAGTATAATCAAGATCATAAATTAGGTGGACTTCAGCACTGAACAGAGCAATAACTAAACAACTTCTAATACTTGGCTTAGAACTCTGAGAGATAATGTGAGAGAGTATTTCACAATTCTGTTGGTGGATGCTTACCAAAATAGTGCATTTTGCAAGAATGCAGGTGGTAGACAAAGCTGCTGTGTAAATGTGGTGTGAACCCAGGACTATCTTAGCTGCACTGAGTCTCACAGAGCAACATCTTGGCTTATTTTTTGGTGGTGCATTAGAACTGAGCATCGTAAATGGGAGTAGTGTTATCTGAAATAACATTGGTGCTCAGAGATCAGTGGTGCAGAAAAGTTGTTAAAGTATATTAAATGCTAGTTTAATTGGAGAATTTATGAAAAGCCATGTGTTGATGCTGTGGATAGTGCTGTGCCCAGATGGAAACTGTGTAATACGAGGTAATTGAAAGCAGGAGGAAAGAAAAGGAGAGCACATCTGAAACAGAAAACCCTTAAATACCAGCCCAAAAGGATTGTCATCCATTAGCTGAACACTGACTGTGTGTTTCTGAAATGCAGATAACCAAATCCATCCCACAGCCAGACCCGAAGCCTGAGAGAGGGCAGAAGCTCTGCTGCCATCACAGCAGAGATCTACTGTAGCTCCTGACGTAAATGCTTCTCCTCCAGAGACGGCGTCCAGCCAAACGTGCTCAGGGCTTACTGACAAAGTGCAGCAGGACAGTGAGCTGGTGCTGCTTTAATACACACAGTGCTTTGCCCTGGCTCTGTGTGGGAGGTGTGCACTAATAGAAGCTCCCCCCCACCATTGCCAAGGTTTATTATACAGTTAATTAGGGCAAAGGTCCAGCACAGCTCTGACAAGAACTGACAGATGAGTGGTGGCCCATGGCAAGCTGTTCAGTAGAGAAGGAATTGAGGGAATTATACTCTGCATGGGAAGGAATATTTGGGGTATTGCTTGTGAATGAGGAGCTAGGTGTTTAGGTAGCAGGTATCTTTTGTCCAGAATTGCAGTTTTGTTTTGTTCTCATCTAAAATGATAAAAGGAATGTGTAATTCAGTCTGGGTGTCTGCCTGGGGAGCAGAACTACATTTATTGTCAGGGGAGGTTTTCATGACCTGTGTTCGGGTCATATCTATTTGGGAGAGCTCTGTTGCCATCTGGGAATACCTCTGCTTCTCCACTGACAATTTTAGGTGGTGCATGACAGCTCCAGTCCCAGCATAGGAGCCTACAGCTAGACAGGAGCAATGTAGGTCTTGGTCTGCTCACACTTTGGTCTCTTGTGCTCTGGTATTTCACAAGTCACCAAGAGCTGATTCAGTTAGGGTTAGTTAGCTGGTTTAGTATGACTTAATCATGCCACTTGCTGGGCTAAAAGTCACCCTCCTTCAGCTGGAGGTGTTAGAGAACTCTGGTTCCTTGCTGTCCTCATAGCCAAGGTGCTTTAATAGGATTGCCACCGGAGGGATGGTCTTCTAAATGGGACCTGGAAGTGTCCTAGGCACTACCATGGTCAGGGATGGTGCAGACTGAGAAATGTGTTGCCTTTGTGCTATGCTTTGTGCTATGTAGGGTTGTATGATATGAATAAGAGCAGAACTTGGAAACACAGCTTCAGTTTCATTGTCTGCTTCCTGCTCAAGTAGGAGTGGAAACCAGCTTCATCCTTCTGAGCCTTTTTTTGAGTTGAATATGTATTGCATTAGAAATTAAAAAGCAATGAGATTGATTTTGTCACTGCAGTAAGCAGATGCCAAGTGTGAGTACACACAGGGACCAGATTAGTTTCATGAATGTTGCAGTTCTGGTTTGGGGCTTTTTTATTTCAGAAAGGAAGCTTAATCCAAGTTCCTCACTGCAGGACACAGTGAGGTCTTTGCTAGAACTCAAACTGCTTGTGGCCCTCAGCTCAGGCTTCAAGTCTGTGTCCCATTTGCTTCAATAATTGAATGCAAATTCTGTGGCTTTTATCTAATGAATTTTCTGTGGAAGAAGCCAAGCAAAATGTTTCAGTGCAGTCTTCTCTAAAATCTCTCGGTGTTCCCTCGTGCTTGGATTCTCTGTGTTGGATTTTGATTCTGTTGTGTCTGCTTCCTAAGAATCATTTGCAATATCCATAGATCTGCAAAAGCCAAACTCCAGCCCCCCCACCCCGGCCTGAATATTTGCTGGGAGTTAATGAAAATGCTTGCTTCCAATTTCAAGCAGTGAGGAGCAGCCAGAAATTACTGAGAACATTAATTCCTTAAGAGCTCCTGACTGGCTTTTATAGAAATAATTTGGACAATTAGAAAGCCATGAGTCTAAACTTCCCTGCCTCCCAGAAACAAGGAAATCTTAGGCTTCCCTTCAGAAAAAGACAATCCTAAGGTGCCTGGCACTTTGTTTTGAAGTTTTGAGTTTTTAAACAGAACACTTCTGAGAAGTTGCAGCTGTCCTGGGAATTCCTTTAGGAGCTGTACACCATTATGAAGCGGCCCCCATAGAAACCTCGCACATCAGAAAGAAGGAAACCAGCAGAGTTCTGGTGTCTTGCAGCCTTTGTGGTATTCTCAGAAGCTAACCTCTAAGAGCATTGGAATGCTGTTGGAGGCAGTGGCAAGGTCACAGGACTAGGGAGCCAGAAAACTTGGGTTCTATTCTTGGCTCTGCTGCTGACTTGTTGCCACCCAAATTCTCTACAGCCCAAGGTCCTCATCTGCAAGGTGAAGCATAATGATACTTAATCTGGGAGAGTGAACCCTGTGGGTAAAGAGTACTGAGGGTTATGATTGCATTTCTGTGCCCATGGAGAAAGTGGGGAAAAAAAAGATCAAAACTTAATCAATTCTTTACTGTATTTTACTTCTTTCTTGTATTAATTTTGCTGTGTTTAACACAACAAAATCCTCTGGAGAAGAACCTGTGACAGAACAAGAGGACACAGTCTCAAGCTGCGCCAGGAGAGGTTTAGGCTGGATGTTAGGAAGAAATTCTTCCCAGAAAGAGAGATTGGCCATTGGGATGTGCTGCCCAGGGAGGTGGTGGAGTCACCATCCCTGGAGGTGTTTAAAATAAGACTGGATGAGGCAGTTCGTGCCATGGTTTAGTTGATTGGATGCTATTGGATGATAGGTTGGACTTGATGATCTCAAAGGTCTTTTCCAACCTGGTTAATTCTGTATTTGACTTTGCATATGTATGTGACAATGCCTGCTTAAGGGACATGCATTCAGAGGTAATGTTTTTAAGACAGTCTTACTAATGCCATGTTTCTTCCTTCCAAGGGCCCCCTTTCAAACATGAAGAACAGAGACACTGGCTCACCCACTCAGGTAAACACAGAGCAGCCAAGCAAGAACAAGACTCCCAACGTAACGTGGCTCTTGGAGGAGGACTCCGTCAATGACATCACCACTCCATCCTACAAGAAACCTCTCTATGGCATCTCACACAAAATCACCGAGAAGAAGAACCCCCCGGGAGCTGAGCAGTTTGCTTCTTACGAGCTGTTTGAAAAGATCAACCCCAGCAGCCCCTCACACCTCCGGACTCTGAACGACCAACGCAAAAGGGACTCTGCGGCAGCCATCGCCCTGACGGCGGCCGCCGCGGATTCCGACCCCAACATCTACTCTTTGATACAGAAAATGTTCTACACGCTCAACACCCTCAACACCAACATGACCCAGCTGCACAGTAAGGTTGACCTCTTGTCTCTGGAGGTTAGCAGGATTAAAAAGCAAGTCAGTCCAGCAGAGTCCGTGGCAGACTTCAAGCCTCCCCCAGAGTACCAGCTGACTTCTGCAGAGCTCAAGCAGATCATGGATCAGAGCACGTCAGGAGGGGACCTGGCTTGCCGCTTGCTGGTGCAGCTCTTCCCAGAGCTCTTCAGCGACGACGAGTTCAGCAGAAGCTGCAGTGCCTGTGGCTTCCTCAGCAAGAGGAAGCTGGAGTCTCTCCACCTGCAGCTCATCCGTAACTACGTGGAGGTTTGCTACCCTTCGGTGAAGAACACGGCCGTGTGGCAGGTGGAGTGTTTGCCTCAAGTCAATGACTTTTTCAACAGATTCTGGGCTCAGAGGGAGATGGAAAACAGTCAGCAGAATGTGCAGTCATCCAGCTTCTATGATGCTGAGCAGGTGGAGTCCTCTCATTTCATGGAGGATAAAGAGCAGGAGGAGGCATTGTCCTTGGACAGGAGCAATGCCATCGCCTCAGACTACATGCTGGATGCTCAGGATCTCAATGAATTTTTAGATGAAGCTACTACTCCGGGGGAGTTCTGTGTTTTTTTGTTACACAGGTTGTTCCCAGAACTCTTTGACCACAGAAAGTTGGCTGAAAGGTACAGCTGCTTCGGGGACTCGGGGAAACAGCTGCTGGATCCGCATCGGCTCCAGATCATCCGCAGGTACACCGAGATCTACTTCCCAGACGTGCAGGAGGAAGAGGCCTGGTTGCAGCAATGCGTTCAGCGGATAAACGACGAGCTGGAAAACGCCTACATGGATGGGAGTGAATGTGACCAGATGAGAGATGACTGTTACGATTCCTCCAGCCTCCCAGACGATGTCTCCATCATCAAAGTGGAAGACAGCTTCGAATACGAAAAGCCTGGTAGGCGCTCAAAAAAAATTTGGCTTGTACCCATAGACTTTGACAAACTCGACTTTCCCCCTCCTGATTTTGATGTCCCCGTCCCGGATTACCTGCTGAACAAAGAACAGATCAAAACTATCTATGAGAGCAGCCTCTCCATAGGCAACTTTGCCTCCCGACTGCTCGTGCTCTTATTTCCCGAGCTGTTCACTCACGAGAACTTACGGAAGCAATACAACTGCAGCGGGTCCCTGGGCAAGAAGCAGCTCGACCCCACCAGGATTAAGCTGATACGCCATTACGTGCAGATACTGTACCCCAGGGCAAAGAACGACAGGGTGTGGACGTTGGAGTTTGTGGGGAAGCTGGACGAGAGGTGCCGGCGCAGGGACACGGAGCAGAGGCGCTCGTACCAGCAGCAGCGCAAGATCCACGTGCCGGGGCCGGACCGCAGGGAGTTCCTCAGCTACGTCATAAACCCCGAGAGGTTCCGAGAGGAGTTCGAAGGGCCCCCGCTGCCGCCCGAGAGGAGCAGCAAGGACTTCTGCAAGATACCACTGGATGAACTCGTCGTGCCCAACCCAGACTTCCCTGTGCCTTCTCTGTATCTGCTGTCTGATAAGGAGGTAAGAGAGATCGTGCAGCAGAGCCTCTCGGTCGGCAACTTCGCCGCCAGGCTTCTCGTCAGACTCTTCCCCGAGCTCTTCACGCCGGAGAATCTCAGACTGCAGTACAACCATTCAGGTGCTTGTAACAAAAAACAGCTGGACCCCATCCGACTGAGACTGATCCGTCACTACGTGGAGGCGGTTTACCCTGTGGAGAAAATGGAAGAGGTGTGGCATTATGAATGTATCCCCAGCATTGACGAGAGGTGCCGGCGGCCCAACAGGAAAAAGTGTGATATACTGAAAAAAGCCAAGAAAGCCAAAAAGTGACAGCCTCTGGGGAGCCCTAAAAGACTTTGACCACTAAGTTATTGTCAGGACTGTGCTTTGGTTTAGACTGAAGGGCCTGTCGGGGGCCGAGGGCGTTCAGCATCTAGGACAGTCAGGCACCGCGTGTGTTGTGGTTTGATGTGTCTGTCGCATCCCTGTGGGCACCGCAGCAGTGGGAAGTGGCTTTTACTACTTTTGTAAGTGGTGTCCTGGTTTAGGCCAGCAAAGCACCAGGCAGCGGCTCGCTCCTCCCGCCCCGAGTGAGATGGGGAGGAGGAGAGGCAAGAAAAAGGCTGGAGGGTGGAGGCAGGGACAAGGAGGGTGCACTCAGCAATTACAGTCATGGGCAAAGAGTAGATTCAGCTGAGGGAAGGAGCATCAATTTTGTTCAAACAACATTGCCACCACCAATTTTCCAATCAGATCTGAGCAGGACGGTGAGAAATAACCCCAAATCTCAAAAACCCTTTCCCCTGCTCCTCCCTTCTTCCCAGGATCAACTTCATTCCACATGTCTCTACCTCCTCCCCCCACAGTGGCACAGGTGGACAGGGAATGAGGTTGTGGTCAGTATGTCACACATTGTCTCTGATGCTACTTCCTCAGGAAGGGGACTCCTCATGCTCTTCCCCTGCTCCAGTGTGGGTCCCTCTCATGGGAGACAGTCCTCCACAAACTCCTTCAATGTGAGTCCTTCCCACAGGACTGCAGCTCCAGCTTGGATCCCTTCTGTGGGGTGCAGTCCTTCCAGGATGGGCTTCCTTCACAGTCATGCCCTTTGGATGCAGTCACCTGCCCCAGCATGGGACCCTCCATGGGCTGCAGACATGCATCTACTGCCCCATTAACCTTCCTGGGCTGCAGGGGAACCTCTGCAGCCATCTCACCACAGGCTGCAAGGCAGTCTCTGCTCTGATGCACTTCTCCCTGTCCGTTACTGACACTGGTGTTTGCATGGCTGTTTGTCTCACAGCCCACTCCTCTCCTCCACTCCCTCAAAAAACTTTGCCCACCAGGTTTTCCCCTCTTCAATGTGTTACTGCAGATGCACTGATGGGCTCGACCTCGGCCAGAGGTGAGTCTGACTTGGAGCTGAAGAAGCTTCTAGAAGATGACAGGAGCCACCACCTCTGTAGCACCTCCCTCTCTACCAAATCCCCACCACCCAAACCCAGAAAGCATGGGGGGAAGGCATCAGTGATGGAGCTGTCAGTGAGCTCATCAGAGCACGATCCTCACTGGTGCAGACAGGAGTATTGAACCTCCATTCCTCCACTCCCCCTTTCTGCAGCTGCCCTTTTTTATCACTTTCTAGTAATGAAGAGCCGTGGTGGGGTGTTTTTAAATCATTGTGCTCTTCAGGGTCAGTTCTTTGTTAGACCCTTAGGAGCAATCTTGTTAAGTGACTTTGGGGTTTGAAATTTAAACTGAATTTCCATTGAAAAGTGCCATGTCCATTGGAAATCCTTGGAATGTCAGACCTGACTTCTGCAGTCACTGCAGCTTCCTGTTTGTTGTTGATGATGTTGAGGTACTGAAAATAACAACACTGTGTGAGAGGCTGGGGCTGAATGGTGTCATTGGCATCGCTGACTGTTACCTAGGGTTGCTTTCAAAACCCAAGAATTAACTGTTGAAGAATTGAGATGTGAGCACAGACACTGTGAATGTTTTTTTGTCCCTACTGACACCACAAGCCTGACCCTGCCCCGCTGAGTTCTTTTTGTTTGTCCAGTGTCACTGCTGGTGTGGCTGAGGGTGGCTCACCTGAGTAAAGCCAGCAGGACAGACCCTATGCCCCTGGAGTGCTTTGCTATCACCTGCTTGCTACTCATGTTTCTAAAATAACAAAGACAACAACATCACAGAGACCTGAAACCAAAATCATGATTCCAAAGGTTTCCAGTGCTCATATTTAATCTCCTAGGGAAAAGGTGTGTGCAAAGGCTGGGTCGGTGGTGGAGCTGTTTCAGGGTCCCCGTGGCTGAGCTGTAGCAATGTCACCCATTCTTTGTGTGGATGTTTTGGGTGCAGGGATGAGAAGAACCCCCTCCCTTTGCCAAACTGATCTAGTGTCTCCCATAGCTACCTGGGGGCAGAACTGTGTGTGTGTGACTTAGGGTCATGCGGTCAAGCTTGCGCCGTGAACATGACTGAGCGTGACGGAGCCCACCCAGCCCCCACTGTGAATTTGCTGTATGGCTCATCACTGGAGAGTGCTGCTCTAAAACCAGGTTTCCTCTTTTTTCCTTCTTTTTGTTTCTATTTTTAATACTGATAGAAGTGGTGAGAGAGAGTCAGATGTGGATCTTTTAGGACAGTAAGGGCAGTGCTCACTTACTGACCTTCACTGGAACACCTTGGAGCAAGTGCTGATGTTCTCTGTGGTGCCGTCGTTGTTGATGTTGTTGACTTAGATGGGTCAGAGTAGCAAATTTTAAGTCAGTTCCAGTGTAATTTTCTATTTTAGCATTTGTAAGAAGGTACAAAATACTTGATATTTTTACTTCAGATGTTTAGAATTTATTCTTAGAGTCCTATTGACCCCTTCCTTTGGAAAGCAAAACATTTGGGGTTGGTTGGGTTGGGTTTGTGGTTTTTCTTTGCTGATGGCAAGAACTAGTAAAAGTATTATGTTAAATTGGGAGTAACTCCTACTAGATGGTAGCATTTGCTCGTTATCCCCCCCCACCTGCTAGCAACATCCTCCTCAAAGAATGTATGAAGAAAGGAATGAATGTACTAAAAGAACACACTGAGAACTGTATAGATCCAGTTCAATGTTTCCTGATGGTTTAAACGGTAGCAGACCATGCACAAAGTGGATTAGCAGAGCAAATCTGGCTGAGAATAAATCGAAACAACATATTACCAAAGATGAAAAGAAACCAACACCCTGCCACCACAATGTCTGCATCTTCATTCCAGGGCATAAAGTTAGCAACTTGAATGTATCAGAGACCCAAGACTTCCCTCTTGCAGTTGTCTGCTCCCCAGCACTTCTGTGATTTGTTTTGTTTTAATTGTATTTTTGTTTTACATGCACTTTGATGGGAGATAGGAAAAGGACAGGAAAAATATGAACAGCTGCTGAAACTGGTGGTTGTGGATGGCTGGCCAGAAGGTAAGAAATGCAGTGCTGCTTTCTTACCTCACAGCCATGCACGTTTCACCACTTGGTGATGATCAGGTTCCCAGAAGAACTGGGTCTCTGGTGAACTTTTCTGCACCTGACAGATGTTACTAACTAGCATCCAATTTGAGACATACTCCAGATGTTGACAGTGAGTCCAAACCTCAGTTTGCTCGTACTTTATTTACCAAGGAGTGAAAGAAGCAAATTTCACCTTTTAAATCCTCTCCCCCCCTTTTTTTCTTTCAGTGGGTATAGAAAGGTTTTCATTGGTTTTTCCTCTTCTAATTGCTGTGTACATTCCTTTTATCTCACTCTTCACAGCCCTTTGGTGATTCATTTGATTGTATGTTTGAGAGCTGATCTCAAGGAAATGCAGACATGACTGGTGACACAGTTCACTGATGAAAGCTCTTGCAGTGCATCTCAAGTACAGCCACTTCATCCAGTTGGTCAGTCTTGTAAATAAATTAAAGGTATATTATTTTCATACAAGAGGAATGTTGTCTGGTGATTGCTTGAGCACAAACAGGGACCTTTGTTTGTCCCCTGTGAAGCCTGTTACTGAGGTCTGGGCTGCAGAGTGCAGGAATGAAGACACCCTGCTTGGCTGCAGCCATTTAAAAAGGTTTATTTGTTTTCTGTCTTTCAGACTTGTTGTTTAAAAGCATAAACTTGTCCTTTTGAAAGTGAGGCTATGATAGGAAGATTGCTAGATGGGGAAGTGTTTGGAGCACCTGTAGCTATGCACACACTGACTTCCCTGTGGATCAACTTTCTACCTGCTGAACCCTGTTAAGGTGAATATCAAGTTTTATCTACTTCTTACAGCTGACATCCATCAGCTTGGAGGAGCATTGAATGGCCCCTTCTAGCAGCCTTCTGAAAGAAACAGTGCAGTGTGTCCTACCTGTCTATGTTTGTGTCTTACCCATATTAAACACTCCCTTAGAAGCTGCTGGAGATGTAAATCAGCAGATCAAAAGGGAGATGGAGCCTTATGTTAACTGCCTTCAGCTGGCAGGCTCAACGACAAGGTGACAAAAGAGAGACATTTTTACTGGAAGTCAAGCACTTTGTTATGCTGATGCATTACACCACCGAAGTGTTTCATGTTGCAGGAAGTCTTTGTGAGTGGTTTTCCCCTTCTCTTCAGACTGCATACAGTCTGTTTCTAGGTACATGTATTTAAATCTCTCATTTACCTCTTTTAGAGTAGAAATAGAAATAGAAATAGAAATAGAAATAGAAATAGAAATAGAAATAGAAATAGAAATAGAAATAGAAATAGATAGGTTAGGATAGGAATGGGATGGAATGGGATGGAATGGAATAGAATAGAATAGAATAGAATAGAATAGAATAGAATAGAATAGAATAGAATAGGAATTAACCAGGTTGGAAAAGGCCTTTCAGTCATTGTCTGATATTTCTATCAGCAGTGAGAAGCAGAGAATTGTGTCATTGACACTCTACAAAGGCACACCAGGTCTAATTTCATGCTGGAAGGGGTTACCATGAATTTTACAGCCCCAAGAAGCACAGGAATTAATCTGCAGGGTTTATTCATAATTTATTCTGGTTCAGCCTTTGTTTCTCTCATTAAAGGGTTGTGAAACATCTCCAAAATTGAAGGTCTTAACCTTGCCTGTACTGAGGATGGGGCATACACTGACAAGTGTTGTGACTTAACCATGCCCAGCTGAGTTGATTGCACCTCAAACTTTGGGCAGAACAGGAGTGGCAGGTTCAAGCCTGTGAATTTTCTGAGTAAATGAAGCAAACTCCTTCACTGGCCCTGCCAGCATTTCTTCCCTTCCTCAGTCTGACTTCTTTGCTGAATTTTCCTGTTGATACTGCCACTCAGCACCAGCAGACTTCACATTCTGAGAGCATCTTTTCAAATGTGCTTGAAGTTGTGTAAAATGAGTACAAGTGATGGTTTAGTTCCTTCTGTTAATTCTCTCTGACCATTGTCTTTGCTGAGAAAGACAGAAAAGGAAAGAAATCTGTCTTTGTCTTCATTCTTTCCCACCTCCTTCTTCTCTTACTAAATACTTAAGATAAATTTCTAGTAGTAACAGTGCTGTCAAAATCCTCCTTTTACCCCTTCTGTTAGAGGTCATTCATCTCAGCTTCTCACTGGTAGTGATCATGTCTTACAGCAGTTTGTGACAGGCTACATAATGCTCATGCTTAGCTGTGTGTCTGCTCACACAAATCCTGCCCTGAGAGGTGATGTCTCCTGCAGCAGAGCACTGGCTGAAGGAGCTGCCCTGGCTTAGCCACTCCCAGTGGTGGAAACAGATGACTCAAAATCAAACCTCCATCATCTTCACACTTTCCTCATCCCCCATCTGGCTGGCAGGAGATTAGCCCTTACACTGTTAGTATTTTTGCCCAGCATTATTCTTTTACATTTTGGTCACTTTTTAGGTGCTGTCTTTGATAGTGGCCACAAAAGCTTGTTCCATGGGCAGCCCACCTGCTTACTCCATCTCCTGATCTGTTCCAGGAGGGGGCTGTGGTCCCCACTGAGCATTTTTCTTTCATTAACAATTCAGACAGAGCTTTTAACTCTCACAGGAAGGGAAGAGCTGCAGTAGCAGGGAAATGAAGCTGTTCTGGAGAATACAACACGTTCTCTTCCCACTTCTTCCCCCTCCAAACACAAACTAGAGTAGAAGAAACCTGGTTTCCTGGTTTGGTGTGGTTTGGATGTCCAATCACACTAAAATTTCTGTTAATAGATGGAAACAAATTGTGATCAGTGAAGTGGAAGATCAGCTAGTTGGTATCCACACACACACTCGTACTCATTCCTAGTTCCCTTCACAACTCTATGGCAGAACAACAGCTTGTCATTGTTCCCAGAGGCATTCTGTAGTCTTGTGTGTCAGTGTTTACTTCACTTCTTTGGGAGGCCAAATGCTCCTTTAATTGGTGGAAGCCCCATCCCTGGAACCGTTTCAGGTCAGGTTGTTTGGGGCTCTGAGCAACCTGATCTAGCTGCAGATGTCCCTGCTCCCTGCAAGGGGGTTGGACTGGATGACCTTTAAAGGTCCCTTCCAAACCATTCTGTGATTCTGTTCATGTACCACTTTGGTTAGCTCATGAGGAAATCTGTTAGCAAGGGCTACAAATCCTTCCTGTGAAAAAAAACCCCAACCTGTGAGCAGTGAGACTTGAGTCACTCAGTGGGATCACCTCTTACATTTGAGATTTGATCCTGTCTGTGAAACCTAGGAGTGCAGCTTTATGTTGTGTAATGCTGTCCCTTGTCTCTCTTGCTGCCTTGTCTAGGAAATAAAATACACAGAATCAAACTCCTGTCTGCAGCACAGTTCATCCAACAGGTTGCTTGTGTTGAGAGAAGCATATGTTCAAAGTTACCAGTGTGAGTGCTTGCTCCTGAGATGTGTCCTAAGTGACAGTATCTTGCTGCAGCAGTACAGACAAGCACTTTTCATCCCAGTGTGGTCTGACCTTTGCTCAGATCTTCACACCATCCAAATATTGAATAGTCTCTGAAATGCTCCACTGAAATGCATGTGACAAACTGAGGCTTCCTTTTCCTCTGCACAGTTACCCCAGCAGTAAAAATCAGCACTGCACACCTCCACTCAAGGCTCTGCCTTCCCCCCTGAGAGCAGAGCATGGCTGCCATGGTTCCCTCTGTCACTGGGAGGTTTCCTGCTCAGAAACAGGCAGCTGTAAGCAATATCTGGTGGTACAGCAGCAGGGTAGATAAGCAGGGAGCTGGGACTGGTAACCAAGGTCAAAGCAATCAAAAGGCAGCAATTTCACATAACTGGGGTTTTTTATCCCCATTACCCTTAACTAACCCTCAAATCTAGAGATAAACCCAAGCAAGCAGTTCTGCTTGTCGTGGTGTCAGCTGTAATGTAACCTTTCTGATCAAGAGAATTAGATAGCAGTTAAACAGTGATCCAACGAGTCTTTATTGGTTCATTATTTATAACCTGCAAGGAAACTGCCTGGAAGTGGAAGGGTTGGGTCTTGCACATCCACAGTACCATGAAACAAAACCCAGCAGCAAAAAACCACCAACAAAACAAACCAGAGGTGACAGGCTTATGGCATGGGCCTTGATCTACACAGCAGAGGGAGGTAACTTTCTGACAGGAGCCCTTAAAATAGGGTACAGTAATTTTGTTTAACCAAAATTGGTAGTTAACAACTAATCCAGTTCTCTGCAGGACTCTGCTGCTGCTGCCACATGCAACTCTCTGTTACTTCAGCACATCCTGCTTGGGCACTTTGAGGTTCTTCCAGCGCCTCACAATTACTTTGTATTTTTCACTTTCGGTTTTGTTAGATACTTTCTTTAAGACCACCCTCATCACTACAGCAGTGCCTGTTTCTTTGTCTTCACCTACTAGGAGATCCAGCGTGTCACCAACTTTCACCTGGACACAGAAAGAGAACATGTGAGTGATTGCAAAACAAACATTCCCTGGGGAAAACAAATCCCCCCCAGTTTATAAACAAATCCCCACAGTATCATAGAATCAGTCAGGGTTGGAAGGGACCACAAGGATCAGCTAGTCCCAACCCCCCTGCCATGGGCAGGGACACCCCACACTACATCAGCCTGGCCAGAGCCTCATCCAGCCTGGGCTTAAACACCTCCAGGGACAGGGTCCCAACCACCTCCCTGGACAACCCATTCCAGGGCTTCACCACTCTCATGGGGAAGAACTTCCTCCTCACCTCCAGCCTCAATCTCCCCACCTCCAGCTTCATTCCATTCCCCCTAGTCCTATCACTACCTGAGATCCTGAGCAGTCCCTCCCCAGCCTTCCTGTAGGCCTCCTTCAGATCCTGGAAGGCCACAATGAGGTCACCTCGGAGCCTTCTCTTCTCCAGACTGTTTATGTTTAATTAAACACATCCCCACAGTTTGTGTTTAGATTTGTTCCTTTCCTCCCATCTAATACTCTGAGGTGAGGAAGGCAGGCAACAGCAGACCCAATATAGATCCTCCAGCTATCACCTTCTAGGAAGGCCCTGGCAACAAACCATTAAGTGTCTCATGACCTTCTTCTGCCAAAAGCTTTGCCCTTCCTGTTTCACAGCTGACACCAAACTCCAAAAGGTGCCATGTGGTTTGTCTTCCTGAGGGGTGTTTCCTGCCAACCTGTATCAACACAGGCAGAACAGCAGAGTGCAAGGCTCTCCCTCCTGCCTTTAAAACAGTTTAAAGTGTTCTGAAGAGCAGAGTGCTGCCCAGCTGCTTGTGCTCCTTTCAGAGGTCACACAAGCAGTATGCCTCTCAAACTACCTTTAACTTTAGGGTATCAGGACTTAAACCTTCTCTTCTTATTGCCCTCGATGACAGTAACATAGAAGTATGTTTGTCACCATTTTGGTGAGCCCTGTTGTGACAGACACAAGGCCTGCAAGCCTCTGGCTCTTCCAGCTGTGTCCTGTGTGCTGTGCTGCAGGCACAAGAACCATTCCTGAGCTACCCCAGCTTCAGTCCTTTTCTATCATCAAACTCTCTCTTTAATCATGTGCCTGTTCCACTAATATCTCAGGTCTAATCATTCCTGCTCCATCACCCTTGCATCTATCATCACTTCCTTCAGCACTTACAAAGTGCTGCCCTCTGTCTTCTGACTTTCAGCCTTAGATTTTACCTTTTAACAGCCCAAGTCTGTGTACCTTAGGGACTAATAATTAGCCAGGGAATCACAGCCAGCCAAAGCTGGAGGTGGTGTTAGCAATACTATTCATTCACCTCTGCAGAGCAGTTTAGAGGGAGAAGAGGGTCATGCCTTAGCTATTTTCTTGCACTGTATCAAAAGATTTAAATCATAATGAGTCTTACAGTTCTACTTTTCTTCCACAGTTTTTCTCCATTCAGCCTGAGTTCATTATTGTAGAATGCATCTTCTACTTTACTGAAGAAAAACAAAGTGTTATTGCATTTACACTCTGCAGCAGGCCACCTGGCAAGTGTTTCTTTGCAGGCACACAAGAACACCATTCATGTCCAAGGCACATTTCCACCACCCTCATTTGCACATAAAGGATACCTTTATGTGAGGTCAGGACAGACTTCAACAGGCAGAAGCAGCCCTTCACAGATACTAAATGAAACAACAAAGGACAGCTGCAAGCCTTAAAAAGCTGTTGCTAAAGGCCCCTCTCCTGAATATCCAACCAATCAATGTCCCCTTTCCTGCACCAGCCAGTTTAGTGATTTGAAAGTGATTAAGTTACACAAATATCTACCAACACTGCAATGTAAGGCTTCTGTGGGTTGCTTCAGATCAAGCATTGTGATGTATGTACAGACTGCAGAGTCCCCTGGTTTCCACTTACCATCACCCATTTCTACAGTGCATTATTTTGCTCCCTCAAGCTCCAATTAGATGGTTTTTGTCTTACTTAGCACAGTAGTTTGTATTTCCTTCACTTTTAAATGAGCAGTAACTCACAGAAGATGCCTCCTTAGCTATCCTGGGAACACTGCAGGCCGTGGAAAGCAGAGAACAGGCTGTTTCAAGGGAGGTCAAGTGAAACAAGTAAGAGCACCCATACATCCAAAATGGATTTTTAGACAGGCAAAACAGCTACATCAAAAAACCAAACACCCCACACTACAGTTGAGTTATTCTAGCAGGAAGAGGGTATCAAAACTCAAATTTGAGGTGCATGGCATCTTTCTCATCAGCAGCTTGTTTCTTTCACACTTACTTTCTGGCAAGGTCGAGCCCAGCCTTCATGACCACATCATAGCGAAGAGACTGCACTACTTTTTCAAGATCCTTGTAATCTTTTACCACATTGGGGTCATCTTCAAATTCATCTTCCAAATCACTTTCCTCTTCATTCTCTTCTTCCTCTTCTTCCTGTACAGTTTGTCTGCTCCTTTTGGAGCTTTTGGTACTTTTATTCCGCAGGGAAGGTACTGAGATGTACTCTGGAGAGAGTCTTAGTGCGCAGAGTTTTACTGGGGAGAAGCTGAAACATCTTCTGTAGTTTGCTGTGCTTGCTTGGCAGCTACAGAATAAGCTTCTCCTCCAAGAGGGATACAGTTTGTTAGAGGGGAGTCTCTCCCACAGTCCAAACCAGACATTGAGTTTTCTGAGAGCAGCGACGGGGAGTCTGAAGCCAGTCATAGCATACCCTAGAACAAAACATTCACGTGTGAAAATGAGCAACTGCGTTGATTATTGGAAGGATTTCTCCAGGTACTACAAAAAGATGATCATCTTCTTCCCCATGGAGTAATGCATCATGTAAAAGCTCAAGGCTACACCAGCTTTATGAACTGCCTTGCTCACACACTGGCCACCACACAGAATTAAAACACCAGATGAAAAACAAACACTAAATTCCCCAGTGGAATACTCTGCTTATAATTCCTTTTCTGATGTTTAGTATGAACTGTCCAAACACTTTTGTAGCATTTTCTTCCCTCCCTCTGAAATACAATCCACAACAGAAAGAGAAAGGTTAACTGTGTCCTAAGAAGCGTGGGGAGACCTGCAGCCATCACGACTCATTCTCAATAAAGGCAACTTGTTCAGTGCTGCAAGCAAGGAAACCCAGAAGACTCCACAGCTGCTTCACTTCATTTTCTGTTTGGATCACAACACTCCTGCATGGCAGAATGCTGCACAGTGTTCCCTCATTTCTCCAGGTGGGAACTGTCTATGCAACAGGACTGACACCAACAAGAAGAGTGCTGTGCAAGCTTCCCAGCACTGCTCCTTTCTGCAGCCATCTCTGACCTGGGATGAGTAGCTGTAAACATCCCCAAAACCCCCAAATATCTTTCAACACTCTTAGAAAATGACTTTAGGTCCTTGCTGGCCAGGTGGGGCACAGGTTTGTGCTATGGCCTTGTACAGAAACACGCTTCTTCCCGAGACTGGGGTGTGCTTTCCTCACTGCCCAAATCTGAACCAGATGGGGATTTCTTGTGCTTGGGAGAAAGCCCTGATCAAAGAGGGCACTTCAATGAGGCCAGATAGAATAACCTCACCTCCCATGGCCTTTCTGAATTTAAACATGTGAACTTAAAATACAGGACAGAGAGTTTAAATCCTGGGATGTGCAACCCTCACGGCAAACCCACAGCTCTCCCCAGTTTGGGGGACATTGAATCCCCATCCCTGGAGGTGGCGTGGTGCTGAGAGCCACGGCTTAGCACCAGGCTTGGCAGAGTTGGAGGCTGGTTGAACCTGATGATCGTGAAGGTCTCTTCCAGAGGAAGTGATTCTATGGTTCTGTGCATCTCCCAAACAGTTATTAGGAGGTGTAAACAATCATTGCTGCTCATTTTCAGTGCTCGCCCTTACTGAGCTCCCCGCTCGCCAGTGCCAAGCACCAAGGGAAGCCTCAGCACGGACAGACACAGGGGCAGACACAGGGACAGACACGCGCAGACACACGCGCAGACACGCGCGCGCCCCCCGCCTGCCCGCTCCGGGGAGCCCAAGGGCGGCGCTGGGAGCCCCCCGCCCGTGCCAAGCGCAGGCAGCCCCGGCGAGGCCACACCTGCGGCGCGCGGGCCCCGGGTGCCGGCGCCGCCGTTAGGGCCCCCGGGCACGAGCCCGCCCCGAGCCGGCGGCGCCGCAAGCCGCAGCTGCCCTGCCCGCGGCGGCCTCGCGCGGGCCTGGCCAGCGCCGGAGCCACGCAGGCTCCCGGCCCCGCCGCCTCGAGGCCACGGCGCGCCCGCCCCTGCCGGAGCCGAGTCCCCGCGGGGCTCGGGGCGCAGCGGGACGCGGCCGAGGTGCGGTTACCTGGGTCCGGCCGGCGCCTCGGGCCCGGGCCTGCCGCCGCCGCCGTCGCCGCCGCTTGTAGGCCGTAGGCGGAGTCGTCGCAGCCCGGTGTCGGCGCCCTCTGCCGGGGACGGGGCCCAGCGGAGCGGCTGCGAGAGGTGAAGTGCTGCGGGCGGGGAGCGGAGGAGCCTTTGCCCTTCAGCCCGTGCCCGCCGCTGCGGGGGCGGTGAACGGAGGGCGGCAGCAGCAGGGCAGCCTGAGGCGGTGCCGCTCCTCAGCCCCCAGGGGCAGACCCCGAGCTAGAGCCGCGACACTGCGCCGCCGGCCGCTGCCCCCGCTCTAGGAAACAGAGCTACCCTCTCGCCCCCAGGCTCCCACCCACACCCCCGAGGTGTTTCCCGTTATAGAACCATAGAATCGGTGCGGTTGGAGAAGACCTTTAAGATCATCGAGTCCAACCCTGAGCACCGCCGGGCGGGCCTTTGCCTCCCTCACCGCCGGTGCTGCCCTCCGCGTCTCGGGGTCAAAGCGCTCTGGAGTCATGACCTTAATTCTGTTCATCCCGTTGTGATGTTACACACCTCTGGTACTGCCTTTGCAACGCTTGCTGAACTGTTTCCCCTCTATGTAGTCCAAGCTTCTCAGACCTCAGCGCCGAGGGCTCCTCAGGCTCTGCCCACCCACATGGCCGAGCCAGGAAACAGCAGTCTCACGGGGGGAAACAGTCTCACAGGGGAAACGACTGCAGCAGAGAGTGGGAATTTTCTGACCACGGATTAATTTGAAAGCTTGTTCACCATGACAGTCTAATCCTAATCCCATTGTGGTCTGGGTTTCCTTTGTCCTTATCTTTGTCAGTTTCCTTCACACTGCATCTTCCTTTCAGTTTATGCCTTTGTTGCTGGTGGTAATCTAGAATACCCTCTCTTTGGAGCTTGGAAACTAGGAGAATTCCACCCTTCCTTCTGCCTTCTCCCAGCTATCATTCTGCCATGCCCCCACCATACCTCTGTTGGTGCTTCTGAATGCTCTGGTTGCTCAGATTTCTCTGTATCCCTACGAAACAGGTACAAACTGCAACCCCATCCAATTGGCAGCCTCTTGCCCTGATGTAAACATCTGCACAAGACTCAGGGCAATTTTTGGCAGATGGAAGAAGAGCTCCTCAGCTTAAATTGTGCCTCAAAATGCCCATCACCTCACCTGACAGACCAATCCTCCCTTGGAATGCTATCAGCAAATATGCCAAGTGATATGACCGTGGAGCTGCTGTTGCACAGCAGCTGTGCGATTAGCATGGGGCATTAGAAGTGATTGCTTAATTTTACACCTGTATAAACTTGATCATAAAACACTTGAATGAAAGGGTTTTATGCCAGGGATATTTCGTAATGGAGCAGTTCCTTGGCAAGGCTCCTCAGAAACCTCAATGGGAAGGAAGCTGCTAATGTCTTCATGTGTTTTGGATGTTCCAGGGCCCAGTTCTGTGAGATTTTGACCAATTTCAGTTGGGAATACAGCTGGTAGCTTTTTACCACTTTAAGCCCTTATGTCTGAAAATACACATCCAAAACTGGTGGGAGTAACTTTCTTGCCTTCATAGTGGCACTTTGTGAGTCAGAACAGAAATGAATGTCTGAAGAGTGGGGATTCCCTGAACAGAAATGGTACCTCCTCTATGGGGGGGGCGGGGGAGAAACCTCATACCTAAACCCCAACAGAACCCCCTCAAACATAGCTTTTCATGGCCTTCATTCTTTTCAGAGCTCTTAGCATTTGGTTTGTCTTACATGCTCTTAATTTGCTAAGGGTGAGGATAACTTAGTAAAGAAAGATACAAGTATTAGTGCCTTACTACGTTAGTCTGGCATTGTACATCTTCAGTGCATCTTCACGTTGAAAGGCAAGGTGAGGGACAATCCTAAAGTCACTCTGTCTTCTGGAGTCTTCAAATATGGTGATACAGTGGCATCTTACAAAACCAGAGAGTAATCATTTGCTATCCTTTCCTGGCAGACCTTACAGTTTGCAGGAAGTTAATATTGTGGCACTCACACAGGTCCCTCTCCAGCCACAGAGCCACTGAGCAACCCCTGAGGCAACTGTTCTAGTTGTGCTGCTTAGGAGGTACATCATGTTTGAGTTATGAAAGCAGAGCCTCACCAAGGTTTTGGTCACGATTCATTCAGCCCTGGAATAGAGAGGAACTTCGATGTCACACGGGTCTCCTTGTCATCAGATTCCCTCCAGACTGCAGAGAGAGAAGGGTCATGACAGCTTTTGTCTTTAAGATTCATGCTCCAGTTGTGTGAGGTCTTAGCCACTCCCAACCTGGGTCATTAAGTGCAGTTTCTAATCACCAAAGAAAAAGAGGGGACACAAAAATTCAGTTAATATTAATTGCTCCCGCTATAATTATATCAAACTGTGATTATAACCAAAAAGTTCGGCAGGGTGAAGAGCAGAGCCTAGCTTTGATCTTCTTCCAGTTTGCCGTTAGGTGGCAGCGAGCAGCTCCCTCACAGCTCAGGCTGCACTCTCAGGAGGCGTTGCTCAAACGCGGGCTTAACCAGGATCTGCTTTAAGCTGCTTTCGGGTAGTTTGAAGTATTGCTGGTCTGGGTTTGTTTTTCAATCCTGCGACACTTCAGCAACATACCGGTAAAAGTTTTAACTTTGGTAGCAAGTAGGGATCAGTGGTGGTCTGTGTTTGAAGGTTGGGTGAGAAATTAGTCTGAGGGAGATGTATCCTCCTTCCCTTGGCTGTTCTCATGGAATTGCTGGTTTTTTTTTCTTTTGTGGACTTGCTTCCTGTCTAGAAAGGGTAATTCCACTCTTGTTTACCGTTTTAATTGTGTGTATTTCAGTAGACTCCCTATGTATTCACTCCCTATATATTCAATCACAAGCAGCTTAGTCTTTCAGTTTTGATAGCTTAGAGAGAAAATTCTTAGCAGCTTCTGACCTGTATATTGGAATCCATGACTGGGAATTCCCACCCCGCAGCCTAGGGGCTTTTGTTACCTCTTTTCCCCTGCAAGGCCAGTCAGGTGACAGCAGATCTGCTGAGACATGCTCCATCTCAGAGTAAAGCCAAGAGCACCGTGTTGCCATTCCAGCCCTGTAAGCAGCTCTGACTAACATTCTGCAGCACACGGCTCACCAGATTACTTGTCACTGCAGATTTAGCTTCGCCATTACCTTGTTGGAGCCATATGCCCTTTAAATTACACTGCTTATTTCAAGGTGTGCTGAGAAGATGAGCAGGCAGTGTTCTATGCATATTTATGCAGCCTGGAAAACACCATGTCCCCGTGTGAGCGTCACCTGTAGGTCTGTCCGTATTCATCTGAATAATGAGCTAAAGCTCCCTGACTGCTAATTCACCTCTTCCAGTGTTGTAACTGCTTAGAAGTTCTCTTTCCTTAGTCCATAGTCTGGAGGCAGTTCCTCTAGCTCATTACTTGCATCCAGCCTGTGATCAAATAATCCTGCCCCCTCTTTCTCTAAAGCTTGCCTCTGAAAACTAATCTTTCATGCAGCAGAAGCTTCTTTTCTAGCCCTTCCAGTGCTGCCTTTTCACTCAGCGTGCTGCTCTGAACTGGTTTCCCTTTTCCACATCGATCCATATCACTACTGTGCTATTTTTACTACAAAACATTGGGTTTATTCTCGTTAGGATGCCTATAACGCCTTCAGCCCTCATATACAGCAAAACTTGGCTCTGTCTCACTCTACTTACCAGCTCCTTCTGTTGCCATTTCATCTCTGGCAATAACAACTGCATGAAGAACTGCTGCTGCAGCCACATCAGTGTCCTGCACAGAGAACCCCTTTCCAAAAGTGAGCAAGTTCATACCAAGCACTTCTGCTTGCAGCCTCCTGATTCCTTATAAACTCACCCTAGATATTGCAGTTAATTAGCTAAGTAAGGTAAAGGGGGTGATTTTCAGGCATTGCTTTGTATTTCTTTAAGCCATGGAGATATAGGCACATGCTAAAGTAATTTCTCCCCCCCATCCTTTTCACTAACTGACTAATTTGGCTTTCTATGCCTATTTTCTTGTAGGAGGCCACACTGAGCCATAACAAGAAAGAAAAAAGAGGTGGGCAGTGCAGACTGCCCCAGCCAGCACTGAAGAAGCTAATAGAAGCCACCCTAACAAGTCAGAGCATGGAGACCCACCTAAACCAGAAATACATATCTGCCTTGCCAGTGAAAATCGGTGTTACATCAGTGGTGAAGCAAATGGGAGCAAAACAGTGAGTAACTTCCTTCAGTCACCCTCACAGTCCACCCAGCTGCTCACAGATTAAAGGCTCTGCAGTTTCACTGCTAATTCTTCAGTGCCTCAATCTAGTGGGAGGTTTGCCATGAGATTTGCTTGGTTGGGGTTTTTCCCCCCCCTTGCTTTCTTGCTTGCTAATTGTCTAAAACATGATAATTTGGGTTTTGGTTTTGGTAGGAAGAGTTGATGTTTCTAAGACAGGTTTCCAGACTTTCATTCATTCTGTAGTGGACAAGCCCAGGTCCCACTGGGTTTAGCTGCTGCTCTAGGATTTATCTAGCTCCTACTAACAGTGGGTGGCAAATGCAATAAAAAGGGAAAGCAATCAATGAAGCATTTGTTATTCGAACCTTCCTTATTAGCCATAAAACTCCACATTCCATGAGCAAATGTTAATTAGTTTGAATTATTTGTTTACTTCTGTGATTCCTCTGTATTCTCCTCAGATTAATAGCTTTACTGTTTAGGATATAATGTTCTCTTCCCTAATTGATAGCAACTAACTCAAGATAATGCATGCAAGTCTAGCATAATTAATTTCCAAGGAGGAAATTTGGATTGTTTCTCCATCTGTGTATAATTAAAGTTTGGGTTGTTTGGGTTTTGGCAGGGAGGGTGAGGGTGGTGTTTGTTTTGCTGGTTTGGTTTTGGTTTTCCCTTCATTATTATATTCTGTGTAAGGTATACTTTTAAAAGCAGGGAAAAAAAATGCTGTTCAAAGTACTTCAGCTTCCATTGTGGCTAAAGGACAAAATTGCCATGATTAACAGTGGGAAACAATGCTGCATTAGGGCAGAAAATTTCTCTGTAGGTTTCAATGCACCTTTGATATAAAGGAAATAATACAAAGTGCAATAGGGAAGGACAGAATGTCAGATGATCACATTGCTTCATGTCAAGGCTGTCTCATCTTTTCATTGTGCCCAGCTCAAGAGGTACACAAGACATGTAAATCACCTAGTAGGAGGATGGGGAATGCTCTGTCTCCCAGGAAAGGGTGTCCTTGCAACACTTGCTATTTAAACTCTGGATGTTCTCATCACTGCATGACCACTCCTTCTCTGCACCTTGCCTAATGATACCCTGTGACAAAGAGTTCACCATCTAAAAGATACATGAAGTTTTAACACTCTTAGCGATACATGATACCTTTCCTTTCAGCAGTTCACCATTCCAAATCCTAGGCTGGCCCCTTTTTCTGTTATGAAATGTCCATTTACACACCTTTTTGTCATGTTTGCTCTTATTTTGTCTTCTAAAAGAAACAGTCCCAACTTTCTCTGTTCCTGTTTATCAGATTGCTCCATGGTTCATTCTCATTACCTTGTTATCTCTTCCTGTCCCATACTCAAAGTAGAAATGACTCAGAAAAACTTACAAAAGAAGAAGCCATTGAGGATGCCTTGTCACAGGCATGACTAGGAATGAATTCTGAAACTGAGCACTCTGTAAGGCAGCTCCCATTTTAGAGAGACTGTGATAACTGCTGGTGCTGGTCTCTTCTCACAACTAAGCAGTGCTAGAACAAGAGGGAACGGCCTCAAGCTGCGACTGGGGAGGTTTAGCATGGACAGTAGGAAACATTGTTTGCACAGAGTGGTCAGGCATTGGAATTGGTGGTTGAGTCACAAAGCCTGGATGTGTTTAGAGGTCGTTTGAATGTGGTGCTTGGGGATATCTGGTTTAGGGGTGAACCTTGTAGAGTAGGGTTATTGGTTGGACTTGGTGACCCTGAGGGTCTTTTGCAACCTGAATGTTTCTGTGATTCTGTGATTTGCCTAGCAGCAAAGAGAAGGCAGAAAGTGTAGATAAAAAATTAAACAAACAGTAACAAATAAAAAAAGGAGAAATGGAAGAATGCTAGGTTCAAATCACAAGGCATGGACTTGGAACACTTCTCAAGAGAAGATAGAGACTTCCAATGTTATAAGAAAAAAAGGCTTGGTAGGCAGGGCTGAAAACTCAGGTCTTGAAATCTGTCATAAACAGTCATAAACTAGTGATGATGGTTAAAATGATTAATGAGGATGCTGAGATTTTTAATGATCACTTCTTCATTTGCTTGGAAAGAAGCAGAATTAAGTAGTAAAACAGCAGGATAACTACCTTGTCATTTACTGGTAAGAGAGGTAGTGCACAATGTTAGATCCAGTGAAAGAAACCACAGACTTGCAGAGCTAGCACCCAAGCTAATGGTGAGAAGAACTTGGTTGCACTAATTGCAATTAGTAATAAATCTTATCACAGATGGAGCTAGCAAAAATGCTGGCATTGCACTGTCATACCAGGAATGGAGCGAGGTAATGTCAAAGTTGCATCAGACCACAATCATTAGGAAGCTGCTGCTGCAAAAAGACAAATTTCTTCCTAAGCTGCAGCCACAGAGGTGGTAAATACTGAGCTCCCAGCTCGAGTAGAGTGTGCTGCTTTGGACAACATGGTCTCTTGAAGGCAGATTTGAAAGAGTACAAAGGAAAGCGACAAAAATGCATAGAAATCCTGTGAAGAAGCATGGAATGAACTGAATGTCTTCCTCAAGGGAAAATAGAGTGACAAATGTCTGAGTTCATCTTCTGAAGAAATGTGGACATCTCCAGGATGTGATTCATCTGTTTCAGATGTCCGTGTTGAGATGAATTACACCACAGGAGAAGTTGTTTCCCTTCATCACCTATCAAGGGTTTCCAGGGATGGTCACTTAGCTGCAGATGGCTGCTGCCACATGGCCATTCCTTCCTCCTCTCAAGGGGAAGTGCTTGACATGGTTTCAACTGGTAAACCCTTTGTTACAAATCTGGCCATCATTATCTGTACACTTTGCTCTGGTGGTGTAGTAGATCATTCCTTTAAACTTGCAGCAGAGAAGACTTTGTAGTAAGAGACATTCTAAAAGACAGTTTGGCAAAGAAACAGGAGGCCTACGGGCTGTGGCAGTTGTCTAAACCTGCCTCAGAGCAGAGGATGGAGAAAATGACCTTTCACCATTTTTACTTCTTCACATCTATAGAGCTGCTATCTGACACTACACCTCAGGAGCTGAAGGATAGCCTTGTCTTGGTTTTGTCCCCTACCAAGTAGCATGATACCCAAACAACTCCTGAGCATGATTCAAGTTTTTACCCAACACACATGCTAAACAGCTTTGTCCAGCTGTCTAAAGTCAGTTTTGAAGCCCCCATTAGTCTTGTTCTCCAATGATAGTGAATGTGCAACTGTTAGGAAGGATGCTTCAAACAAGCTGGCAAATGTTGATTATATGGCTGGAGCTTTGATGCTGCTGGAAGATAGGTCATTTCTGCTAAGAAGGGAGCAAAAGAAGGGCTAGCCTAGCTTATGAAAAGATGGTATTCCTGTATATAGAAAACACTGACCTGTGAGTTTCTCAAGGCAAAACCCATATGGCAGGAGATGGACATCAAAGCATCTTACCACCAAGTAGTGTCAGCATAGATCAGAGCATACAGGCTAGTCAATAACACCCTGCAAAGCTGCATTGCTCTCTTCAAAGTTGTCCATGGGGAAAAATAAAAAGGAGATCAGATTCTAATGCATAAATGCATAACATGTTCACAGATGGGGTTGAGCTGAAATAACTCATAGTATGATCCAGGTGAGTACTGAGAGCTGCAGCGCATGCTAACAGGAGCGCAAAAGGGATGAGCACCCTGGGATGAGCCACAGGTGTAGTAAGCTCTAATCTATGCACAGCCAAGAAGAGTGAAGAGCTAGCTGGGAGCACAGGATCCAGTGATTCTCCTAAATACTGAAGTCTAGATGGATCAACACTGGCAGCTAAAAGGCAAGAGTAAATCCATGGTCAAGTAAAAGTAACTTCTTGTGAATTCCACTCAGTGCTCTGACCTACACTCAGTTTGCTAAAGCTTGTCCATGGTTAAGTACATTACTTCTTTGCCCCAGAGACTACTCCTCTACTTCCTTTTATAGACAACCAAATTATTTTTTCAGCTAATGGATGATACAAAGCAGCAACAGCTCTGCTTCTGATCACTAGGCTGAAAGTTGTGCCTGTTGCACAATTCAATCAACTTAGAAGTTGATTATGGTGGGATACACAGATGAACTTATATTTAACCCAGAAGATCAAAGCCATTTTCTCCCTTCCCTTTGTCAAGCTTTCTCATCAGATATTATGTATTTAGCTGGGTGAGGTGCTGAGTGCTATCCTGACCTAGAAAAACATCATAAAAAAGGAAGCAGAACAATGGGGATTTAACAACAATATTGAATGCCCTCTCTCAGGATGGTGAAGGCTCTTAGAGCACACTGCTGTCAAAGGAGGTTTGGATGAGAGAGCATATTGTGGTTTCTGGCAGAAAAAAAATATCACAAGTGCCTTTTGGCCACCAGATAGCAGTGCTTCACTTTGTACAGTTCTCAACTCAATTACAGTGTTCCTTGCCTCCTAGGAAAATCCATATATTGAGTCCTGGTCTCTCGCTCAGCTATATCTTTAGCAGACTTCATTATAGACTTCAGATGAAAAAGAAATAAAGATTTTCGAATTAGGAGTGCAAGTGATTTATGTTTGCAGGGTGAATCAGGGATATTTACAGCTTTGCTGAATGGAGAGAGGTGGTTGTGGCAGTCTAACGGAGCATTACACTTTCCAGTGACAAAAGTTTCAAAGCAAATCTTGGCCTCAAAACATTTTCAGTGCTTCTCCCTTGCTGCCGGCACGTTCCCCTTCTCTGCGCGAGTATCACAGGAACACTGCAGAAGGGGGCTTGGCCTCAGAGCATGAACTTGACATGGTTTTGTTATTTCAGGAATTCAGGAGGAGAGTTGTTAACATTTTTAGCAAGAAGAGAGCTATCTCCATTTTGACTGAAGGTTGTTAAAATGCCCAGTGCTGCAACAATAACTAGCAGTTATGTAATGCTGGGCTGGTTCAGGTTACCGTGCAAGGACCGTGCATCACCCTCGTTTCTTGCAGATGAAGTTCCAGAGGTCAGGTGAGGTGCAGTGGGTAGAGAGCAGGGGAAAGACCATCTGGTAGGTGTTCCCTCACTCTCTTCTGTCCAAGCTTTGACACTGATGTGTCTCAGCTGCTCTTTTAGCTTGCAGCCACCATTTATGACCTAGACAGGATTGTGCAACACTTTTCTCCCAAAGAAGGTGAGAGATTATAATGGAGATAATCTCGGTCAGCTTTACATGAGTATTCTTCAGGTTGGCTATCATAGAGAGCCAGAACTGGATTCCCTTCCTTTTACATCTCCTCCAGGGGAGCTGGTGTCAGGACAGCGAGAGCCCTCCCATTAGTGCTGCGGTTCACATGACTTCTCTCACAGGGAGTTTCACTCTTCTGTAGCATGGAGCATGTCTGCTGAGTGCCAAAGGTGACCTTCCTTCTCTTTTGTGATTTCATGTAACTGGGACCACTAAAGCAAAGTGTTTGTAAGGAAAAGTAGTAACAGGAAAGTTTTGTCATTAAGGTAGCCAGTTTATTTGTTCCCTCCTATCTCTCTGGTGATGAAAACCCATCTTCTGGCAGCCAGCTTTCAGCAAACAGTGACTGTTCAGAGATAGAAGACCCTCAGTTTGATGACCATTCCCATAGTGACTTTACAGATAGACTACACCTCTAATGCTCAGGAGCTGGACTCTGGCTATGATCAGGGATGCAAAAGAACAAGGGAAAGTGTTACTTCATGGGTGCTTCAGGCTCAGTGTGTCTCTCAGAAGATCTTTCATCTTGGTATTGAGTAAGGACTGGGATCTTGGTGGGTGGTGGTGAGGTGGGCATTTGTGGAAAAAGAATATAGCTTTGTCAGGCACTGTGAAACAATTAGCGTGAGATTTTGTCTAATGCAAGTCCCAGCATCCAGTTCTGCAGCACACCTCATATCCTGTGCTTCAGGACTGACTTCTAGAAAGGAGCTTTAGAGGCTCCTGAGGAGCAGTGCTGCCCCTGGAGATGGTAAATGAGTTGTGTAGTTCTGAGCGTGGCTACCTCCTCACTCTTTGTTCTGAGAGAAGCATGAGTGCATTGCAGTTTGAGAAGCCATTGGGTAGCCTGAGCTCACAGGACATGCTCCTCTTCCTGCAGATAGAAATAACTGCTTTTTCATAATAACTCACCACATCAGTGTTCTCTTTTTGTAGTTTATGAAGTGGCTACAGATTATTTCTGCTAATTTGGCTGTGCACTGAGACAGCTGGCTGATTTGGTGAGCCACTGGCACAATCTCTCTTCCAGCCTATTAAGGGAGGAGATATAATTACTACAGTATTTACTGTGCCAGAAACTAGAACCTTATGTACAAGGCTACAGCTGGAAGAACCTTCTGTTCCACTTGTTACACAGGTTTCCTACTACTTAAGAAATAATGGTAATAATGAAATATTTAGCTGCCAAGAGTGCTTGAAATTGCAACCTGTGGTCTGATGCCTGAGCGCTCGTGGTCAGACTGCTCTGCACAGGATGGGATCTTAACTCCTCAGCCTCTGTTGGCACCGTTTGGATATACAGCCTTCTTTACCTCTCACTCGTAATTTGATTTCTATTTTTGTTTAATAACAAAGCCTGATGTTGTTGTGCACACAAGCGTTTCTCTGGAGTGACTGCAGCTCACGCCCAGCAGCCCTGTGCCAGTCCCTAGGGACCAGAGGCACTGGACAAAGCCCCCACAGTCTGCAAGACCTGCACGAAGGGGAACGAAACCGTCGAGGGGAGGTCCAGCAGGATCGGGGGGCGCAGGAGCTGCCCCAGGGAGGGTAGCGAAGCCCTGCGGGGCCCGGGGACATACGCCGAGGGGCAGAGAGGCAGCGACTTTGCGGGGCAGCGGGCAGGGGAGGAGGAGGAAGAGGAGGAGGGGGAAGGCGGCGGCGGGGCGTCACGGAGCCCGCGCTGCCATAAAAAGGCCGGGCGCGGCTGCACGGCGCATCTCACTCGTCCGCAGTCACAGCGGCAGGAGCAGCCCGAGCAGCGCGGACCCCGGCGGCACAGCAGCAGACGGGCATGGGGACGGCGCTGGCGGCGCGGCTCGGCCTGGGGCTCCTGCTCCTGGCCCTCCTCCTACCCACGCAGGTGAGCCCTGGGGCGGCTCGGGCGCTTCCCCACCGCCGGCCCAAGTGCGAGGGACGGGAGAGCAGCCACGCCGAGACCTTCCTCAGCCTCCCTGCCACCCGTCTCGGGGCCGTTAGAGTGGCTGCCGCCAGCCAGGAGCCCTCCGTGGAGCGGAGCCGAGCGGCCGTGGGTGGCGGGCGGTTCCTCCATCCCCGGGCCGGGAGGAACGAGCCCAGGCAGCCTCAGTTGGGGAGGGGCCGCGCAGCGTGCGGGTGGTCTCACCCCGCAGTCCACCTGGGGATGGGGAACGGGCGGCAGGGATGGGCCCGGCGTCCGGGACCGCGGTGCCGTGGGTCACCCTGGTCCAGTTGAAAGAAGGATGTTGGGAGTTCGCCGCTTTTGTTCTCGTGTGATCCCCGATGGAGAGCGGCGGCGGAGCCTCCGGCAAAGAAAGGGAACAATCCCTCCAAACCCCAGTGAGCGCCGGAAAGGCACCAGTGTCAGGACTGGAGGACACTGAGACCTTCCCCGAAGTCAGTGGGGCTGTGGGTCCAGCCCTGGAGCACGGGGTACGGCAGGAGTGGGAGGTTTGGGGTCGTAAAGCAGAGGTCGGTCTCTCGCTGCTTTGCTGGCCAAGCCTCGCTCTCGGTGCAAAGGCACCGAATCCAGCAGGGATTCTGTAACAGCTGAGCCCAGCGGGGCTCCCAGCTGCCGGACCCACCCTAAAGAGCGCCTTTTGAGAAGAGGGCAGTAACACCTGCGTAAAAATAAGCAGCAAAGAGATTGCTGGGGATTTGAAATACTGCTTTGCTTATTTTCCTTCTCCACTTCTTTGTTTGCAAGGAAGGGCATCCCTATCCTTTCTCCATTGCGCTCAGTGCAGTGGTGGAGCAGGATCGGAGCCTTTGGTTACGGCTCATTGTCACATGCTCGTTAAGATCTTTCTGGGGTCCCAGCTACCCTGCGGTTGTGGAACTTGGCTCTAAGCCCCTTCTCTTCCACACACACACAAAAGCCAGAAACTAGGCTTTCTGCTTAAGAAAAATACATAACCGAGTGTGAAACCGCAGCGAAGACTTTGTCTGAAGACTGAAAAAATTCCAGGGCAGGTTAGGACTTGCTTTGTATCCAGCCTGTAGGTTATTAACTGCGCGATTCATTATTGATCACTTTCAGGCTGGTTTCAACAGAGACTTTCACACAACGATTTTTATTCTGCAGCCCTAAATTGCTTCCAGCATGTTTCTGGCTGCCAAAGCCGCTAAATGCCAGAAGCTTTACACCATCCAGATATTTTCCTATTCTATGCCGTGGGGTTTATTCAGTAGAAAATACTTAAAGAAAACGCTCATGCAATTTTCTAGTCAATTGAACAGTGACTTCATGGCTGCAGCATTGAGGGACTACAATTACTATAGGGTTGTTTTTTTTCTGCTAAAGAAAAGTTTCTCAGCGGCACTAGAAATATGAGACCAAAAGGGCACCTTTTATAAAGAGTAATATTTATTAAACTAGCTGCTCTTGCTTAGGACAACAAAAACGTTTGGTTTTACTTCAGCCAATTGCCACAGCTGCGAGGCTCTGGTATAATACAAATTTGCTGCTACAGAGCTGAAGCCAAGCTTGCTGAACTGGGCTCGTTCTGGGGGAGCAGTTTTGTGACTTTGGGTTTTCATCCTGGTGCATCACTTGCTCTTTTGTTTCCCTTAGGGTTTAGCTTTCCTGTGCATGCATAGGAAACAGCCTGATACTGAAGTTTCCCAGGGTGCAAGTTTTTATGTTCCATTTCTAGAATGCAAAGTTATGAGGGGGGAAAAAATATTATAGGTATTATTTTTTCTGCATTTTTAATATTTGCTGCTATTAGGTGGTCTTTCCACTGTGTTTGCTGTTTGTAAGCTCTGGCTTGCTGATGGGTTATGATTTAATCAGCATTAGTTGTGTGAAGTTTTGCAGTCGGTCACTACCGCTGCAAAACAGAAGATGAGAGAGGCTGAAACGCTCAGCCCACTCACCTAAGCCTCACCAGTGCTTGAAAGGAATCTCCAAAGCAGCCCCAGAAACAGTCTCAACAGATTCTGCTCGAGTGCTTGTTCATATTTTTGTTTGTGGCTTTGTCTGCAAAGAAAATGAATCCATGCAGTTGTCCAAAAGCCTTCCTGCCCCCCTTCCCCCCTCATCTGTACTGAGCTTTGTCTTTGTGCAGCTTTACATTTGCATTTTCTTTTTTTTGGGGGTGTGAGATTTGAGACCTACATCCCTGTCCTTAGGCTTAGTGCAAGGTTTTGATGAAGTGATAAGTAGGTAACATCAGGGAAACACAAAGAAAACCGTGAGGTTTATTTAACAAATCCCAGGCGTGCGTTTCAAGATCTCTTTGTCCTCAACGGCTCAGTGAGAGGCATGAGCAGTTGTGTGTGTCGTAGCCGAGTGCTGTGACTAAGTGGTGCTGCACATTGTGTGTTTAATTTGCCTTATGATTTAAACAAACAAAACGCCACCAAAAAAATACAAATCCCAAACCAACACTTTTTGTTACCTCTCTTTTCCTCCCCCTGTATTCTAGATCTACTGCAATTCCAATGGAACAAGTCCAACACCTTCAAACAATTCTTCAAGTTCCACTTCTCTGTCAGCTGTCACAAATTCACTGAACAATACCACCACTCAGGGACATGGAAATTCCCTTCACTCCACCACAAGTCTCCTTTTCATTCTTTCAGTTTCTCTTCTGTATTTGTGCTGTTAAGAGACTCTGGCATGGAAATGGCTACCACTACCCACCCAGTTTCCTGAACCATCCGAGATGGCTAGATCTCTGACCCAGCATGAAAAGAAATCAGTCCAAACTCCGCAGCAAACCAGCTTGGTTTCACTCCATACTCAAATTAGTACCAGTCTGACCTAGAGAAGCACTCAGTATTCTGACTTTCCAAAGCTGACCAGTGTGAAAAGACCAACTTCAGCAAGGAGCTCTTTCACCAAGTGAGCTGGAGTTTGAAAAACAAGATGGAAGCAAAAGAAAAAGACATTATTGACAACCCCTGATTTAAAGCTGAGAAGAAATGCACTATCTTGTAATATGGATAAGAAGAAAAGAGAAAAAAGGCTAGAGGGTTTATCTACCCTTCTAAATCAAGGACTTGAAGAGCTTTTCCATTTAAATTCATTAAAGTCAGCAGGGTCCTAGAACTACTAGACAACAGAAAAGCTCAAATTGGTTCTGTTTCTTGCACAGCATATATGATTATAACCTATGGGTAGTAGGATGTATGCAAAAGAAACAAATCCTCAAGTGAAAAGTTGCTTCTAGATTTCCCTTTGTATGAATTTGTTCCCAGGCTCAAGAAGAATCCCTTTTTTTTCTGTTTTGTAAGACTCCTCTTACTTTAATTTCAGAGTCCTAACCAAATGGGCTAGCCAGGCAGGGCTAGTTTTCAAATGGCTGCACCCCACCAGTTTGAATTGTTTATGGTGGGAATTTGACAGTTTATTGGCATTGTTTGTTTATTAAGCCACATTGTGCCAGAGAAAGGAGGTGTGGGAACACTGGGAGAAGCACCAGGAGCTTCTTGTAAATAAACTGCAGACAAAACATCAAAACCAAGAGAGTCAGTGGATAAAAGTCTCCTCTTTTCCCCTATTTCTCCTCTCAAAGTTTTTTAGCTCCTGGAACTTTCCTTAATTATGAAGGATTTATGGAATCTTTTGAGTACTCTTCTAGTCCTGCTTTTTTTTTTCCCCCCTCCCATTTATTTTTTATTGGCACAAAATGAATAACTTCCTCTTTTGATCAATTTTTTCCCCCCTTTATTTTTAAGACTTTTAATTGTGATAGATACTCTAAACATGGGCTCCTACTGGTGGGAGGGGGAGAGGAGAGCAAAAAGCCAAAAGGAAAAAAAACCAAGAGAACAGAAGTGTTTGAAGTGTGGAGCTAGGGCTCCTGATTGAATCACTGAATTTAAGTTCCCCTTGTAAATACTTTTTACAACACTTTTGTTTTTGAAGCAAAAAGTTGCTACACTTGCACAGATCCTTTCTGTATCATCCAACAGTTTAGGTGAATAGTATCTGGTACTTGATCTAAGCAAGCTTTGAGGAGCTTCAACCACCTTGATGATGATAACCTTGTCAGCAACAATACAAAAGGAGAATAATGAATGTTCATATGATCAGATGTGAGTAGACCTTGTCAAACATGAGTGGCTCTCTACCTTTTTTTTAAGTCCACATCTGTCTTTCAGTTCCATTATCACCAATCCAGAGTATCATTAATAGCAAACTAACAAATCCCTGTCAGTGGGTGTATGAGGACATTTCCTTTATGCTTATTATTTGTATCCAGTAAAAAGAACAAAACAGAAGTTAATGATTGTATTTTTTGTGTTTGTGTAATTATGCTTTGATTTATTAGCTACTGATTTTCAGTGGGAGGAAAAAACCAAAAGGAGAAAAACCACCAGAAAACCAACCTGTAAATAAAACCAGTGGCCAGGCAATGCGTTTTTAGATGCAGTTCCAGACACTCCTACAAACAACTTGTAACTTGCCTGCATAAATTGAATGAACTATTAAGCAAGACAGTGTATGTGATTAAAAACCTCAAGGCCTAGAAACGCTCAAGTGTAATTAGTTTTATTTCTCTGGAAGGTGGAGTGACACTGGGAGTCTGGATTCCACTCAAAGCAGTGAGCTTTGCTGAACATCTTCAGCAGCTGTAGGAAGTTTTCTGTCCTTTCACAGCCTCTTCCCTCCCTCAGTGGTGTTGTGCTTCCAGTGCTTGAATAGATTTTGTTCCCCCCCCTATTTCTCAGCTCTGGCAATGAGTTCTTTTCCTTACAACTGCTAAAGCCGTTTTCCAGCTTCTGATTATCGAGACTGAATTAGCTACTTGAGGTTTCTGACCCCCAGAGGCCGTGTTAATATAGTAAGACTATCCTAATAAAGCAAACTTCACCCTGCTTGCTGAAGGACAGAAGCTGCACGAGGTAGAAATTTCAGCAATATTTGGCTGAAAAGCAAGAGCTGTAAGTGTGTGAGAATTCAACCCCAAGCAAGTTACAGTGACAGACAGGCACTCTCCTTTCTAATAATTCTTAGAGGGCCAGAGATAGCCTAAGCGATTCTCTTCACTCCCTGGATGAGAAGGGAGGCGTTTAAAGCCGCCTGGCTGCTTAGCATGTTGCTCTGTGGCTTTCAGCAGGAAAGAGGCCCCCGCAGAGGGCTCCGGAGGCAGCGCAGCACGGCAAGCCTTTGATGGTGTTCCTTTACTTTTTCCAGTAGGCTGAACAAACCCAAGGAGTGGGATGAGTTTATCAAAGCTCATCAATTGAATAAATCTTGGAATCTGCAGGGAGCATCAGAGCACATTGTTCCCTTGTTTAGCTTCTCTCTGAATGCTCCAGAAGAAAGCGTGAAGCTAAAATACGACACCCACCGCTACCTGGCTGCATTTTTCGCAGACAGAACTGAAAATAGACTCTCTCCAAGGAGGGAGACGGAACAAGAAAGGCTGCAACAATGGCCCTTCATTCCAGGGCGTTCCAGCAAAATAAATGGGGTGCAGGGATATGTGTGAAGTTCAGTTTTTGCTAAACATTCAAAGGAGTTTGGCTGTTGCCTTCATCAATGCTGTGCTTCCTTCTTTCTTTCTCTCATCCCCCATTCCCCTCCCCCCTTTTTTTTAAGAGCTAAGGCCAGATTGTTTTTCAATAACATCCCAGCATCTTGAAGCTCCTGAGTTTTTGAGCCTTCAACTCAACTAGATGAGTGATTTAGAAAAATGATCTGGTAAGCTTTGTTCTGTTCCATTACATCACAGAACAATGGAATAAGTGATGAAGAAATCTACCCAGGGGAGGAGGACGTGATGGATTTATTTGAGGACAGGGGAAGGAGGGAGGGAAAGGAGGGGGAATGGAGCCTACACACTTCACCACTTATTTAATGTTTTTTAAATGACACTTAGAATAACTGGAACAGCTCTCACCTATGCCTCTGGCTTTCATGGGCTTGTCCAGCTGGAGTGTGCCTGGATAATGTATGTTGCAATGACTCAGAAACAATTCTGCTTCTGTCTGATGCATGGCACTGCTTTCACTGTAAATGTGTGCTAGCCACATATGTCCTGAATAAAGTATAGTGTTGTTATTTCAATGAAATAACCTGAAATGAGCACTCACAGTTTGTGTGCAGCCCACTGTTCCTTTCCTCCCAACCTCATGTTCTGAATAGTCCTTATTTTATTATTTTTCCCCTTCAAACTGTGCTTTTCAGCTGGTTTAGAAATCTGCAGGGACTTTGAATGAACAACTTCCATTCAGCACAAATCTCCAGGAGGTGAAGTAGCTTGGGCCAGGTCCAATGCTGTTATATCCATAAGCTTCTGCCAGTGGCTTCCTTGTTTGCAACAAGATGGAATTGTGTGAAAAGCAGAGTGCATGGTGGTGGTGCTGCATTGTGCCAAGGGTAGCCCCACTTGGTGTGGAGATGTGACATCATTAACATCAATAAATGACTTTTCAGATCAGCTGAGGACTATTTTGACAACCCACTTCCAGCTTTTAGCTGTGGCTTTGCCTGTAGGATGCAGACACTCTCAAGACAGCTGGAGACAGCAGGGACTCCCTGGTGTCATTAGTGCAGAGTTTCACACGGAGTCATTTCTCCCGAGAGCTGTTCTTACGCAGCCCCGTGGCCTGTGGAAGGGCTCATGAGAAGGAACACTTGCAAGGCTGGGCTCTTTATCACCTATCTTTCCAAGTCAGCATTTCCCTGCACTCAGGTTACATCAGGCTCCACAGCAGAGCTCACAATGACACCTTGTATCTGAAAGTCAGGATGTATATGAGCATAGATTAGAGGCAGTTCAGAGTGATTTGCATTTTGTGTGCATTCAGGCATCACAGGGATTTGAGTTCCCATACATGACTGAAATTATTTAGGTGGCAGCTTTATCATCCAGCAACTTTCTTGTAATGGATACAGTTGGGAACATTTCTTGGTTTTGCATTAAAGATAACTTTGAAATAGGATCTGTCAGCTCTGCCTGTTAGCAGCACAAAGCTCTTCATTACAGAGCACAGGTTACATCTGAGCACGGGTCTACCTTGCCCCAGCAGGTGGGTTGGCTGTTACTTCAGATCCATCATTTTACCTGCAGCAGTCTGAAGAGCAGCACCAGGCTTCCTGCAACGTGCTTTAAGTTGTGGTGTTTCCATCATTATGCAGTAGCCTTGGGAAAGTTACTTGATCCTTACCTCGGTTATCAGCCTTCCGTTTTCCAAGCAGAGCCCTCAGCATCCTCCTCATGAATGCATAATTGCTCTGGTTTAGCCTTCATCAGGATGTCCAGAATGAATGACCTGGAGCTGAATTAAAAAGCATGATCAGTTTTATGCAGCACAAACAAACCCTTAAGCTAACAAAATCTCTGAAGGGGACACTCAATTCTCTCTTGAATGCATCCATACACCTAGCAACATAGGTGCTACAAATCCATGAAGAAAACACTTCCAAGCTTTTCAGAAGTGACTACAGACTCTTTCTTTTCTGCCTTCAGCTTGGCAGGAGCTGTGCTTCAGCAACTGATGGTTGTGCAGCATCAAAATAAAGCAGGCAGCAGAACGGAATCGTGGCAGCTTGGTTTTTGCTGCATGAAGTGAACGATCCCATTGCACCAAACTCTCTCTTGAATGACCTAGTGTGAAAAGTATTCTTGATGGGGCACAAATGATTGAAGGAAGCAACGCCTCTGTAAGGCAATTGTTCTGCTTCCCTCATTTCAACAGCTCTCATTGCAAACACAGCATGGACTTTTTCTGTTCCTCCAGATCACTTAGTGTGGGTAATTTGGACCCAAAGCCTGGGTTCCTTCTCCTGCAGCCTGGACATTTCACATGACAAAACCTGCATATATTTTTCTCTACTGAATTATATAAAGAGCAAATCTCTTTTATTTTTGAGGGGTGAAACTGAACTTGGAGACTGGAGATATAGCTACACCAGGCTGCAATACCAAATGTGTATCTGATCGATTGAAGAGGTAGGATTCAAAGCTGATGGGGTACATACAGCTAGTTGTAGCATTCACAGCCATAAAAACAAGGATTAAACACACACACCCCAGTTTTTAAATGTATAGAACCATGTTTGCAAGACCTTAATTGCTTTTAGGAGGGAGGGAGAATTTCCTCTGCAAGATTACCTGGTCTTTGCAGGAGCTAGTCTGGGACATGTTAATAACATGAAAATAGACTCAGTGGAGTCTTGGCTGAAACGTGGCAGTTTCAGTGTCTTATAATGCTGAAGCACAAAGAAGTTTTTGGACTAATGAGTAAGAAAAGTCCCTTGACAGGACTGTGAGAATAATGCAAAGCTGTGATGGCTTTATTATCCTGAGACATGCTGCTGACATTTGCTGTCATGTATCTGATGATGAAGATACATATCTGCTGATGAAGAGAGATATCTACTGCATGTATCTGGCTACTATTTTTTGTCTATGGCTGTGTTTTTTTTCCCCTTGCTGGCACTTAATGTCTTTTTGTAAGTTTCTTCCAACCCCTTTTCAAGGCTGTTCTCACTACTCTGATTTTGTTATCTTTCCTGTTTCAGGAAACTAACCAAAACCTACATTCAACCCAGCAGATTTGCTCAACCTGGAATTAAGTCATTGCCTCCATTCCAAAATTCTCAGGCTTCCATAAGTTGTGCCCTCTTGCAAAGTGCTACCAGCCAGTGAGCCACTGTGGAGCGTTACTGGGATGACAGAGCTGGCTGTCTTCCTGCCAGTCAAAACAGCACTCAGTCATTTTCAGGACATAATGCAAACACCAAGCTGCTTTAGCCCTGTTAGTCTGGCACTGAGCTAAGCCCTCTGCTGCAGTTTCATGGTGAGCAAAAGCACATTGCTAGCATGGTGCAGGAAATGGATCAGTGGTAAAAGCATCTACCTAAATTCCTGTGACCTGTCTGAGGTGTCAGCTTTGAACCCAAAATGTGTGATCTGATATGCTAGGGATTTATGGATCTGGCTAGGTAGCTGATAGAGGTCTGTGACTTCAATGTGTTTACATTTGTCAGGTCTGTTCTTACTCAACAACTCAGGCTGACACTGTTCAAACTCTGCTTCACTCCTCTGTTTTTTTCACCTCCAGTTGTATATGAGGTGTCCCTCAGAGCAGAGGCACAACCAATTCCCCACTTCAGGTGAGAACCCTTTCCACAACAACTCAACAATAGATGAGATACTAAACCAATCTGTTTATGCATCATCTCTGACTTGAAATTACAAATCATCTTCTCTTGGAATCTAGCTTCACCCTTTTGAGCTGAAGCAACCTGACTAGTCACTCATTCACGTTAGAGGGGCTCTTGCATACAAGCAGGCAGGAAACTATTCATGACTCAATAGATGAGGAAGTTCAGGAGACTTGAAACACTGTCATTGAGTCACTTCATACAACCACATGAATGGGCTGCAGTGGAATGAGGAATTGGGAGGGCAATAGAGGGTAAAAGAGTCCACCTGGCAGGAGAGTAACAGAAAACAGTAACATATGTATATATAAATAACAGTGACCCAACCTCCTCTCTGTCCATTTCAAATGCAAATTACACTGCAAAAGTGTGACAGGCCAAGAGGTAGGTGGAAAATGGCAATCCTTTCTGTGCTCCTGAGAGTGCACACCATGCAGAGGCCACATTTCCTGAGTCTTAGTCACACTTTGGATTCTAAGCACATCATTGTCCGAAGCATTTGCTTTCCAGAACAGCCTGTGGGCTTTGTGATTGCTCCAACAGGCACCTACAGTGATGGCAGTCCTCGTGCCACAGAAGGGCTGTGGGATAGCCATGGCCTGAAAAGTTCTCATCCAGTAAGAGGCTAAATTGTGTCAAGTAGCCTGACTGTAAGGAAAACAGAGTCCTGACAGTAAATGTCAGAAAAGATGTATTAATGCCCAGTAATGGAGTTAGAAGATGACCTTTTTGTCGTCTTGCATTGCAGCTTCAGTAATGACTTGCACAAAATGTCTGCTAAGTGTCTTCTAAAAAGACATAAAGCAAGCCAGACAATTCCTTATAGAAAAGCTTAAAGGAAACTATTTTAAGGCTAACTGGACATGTGTGAGAAGAGAAATGGATACAAGAGGTTCCTGGACATTTTGTAATTGTGAGGTATGTTTTAATACAGTGATGACCTTTTTTGTTTAGGGGGTGGTGATGGTGGTGTGTGTCTTTTTAGGAGAAGTAGGCAAAATGCTCAGCGAATTCTTGCCTTATTTTATTGCAATTTTTGGAGGGAAAACAGGAAGAATAACCTGCATCATGCTTCCAGTCACTCTTTTCTTGAATGCCCAACGTGGCTGACATGAGCACACCCGCCTGAGCACCTCTCCTGCGAGCTGTTGGAGCAGAAGGGGATGAGCAACAGCCTTTCAGGGATGAGGAAGAGCCTTGCAGGGATGAAGAACAGCCTTTCCCTCACAGGGGCATGTCTCAAGATTTTAAAAGTCTCTCTTTATCTTTTGTAGAAACAAACCAGCAAGCAGCCCCTTTCAGATGCCTTTGTGAGACAAAGCTGTGTTGAAATGCCTAGTCTGAGATCAAAGACCCGTTGGGGGTTTTCCTTTTGGTCACAAATGCTCATGTTCCTCTGAGATGTTTCGTCTTTGATGCATTGAGACGTTTGACTAAACACCACTTCGAAAGGCTTCTAATCAGGTCTACGATTTTGGTGCTATTCTGCTAGGAGGAGAAGAACTTAAGAGAGGAGAGCTGATGAGGAGGAGTTATGAAAGGCCTGGAAAAGGAACATGAACACTTAATAAGGTGTTTTCTCTGAGCAGGATCCAGCCTGCTTAAGTTGAGACTTAGTTGCCCAAAGCCTAAGGCTCAGAACTTAACCAAATCTGTCTGCTGCTTGCTTTGCAAAGCGCCTCAGTACTTGACTTGAAAATGTCCTAGGCACTTACTGTGGTCACCTTTTCATGCCTAAAAGCATCTGCTAGAGAAGAGACAGGTATTACTTGGTTCAGACAGGCAGGCACCTGGATGTTGCTGGGGCTGTGACTCCTTTATGATGACTTACTGTGATGAAGGGACAGGATAACTTGCTCCTGATGAGGAGTCAGACTTGGCTGTGGTGCCCAAACCCTCATGCTGTGTGCCTGTGCACAGCCACCCAGAGTGGGAAGGGTGAAGGCTTTTCCCCAAATCTCTAAGGCCCAGGGGTCAGGGAGCTTTCTTCAGTGTACAAAGACCAAATTCAGTCTTTCTTGGGCTAAGCAGGGCTTAGATATTATTTAGAATCTTTTGCCTTATCAAATACTCTCACCATGATGGGGTTGGAAAAGACCTCTAAGACCATCAGGTCCAACCTTCAACCCAGTACCAACATGGCCTGAAGTGCCATGGCCACACATTTATTGGAGACTTCCACCCCCTCCCTGGGCAGCCTGTTCCAATGCTTGACCACTTGTGCAGTAATTTTTCCTAATATCCAACTCCATCCTCCCCTGGCACAATTTGAGGTCATTTCCACTTCTTTTATTACTAATTACTTGAGAGAAGAGACCAGCCCCCACCTTAGTACAATCTGCTTTCAGGTTCTCTCTGCTCACAGCAGAAAGAAGCAGCTTTGCACCTAGCAAACCTCCCTGCAGAGACCGTGCTGGGAATTTATGCAGAGGCACATGGCCTGACCGGTGTCCTGCTGAGGGCTCTAAAGCAGGGGGGATTTTTGCAAGGCAGTTTTTCCAGTGAGCACTGGAGTCAGGTCTGTACTACAGCTCTGATTCCATATTCTCCAGCACCGTGGTGGTAAGATCAGGCCTTTCATATGCTGCTGCTTTGTAAACACATTGATGTGGATTCCTGCTTGCCGGCGATTGATCTGCAGTGCAATTAACACCTCGCCCTGCTGCAGGGGCTGGGTGTGCAAAGCAGTGACTCTGAAAAAATATCGGCACTTGTGTGGCTTCTATTAGTTCTGTATCCTGCAGGTAAGTGGGGTTGAGGAAGTATAATCTCTGGGGAAGTGGGGATATAAAGAAAATGAAATGCTGGATGGGAGCACTCTCATATCCTGGCCTGCTGCAGCTGGAATAGCTGCTCAGCGCTGGGGTCAGGTTTGGAAAGCCATGGCTTTGCTCTCCCTGCCAGAGTAACCCAGACTGAAAAGCCTCTCTCTGTGAACCACATCTTCAGGAGCTGATAACAGGAAATGAGGATCCCAGAAAGAAGTTGTTTAAGATGTTGCAACAGGCAGACACACAAGTGGAGCACCTGGATGTGAAGGCTGCTGTCTCTGGTGCATCCTCCCCCAGAGAGGCTAACAATATTTAACTCTCATCGCATGTCCAGGCAGAGAAAAGCTCAGTTATTCTTGAGGATTCATGTGTAACAAACTAGGGAATTAGAAACTGCTCTTCAGAAAGAATTGCACCCAGGGATGGAATTTGTGGGTCCTGTACATCCTCACAAAACCTTTCAGTTTTGTCCCAGAGTTTGTCTTGGAAAGATGATTTAATGCCAAAAGCTACTTTGGCTTCCCAGCTCTGCCCTGCACACTCTTTATTACAAGTCCTTGGCTGAATGGTTATTTCTGTATCCCATTCCTCATCTGTAGAAGAGATGTCATCTTCTTCCTCCTAGCACCTAAGTTTCTCTGCTCTGCTACTGTCTTTTATGATGAGTGTGGAGGAGGCAATCTTGTTTAGTGACTCTGAGCTTCCACAGTGTGCAATTATCAATGTTAATGTCTTCAAATGGAGGCAATGATTGGATCTAGCAGACTGCTTTGTTGTTTGTGGGTTGTGTAATTATCAGCACTCATTACAAACAGGTATGTCTAATTTTTCCAGCTCTCAGCAAGCTGACTACAATGCTGGTATTATGGGTTGGGCTAAACTGACTGGAACTGGTGAGTGAAATGGCTGTCCTTCTGCTGTGAATAAATGCAGCAAACACAGAGCTAGGCAGATTTGAAAGAGGGGAGGGAAAAAAGAGATCTGTTCAGTGTGTGAGCCATGGATTCGAACTGCTCACAGAGGAGCTGAAAGCATGGAGCTTTGGTGGGATTTCCCAGGGTATTGTTTATCCATGTGCACACAGATCTCAGTGAGCACACAGCAGGTGAGAGAGGCAGAGGGAACAGGAAAACTGGGGAGAGAGAAAGCATTTTGTTAGAAACTGAGGGCAAGGAGCAAAGAAATACCTGCTGTGCCCAGAGGCTGGGTCTGGAGCAGCCTGAGTGGACACACAGGGCTGTGCCAAGGAGTCTGTCCTCAGCTGAAGTGCCCCAGCAGTCAGATTTCCACAGGAGCAGTGGTCTTGCTGGAGCACACTGCTGTCTGTCTCCTCTGGGGTGCAGCTGGGAGGCTGAAGCTGCACTGAGGGTCTGCCTGTCAGACTGACTGCAAGGAAGTTTATCTCCAGTGAGAAACAACACCAAGGAAACCTATTTAAAAATGAGTCCCCCCCATGCCTGGAGATACCTAAGGGGTGCTAGTAGTTCAAAGTGAGGAATGCTCAGGAGGACACCCATTGCTTCTCCTCCTCCTCTGCTTCCCTTGTTTTGGCACAAGTGTTGGAGCTTGCCAAAGAAATGCGATGTGCTAACAAGCACAGAATCGAAGCCTGAGTCTTCAGACGTGCAGGCAAACCACCTGCAGGAGCAGCCCAGGGCACACCGGGCAGCCTCCGGCGCACGGCAACATCTCGGCTACCGGCTACCGGCTACCGGCTACCGGCTGCCGGCTGCCGGCTACCGGCTGGGGTGGGAGGCCCTGGGGACGCAGGGAGGGAAAGAACCCTGTGTGCCTGCAGTGCCGGTGTGTCGGGAGCTGGAGGGACTGGGTGCATTCCCCGGGGGACCCACGGCTCGAAAACAAGTCCTGCAGCTCGGTGAGGGCACAATCGGCCCTTTGTTCGCTGCGGTGGGAAGGAGGGTAGCTAGGTGTGGAGGAGGGAAGCTTGGTGGGATGGTGCCGTGGGGGAGGCTGCCAGGGGGCGGGCAGGGCTGCTGCGGTGCCCAGCACAGGGCTGCTGCGGTGCCCAGCACAGAGCTGTGGCCATCCCTGAGCACAGAAAAGGGGAAAAAAAAACCTCAAACCAACAAATCAGAACCGAAAAACTTTGGAAAGGAATGCTCCAGGCAAACGTGCAAAGCCAGACCCGGGCACTGATTTGCAACCCAGGGCAATGTTTCACTTGATCTGAATAGCTGAGGAGGAAGCAGAAAGTGTTCATTCTTCCCTCATACACCAGGAGTGGTTCACCTGGGGTGCAGGGGGGATAGAGCTGTGCTTTAAGTGGGTGTATATAGGTTTCTGTGCCAAGAGAAGTGCTGGGGTGCCACAGAAGGACATTGAGGAGCAATGTAATACTGCTGTTAATAAAGGCAGATGGTACTCATGTGCCATTCCAGATCATTCTTACATGCCCCCAATTTTGCAGCTCAGAGCAAAATAAAGTTCAGTCAGCTAAGGTATCATCTGGGATACAGAAAGGTGACCCTGGCTGCACATTTATTTGGCTGAAATGGGTTTAAGCACTTCACAAAGCCACCAATCTGGACGCTTATACATGCCAAAGGGGAAAAAAACCCAACAAAACCCCAAACCCAATCTGGTTCACACACTTCCCAAGTCTGATGTAAGAAGAGAAACATCACAAGTGTGGACTGTTTGTGCAGACCAAGGTCTGAACTGCAGGCAACAGCATCAGTGGGGGGAATCTGAGGAAGCATTTGGTGTTGCACTTAGTTTGGCCCCACGAATGGTTTGTTTGTTTTGTTGCAGTCCTTTCAAAAACTGTATCCAAGGCACAGGGCTGATGGCCGAGAGAAGAATGCTCGTGCCCATCCTGTATAGATGTTACCAAGGCTACACCAAGGGTGCTGAGGCAGGTGTTTGACTGTTAGAAAACGTCCAAAGGGGTATTTCCCCTGCAAGTTTCATTCTGCCCCTTATTTGCATTTCTGCACGCCCTTAGTGCCAGAGAGCACAGCTCCTGTTGGGGTGTTACAGATTCTCCCCACCCCCCCTTAACAACAGAGAGTCTCTTTCACTCTGATTTGTGCTCGGGGCGGGGGGGGGGGGGGGGGGGGGGAGGGGGGGCGGGGGCAGATCTCTGCTGCAATGAAGGAAATGCAGGAGGGATTTACTGCACTGCCCAAGAGCAAAAAACAAGTGGGAGGCTGATGGGCAGAGGTGGCCAAGGAAACGGCTAATGGGGAAGGACAGTGAAAACCCAAACAAAAAGCAAGAAGAAAACACACAGCGAGAGTTCTTTTTATGCAGAATGGTTTATTTGAGTCTCTTGAGGATGTTTTGTGGGTGCTTGCTTTTGTTCTTGTTTGCCAGTCTATGATCATAAGCAGTGTGCCCAGGACCCCCCTGATACAGGCACTGAGTAGAGTAGGGTAGAGTAGGGTAGAGTAGAGTAGAGTAAGGTAGAGTAGAATAGAATGGAATGGAATGGAATGGAATGGAATGGAATGGAATGGAATGGAATAGAATAGAATAGAATAGAATAGAATAGAATAGAATAGAATAGAATAGAATAGAATAGAATAGAATAGAATAGACCAGGTTGGAAGAGACCTTTGAAGTCATTGAGTCCAGCCTATCATCCAACATTATCTAATCAGCTAAACCATGGCACCAAGCACCCCACGAAGCCTCTTCCTAAACACCTCCAGTGATGGTGACTCCACCACCTCCCCGTGCAGCACATTCCAATGGGCAATCACTCTCTCTATGAAGAATTTCTTCCTAACATCCAACCTAAACCTCCCCTGGTGCAGCTTGAGACTGTGTCCTCTTGTTCTGGTGCTGGTTGCCTGGGAGAAGAGACCAACCCTCACCTGGCTACAACCTCCCTTCAGGTAGTTGTAGAGAGCAAGTAAAAAGATGACTGAAAGCTCTGTCCTGTGTGTTTTGCTTCTCTGCACACACTTTGCTCTGTGGACAGCAGCTAAAATCCTAGTGGGCTGTTGTGCTGTTAAAGTAGCTCTAATGTTTTATTGGGATACCTCCCACTTGGCAGTGGTTGAGCACACAAAGGTGCTTTGCTCATTTGAGAAAAGAAATAATCAAACCACCTTTGTGATGCAGAGGCAAGATTATTTGGGCAGCTCTCCTGTAGGTTGCTCTGTATGCAAATGCTGCCTTGGGAATGGGCAGATGAAAGCCTTTCAGGGCGGGATGGTGATGCAAATGTTTCACCTACCTGCTTGGGAGTGCTCTGCTGTGAGAAGGGAAAAGAGCTCTCCTGCACCTTTTTGACTTACCTCTTTCTGTCTGCAAGTTCAGTGTTTGCTCTAGAAAATAATTGCTCTTTTTAGGTAAGGAAGGAAAGTCCTGCACCTGTGTCTGAGCATTTGGCCTTGAGAAGGTAGATTCAGAAGTTTGAGTCACTGCCGCACTGAGGGTGAAGAAGTAAAACTGGAAAGGGTGATGTGAGCTAAGCAAGAAGAAAAGGAGATGATGAAATCTGAATGTCAAGAAGACATGAGGCAGTTGTCTTGAACATCTAGAGCAGGGTTTTCAAGACTAAGAAATCAAGGGGGAATTGCTTGTTGGATGTAATGGAGGGGGAACAGTTCGCTGCCTGGGCTGCTCCCACCACAGCTACTTCCAGTCCTGGAGGACCTCTTCAGGCTCCTGCCAGGGCACAGAACACAGAGTTGTTTTTCTTGGGCCATTTGTTTTCAACCAGTGTCCTCCTCGAAGGGATGGTGAAGCATGCTGCATGGATTGCTGAACATCTCAGGGAACATCAAAGACCCTGGAATCCAGCAGAAAATCTCTGAAGGAAACAGAAGATTTTTGGGGGGTGAAATAGAGTTAGCTCCACCTCTGCTCCCTACAGGGCGCTGAGCAGCAGCCTGATTCAGTGCCAAGCTTCACACCTCAATTCAGCAGGGTCTGTTTATGCTGCATGCAGAAGGGCTGACTGAGCAAGCCTCATTTTTCATGCCAGCGTTTCAAGATGACAAAGGAGGGAATGGCACCTGGGGGGGGTCTGTGGATAATTCCAACGCATGGCTGTGTGTAGAAAAGCCTTATTGTAGCTATCAGTAACCATGGCATGAATTCTCTGTTTGTCATCCTTACACAGCATTTTCTTTGTCACTGAATTAGTCTCCAAACAATTTGCTGTTATCCTGGTTGCCAGTGTAACCACAGTGTGCAGCAGGAGATTAAAGGAGGCACTGGGAAAGACTTGAGACACCACAGGTATTGCAAAGAGCTAATGGGGACTCCCTGCACAGGGAAGAAAATCCTGTTTGCTGCCACATAGAAATGGCCAAAACCTCTTACCCAACCTCTCTGCAAGGAGCAGGATGCTGACAGCATCACTTCAGAAGGTGTTATCCCAAATCTGCCACCACTGTTTCGCAATGCCTGCGTTAAAAATGCCTTTCCAATAATCAAAATGTTATTGCTGCTTCTCTCCTGGCCTCAGTCAACAGCCTGCTGCAAAACCAGAGGGAAGTTGCAGCTCCAGTGCTATGGTACAGACCTGTTATGTCTGCCTAATTTAATCAAAAAGGCTGGAAAACAGCAGCTGGAGAACAAAATGCCTTCTGCTGTTGTTGTGCAATGGCTCTTCCTGGAACCTCTTTAAGTGCTGCTGAGAGAGAGCAGACTTCACCTCTTCCATTTCATCTCTCCACAGGAAGAGAGTCCATTTCCTCCACTGATTTAATTAAGGACTGAAAATGCAATTTGAAAAGAAAGAGTGGAACTCCAGATTTATGTTGATCTGCAACAAAACCTGGGGGTTTGCTTCTTGATTTTTGTCTTGTTTTGGTTTGCTTTGGAGGGTCCTCTGGGGGAGTGCTGCCTGCTCGCAGCAAGATTTGTACTGTGTATCTACCAGGCTGGAGAACTGATCAGGCAGGCAGGGAATATGAAGGCTTGAGATCTGCAAAGAGAGTAAGAGTAATTGTGCCTAAAATGAACAGACCATCAGTCCCCAGCAGAAATAGATGTTTATATTTTCTGCAGAGCACTGCTCAGAAAAGCGAATGGGAGAAATAAGAGGGAAGGGAATGTTGCTCCTACTGCCCATTTAATTCTACTGTCAGGACCCATCTTCTACTGGAATTGAATTTTTAGGGCAGAAAAAATGGGAAGATAGACAAAAGTGATGGAAATATGGCATGCTATATTAGTTACCTAGAACTAAAGAGTGGTTAGACCTGAGCTGCTGAGGAAAGTTAAAGGAGAAAGTTAGCAGCAGAGCACCGAGGGAAGCTTTGAAGCAAGATATTGAGGTCCTCCTGAGAGATATAATGGAATGGTTTGGGTTGGAAGAGACCTTAAAGATCATCTAGTCCCAACCCCCCTGCAGGTGTTTCAAAGAGGCAGAGATGTGGTGCTGAGGGCCATGGCTTAGCACCAGACTCGGTGGAGTTAGAGAATGGACTCAATGATCTTGAAGGTCTCTTCCAACCAAAATGACTCTATGATTCTCTATGAGACCTACTTTCTTCTTCTTCTACATCTTGAAATCTTCCCTGCTTGCACTGGCAGTGTCCTGGTTACCTGAAAGATCTCCCATGGATGATGGTTACAAAAACAACTCCAAAGGTGGCAGCATCCCTTAGGCTGCAGGGAGAGACAGTAACACTTACACCTTGCTTGCACCTGGCTCGTGTGTCACCCAGCAGGGAAGCCTAGGACAGGGTGTCTTATTAGGTTTCTGTAACATGAGGCACACTCAGATAAGTGAGGCACTCTTTGCTTCTCTTCTTTTTAAATTTCACTTGTGAGAAAGGAAGGGGCCAGGTCTGGCTGAGTCTGATGAGGTTCCTGGCTGAGTCTGATGAGGTTCCTGGCTGAGTCTGATGAGGTTCCTGGCCTCTCTGTTGTATTGTTTTGCTAAGGTTAGAGGCTGAGAAGGCTGTGATGGCTACAGGGAGACAGTGACCAAGAGCAGTCAAAGGTACTTCTGTGAGCAGTGCTTCTGCCATGTGTGCTACCTAGGAGTGAGCCTCTGTAAAGATTTACTTACTGATGCAATTCAACCTTCTGCATGCCCTGGAAAGGGAAAGAGGGTTAGGGAGATGATACTGGAGGCAAGACTGGAGTTCAGGTGGAGATACTCTGAAGGAAAGGGGACAGCAGCCGCATAGACTGCTTGATGTTTGCCCAGCAGGAGCATCTGGAGCATGAATAAGGGATATGACCATCTGACAGCATCTGATGGAGTAGGTTGATCTTGAAATATAGACAGTCACAAGCACAGAGCAGAGGGACAGGGTGATGCAGGAGCAAGGACATGATGTGCGGGAAGGAGATGCAGAACTGCCACACTGTGTGACGCTCACAGAGTCTGTTTGCACCCCTGAGGTGAGGACAGCGTGGAAATGAAGGAATCCATCTCATCACCTAATGTGCTCTGGCCTTCCTCTGGTGTAAATGTAAAGTATTTCCATTTGGAAGATGTCACCTTACAATTGAGAGGAGACCTTCATTCAGCAAAACATCACTTTCCAAGCTGCCCACAGGCAACCCCTGGGTGAGAGGGGCTGCAAAACTATTACCATTTCCCGTGTCCCTGTGGATCTGGGAGTTTGCTCCCAGCCCCAAACTCTCCTCCACTGATTGTTTTGAGATGTGGGGAGTGGAGGCTGGAGACTGGTGAGAGTCCTCTGAACACAGAGGGGCTGTCTCCTCCCCCCGGCTGGCAGCTGGCAGTGCCTTTCCACAAGAAACATTTTAATTACCAACCTTTTGCCTCAGGAGTGAGCATGCATGGAATTAAACTTGCTTCCTGGCTTCAGTGAAGTTTTGCTTTCTTCCCTAATTAGCTGTTCTTGTCTCTCTTCAGACAGGTGCTAGATGCCCTCCCTTTTTGTCTGTCTAAGCTGGGGCTCATCAGCATGGCTGAGCTGTTTGCCTGTAAGGCACAGTCCAGAGCTAGGCAGCCTTGGACTGGTGAAAATCTGGGGAGTGCAGGGGAGGATTCCAGTGCCTGCTTTGGTATGGTACAGTGCATTCTTCTTGGATGAAACACTCACTGGAGAAGAGTTGGGTTCCTGTTGGAGGGATCAGCTGCCCTGAGCTTCACTTAGCAAACTGCAGTCTGGATGGGCCTGGCAAGTGTCAGCTCTTGATGAAAACCAGGAGTCACACAACCAGGTTCAAGCTGTTGGATTTCTCTGCCCTGAGCACAGCTTCTTCACAGTTCTTTGGGGATTTCATTTGGTTTTTGCTGTTGGCTTTACTGTAGTGTCAGCCTGCAGAGATTCCAATGGTATGCAGAGCTAATTAGGCAGAAATGTAGAAAAACCAGGAGCAAACTCTCTTCTCCCTGAAACCCAACAATGCAATGAGTGCCATCTCATCCAGCAGGTTTTTAGGGAGCCTCAGGTGGAAAGGAGAAGCTGCCTCAATGGCTGCCACATTTCCAATCTCTGTTTCAGGCCGTGTGAAAGAGAAACTGGGGGGAAATAATCCAGGCTGTGCACATTTACTTTCTTCCTTTGGACAGAAAATGTACAGCTCCAGCCCTTCACATGGGCCATGGCAATGTTACTGCTGCACACTGAGACCTGAAGGGTATCTGTGCCATCTATTTTTAATTTTTACTCTCTTAAAGCTCTCTGTTTTTGAGGATTAACTGCACCACATACTGGACAACTGGCTCACAAATAATCAGAACTGTACATTCAAGCATTACCAAGCATCTGCATAGAGACAGAAGCTGCAGCTAGCTGATTACTCTCTCTTCCCAAACAACCAGAGAATCATAGAATCAGTAAGGTTGGAAAAGACCTCAAAGATCACCAGTGCCATGGTTTAGTAGTCATGAGGTGTTGGGTGACAGGTTGGACTTAAGTGCCACATCCAATCCCCTCTTGAACACCTCCAGGGATTGCGATTCCACCACCTCCCTGGGCAGCACATTCCAATGGCCAATTACTCTTTCTGTCAAGAACTTCTTCCTAACCTCCAGCCTAAACCTCCCCTGGCACAGCTTGAGACTGTGTCCTCTTGTTCTGGTGCTGGTTTCATAGTTTCATAGTTTCATAGTTTCATAGTTTCATTCAGGGTTGGAAGGGACCACACGGATCATCTAGTTCCAACCCCCCTGCCATGGGCAGGGACACCCCACACTAGATCAGGCTGGACAGAGCCTCATCCAGCCTGGGAGAAGAGACCAACTCCCACCTGGCTACAGCCTCCCTTCAGGTAGTTGTAGAGAGCAAGAAGGTCTCCTCTGAGCCTCTTCTTCTCCAGGCTAAGCAACCCCATTTCCCTCAGCCTCTCCTCACAGGGCTGTGCTCCAGACCCCTCCCCAGCTTTGTTGCCCTTCTCTGGACACCTTCAAGTGTCTCAATGTCATTAAACTGAGGAGCCCAGAACTGGACACAGGACTCCAGGTGTGGCCTAACCAGTGCTGAGCACAGGGGCAGAATGACTTCTCTGCTCCTGCTGGCCACACCAATCCTGATACAAGCCAGGTTGCTATTGGCCTTCTTAGCCACCTGGGCACACTGCTGGCTCATGTTCAGCTGGCTGTCAATCCCCAGGTCCCTTTCTGGAACTGCTTTCACATAGTGAAGCAGGCAAATTAAATCTGCTCTCTAGCAAAATGGTTAAAATTGCAAGAGAAAGAATGAAGAGATCCAGACATGGCCTCATTGATGAACATGCAAACATTTCTGGCAGGTTAGTAAGTGTTGCAATGTTTACTGTTTCAATAAACCACTCTTAATTGCTTGCTCAGCCATAGTTGTAGGTCACATGAACTCTAGGGCAGAAATCAGAAAGGCTGCAGCACCTCTTCAGTCCCTGGGCTTTTAACTGTGCCTTCTGCTCTGCATGGCACACAGCTCACACCAGGGCCTTGTTCTCTGCTGGCATGTTGCACAACACAGCCAGCAGGGATGATGTGACAATGATCAGATCATTCCAATGCTTGTCTTCAAGTGATCTGCATCTCCACTTGCTGGAACCTGCAAATGCCACATTCCCTTAGGTGCTAGCAGCTAAGCCAAGGCTGGTGTGGATAGCCAAATGATATCTGCCATAGTACCAGACACAGCCCTGTTGAGCCACTTCCCAAGGCCTCTTCACGGCTTGAGATGCTTCTAAATTGTAAAGCTGGAAGAGCTATCCCAGGCAAACTTGAAGGAAGGCATGAGAACAATCAATCCCAGAATCAGAGAATGGTTTGGGTTGGAAAGGACCTTAAAGGTCATCCAGTTCCAACCCCCTGCCATGGACAGGGACACCTCACACCAGCCCAGGTTGCCCAGAGCCTCAACCAACCTGGTCTTGAACACCTCCAGAGAGGGATCATGCATGACTCCTTGGGCAACCTGTTCCAGTGTTTCCCCACCCTCATTCTGAAGAATTTCTTCCTAATCTCCAGTCTAAACCTGCCCTCCTCAAGCTTCAATCCATTCCCTCTCTTCCTATCACTACAAGCCCTTGTAAAAAGTCCCTTCATAGCTTGCTTGTAGGACTGCTTCAGGCACTGGAAGGAACAGAAGTGAATTCATCAGAAAAAACCCAAACCCAAGCCTGTTCTTCAGGAGGACTCTAATTATTTTGGCAAATAAGTGAACATTTTCTTCCAGACTCTTCTGCCCACCCAGAGAAATCCTCCTCTCTGTGCTGTTGGTGTCAGCTAGTGCTCTCAGTACTCCTCTGCTAACCATTTCTCCTCCCTGCTGGTCACTCTTTGCCATTTGAGAGACCACCTGTGGTGGTTCCTCATTCTCCAGCTCCCGTGGCACAGCCACAGCACCGTGCCCCAGCTGGGCCAGCAGCACAGCTCAGCTGCAAGCTTTTCCCCAGTGGTTCACTCTGCTGTGGAGGGCTAAGCTGGTTTTGTGCCTGTGCAGAAGAGAGGAGCCTGTGCGTGGGCTGCTGCCTGTACCGTGGTGGAGCAGCTGGCAGGTGGTAACTTGTTCCTCTGCAAGAAAAAGAGCTGCTGTAAACATAAGGGAAAACTTCTTCACTGGGAGGGTGGCAGAGCACTGGAGCAGGCTGCCCAGAGAGGTTGTGGAGTCTCCTTCTCTGGAGAGATTCCAAACACACCTGGATGTGCTCCTGTGTGGTTTGCTCTGGGTGTTCCTGCTCTAGCAGGGGGGTTGGACTGGCTGATCTCCAGATGTCCCTTCCCATCCCCACCATGCTGGAATTCTGTGATTCTGCTCCCAATCCTTGCCTGCCTACCCAGCTGCACCTAGGCTGGCGCTTGCCTGGGGAAACAGGACAGGAGTCAGAGGTTTGTGAACTGGAGGCTGTCAGGGGAGAGAGGACAAGGACAAGCCCAGGCTGTATTTGGACACTTGGGACATGCAGGACTGTGAGGATTTGTGGGAGAGCTAAAAAGAGGGGGTTGGAATGGTGTGTGTTGGCTTGGGTAAACTAGTGACTAAAGGGGAGCAGGAGAGGCAAATTCAGTACTCAGAATGATTTCCAGCCCTGCCTTGGGGTGACCCTGCTGCCACAGGTGTGTATGAAAGGGGGCAGGAACCACACCACAACTGCCTCCTGCACCCATCCCTGCTGCCTGGTTGCCTCTGCTAGGCAACTGGTGAGCTTCAGAAGCCCTCCCCACCACCCTTGGGCTGCCCATGTTGCCTGCTTCCCATTCAAACATGGGGAAGAGTTGGAGCCTTCATGTTCTCCTAGGCTTGGGCAGGTGTTTCTACCATGGCTGATGATTACATGGCTGGGAAAGCACAGCTGCCAGGATGATCAGCAGGTGTAGCAGATAATTCAGGATGACCCTGAGGGGTGGGACACCTATTTGGGGAGTATCTGAACACCTGAGCTTGAGCTGGCCACACTTAGTTACCCCCTGGCTGAGGCTCTCACTTTGTGTGTCTGCCTGTCACAGAGGGCCAGCAGGTCTCAGCTATGAAGTGATTTGCAATGCAGCCACTGGTGAGTAAAAACCCTTCAGAAATTCTGCTTTGGGCAAAATTCATTCTCATCTTTCGTTGGTCTTGCTAAACTGAGCTGATTCTGCTGTGTGCTGCACTAGAGACTGCTGGCAGAGGAGATGTGTGGTGACCTCTGCTTTGGCTTCCCCAGCTCCACCACGTCCTGGTAGTTCCTTTAGCTTACAGGAGCTGAGTGTTTTGCTGTTGCTGCTTGAAGCTCTTGTGGATTTGGTTTGCTCTAGGGTCTTAAGTCTTCTAGAAGGCTCCAGGGAGTTTCCACCTAGCCTGGGATTTCCTCACCAAGCCTCCTCTCTGATGAAGAAATTCTCTCAACAGATCCTGCCTTCTTCAGGCAGGAAAGACAATAGATGTGCTTGGCAGTGCCTGAATGTTTATCAGGCATCCGAAGTACATAAAATTAAATGGAATGGGGCTTTTAGCAGTATTATTAGCAAGATGAATACAATTTAAGAGAGTAGGAGAGTGCCTCATTTCCTACCTTTAGCAATAAACTGAAAATAAAATGTAAATGTCAAGTGGCAAGGTGGCAGTGTGCTTAGCAACCAGATGAACAAATGCCAGGGAAATGGCAAGAGCAGCAAGCCAGAGCTGCCTGCTTGTGTGTTTGTGTGTCTGCAGAGAGTCTCCCTTCCCTTCCTAGGGAATTGAGTGTAGGCAAAGGTTATTTTGTTCTTTTCCACTTTTCCATTTAAGTGATAATTAACCTAATGATCCAAACGGCAGCAGAGAGCCAAAGTGACTTTGATAGAACAACCGCCCCCAGATCTCCAGACACAATACTACCCCTCTGCATTAGCATGGCAGTCAAAGTGGTATCAGACCTGAGAGAAATGGGACAGACTTTTCAGGCTCTTCTCACGGCTGGAGGTGGTATGAAGAGTGGATATCTGATAAACATGACATTGCAAGAGCTGCCCTCAGGCTTTGAGCTAAGGTTTAGCTATGATTAGGGGGGGTTAGATTAAAAAAAAGTATGTGAGGGGTGAGCCTCCCACCTTGGGATGTTTGTGAGCCCTTCGTGTCCCGTGGAAAATCTGGAGAGACAGAAGGCACTCCAGGGCTTTTGGAAGGAAAGAAGGGAATTATTTCACAAGCTCTGCAAGCTTTTGTGCTGGGATCAGTGTGGACTCCCTGGCCACCATTTCCCTCCTTCAGGTCTTCCTTTTCCTTTCTCCCCTTTCTCAAATGTTTGTGGGGTGTCACTAGTCCTTGCTCAGATTCTTTTCTGGCTTTTTCTATCAAATCAGCCCCTTTAGGGTGTTATGTATTACCCTGCTTGGCACTGAACTACCTATTCTTTATCAGCACATGTTTGACAATAAGTCACCAGGTTTCACTGTGCTATCTCAAGAGTGATCTCATGAGGACAGTAGCTCTTGCTCCTAGCTCTGGAGTAGCTGCATTTTATAAAGCAAATATGATTCTGGTTTTTGCCCTTCAAGCCATTTCAAGCAGCCTGCAAACCCCAAAGGGCTGAGCTACTCCACCAGAAAGCTTTCAATGGCATTAGTGATGTGTAAATTCTATCCAGCTAGATGTGGTGCTAGGAAACTTTGAACATCTGTAGAACCACAGAATTGTTCTGGCTGGAAGAGATCTCTAGGATCACCAGGTTCAACCATCAACCCAACACCCCCATGGCCACTAAACTCTGTCCCAAAATGCCATGGCCACACTTTTTTTGAACACCTCCAGGGATGGTGACTCCACCACCTCCCTGGGCAGCTTGTTCCAGTGCCTGACCACTATGGGCATCGTTAGCAGAAAAGGGCCCTGGGTTTTTCCCAGATAGCTTGGGGATTTTTGGAGAGCCTGTTACCAGTGTGCTGCAGGTGCAGCACCTGCTGCTGCACAGCTTCTCTTGCAATCACTCAGTGTGCCTGAAGCGTTTGTAGGCTGAAAGGCACATCCTGGATGAACACCATGCCTTGTTTAGCTCTTTGTGACTGCTGGACTGATTAAATTTTACTCGGCATGCTGTGCCTCACCCTGCCTCTCCTCCTCTATTGATTTGCTTCGTGTGGGGTAGGAAAACTTTGTTCACCTGAGAGTGATAACCTGGCCTCCTGCTGTCCTGCCTGCCTTGGATCTCAGCCATGCACTGCCTGCCTCCTTCCTGTTTCAGCCTCTTTCCCAAAAGAAAAGCCACAAATCTGAGCAATGTTTTGTCTTGTTATTGATCACCTAAAGGCAAAGCTCTCACTGACTTCGCTGAGCACAGAAATTCATGTTGCTTTAGGGTGGGGTTGTTTTCCTCTCTTTAATAGGAGACATAAGATTGGATACAAAATCATGGCTGATCTTGAGGGTGTTTTCCAGCTGAAACGATTCTAGGATTCTATTCTAAATTATATACTGTGCCATCTGTGTTATCTACACATCCAGCTGCATCCAAACAAAGGCTTGTTTCACACAGTGCAGCACTCATCACTTAAGAAGCAAGCTGAGGCCATGAATATCTAAAACCTTCTCAAGCTTTCATCTCCCCTGTGCCTGTGCTCAAGGGCTGTGCTGATGGGAATGACTAGGTGTAGGCAGGAGCTGGGTTATTCCCCTTGTGAGGAATTTCAGGGGTTCCCAAACCTTTCTTTTGCTACGAAGTTGACCTGAATAAGGCAAAATTAAAATCCTTTGAGGGGAAAATAAATGAATAAATAAATCTGAAAGCAGCCAGCAGGAAACAGATTTGGCTGTTCTGGTGGTGGTGATCTGAGTGCGACCGACAGGAGACAGATTTGGCTGTTCTGGTGGTGGTGATCTGAGTGCAACCAACAGGAAACAAAAATGCAACCATTATGATTTTGATCTTTAGAATGCTGAACTTCAGCATTCTAAAAAGCTTGGAAAATTTTAATTTTTGTACAAGTTCCCCCCCCCCCCCCTTTTTTTTTTTTTTTCCCAATGGTAAAGACCATATGCTAAAAAAACCCAACCCCGTGGAGCAGCTGCTACTTCTAAAGGCAGTGTTTGCAATCCAACTTTCTCTCAAAACAAATCTGCCTTCCTCTTTAAAACCCCCACAACGCTTTCCCGGGGAAAATCTCCTGCGCGGCGAGCAGCTGATGTCCGGTAGCTCGCTTTTCCCACTTGTGTTTTTGGTTTGCTCAGCTCCTCTGAAGCCTTCTGGGGTGCCAAATCCTCCAGAAATGCCACGCCCGTGCCCCGCGACACGGCATATGCGGGCTCGCTTCTGCAGTCGCTGCCGCGAAGCCGCCCGCAGGGCTTCTGGAGGCTGAGGGCCACCCCTGCGGCCAGCTCCGGGCTGTGGGGATGCTGCGCGGGCAGGCCACAGGCACCTCGGCGTGGTCCTCACTAGAGAAACAGTGTTGGCTGGCTTGCTAGAAACCAGAGAGGGACTCCTTTCTACTTGTGGTGGTTTTGGGCTATGCCTCCAAAATTTTCCATGGATCTTGAACACAAAGTGGTGAAATGTAAATAAATCACCATTGGAAGTAAAAAGAAAAATACTGATAAGCTCTAAGTGGAATGAAAGAATCAGTAAGGTTGGAAAAGATCTCAAAGATCATCAAGTCCAACCTGTAATCCCATGGGGAAAGAGAAGACTTAGAGGGGATTTAATAAATGTTTATAAATACCTGAGGGCTGGGGGTCAGGAGAGAGGGGAGAAGCTCTGCTCACTTGCTCCCTGGGATAGGACAGGGAGCAGTGGATGTAAGCTGCAGCACAGGAAGTTCCACCTCAACACAAGGGGGAACTTCTTTACTGTGAGGGTCACAGCACTGGAACAGGCTCCCCAGAGAGGTTGGAGTCTGTTTGCTCTGGAGACACCCAAGGCCCATCTGGATGTGTTCCTCTGTGACCTGAGCTAGACTGTATGGTCCTGCTCTGGCAGGGGGGTTGGACTCCATGATCTGTTTGGGGCCCTTCCAACCCCTGACATCCTGTGATCCATTGGACAAATTGCCAACATAACCCAGTTGTGAACACTACCTTCTCTCTCTCTTTCCCTTGCTCTGGGAGACCTTCTGCTTGGCTCTGCTGACCTTGGCTGTCGTCTTTGTGGCTGAGTGTCCCAACAACCCTCTGCTCTTCTCCTTCCTCTAGTGTGTACAAGGGGGGTTAAAGCAGGAAAGGGGAAGCTGTTACTAGCTCCCCTGGTTTTGTCCAGGGGGGTTCTTGTGCTGTTTGTAAACTGTAAATACTTGTACATATCTGTAAATTCTGTGTGTTTTGCTCATATTCGTTGCATTTCATGCTAGATTGTACTTGTGCTTGTAAATACAGCTTCATTTGCTTCCAACTGAGCTGGTCTGGCAATTTAATGCTGGGGAGAATCTTCAACCCACCACAGTAATGAATATTACTACTAAAAATATCAGACCTTTAGAGAAAACAGTTTCTGGAATCCAATTAACTTCTTCCACTGTATTAATGAAGGGGAAAAAACCCAAACTGTAGCCTCCTGCTTTTGCTGCTGCTGCTGCCTCACACCAGATCACCAGCAGAGGAGGGCTCTGGTGAAATTCAGCTTTCCTGTCTTGACTTCCAGCTGTTAGCTAACTGAATGCCTGTCTGAGCAAAAGGAGATTTGTTGGCAGTGCTTGAAAACTCTTCTCAAGTCTTTGCCTTTTGGCTGTGAGGCTATAAACTGCACTATGCAGCCCTTTAGAGTTGCCTACGTAGCTAGGGCAGTGCGGGGACGGTTCTGGCCCTGCTGTGGTGTTCAGTGTCTGGACAGCCCTGGCCACTCTGAGGTGTTCTGCTGCCTGATGTTAAGGGAATTTTTGGCCCTATTGCTACTGATCCAACTCTGGTCTCAGCTATAATGTTGCAATTGGGAAGAAATTCTGTACTGCAAGAGTGGTCAGGCATTGGAAGAGGCTGGCCAGGGAGGTGCTGGAGTCACCATCCCTGGAAGTGTTGTAAAAATGTGTAGCCATGGCACTTTGGGACATGGTTTAGTGGGCATGGTGGTGCTGGGTGGACTTGATGAACTCAGAAGTCTTTTCCAATCAAAATGATTTTATGATTGTAATTCTCTCACCTTTACTGGGTGAGCCTGGAAAGTTGGGAAGAAGCTGACGTTTCAAAGTATCTTGGCAGCCGATAGAGGAGGAATTCCTGGAAGCCTGAACACCTCTGCTTCCTGCAACAGCACAAATTACCTCTGCTGGCACTCCTGTTGCTTAATGCCACTTACACACAATTAATAGTGCCTGTGTGCATAATAGCAGTAAAAATGCAGCAGGCAAGAGCGTAATAATGAGCCTGCTTGCTCTCTTCTCTCCCAGCAAAGAAATATGCAAGCCATTAGCTTCTCCTTGATGATGCGAAAGCCCAAACAGTGTATTTGTGCGCTCTGTGTATATTAAATGATAAAGTTTGTGTCAGGTGGAGGCAGGTGGAGTTGTGCTCTAAGGATTCCTGACTATTTTTAGCATTTTCTCCAAAACCTCTGTAGCTTTGGTGTAGCTTTTGAGTATAGGAAGATTGGTTTTTTAAGGATCAAGCTCAGCATCACAACTTGAGGAATATCTTCAAATTGCTTGCTGGGGAGGTTCTCCTCCCCCTCTACTCTGCACTGGTGAGACCTCACCTGGAATATTGCATCCAGTTCTGGGCTCCCCTGTTCAAGAGGGACTTCTGCTGGAGAGAGTCCAAGGGAGGGCTACAAGGATACTGAAGAGATTGGAGCACTGCTTGATGAGGAGAGGCTGAGAGACTTGGGGCTGGTTAGTCTGGTGTGGTAGTTCTAGGAGAAGAGAAGGCTGAGGGGGGATTTGATAAATGTCTATAAATATCTGAGGGCTGGGGGTCAAGAGGGAGGGGACAGACTCTGCTCACTTGCACCCTGTGATAAGACAAGGGGTACTGGATTTAAACTGCAGCACAGGAGGCTCTAACTCTACATGAGGAACTTCTCCACTGTGAGGGTGACAGAGCACTGGAGCAGGCTGCCCAGGGAGGTTGTGGAGTCTCCTTCTCTGAAGACTTTCAAGCCTCACCCAGATGTGTTCCTGTGTGACCTGTGCTGGATTCTATGGCCCTGCTCTGGCAGGGGGGTTGGACTTGATCTCTAGAGGTCCCTTCCAACCCCTAACATCCTGTGATCATGTTCCACAACTTTGGGGTTTGGGGTGTGTGTTTCAGAAGATTTAGGAGGACTACAACCGCTACCAGACTCCTGAGTGGCAATAAACGAGCTCAGTGAAGTTGTTTTCTGTCACTAATTTTAGCCAGTAATGTTTTTTTCACCAAGACCTCTCTGCACTGCTACACTCACTCACTCTCCTACATGGGAACAAACGTTGCCTACCCAAATTATTCTGTATGGCTTTATGCAGTCTCAATTTAACATTGATCTCATCTCACCGCGGGCTGGGAGCAGCACATCTCGCATGTCCTCGCATTTTAAAATTAGTTCTGCTAGATTTCACTGTGATTAATTTTTCAAGAGAATTTAACTTTCAGAAGCAGGGGAACCATCAGAGGGTTTGTCTTAATGAAGCTGTTTCCGTTTTGCTCCTCCGTGACTGATAGGTTTTTATCTTAACTTAGTTAAACAAAAAACCCAACCCTGTGATGGGAAGGGAACTTTGGAGAGGAATCAGCTCTCAAGATGTTCAGCGTGCCAGAATGTGCTCTCTGCAAGGCTCTGCATGTGAATATATTATTTTAATACACTTTTTTTTTTTGCCAGAGAGGGTTTTTTTTGGTGTGTCTCATCGCAATGTTTTGCACAGAACGCTTCGTGTGTCATTTAATCAGCTGGATCTTCTCTCTTGGGAAGACTGATAGATTAACTGAGGCCCTAAGAGCATTTAGAATAGAATTGAATAAACCAGGTTGGAAGAGACCTTCAAGATCATTGTGTCCAACCTATCATCCAACACCACCCAATCAACTAACCCATGGCACCAAGCACCCTGTCAAGTCTCCTCCTGAACACCTCCAGTGATGGTGACTCCACCACCTCCCCAGGCAGCCCATTCCAATGGGCAATCACTCTCTCTGTGTAAAACTTCCTCCTGACCTCCAGCCTGAACCTCCCCTGGCACAGCCTGAGACTGTGTCCTCTTGTTCTGGTGCTGACTGCCTGGGAGAAGAGACCAAATCTCACCTGGCTACAACCTCCCTTCAGGTAGTTGTAGAGAGCAATAAGGTCACCCCTGAGTCTCCTCTTCTCCAGGCTAAGCAACCCCAGCTCCCTCAGCCTCTCCTCACAGGGCTGTGTTCCAAGCCCCTCATCAACTTCGTTGCCCTTCTCCGGACACGCTCCAGCAAGTCAACCTCCTTCCTAAACTGAGGGGCCCAGAACTGGACACAGGACTCGAGATAGTACCGTAGATACAGTAGTAATCACAAAGCTAAGAGACTGGCAGTAGTTAGGGGTTTGGGTTGGGTTTTTTTATTTTAACCCAAATTTAACAATTTAATGAGCCTGCAAACATAGTTCTGGAGAGCTTGCCTGCTTCTCTGTGCGTGTGTGAGGAGGGAAAGGAAACCTTTCTCTGCCAAAATGGCTGTGAAACGCTGCGTGCTGTGTATATGGTACATGGGCTGCACAGAATCATAGGGTCACAGAATGGTCTGGGTTGGAAGGAAGCTCCAAAGGTCAACCAGTCCAACCCCCTCTGCAGTCAGCAGGGGCATCCTCAACTAGATCAGGCTGCCCAGAGCCTTGCTGAGCCTCATCTCGAGTATCTCCAGGGATGGAGCTCTAATCACCTGCCTGAGCACCCAGGATGTCAAGTCCCTGTGGTCTTTTTAACAGGATGGGGTGCATGGGCTGAGCAGTGGGGGACTAACCATAAGCAGGAACTTCTCTAAGGGTGATGGAGCACTGCAGCAGGCTGCCCAGAGATGTGGCAGAGTCTTCATCTCTGGAGTCATTCAAAACTTGCCTGGGAGTGTTCCTCTGTGACCTTCTCTAGGTGAACCTGCCATGATCTCCAGAGGTCCCCTCCAGCCCTGGGATTCTGACACACAAATAACCAGACTTGCAAGGAGAAGTGAATGGTGGTACCATGAGCACCAAGAAGCCCCCAGGGTGCATTGCAGCCTGCAGCTCCTTGGATCAGCAGGGTGGGGATGGTGCTACTGCCACGTAGCCGCGGTGGGAAACCAGCATACCGAAAGATGAAGTCCTGCAGCAGCTGCAGGGGAGCTGTCACCTCTGTGTCTCTTGCCCAAGCCCTGGGATGTGCTGGCAGGTCAGGTGTATAGTGTAGAGGGATAGATGGGTGGTGATTGAGCATCCTTTACAGCTCACTCTCTTCTCTGTATGGCATTTCCTCACACAGATAAGACAACAAAGTAGAGAGCTTACTCCAAGCCTTGGTTGCCAGAGTGCTTTAGTGTGTTCTGCCTGGAAACAGCACACAAGTGGAACAAAGCTTCTGCAGCCTAAGGGCTGATTTGCTTTCGTAATAGAAATGAGTTTATGGAGAATTTCAGACACCAGGAACACCAGACACCTCCTGCCAACCAGCCCTTTCCTCCTCTTGCCCCACACTGACCCATTCCACCCTTGCCTGACGGTAAGGTATGAGGTGCCAGGCTCCTGCTGACTTTGCCAGAAGAGACGCTGTGAGGCAACGAGGAACCAGCCCAGGTTTGATGGAAGCTGCGGCTCCTGCTCAACCCTGGTTAGTCATCAGAGTCCATGCAGTTGCTAGGCTGTAGGATGCAAACCACAGGACATTAGGGTTTCCATGCAGCTCCCAAAACTGCTGCCTGTTGCTTTGTTTATTCCACATGCCTGTCATTCTTCAGTGAAAACACTCACGAGGGATTGAGTTGCTGTTTATACATTTACTGGTATCATTTGTCTGGACCTGAAAATAAGCTGCACTGCTGCTTTTTCAGTACAGCAGGCTCTTATTTATTTATTTATTTATTGATAGGTATTCCTGGAACTGTGTGGCTCAGTTTGTCTGTAAACACTTGGGGTGCTTGTTGATGTTGGTGCTGTAGCGCTCCACCCTGAAGTGTTCTTGGTGAGGTGGTCACTCATCTGCTCCATTAATAACCTCTTCTAGGATGAAGTGGGGGGTGAGGGAGGTTACTGATCGAGAGCTGAGCTGTTTGCTGCAAGATTTCAGAGGTGCTGTTCTGCAGCCTTCTTTTTGTTTCTGGGGGGGTGGGGGGTGTGAGACTCTGGAACAGGCTGCCCAGGGAGGTTGTGATACCTCCTCCCTGGGGGTATTTAAGGCCAAGTGGGATGAGGCCTTGAGCAGCTTGGGCTAGTTGAGAGGTGTCCCTGCCCACAGCAGGGAGGTTGGAGTAGATGATCTCTGGGGTCCTTTCCAACCTGAGCCATCCCAGGCTTCTGTGATTCAGCCACCCCACATTCACTGCACCTCCAGCACTAACCAAGTTCATGTGCAAATGGCTAAGTTAGTTAAGCTGGAGCCCTATGAAAAGTATTTTCTTACTGTCTGTATAACTTATTTAAGGCAAAGTGACATTCCTTTTGACTTTGATGTAACATTTTTTTTGCTTAAACCCTTGGGTATGCTGCTCCCCACTTACCAAAGCCTCTGCCTGTGCCTAATGTATTCTTTCAGGGGTAGCTTGCTCGCAGTGAAGTCAGCTCAGCTCCCATCAAAGCAGCCCCAGCCAGGCTTTCAGCTCTCCTGTTGAGGCTTTATGAAGTCATTAATCGTGCTAGTGCCAGCAGGGTATCCTTGCAAATGTAAAGAACAAAGGCATTTATTTTGTAATATGCACATTCCAGGACATTTAAATTATTGACCAGGCTTGTAAATAATTGATGACCGGGGAGCGGATCGGTGCGGGAGCCCTGGAAAGCGTCGCCTGCCTTTGCCAGGGAGATGGTGGGGTCAGGGCTTCTGTGGTGAATAATGATTCCTTCTCTCCTTCCTGACTCGAATGCCATTATCCTGCTCAGCTCCAGGAACAATGTGTTTAGGCTCACACCAAGGAGCAAGCCCTTGACGCATGCAGTAAGCATGAGGAACGCTGCGTGCGGTGCCTCGGCGATAAACACCAGCCTGGTTTCGTTTCTGTCCTTGGGAAGGAGGAAGCCCTGGTTGGTTCTCAGAGTAGGAGCTGGTTCTCACAGAAAACAGCTGTGCCCACGAGGGACAACTGACCCCTGTGTGTCACCATCTCGCTGTCACTGCTCTGTGCTGTGCCTCCCACAGGCTTGGCAGCTCTGCCCTGGCACAGGCAGGACCCCACTATCAGCAGTGCCATGGCTACTTGGCACAGCATAGAGGCATCAGCTCCTGGGGGAGGGCTGGGAATGTGCCCTGCATCCAGCACAGGAACAGAGACGTTCTGGGCTGTGGGTTACAAACAATGGCGTGGTCACTGCTGTAATGCCAGGCTCTCTGAACCAAGGGATCCCAGGCCACAAGTGGCATGGGAGCAAGGTGGCAGTCCTTAGGCAGTGTCCTGCACAGGCACACTGAGTTGCCATCCTCACACTCTGTCCATGCCATGGGATTTGGCAGTGCTGCATGTGTGGTGTTTGCTGGGATCTCCTTTGGAACCAGCTGGAGGAGGACTATGGTGGTGAAGAGGGTCATGGTAAGGGAAGCAGAGTGCCCTGGATCCACAGCACCATGTATGATCAAAATCCCTGGTGCCCAACATGAAAGATAAGCAAATGTTCATGATGTTGGCCAGCAAGATCTAATATCCAAAAGCTTAGAGTTCTCTTGAGAGGTAAAAGCCCCCTGTCCAGCCTCTGGAGTGGGAAATAAATCCCTCTTCTTAATAGCTCATAGCTGCTGCTGAAGCTGTGCCCACATAAGCACTGAAACTCTTAAATTCAGTTTAAACCATTGGTCTTTGAGGCTGCTGCTTTTCCTCACCTGGCTCTTGCCACAGGCTTGCTGACCCTTTTCATATAGCAGATTTAGCCTGAGGCAGTAGAAGGGGGGCACTGAAACAGGAGAGGTGATGTGTGACCTAGAAGTAGAGTTGCAAGAGTGTGGTGAAAGGTGACCTGAGCTCACCCTGGGCAGTGGGGAGCTCCAGTAAAGGGTGAGAAGGGGAAGGAAATGCCAGAGGAGACAACATCAAATGAGGTTGGAAATCCTTCATTGGCAGGAAGGTATAGTGTGTCCTTCCTTGCCAGATGAGGAAAAGAAAAGATTGAAAAGTCAGCAATCATGTGAGAAGCTGAAGTGTACAGGAAGGGCCTGAGACTGGTGGAAGAAGACAGTACCTGAGGGGACCAGCAGCCTCAGCAGCTGGGTCAGTGCTTGCCCAGGGCAAAAAAACCTCACCATGAACCTTCCTTTTGGGTCATACTTTCTCAGCACTAGTTATTCCCTTCTTAAATCTCTCCAGATTGGCCTCCCTTTTGTCCTTAAGGTGCAGTGCTCCAAAGGGGACTTAGTAAAGTACCTTAGGGCTGAAAACAGTGAAATTGTGCCTCCTGCCTCTCACAAATGATAGCCCTATTACTGTGCCCTAGGCTTGCACATCGTCATGCTACTGATCCATCAGGAAGTTTGGACTCATTTTTACCCTCCCAGGCTCCCCTGCCAGTCAGGTGCTGCTTGTTTTGTACTTGAGGTGTTTTTGTTGGTGTGTTTTTCTTCCTTCTGCAGTGCAGGATCAGCACTCATCTCGCTGAACTTCTTCATCATGATTTCATCTCCAACTTATTGTAGACTACTTTTAGCTCTAACTCTGTCCTCCAAAGCAGTTACAGCTCACAGTTTGGTGTCACCCACTCTGTGTACCACCCTCCTGTTGTGAATGACAACATGGAGTGACAGAGCAGGTATCCCCAGATCTGCACCTGACAATCAGCCTTCCCATCTGACAGTGATTGATCAATAATCCCCCTGCCAAAAGCAGCTCTTCAACTCCTTGTGGCCATACCTAAGGCTGGTTAGAGCTAGACTGTGCTTCTAAAACTTGTTTATGAGGATGTCATGTGAGATGGTTGTAAGTCACGTCTGCAGCTTCTCCCCTTAGTGCCCAGGGCTGGCTACCTTGTCAGAAAAGGACACCAGACTTGTCTGGCAAAAGGTTTGGACAAAGCCAAACTATTTGAGCTGTTTGCTTAATCCCTTATTCATCCTCTGGGTATATGTGGACTGACTGATGGTTGGACTCTATGATTCTTTACTGTGAGGGTGGTGGAACACTGCAACAGGTTGCCCAGGGAGGTGGTTGGGGCCACATCCCTGGAGATATTCAAGGTGAGGCTCAACAAGGCTCTGGGCAACCTGATCCAGTGGAGGATGTCCCTGCTGACTGCAGTGGGGTGGACTGGGGAGACCTTCAGAGGTCCCTTCCAGCCCATTCTATGATTGTATGATCTTAAAGAGGTCTTTCACAACAGAAATGGTTCTGTGCTTCTGTGACTGTTCCCTTGTTGTCCTGGGGCACTGGTGTCAGGCTGCTCTGTAATTCCCATGTCTTCCTTCACACCAAATTTGCCTTCTGCAGACCTACACCCACACCCACCCCCTCCTCCCACACAATATTGCAGATGATCAGTAATGGTTTGAAGGTTTTGTTGGTCTGCTGTATGATAACACCAGACCCCCATGCACAGCCACTCACCTAGGGAAGGGCTGGGGGTGTCTCAGCCAGAGTCTTGTAAGAGTTTTGACAACTGCCAGACCTTCCCCAGTTCTGGGAAGGTTAGTGATTGCTCAGAGCAAATAATCCAGCTGTAGATCAGAAATAGCCTCAGAGAGGTGGATGTGAGAAATGGGGAGGCAAGAATCAGGCCCTTAATGACAGCAGTGCTTTTGACAAGCTGACAGTAGCATAGTAGAAAGGAAAAACCTGCTGTTGTGAGGTGGTGAGTCTGGGGGTCTGGCTTTTTTGCTAGCTGCTCTTGGCAGGCACAAAATAAGAAACTTGGTTTACATCTTCCTTTCCAGAGATGATTTTATTCTTCCCCCCCCCCCCCCAAGTGGAGAATCCTGAATCTCTCTGCCCTTCAGGTGTTTTTTTCTCAATCCTGCTTAAAGATGATGCCCAGAAGCTCTTCAAAGCTGAGGAAACTGCTGGCATTTGTGCTCCCTCTGAGGCTTTGATTCTTCCTAGACCTAGGGATTCAGCTGGGGGCAGACATGACTGCAAGAGTATCAGGAGGGAAGATAACGACAAAGTCTTTATAAACAATGAGCAAATTTGAAGTTAGCTCTGTGCTGCTTCTAGAGAGCTTTGCTTACTCTGCAGTGATCAAACATACATATTCTACCTATCTTCAGAAACCCAGAGAATGAATGTCACCTGATGTGTGTAACTGAACCTGGCTGAGTCTCAGCCAGTCACCCTGATCTTCATTTACATCCGTGGAGAGAAATGGTCCCTTCTAGAAGGCAATTCATCAGGCTCACTTGATTTACATCTCTCTATGAATCATTCTCTTGAGGCACCTGTAGCTCTCTCTTGAGTATAATGGAGCCCAGGATGCCATGGGTAGCTTCAGGATGTCCGTATTAGGCTAGACAACTGCTCATCAAGCAGGCTTGAGCTTGTTTGAAGAAATACGAAGGGGGTTTAGGGTTATTTCAGTCTTTGATTTTAAAAACCACAGTACCAGCACTAACAGAACTGTAGAAAGCAAGTTAACATACTTTAGCTGGAGGCTGTTGAGCCCAGGAGGATTCAGGAATATTCAAATCTCAATCTTCTGAAAGGCAAACTAATTACCATTGTCAATTTTAATGTTGCAAAGCTTCAAGCAAGCACAAAAGCATTGGAGGAGCAGCCACTTATGGTCTGCATTCAGCACAGAAGTAGCTGAACATTTGTTTTCCTAATCTTTTATGCCTACTTTATTGTCATATGTTGTTTGACATTCAGGAAATGACACAATGTCTTAGTCAACAGGGAAAGATTGCATTAAAACTCGATGGCCCATGGCTTAATGGCAAAACTGAGTAATTAAATCTGGGGCCTGGTCCTAAGTTCTGGTAAGAACTCTTCTGCAAACAAGGAACTTCCAGGACTCACCCACCCACGTCCCGGGGCGTAGAGGTGGAGGAGCCAACTGTATTACTTTCCTCTGTCTTGGGCTGTGTAGTGAGGCCAGCAGTAACTTGACCTCCAAGCAGCCATGCATAATGTAGTGCAGTCCTCGCTCTGAGGTGCAGCCCATGGTGATGATGGCAGTGAGATCTCTGTTCAGCTTGCCAGACAGAGAATCATAGAATCAGTAAGGTTGGAAAAGACCTCAAAGATCATCAAGTCCAACCTGTCACCCAACACCTCATGACTGCTGAACTATGGCACCAAGTGCCACATCCAATCCCCTCTTGAACACCATGCTGCCTGCTGGGCTGGTTGTGCTGTAGTTACAATAAACAGGAGCAAAAATACCATTATTGCTGAATCCCAGTGCTGCTTCTGGGGTAAGCAAAGGAGGAACACTCTGCTCTGACCACCCCACATAGATATCATGTGCCTCTGACAAGTTAATGGGAGGAGTTTGATTACAGCCAAGAAGAAAATCCACACTAAAAGAGCCTAATATGAGAGAGGTTTCCTGTTGTGTCCTGGCACTCTTTCTCCTCACTGTCACTTAATCTGTGAGGTGTGTAAGATGCCTTCATCCTCAGCTGCACTGGCATCTCTGTTATAAGGCATTGTTTAAAACTCATGTCTAGGGTGTCTCATTTGTAACATCTCCCAGATGTGCATCACAAAGTAAAAACCACTTCTGGTACCTTCAAAGGTCCTTGGTGATCTTTGGAGGTCCCTTCCAACCCCTAACATCCTGTGATCCAAAGCAAATTGCCTTTCTGGAAATGGTTGTCACCCATGCACTGGCACCATGCAGCTCTCTGACTCGCCTACAGTACACAGTGGTTGGCAAAGAGATTGTCATGAGAAGGAAGAGGGTCACACCGGTTTCTCTCTGCCAGCTCTGCTCTTCATGCCATCATCCAACAGGGGTGGAAGTGTTTGAAAATGAAAGCCTTCAGGCAAAGCTTTTTGTGTGGCAATGCCCTCCAAAGAACTGGGAGAAGTGAGGCTATGCTGGTGATGTGCTGAAGGATGCCTCACACCTCTCTGGGGCTGCATTTCCAGCAGCAAACTCAACAGAGTGCTTACAGCTCTTCCTCTGTGAGATGTAATTGTGTCACTTAGTAGCCAAGCTCCTTCTGTAATGTTCCTAGCCCCCCTACAGAATTCAATATACATTCATTTTGCTCTTTAAAACATTCCAGATAAGACAGGCATGCACTTTGCAGCACAGCAGCTGTAGCTTCCGGGGGGTTCTGTCCCCCATCCTCAGGGCAGCTCCTGAAGGAGCTCACTCTGTTCTGTTAGTTTTCAGAATGTTTTGGACTTTGGTATAGCTCTCAGGAATCATTAAGGGAAAAAACCAAGCAACTACAATCCTGAGCAAGGTGTGCATGGTTCATGGAGTCCTTGCTTCCAATTGTTCCTTCCTCATATAGTCTGAATAAAGTTCCTGGGTTTTGAAAATGAATAATCTGACTGCAGAAGCAGAACTGTATCAGGCCAAAGGAAACCTGCAATCCATATCCCTTTTGTTGTTCCCTATAGAATGATTAGGAGCCAAGGAGAAAGTATTTACCACTGCACCCAGGTCTGACCCTTTGGTACTTGCTTTGGGAATCAGAAATGTTTTTCTGGAAGTATTCTTTAAGATATTGTTCTTGGTCTAGAGGTAAACTAAGTGAATCCATGTCCTACAAGGTACTTCTCTTGTGTCTCTTGAAAATAGTACTGTTCTGTGTTACACCACAATCACTGTTCTCAGTAACACTTCTCTTTTCCCTTTGTGGGCTGTGGCTTTGCCCTCTGTCTAGCTGACTGTTTCTGCTGGTTAAAAAATGAGGAAGACAGGAGCCCCCCTCTGATCTTCGAGGCCTTTCTCTTCGAGGCTCTGCGCTGCAGAGGGTGTCCAGCATCCCTCAGCAAGGAAGCTTAATTGTCCTTCCCTCGAGATACTCCACAGTCAGTCTTCACCTTCTGTATTTCACATGAGCTGGACAGAAGAGGTGAAGTAACTGTGCACTGACATTTCAAACAGAGTTCACTGCATCTGTAGCAGTAGAGATAAGCAGCCCACACTTACCTGAGCAACAATATTGCCCTAACTGTGATAGCATTCACTTGCTTGTTCAAGTTGCTCCTTGTACAGAAAGATTATCCAGGAAAGAAAGAAATAGAATAAATGTAGAGGACAAAAATAAATGCATTTACCTAGCAACCAGCTGGATTTATTGCAGTCCTTGCTGACCCCCCTGTGGAGCAGTTCTGATTGATTTGCAATGGAACCTATGGAACGACCTTTTCAGCTGTAGATGTGCTGTCTGTGAGATGGAAAGTGGTGAGCTGCACCCTGCTCTGCTCCTGCAGACCTTTCTGCTCCTGAGATCAAAAGCAGAATTAGAGAGTTTGATTACTGCCCTGTCCCTTTTCATGTGCTGGTATCTCTTGGCTCAAATAGTTCAGATGCTTCTCGAGTGAAGCTGGCCAAAGCTTCAGACTGGTAGGAGTGATTTACTTGTGCCTGTAGATTTGCTAGCAGGCAGTGCTCCAGAAAAATATCCACGCTCATTATGGGCTGAGATAAGGTCTGTATAGCCTGCCTTAAGTTAATCATAAACTGGATGCTACTGGGTTGATTTCTGCCTTTCACAAAACAATTAAGGGGAAGAAAAAAAATATCCCCAAACAACAAATTCAAAAGCAAAGAAGAAACAACAAAACCCCAAAGCAAACCCCAAACTCTTTTGTAATTCAGAGCAAAGTTCAAACAGGAAAGGACTAAAGGTCCTTTCACTGAGAATGGCTCTAGCACTGATTACTTCTGTGGTCAGGTTTTTGCCTGCTGATCTCAGAAGGCTCTCTTGTAATGGCCTGACAACCGTTTTTTGTTGGTGTTTATTTTTGCTCTGGGACCATTGAGATGCCCTTACTGATAGGTAAGCAGATTCCAGGAAAGGCAGCCCCTCCTTCCCCCAGTGTGGTAGGGTTGGAAGAGTTATTCAAGCAAGAACACAGAGAGAGCATTGCTAGGAGAATATAGAATGATCTAATGGAGAGACAGGGAGGGAGCAATAAAGCTGATGTCACAGACATGATGGGAATAGACCTGTCTGAGAAGATTTGAAGCCACTGGTGGTGTCACAGGGTGGTTGTTTTTTGTTGGGGTTTTTCTTTTAATCCTCTAGAGCATTGCCATTTGCATCCAAACAGTCTGGCAGGGTTTAAATTTTAACTGAAGCTGGCTTAGAATTATGAATCAGGCCATTAAATATTGCCTTAATAACCTTTTATTGCATGGAACAGCTTCTACAAATGCAGAGGGGGAAAAGAATTCCAAGCCTTTGCATTTGAGTAATTGATGGGCAATTGACAATGTTTGTTTTCTGGGGAGAAATGAAAAGGCCCTGATTCTGCTCTTGACTTTTGTGTGCCTCTAATGGGGTTTTCAGAATCCAATCCCATTGATCTGCAGTAGTGTGCAGAGCCTATAGAAGTAGCCAGCCAGTTTGAACCTCAGAAGAGGGAGATCACAGAATTTTGTGGGATAAGAGCTCTGGCTTTGGGTAAAGTCACTTGTGCACACTTGCTGCTGCCCTGCAGGGTTGCCAGCACCGATGGTCTTCCTACAGCTGCGTCTTGCACTTGATTCTAAGGTTGCAAGAAGGCAGCCAAACCCTTTGAACACCAGATGTTCCCTGGGGATTAGGAAATGAGAAATAGGACTGAGAGAGTTCTTCAGAAGAATGTGGTGCAACGTCTCTTCTTTACAGGGGGAAATGCACAGCCCTGCTGGTAAGTGTGGCTGCTGAATCAGAGCAAGTACTGCCCAGAACAGGAGGGTCACATTGCTCAGGATCATCCTGGTACGGCAAAGTGGCATTCACATGCAGCAATGAAGGCTAAATGGCAGTGAATCAGAGCCTCAGCTGGCCTGAGTTGTGCTAGAAATTTGACTTAATCCTTATAAGGCTGGCTTTAAAGATCTCTCTGTGGATTCCCCTTTCCATTCCAGGTTCCTCCAGGACAAGGCTAAGTTGTGTTTTACTGGTGCTGCCCATGCAGCCTTTGTTTGTGGATAAATATTATGAGTGTTCTTAGCCTGACAGTTTTCACAAGCACTAAATCATTTTTAACCTTTTAATTTGTTTTGGCCAGCAAAGGAGGAAAGTGGAAAAGGAACCAGATGCATGAAGCAACACAAGGCAGAAGTATCAGTACTCAGATTCCCTTAAGGGAAGATGAATTTTTAGGGGGGGAAAAAAATACTCTGGTCAACTAGGAGCTTGCAATAGTTCAACGTGGAAGTGTCAGGAGGTGAAGACACCTAATGAAAGGTGCTGACAGGGACAGAAATGAAATCTGGTCTGGCACAAAGCAGGAACTTCAGATTCCTCTCAAATGCCCAAGTGTCAGGAGGTTGGAGCTTCCTCCTGCTTTCTAAAAGAGTTCAGAAACAAACTGTGATGCACAACCCCTTGCTTGCATTTTTGAAGAACTGAAGGTTTTAACCAAGGCAGCAATGTCTGGAGGTGAATCAGAGGAGATCTGGGAAGTCACAGATAAGTGCATGTGGTGTCTGGGGCGGGCAAGTCACAAGGAACTGCACCAGACGGTTTGCATGTGGGTAAATACGATGTGTAGGGGAAGAGGGAACACTGTGATGCTTTTCTGAGGAATAATCTTTGCAGATTGTTTTTCTGAAGGGGTCAGGAGGGACACTGATACAGGAGATCCAGCTTCTTAGGCTACCAAAATGCATGCACCAAGCCTTTAAACCAGGCTGCTGTGGACATTCATCCTCGCCGATATCCAACTAGCTAAAAGAGTGGGGAAGATAAGTGAGGAGCCTTGGAAAGTGTTCATGCTGAATGCCAACAGGCAAAGGTTTATATAGCTTTATGTTGGGGCAGAGTGGGGTTCAAGGTCAGTGAAGTGTCTGAACAAGTGGCCAGACTAGCAGTAAGTTGTTCAGGATTGTAAGGGCTAAATGTGAGGGACCTTTCAATACACTGTGATACAATAGCAGGTGACTTCTGACAGAGGGAGGGCAAAAAGCACTTCTAATTTTACACTGTTGGAAACTGAGCTGCCCTTTTTCATGCAGAAATGAGACACTGGGGTTATTGCAGACATTAGTGGGAAACTTGGAAAGGAGGAACTAACCAGATTTATTAGTATTGTTGTGGTCATTTGGGTGTTGCATGCTCCTGTTGTGCTCCAGCAACCTCTTTCCAGCTCCTGGAAAAGATGTGATAGAACTGGGAAAGGCAGAGAAAGGGCAGTGAAGTGCTGAGACCTAAAAAGGAATGACTAAGTAGCCATGGACATTTCAGCCTGAAAGCTGGATGGCTGAGGGAGGGACTGGCAGATGGCTGTAAGATTGCTAGAGGGTGTCAGTATGAAGGCTGAGGGAAAACTGCTCCTTGTTTCACAATACTTCAGAGGTTGGAAAGGACCTCCAGAGGTCATTCACTCCAACCACCCTGCCAAAGCAGGATCACCCAGGGGTCTGCACAGGAATACCTCCAGGTGGGTTTTGAATGTATCTAGAGGAGACTCCACAGCCTCTCTGGGCAGGGCCAGGTCAGGAGATGTGGTGGGACAGTGTCTTTTTCTGTAGTGGTGCAGAAACACTTATGGTGTTCCTTGCTCCACGTTGGAAAGTTCCTGTCAAGCAGTCTCTTTGGAGTAAGTAATTGCTTGCTAAGGGAGCGTGGTCTGTGTGGCAGCTGTCTGGAAGGGTGGCCTGGTGTGCAGTCTCCATGACTGAAAAACCCCTTTTGATGTCTCTCCTCCCCTTATTTCCCTGCCCATTTTGGTCATAAGCAAGTCCCCAGCTGAGCAGAGAAGTGATTTCCTATTATTTGATTTCCCCTCTATTCATGAAAGTGCTGTTCTCTACGCCTCACTCTGTGCCCTCCCATGGCTGCAGAAGGTGTTCTTGCCAATAAAATGAGCTCAGGCTACAATTAAAAGGCTATATACCACGAGCCTTTGAAAGTTATTAGTAATATTAATGGAAGCAAATTGCTTCCCTCACTTCCCACGTTCTAAATCACATCTTAAGAACATAGCATTGATGCTGCTCTTTTCATTTTATTTTGCTGGGTGTTTTTTCAGTTCAGCACTGGCAGATGTCACTGGAAGAAATGCCTTGACAAGCAGTTGTCATAACTCTTCTCTCCTCCCTCTTTAGATAGTAACTGACTACAGAAATGTCAATTTTCCCCACACTCTGTGTCATATGTTTAGAATGCATTATGCATTCAATGGCTTGGAAATAGTTGATACAAGCTAGCTGACACCTCTCTGATAACTCCTGAGGAAGCCAAAGACAATATGCAGGCATGATCCATAAGCAGTTCTGTTCTGCTTTCAAGGATGAGTGCTCAGCTGTGTTTCACTTCCAAGGCATTTTGTTTAAAGCTCAAATTTAAATGGCAATGTGGTTGTACATTGGGGGGGGGTGGGGGGGGGTGGGAATGGAAACTAATGTATATGGTTAGCAATTCAAGCTTCAAGCTTTATGCTTCAAGGAAGAGAATGGAGCATAGAGCTAATCAAAACAACAACAAACTTTGAAGGAATTCTAAAGTACAGTCTAAAACTGCACAGTTTTAAACCCATATTCTCTTGAAAGCAAATGTGAATTCCAAATTCTAGTGGCATTTTGCCACTTTGCCTTTAAGCTCTGCTTTCCCCCCCTCCCCCCCTCTTCTATTGACACCTAAAAGACTTTGGTAAGAAAGGAGAAATGCAGAAGCTGTCCCTGCAGTCAAAGCTCTGCTTTCTAATCCTGGATTGCCCCTGGGCCCATGGATAAAATTTGATAAGGCTTCCTTGAATTTGGAAATGAGACTACTGAGTTGTTGTATCTGTCATTAAATGGGTCTTTAAAATGCCCTGGATGAATGCTTACAATAAAGCTCCCTGGGAGAAATATTTGTACATGAAAGAAGATCTTAACAGGGCTGCACCGGACAAAGGAAAATGTGAGTAAGGGACTCAAAGCATGGCCCTGAAGAAATGGTCCCACTGAATCACAGGATGTTAGGGGTTGGAAGGGACCTTGAAAGATCATCCAGCCCAACCCCCCTGCCAGAGCCAGGAGCACCTAGGGCAGAGCACACAGGAAAGAAGTGAGGAGCTTGGCTGTTGTGCCTATCCCAACAGCTGTCAATAGAGACGTTGCTGGGTAAGTTGTTAGGAGGCTGTCCAGCAGTGCTGCCTCCCAGCATCACTGCTGCAACATGCCTCACAAAAACAGGGGGTAGGTGGCAGTTTCTCTGCTTGTTATTACCCAGCCAAGAGTGTGGGAGACACATATTTTAAGACAGCAGTTCCTCAATAAGTATTGGCTGTGATTTTAAAGTACATTAGGAGCTCCATTCTTTTAGTTCATCTTTTCTTCATTTAATCAATGTAAACTAAAAAAGACAGGATGGGAAGGCAGAAATGAGATAGATACAGCTTTAGGTTAGCTAGTGGGGTCACCACTGACAGTATAGCTGCTTGCATGGCACTGAAATAAGAGCATTTACCCCTGGTCTATGCAGGGTTTGCAGCCTGTGTTGTGCTCAGTGTTACTTCAGGTGCTTTATAGTCAGCACCCAAGCCAACCAGCTTAGGCACATCTACTCAAGCTGCCACTGGAGCAATCACCATAATTGTAGCACTCACTTAATAAGCAGAGCTTTGAATATTCATACAGAGCTAATTGTGCTTCCTGGAAACTAAATGGTGTGAGACTCTTGGCTCAAATGATAGGCAATCCCTCACCCTCCCTTGAATATTCAGGGAGATATTATGGCTTGGCATGTTGTGTATGACAGCTTCACTATAGTATTAGGAGGGGGAGTGGATCTTTAATTGATAGCAAAGTAAGCAAATAGCCATGGCAGGGCACTAAAGACTAAACAAACCCAGAGCTGGCTACCTTGCTTGTCATTCACAGAGAAACTACACACTTTTGGTAGTATGAGAGAATTGAAGGATGCTGATTGCTGTGAATCAGCCTCCTGACTGGTTCATGGCAAAGGAGTAGGCACCAAGTTTATACTTAGAAACCATTCAGTCTACAGCTGCATATCCTGTACCATCAGACACTGTGGAGGGAGGAGCAGTCTGTGCTCCCTCCAGACATTATACTGAATCTCATCAGCCGTGGCTGGGAAGGGATGAGCACTGAAAAGCAAACAAACAAAAAACCCCCAGCCAAACAAAAAAGCTTTCTAAATATCACCTGGGAAGCCCTGCTCCCGGTGTTGCAGATGGCCCTTTTCAGCTGAGTGATTAAGTATCATATGTAAGAAGTCCCCACCTGAAGTACCACATCCAGTTCTGGAGCCCCTGCTACAGGAAAGATCTGGAGGTGCTGGGAGGTGTCCAGCAAAGTGCCACAAGTATGATCAGGGGGCTGGAGCTCCTTTGCTATGGAGACAGTTGGGACTGTTCAGTCTGGAGAAGAGAAGGCTGTGATGAGACCTTATTGTGGCCTTCCAGTACCTGAAGTGGCCCAACAAGAAAGCTGGGGAGGGACTTTTTTGGGTGTCAGGTAGTGATAGGACTGGGAGGGATGGAACAAAACTAGAAAGGGGTAGATTCAGATTGGATGTTAGGAAGAAATTCTTCCCCATGAGGGTGGTGAGAGCCTGGCACAGGTTGCCCAGGGAGGTGGTAGAAGCCTCATGCCTGGAGGTGTTTGCAGCCAGGCTGGATGTGGCTGTGAGCAACCTGCTGTAGTGTAAGGTGTCCCTGCCCATGGCAGGGGGGTTGGAACTGGCTGATCCTGGAGGTTCCTTCCAACCCTAACAATTCTATGCTGCACAGCAGCTGACTAAACTCTAGTAATGAGCAGAGGAAGAGTTTTACAATTCCCAGAACTGTGAAACTAATGTAAATGTAAAATGAATTGTAAAATGGATGGATTTGTGCTTTGAAGCACTCCTCAAAGCTGACCACTGGCCAGGGGTGAACTTGAAGTTTCCTTCCTCTGGCTCTTATGAGGTGAGAGGAAAGATCCCAGGCCAGATGTTTGTACAGTACAAACCGGCACTGCTCTGCTGAGTCTCATCCTTGCTTGGCCAGTCTGTGCCCCCTGACTAAATGTTGTAATTACTGCAAACATTTAATTAGGCTGAATTCTGCCTGTTCACAGATGGATTTGATTCTGAAGTGGAGGTAATACCCCCCAAAAATATCCCCCTTTGAACAGAGAGAGGGAGCCCCATGTTAGGCTCTACCCTTGAAAGACCTTTTCATGAAGCTATAAATCATAACTCCATGAAGCCAGCACCTAGGGAAATGTGCAGATTATTCAAGATCCTGCTCTTGCAGCTTAGCAAGCAGGTTTAAAAGATTTATCTGGCTAAATGTAGGTGTCTACATCTGAGCTGCTCACCTTCAGCTGTTTTCACAGTGACAAAGATGTAGTTGAAGACAAAAGAGGTTCATGGTGAATAAGATTGATGTCATCTGAGAGTAGACTTCTAAATATAGCTCAGAGGAATTGCTCCTTCAAAGTACCTATTTCCCTCCAGAAGACAGAAAGGCATTTCAGAGTGTCTAGACATCAGCAGTATAGCTATCTACCTGTGACCTAAAGTGAACTGTCCCCCATCACTGGTGACTTCACCTGCAAGCACAGTTACACAGCAAAAGTGATTGGGAATGCCCATGAGTACAAACACTATTAATGTGCAAGCCCTACAGTGATGCTCCTAGGGATGCTTTGAGGAGGCAGATGTTAAAATCTCTTCTGAAGATGTTAGCAGTCGCTGAGTTTCATATGGTGCCAGGGCTAGAACTGAAGGCAGCATCTGGCTTTGGAAGATGGGTGCTGAAGAGGCAATTTCATCTCTAAGCCTGGACAGATACTCATGTTTAGAGCTGAGGAATGGTGCCTAAAAAAGGTTAGAATAATGCAGAGGCTCTGTGGGGTAGGGTTCACTTGGGGGGTAGTTGAGTCTGTGCTGTGGCTTCATTTACTATTCAGATCAGCCCTTGCTTATGACACAAATTACTTTTGGAGGGAGGCTGGAGTAGAGTTATAGTTAAGTTTGGAGTCAATGCTTGGCCTTTTCTTAGGGTGGTGGGCAGCCCAGTTGGACAACCAGGCTTCTAGCTGTAGAAGACATATGACTCTGGCCTAGGTCAGGAGCTGGTTTCACAAGAGAAGGCTATTTCGTGTCTTTCCGTGGCCTGCATCTAAGGCAGAAGTTATGGTTAGCAGAGCCTCATGGAAAGCAGATATCGATGTGGCAGTTTAGGGTTGGGACTGGTAGCCAGAGGGGAAGAGCTCACTCATTTTTCAAGCTGTGATAAGTATCTTGGGACTTTAACTGCTTCCAGACATCAGGTGAGTGGAAAGGACAGCAGGGCCAGAAGAGCATTGTTTAAAGGTGCAATACAGAAGGGCCAAGATAGGGGCCTGTGCCTGGAGGCAAGAATATTCTGTGCTTCTTTACAGCCTGCACAAAGGCTTCAAAGACACAACAAGTTTTAAGGTTGGAAGCAGCAGATCCTGAAATACTAGTCTGGCTGTTTGGATCCTGTCCAGCACCATGTCTAGCTGCAAAGCTAACAATAGCCTGGAAATATCTCCCTGGATAAGAAAAAATAAATAACAAGCCAAGCTGTTCTGCCCTTCTCTTGACCACATTTGCTCTCCATATCAATGGACCATGCAGAAATGAGCTTTGCCTCCACTGCTGCATATGTTCATGCCTTATCTCTGTGCTGGCTCATTCTTTTCCTGCCCTACAAGTGACACCATGGCTGGTGCCCTGCCTTTCAATTTTGGCTTTGGCCAAAGACATTGTGTGGAAGAATGGTGAGCTTAATGCTGCAAGGACAGCAGCTGCTCCAGGAAAACACCCTGGATGGACTGGTGCAGACCTCCTGAACATCCTTTGGTTTCAGGAAGAAGACATGGACAACGAGGTCCTGGGAGTCATTGTGTTAAAGTTGTGCTAAAGATCTCTGAGGCTGTGGTCCGGACTCTGTACTTCTGAGTAATGAGTGGGAAATGAAAATGCACTACCCCAGGTGTTGGCTTTCCTTGAATTCTGGGAAAACACTGGTGCTTTCCATAGGATCCAGTTCATACAGGGTCTGGCTGGGGGCAGGCAGAGCTGCTTCAGCCTCCATGTGTGCTGCAGCCGCCCCAGCTGGGCTTAGCCAGACCAGGAGAGAGCTGTCAGCCCCTTGAGGAGAGGGTAAGTGAAACCCTACAGTGATGGAATAACTGCTGTAGTCTACCATCACACCTGGAACTCTAAATACAGTGCAACACAGTCAGCAGAGAGCTGGGGTGTAACTTTATTGCCAGCTGCCATGGCCACGTTCGATTAACTCTGTTACAAATAAGCAGAACTGTAGTCAAATGAGAGCTGATGAGATTGACACATCACCACACAGCATCCCAGCTTCTTGGGGTGTTTTCAGGTCCTGCCAATGCTCCTTGAGGTTGGATCTTGATCTTCCCATTTTAGTTTTCTTCTTCACTCCTCCCTCCTCATCAATCACTCTTTACAAGGTCTTATGTGCTGTGCAAAACTGTTTTCCACATCCAGTCAGAGGTTTATCACATCTGCTGTGGATATCTCGCTCTGCCTCGGTACTTCTTTTAGCTTGCTGCAGTCTCCAAGCTGCCTCTCCCCAGTTTATGTTCTTAGCAAGCTAGGTTAAATACAGGCAAGATCTTTTCTGTTACAAGGTCAGTTTTTCATCAGGTCCTTGCCTAGCAGTTTATCTGGCCAGATTGTTTTGGGACCCACAGTACCATCTGAATAACAATGCCTCCCTTTGCAGCTTGTGACCTGCAGTCTTACAGACCCACGTCTGCTCTGAAGGTGGGAGTACACTTGGAGGGGCCCTGTCAGGTTTGTTTTGTTTGCAATGAGTCTGTTTACATGCACCAAAGCTGCGTGCAGCACAGCCCAGGGCATAGTAAATGGGGACGATTAGAGGATTAACTTTAAAAGCACGTCGTAGCTCTGATTTAAGAAGCTATTGTAAGACTCACACAGCAATATCCTTAACCCTACTCCAGCAAGCCCTGCCTGGACCAACACAAATGTAAGCTATCTGCCATCCTCATAATGCTGCTACTTTGGGGCAGCAGGCAATGTATCTACACCCTTCAGTTTCCACACTTGGAACCTTCCCTAACTCATTAGCAAGAGGGGAACAGCATCCCCCCCTGTGAATTGCAACAGTTCCCTCCTGCTCCTTTGTCCTGACTGTCCTCTGGCCCTGCTGTCCAGCCTGTTACCCTGCTCCATCCCACAGGTAAGTGAACCCTGCTCACACCTGAGCTGAGCTTTAGTCCTCATGCACAGATCTTGCTCTAGTTCTTGCAATTTTCAGAGCTGGCTCCAAACTTTGGGCTCTACTCTCAGTACATTGAAACCCTGCTTGGTGTAAAAGCTGAAGTCAAACCTTCCACCCCCTACACTGATGATATCACATTCTCCTTATCATAAACCAAGCTCTTAATCTCTGCTTCCCTAAATCTTAATCTATCCCTAATCTCAGTGCAAGTAGTAATCCTGTTACCTCAGCATGAGTGCTGGCTTTATGGCGAATGGCTGTGAACCTTTTTGGTGCCTGGTGCTTTGTTTTATTTCAAAGTGCACTGCAGGCCATTGTATTCAGTGCCATTTCTGTTCTTGTTTGCAGCCAATTCTCTTATTGATGCTAATGAGCAAATAGAAAGCACATGCAGTCTGGGCTAGCAGTCAGAGACTGAGGCTTGGATTGTTTTATCATTCAAGACCAACAGAACTAGGATTTGGGGGTGGAACTGGGAGTCAAAGTAGGGCAGAAAGTAGTTAACACCGTTGTGCAGGTGCCTCTGGAGGGTGCTGGGATGTTTGGATTGGTAGTTAGGCTGCTATGTGCTGAAGAGGTTGTTTGATCTTGCAAAGCCTGCATGAGTGATCCAGAAAGGCCTCTCCCTGCAAAGACACTGCCCACACCAGCACCCAGTGCTCTCATGTGAGTAACAACTGCACCTTGTGTTTCCTTCCTTCTGTCTAGCTGGGGAGGCAGTTTGGGCAGAGAGCTGCTGTGTCTGCCACTGGGGTGAACTGTTGGGACTAGGGGCAGTGAGCAGCATGTGGATAGAAAACCCTCTACAAATCCCTTGGGACTAGGGGCAGTGAGCATTATGATGATTGAGAACCCACCACAAATGCCCTGGGACTAGGGACAATGAGCAGCATGTGGATTGAGAGCCCACTACAAATTCCTTGGGAGCAGGGGCAACGAGCAGCATGAGGGTAAAGAATCCACTTCAGATCCCTTGGGACTAGGGGCAGTGAGCAGCAGGTGGGCAGAGAATCCACTATAAATCTCACTGCAGCGTTGCAGAAGCTTGGCTGAGAGCAGACAAGGGGAACACCTGCTTTGAGAGACACAGGAACAAAATCTTAACTCCCAGGAAATTAATATTTATGCAATAGCAGTATCATCAGTGAAATGCAAGCTCTTAGTCCCCCCAAGAAGGGCTAGATGGAGTTAAAATACAAGTGCCTCCTTCCTCAGCCCAGTTAATTTAAGTGAGCACCTGAAACTCACATACCATGCCTGCAGACCTGAGCCAGCATAACAGGTTCTACTTAGAGCTGCCATTATGTCTGGTTTAGGCTAAAAAACAACAGAACCTGAAGTGTTGATGTGGCAAGAGGCTAATTTTGCTGAGCCAAAGGGCCTGTGGCTTTATCAGGGGTTCCATGCCAAAGACCAAGCAGGGTTTGCAGTGCTGGAGGTCCCACGGACGGTTCCCGGCCCCGCCGGGATTTGTGCGAGGAAAAATCACACAGACCTGTTTAAAGTGATTCCTTTTGAATCTGATTGTGAGTCCTGCTGAAACACATCTAGAGAATGAATCCCCTGCCCATGCAGGGCCAGCAGCCATCTATTTACCACCGCTAACCACACAGGGCTGTGTGCAGGCTGAATTCATCCTGGTGGGCTTGAGCCCGCACCTCACGAGCAGTTGGATTTGTCTGGGGATGACGAAATGGAGGATTTAAAAGGCAGCTTCCCTTTTCCCCTACCCCCCCTTTTTTTCTTTTCAAATCCGTGTTTCTGAATGCCTCAGCTGCTGATGGAGGTGGGGGGAGAAGCTCTATGCTGTGTGGCTGGGTTTCAGCGTGTGTGATTGCGTCTCAGGCTGAGACATTACACACAGTGTCTAATCCTGTAAGCCATAAAATCTCACCTGAATGCTGCCATTGATGAAGCCTGCAGGTAAGGGCTGCTTGTGTGAATAACTGCTTGAAGGCCCCAGCCTTCTCGTTTCAGTCTGCAGGAAAGTTTCCTAGCTGTGTTTTGTGTAAAAACACCCAAGAATCAGGCGCTAATAACGTTCCTGGCAGACCCGGTGCTGTGGTGTAGGAGGGATTGCTGATGTTTAGCTAACTGCTATGGCCTTGAAAAACAACAAAGGGATTAGGACCCTGGCCAGGCTCCCAGCGGAGCTGATAGGATGGCACTGGGAGCAGAAGCTGCTCCCAAATATTAGTGAGGCTCTAGCCTGGGACTTGGGATAGAAAACAGAGGCAGTGCCTGCAAACACTGTGAGATGCAGTGAAGCTGACCTTCCAGTCTTAGTTTTATGCCCTAAGGAGAAGAAGGTGGGAGGCAGGGAAAGGGGAAAGACTGTAGTTCATAAACTTGTGTTAATGATGTGAGTCATTCCTCCAGTGTCTGCAAAGAAGTAGTTAATTCATCTGCCAGGAATAAATTAACACTGTAACTGCTTTGCTGGTCTAATTACCTTGCAAGCTGAAAGGAAATGAGGGCTTGTTGCTCCTTAATAGCTTTCTCTCCAATGAACCCTGCTTCAAGCATTGGCATTAAAAGTAATGGAGATGGGGAGAGGTGTGTGGAGTGACATTTGTGTTCTGCTCCAAGGAGCAGGGTTTGTTCATTCTTACAGAAGCTGGTAGGAGGAAAATGTTATGCCCTAAATTAAACAGGTACATAGATATGGCTGGAAGAGAAACATCTCAGGGTAAGAGACTTGCAGAGACTTTTGCCTTGCCAGAGCTGTTCTGTTTCATGCAAGGAAGATGTCATTTTCCTATTTTTTTAACCTGTTCTTTCATTCTCCTATGGTTTTGGGGTTTTTTTACATGAATATGAGCTGTTGACAATTCAAGCCAATAGATGGATGTTTTTGTTGGGGTTTTGTTTCTTTGGGTTTGGTTTTGTGTTTGGTTGAGTTTAATTTTTCTCTTCAGCACTCAATATTCTATTCTGTGCACAGCCTAAGCAGAGAGGCAGTTCATTTCACATCATCATTTGGAATTATGTTCCAATACAGCACTAATTTTTCTTGCATTGAGCACATTCCATGTTTCCTTTGTCATGCACCTAAAGAAAGTACTGTTAAACCAAATATATTCCTAGGAAAGCACATTGGGAAGTCCCAGCTATCCAAAACTCTAATTCTGTGCCTGTCTGCTCTTCTTGGGAGGTTCCAAATGATGCCACAAGTGTGGCTCTGGACACCAGCTGTGGGATCTCTCACTGGCTGTAGCATAGGCAACCTGATTTGTGGAAATATTAATCACACATTAACCCTGTTCCTAGACATTAGCCCTGGAATGGGTTGTCCAGGGAGGTGGTTGGGGCCCCATCCCTGGAGGTGTTCAAGCCCAGGCTGGATGAGGCTCTGGCCAGCCTGATCTAGTGTGGGGTGTCCCTGCCCGTGGCAGGGGGGTTGGAACTAGATGATCCTTGTGGTCCCTTCCAACCCTGGCTGATTCTATAATACATTTCTGTGTGCAGAATCAAACTCTGAGCCCTGAGCAACCTGAATTTGTGGCTCTGAGCAGCCTCATCTAGTGTGAGTTGTCCCTGCCCATGGTAGCGGGGTTGGAATCAGATGATCCTTGAGTTCCCTTCCAACCCTAACAATTCTCTGAAACCCTGAAAGTTTGGACTAGATGATCCTGGAGGTCCCTTCCAACCCTACCAACTCTATGAAACCCTGAAAGTTTGGAACTAGATGATCCTGGAGGTCCCTTTGAGGTCCCTTCCAACCTGGTGTTCTATGAATTCTATGAACACTTTGTATGATTCTAAAGACCTCTGCAGGGAAGTGTTGTGGGATTTAATATTTTCAGCTGTAAAATCTCACAGGATGAAAATGTCACAGCACTAAAACCTTGCAATGTACACAAAGGAGAGATGAGCTTATTTGGAGACAATAGCTGAAGAAGAAAGCATCAAGAAACTCACACTGGGAATATTTGTACCTGCAGCTTCCCACTCAAACCCAGTATTTACTGTGAACAGGCTTTCAGAGGCTGTCTAATGTGACAGCTGGTTGCATTAAGTGCCAATTACTCATTACTTAGTCACCGAAATGTCTGACAGTACATCAGTTTCTTAGCAGTTGTACAGCTGGTTAGGGAAAAAAATAATCAATAGAACACCTACTCAGCAGAATTGATTGGGTTTTGTCAAAATTAAAATGTTGTGTGGAAAAGGCTCTGATTCAGTGGAAGCCACAAGCAGACATTTTCTCCCAGGACCACTCTGCTTGGCCAAAGAGGTTCTTGCAGCACCTCTGCCCTAGGCTGCTTCCCCAGGTGAGATCCTGGCCAGGTGTTCCTTGTAAAATCAGCCCAGGGTAGGTGGGGAATAATGAGCTTGATTGTTTGAACCTGGCTCAAATTGGCACGAGGGAGGGATTAGGTAGGAAGGCTCTAGAAAGAGTAGCCATTTTAACCTGTTGGTCTGAAGAGGACACCTAGAAGAGTTTCTTGGTCAGAAGTCTTGCTTCCAAATGCAAGCAGGAATGAAGGTAGGTGTGTGTGTGCCGCTGGGGGGGTTATGCTTTTGATTACTAGAAGATCTCTGGATTGGTAGGGTTTAGGAAGTGGTGTGTTTGGAGACCGGATGTTAGAAAACAAGCTCTTTACCATGAGGCTGGTGGAGTGCTGGAACAGGTTGCTCACTGAGGTAGTTGAAGCCCCATCCCTGGAGATATTCAGGCTGGGCAAGGCTCTGAGCAGCCTGATCTAGTGGAGGATGTCCCTGCTGACTGCAGGAGGGTTGCACTGGCTGAGCTTTGGGGGTCCCTTCCAACCCAAACCTTATCTGGGAGTTGAAGGATATCTCCTCATCCTGTTTGGAATGGGGTGCTCTGTGGTAGCTCCCTTCCATTGGGACAACCCCCCTGGGGACACTTTTGTATCCTCTCTACCACAAGGGCTAAGATGGGCATCAACTGATCAGTGCTCTTGGGAGAATGGAGCAATAAGCCAGAAATTTAATGAAACTAGGAGGTGATGTTAATAAAGTTGGCCAAAACTTGGTGATTTGTTACTGCTGCTTACAGTGTTGGTGGCACTGCCCCTGGCACACTGCTTTCAATTAGCAAACTTGAATTACCTCATGCAGGAAAGCGTTGTTAGAAGAGAGTTTGCCAGCCTAGGAGGTGGTCCTAGGAAAGTTTAATGGTGAAAGCAGAAGGGCTACAGCAGAAATAAAATGCTCAGAGCCATTGGAAATGCTTCCATGAGTAGAAGTGATTATTCACTTATAAAAGAGGCCTGTAATTTAGTAACATCTTTGCTGTGTAGGAAAGGCTGGAATTTATATAAAGGTTGCTCTGGGACTCTAACTCTGTTAAAAAGACTTGTGAATAATTGCTTGCAGTAAATATTACTGACCTCAACTCATAAGGGCTGATGTACCTTGGCTTAAGTGCTCCTAATAACAGGTCTCAGCATCCAGATTCTTCTGCTTTCAGATGTTCATAATATCCTGTGAAATGAAGGCTTAATGTAAGAGTTTGTTGGATTAAGATAAGCCAATACATGCTTTAGAAGCTGTTTTCCCAGCAAAGCAGTGAAAGCAATACATTAAAATAGGGGAAATTAATGATGAGTTTTGGAAGATGGGAATCACCTGGAGTCTCACTTTCTCATGGCCTCTGAAAGATGGATTAGATTTTCTCATTTGTCTTGTGGTATCATTCCCTCTGCTGTGCAAAAATGGGTGCAGGGTATTGGTGTGCCTTTAGCCCAGGACACAGACAGCAGTTGTTGTAGTGCATGGAGAGAGCAGAGCAGGAGACCCTGGCTGGAAGAGCTCAGACATACCTCAGGCTGGAGGGCTGCCACTGCCAGCCAGGCTTTGTCAGTATGTGACATGCCCTCTGTAACAGAGAGAGTGAAAAGAAGGCCTTGTAGAAGAAGAGGCTGTGGTGCTTCCTGCCAGTGTGCTTGTCCTGCATGAGGAGCAGTGCATTACACAGAGGCCCCCATCACAGGGAGCCTGGGGAAGGTCCCTCCCACACGGCTGGCAGCTGACAGATCAATGAAGAAGCAGCTCCCAGACCAGCAGGTCTTGTGCACTCAGCTGAACAAGAGACAGCTGTGTACCTGGAGGGCTTGCAGGGTCTGCTTGGGCTGATCCGAGCTCAGTGGGAGAAGGCACTTCAGATACTGAGGGTGTCAGGTTAGCCACTGCTTATTTTCAGGAGCATCCCTTGCCAGTGCTTTGTGGTGTGAGAGTGGTTATGGGTTGAGGATCTCTCTTTGGCTGTCTTCTCCCACAGCACTTGTCTGTAGTGGGAGAAGCCTCAGTGTTTGAATAAAGCCAAGAAAATCTGTCTTGTAAAGAAAAAAGGTCTCTTAAAGCAGAGCTGAGCATGCCAGACTTTACTCATGGCACGACCACGTTACACTGTGCCTTTAGTGTTGATCCTGTACCTTGGGTAATGGAAGCTTCTGTGAGGAGGAGAACTGCTGCAAGGTTCCTGCTAGTGACTATGTAAATATGAAATGTTTTCTTGCAAAAGGCAGTGCAGCATCTCAGGAAGTGTGTTGTGCTAGAGTCTGATGGCATGCCAGTCTGCCTGGGCATGGCATGGAAACTTCTGCTCAGGAGTCATAACAAGGCTCTCTGGGAACGTTCATCTCACAGCCTGTAAATAGGTGAGGCTCCCAGCCCATAAAGAGTTCCTGGGGCACTGGCACTTTCTAAGCAGGGAGGGAAGCAGTAAAAGCAGAGTTTCATGACTTGTCATGGAACTGGAAAGAGGAAATCATTGCTTTCAGGGCTGGGGAGAAGAACTGACTGTGAGTTCAGAGGGTGTGTGAGGAGGATGGTTTTGGATGACCTGGAGCTGGGGGTCCAGGGATGTTGTCTGAAGGCTTGTGTTTGAAAGCTGAAGAGCCTGGCTGGGTGAAGCACAGAGAAGGATTCTCCTTCTCGGAAGAGGTTCTCTGACTTTCTGTCACAGGGAGAGAGGGCTGGGTGACCATTATTACTTACTGAGACATCAAGTCTTTTGAATTTCATCAAGCAGCAGCTTACATTCCAAGAGATCTGAAATATTACTTAGACTGAGATGGCCTTTGGAGGTCCCTTCCAGCCTGTTCTGTGATTCTGCCCTGTGATTAATTTCACACCAAAATATGCTTTCAATTTCATTGCATCTCTAAACCAGCTGTAGCTATGAGCTCTAGGCAAGTGGTTGGACTTGATGATCTCAAGGGTCTCTTCCACCCTGGGCAGGTCTATGATTGCAGAGTTATATGGAGCCTGATGTGCCTTCATTAAAGCAACTTGGCTTGGTGTGGTGTTCATTTCACTGAGAGAAGTGCTGATGGCTAGCAGTCAATATCTGGTGCTGAGATGCTCACTGCCTTTGGCAAGATGTCATTCTTGGAGTAATGGCCTTCTGCCTCAGGACCAGGCTTTAACCCCTTTGTTTCTCTCTTTCAAAAAGCATGCCCGAAAGGATGGAGTAACCAGGGCCAGCACACGAGAGTGATAAAACATTCTAAAGCATTTTGATGTCATTCATTAGTCAGAAGCTCTGTGCTTCACCCACACCTCCCTGGCTGGCACCTGGCTTAACTGACAGTGCTGTCAGTCCCCTGTGATTTGGTGATTTACTTGGGTGTTTCATCCTTTGGAATTAAGCTGAATGGCCTTGCAAATGTCTCAGGTCCTGCCTAACAGCCTCCTTTGGCACTCAGCTAATTCCCTTGCTTTTTGTCTCTGTCCTAAAGGTTTTAAGATGCAGTTTTCACTTTGCCTGTCTGTCTTTCCTATTTTTCATAAACAATGCTATTTTGATGATCCTTAGACCTTGTTTCAATTGCTTGGTGCAATTTCTGTTGCATTTCACCAGTGGCAACTGCAAGATTGCTGCTCTTGTGTCTTTGCCAGCTAGCTATTATTAGAAGTAGTTCTAATTATTGGGAATTATCTTCCAGTGTAAAGGATCAAAGGCAATCTCAGAACACCAGAATCGTTGCAAATGAGTGGAAGTTTGCTGGTTGATTTATAAATAGGGAAATGAAAGTTAATTTACAATGGCTGATTTAATCCCTGACAACTGTAGGCAGTGACTTCCTAATGAGAACAAATATGCATATTAAATAGAAGAGGTTAAAAATAGAGCACAGATGTCTAGGGCTTTGTTGGGTGACCAGTCTGGCTTTTTTTTTCAGCCAGTGGCTCCAAGCTAATAACTAAATAAGCACATTCCACAGTGTTACAGCTGTAAGACTTTTAATGCTGGCAGGGGAGTGCTTAAAGAGATGAAGGAAGAGGCTGCCTTTGCCTTCAGACTGGCTGCAGGCTGCGGTGTGGCTAGCACAAGGATTTTGGCAACTGCTGCCAGCCTGCTCTTAATTGGAGGCTGAAGCAGAAATTCAGATCAGTTTGGATTTCCATTGTATTGTCTCTCCCTCCTGAAGATTCATACTGGAATCTGGCACTGTGGCTGAGAGAACAGAGTCTCTCTGGAGACCTCATGGCATGTAGAGGGATCAGGCAGACAAAATGCAGGATGCAGGAAGCTGCTCCCTGAGAATTAGTTGTTTGAACCACAGCCATACCAAGACTTTCCCTTTCTTATAGGCAGCAATAAATCTGTGAAGATTAAACTATCATTCCCTCCTTGAGTTTTGCCAAGGAGTTGCACTGAACTTCCTGATCAGCACTTTTCTTGACACTTTCTGCAAAGCTTGGTGTCATAACTCATCTTTCCTTAAGCCTGGAAGGGTGCCAGGATTGCACCTCAGTCACTTCAGGAGGCAATGTCTTACTCTGGCCCAGTGCAACAGAAAAACTTCCTAATCCATTTAGTGGCAGTGACTGGGTAGTTCCTTCACACTGGACAGCGTGGAGCCTGCTTCCTCCTGGTGTTTCCAGGAGGGGCACAGCACCCCTAAGGTGCAGGGAGGAGGTGGAACTGAGGTGGCACTGTCTCTCCCAGCATTAATCCAGGATGCTGGCTGGCCTTCAGTGGAATGAATAAGACATTACTGAAGCAGATGGCAAAGCCCAGCTTCTGCTGCTCTGCTCCTCCACACCTCCTGCAGGTGTGCCTTCATCCTTTGATATCCTGAAAATCAAAGGCAGCTGCTGAAAAGTTTGCCTGAGACTTTCCGAAATCCTCATCAGCAGTCTTTGCAGGTCAGGTAAGATTGATAGCTGGGCATGCTCCTGGTTTCATCTCTCTTTTTTTGATCAATACAATTGCATCAGAAGGTGCTGGTGCCTGGAGGTAGGGAGCTGGGCGCAGCACAGTGCACACTCCTGCATCTCAATGAGCTGTGTGACCAGAATAGAGCAGCAAGGTGTGTGGGGATCCACAAACCTTTAGAAACAAAGGCTAGGAGTGTTGAAAAGGATCCAATTGTTGAGACCTCCAAGTCAAACAGCTCTGCAGCTTTCTGGAGGGTTACATTTCCCAGCCCTTGTATTTTATGAGCAGTGCTTGGGCATGGCAGAAGTGGCCAGGATATGAAAAGAACAAACAGTTCAATGTCAAAAGCAAATCATGTGGCTGCAAGTCAGCCTGCCTGCTCACCACACTGAAATTGCAGCCAAGTTACAGCTGGGAATTCCCACGGGGGACATTAAATTGGAAACTGTATTGCACTGGAAACAGAGGGGCACAGGGGGAGACAGCCATCCATGACAGCAGGGAAACTCCTGTGCTCTTCAGAGGCTTTCAAGAAGGTGGAAAACCAGAGTTCAAGATGAAGGTGAAGCAGCAAAGGTACCTTGAGATTTCACTGCAGTCCATTGAGAACCTTGAGTTGGAGTCAGCTATTGCCCATGCCACACTGCCCATGCCTGCTTCCTCCAGCAGCAGCTGCTCTTCCACTTGGGCACCCCAGTCCTGCCAGCTGTACCCACTGCCCCACAGTGTCTGGGCAGCCACCAACGTGCAGGGGATGGTAGCAGCAGGGACCGGCCAGGCAGGCAGTGGGGACTTGGCTGGCAGGAGAAAGCCAGAAGGGCCCAGGGAGGGCTCTTCTGCAGGACTCTGTCCATTCTCCTTGGTGATTTTCTGGCAGAGATGTCCCCCTAGAGTGGCTTTAGCAGAGGGCTGATGAGATGTAGTGATGCCTTTCTGAGGCTGTGCTGTGCTCAGGGCAGCAGGACTCACTGCTGCTATCTCTCCTGTTTAACAGTTAATGATCTGGAAAAAGAAACAAGGGCTAAGGTGACATTGGCAGCTGCTGGGGCAGACAGGCTCTCTGTGGGAGCTTGTGCCCTGTCTGGATCCTGGTGGCCAGCCATGATGTATGCTGGGGAGGCAGGTCAGCCCCCACAGCCACCTAACCTCAGGTCTGCACCGGCCCCACAGTGCCCTGGCAGTTTGGTTGGGACAGCAAAGGGCTTCACCTCCTGCCCTGGATAAATGCTACAGAATAATGGTTACAATATTCTGCTTCTTCAGCTTATAGGACTGAAAAGAGAGTCAGAGGTGGCAAGGAAGCACAGTTCAGTTTCACCCTCTCAGAAATATTTCCAGGGTATTTGTAAGCTGGAGCTGGATGAAGTGCTGGGAGACTTAAAGGCTTCATTTTTGCCCCTGAATCCAAGTGAGTGTGAGGCACTGATTTCAGAATACACAAGCACCAATCCCTTCAGCCACTGTCTCTTTAAAACCCACAGTGGCAGTGCTGCCTGGGGAAGGTAAAGGCTGTGTTTTGTTGGCTTTTCAGCTGCACAGCAGAGAAGATGAAGCTCTTCCTGCTCAAATTTTTGATGGTGCACTGCAAAATGATATGATAATTACATTACATCAAGTACCTGTTCCCAAAGTCAGCAGCTCAGGTTTGCTGAGCTTGCAGCATGCAGAGGGCTCCTCTCCTAGGGATGCTCTTCTGTGCCCTGGTGGGATGGGATCTTCTGTAACCCAGTGTGGCTTTGGCACTTCACCTTGGAGATAATCAGAAGCTATCTGCATGGTATCTTGAGTCAGACCTTCTCCTGCTGCTGCTTCAGCCAAACCATGCATCTGTGCTCTCAGTACGAACATCTCTATTCCAGTGCCACGGAAGATGGAATGGCAGGGGTGGGGAGGGACCTCTGGAGATCACTGAGTCAGTCTCATGTTCTCAGTTTGCTTCTGAAGAAAGGTTCTACTGCATTTGTTTTGGAGGGATGGTCCTAAGGGGTCCCTAGGCTTCAGAAGGATATAAATGTCGTTGGTCCAGGTGCTTCACTTCAGAAAGGTGAAACCATAGCAATCCAGACGTCTCAGCTTCCCTGTGTCCCATCATGTGAGACACCTTAGGTCAGGTTACTTGATATGGAAGGGCAAAATGCTTGCACAACCATCACGTGCAGGACTGCTCAGGCACAAGGGCACTCGGGCTGGGAGGTCTGCAGCTCTGCTCACGGGGAAGGACCTGGGGCTCGGTGCTTAGTGGTGCTGCAGTAGGGCCAGGAGAGGCTGTGGCACAGCCAACACAGCTGGAGGGTGCTTGCAGTGCTGGAAGAGGAGCACAGAACTGCAGCCATGGAGCTGAGCAGGCCTGGGGGCTCAGGCAGAAAAAAGCTTCCTTACGGCACGTGTGGTACTTGCTAAGTGAGGAGATCTTTGCTTGCCAAGCAGAGTAATCCATTCCAACCCCCCTGATCCTCAGCTCAGGAATGGTGTCCATGGAGGCTGCTGAGAATTGGCTGCATCCTCACTACCTGTGCCCATAGACTGCCTCACCTGAGTGGTCCCTGGCAACTTTAGTAAAGGATATGGGCAAGGCAGGCTGGTCAGGGCAGCTCTTTGGAAACTCTTACAGCCTGTGGGCTGGCTTTGGAGGAGGCAGGGAGTGACTGGTACTTAAAATGCAGCAGGAAGCTGATCTAGTCTCACCTTTCTTGGTCCTTAGGACATGTATCCAGAGCATGGCTTATTTTTTGGAGCATGTCCAGAGGATGGCAACAAAGCTGGGGAAGGGTCTAGAGAGCAGCTCTTATCAGGAGCAGCTGAGGGAAGTGGGGTTGTTTAGTCTGGAGCAGAGCAGGCTGAGGGGAGATCTCATTGCTCTCTACAACTCTCTGAAGGGAGGTTGCAGCAGGGTGGGGATTGGTCTTTTCTCCTCCGTGTCAGGTGATGGAGAGGAAATGGCCTGAAACTGTGTGTGTGGGGGGTGTCTGTGTGTGTTAGGTTGGAGACTAGGAAAAATCTCTAACTGGAAGGGTGGTCAGACACTGGAACAGGCTGCCCAGGGAGGTGGTGGAATCGCCATCCCTGGAGCTGCTCCAGAAACACGTGGATAATGCACTTTGGGACATGGTTTAGTGGCTGTGGTGGTGTCAGGCTGAGCTAGATTTGATTACCTTAGAGGTCTTTTCCAACTGAAACAGTTCTATGATTCTGCTTTGGCCTGTCTGGGCAGATAGAGTGCTACAAACTCATTAACATGGGTACAGTATAAAGCAAGGCTTGCAAAGAAGAGTAACAGCCCTTGGTAGAGCCAGCAGCATGCTGGCACAACCAGAGATTTCAGGCACTTGGGTCCTTTTCCAGGTTGCCTGCTCCTTACACAACCACAGATGTAGTTACTACAACACTGCAGAGGTGCTCAGGAGCACATAGCTGCTCCCATGTGGAGAAGGAAATGAAAACAGGCTTGTATACAACAGGCAACCAGCCCTGCAGTGCTGTGTTGTATTTAAAACCCCAACAGACACAAGTCAGTCACACAAACTGAAACAATTGAGCCCTTCCCCAGCTTGGGTCAGCTTTAAATCAGGCTTTGAAGCCTTCATGCCCATCCTGGATGTGCTCCTAACACATGACTCTGCAAACAAGTCCAGGTCCTCTCTCTCCACTCCTGCAGGGCAAACAAAGGCACGATCTTATTTTTATTGATATTCAAAGCTGATCCTTCGTTCTGCTTGCAGACCAATTTGCTCAAGGCAGGTACACCTGGATGCTTGGTGGCAAGCAGGACCTGACTTCATGTCCCAGCTTTAAGGCTCCTGTCTGCTGTGACACGAGGTCAGGGCAGGCTGGGAAGGGCAAGCAGCCACTCTGAGCATCGATGAGTTTCTGCACAGCTGTGAACAATGTGTTCACACACTTGCTCTCCTGATGCTCCTCATGTGTTCAGTGTTTTGTGCCACATCTGGGGTTTCATGCTGTCCAAAAGGTTCATGCTGCTGCTTCATTGATGCTCCACAGGAGTTGTGAAGGGTGAACCTGGAGGGTTTTGGCCACTGACTAGACAGAGAGGACTCTCAGTGGTTTTGGTAGCACCACCAGTGATGAAACAGCTACAAAACTCAGTGTCCAAATGGTTGTCCATAGCTTGGTGACCAAGCAACCCCCTGAATTAGGTAAGGTAACTCAAGCTTTGCAAATACCACTGACACAGTCCAGCTGCCAGCTTGGGGAACTAGTGCTGTAGTGATTTGCACTTGATTCATGCTCTCACAGCCACAGAGATGGAAGCAAACATCCCAAACAAAGAGAAAATCCCTTAGACTTTGGAGGGTTGGGGGATCCTGAGCTCCACGGAGCACTGGTGACGGAGTAGAAAGTCCTGGCTGTCATTCAGCCGTGCTTGTTAATGCAGCCTGGACTCGTGTACTCAGTGGCTATTTGCTGGTCCTATTTATTTCTTTTTCATTTCTTTTTCATTTTTTTTTCCCCCTAGCAGACTTGCAAAGAAATCTTTCAGCCCTACAATAGCCTTGCATTGGTATTGGCTTTGAATTCAATCAAGTTTCTCTAGGCATTTGAAATAATGAGGAGGTCATTAAATGTGAGATTTGCATTGGGCTGAGCAAACTGAGTAAGAAGTGGTTAAGGAGAATGCAATAAGCATCTCCTAAGTGAGAAACTGCTTCAGATGTGAGATGGAGGTGGAAAAAATAAATCCCAGGCTTTTGAAGTGGCTGTGCAGACAAAAGTTCCTGTAGGACACTCAACTGAAAAGTTGCTTATTTGATCTCCCGAGATGATGTGAGAGCTCTCAGCAAAAACTGCTGAGCCGTTAGGTGTGGATGAGGAGGGAATCATTTCTGTTCTGAGAGGAAGGGAATACTGCAGCTGAGATTTTCATTCTGCAAAGACACACAGAGGGCTAGCAGCAGCCCATTGTGCTGCTGTGCTGGCGAGGTGACAAGATCTGGAAGTGGCAAGCATTAAATAAATAGGTGGCAGTGCGATTACTTGGAATATGTTGCTTTCCCCCTCTCTCTCTTTCACCATTTTCCTCTCTTTCCTTATTGCCGTTAAGTACTAATTACACTAAACTTTGTATTACCATCTGTAAGACTAATTGCTCCTGTTTGAAAGCCCAACCTGTGAAAGGACCTCTTTACAAGGTGTTGACAGGAGATTGCTAAAGCCATTCTCATTTGGTGCCCAATACAGCTGTGACCAGCCACAGCACTGCTTTCAAGAATGGGCTTCTGGTGACTTGTGCAAGGCAAAGGTCCTGATGGAATTTTATATCACACTAGAAATCAAAGGACAGGACGTCACCACTGATGCCTGAATTTATGTGCAGTAAGACAATTCCAACCTTCAATTGACCTCTGATATTTTTAACCCCAGGTTACCTATAAAACAATGAAAATGAAGAGCAAGGACAGGGCTCAACACAAAGAATGATTTTGCTTCGCAGGCTGATTCCTGTCTACCCTCCTCTAAGGTGCAAAACTACCCAAGAGGCAGCAGCTTGGGGTTTTTTGAGGAGGAAGAGAGAAGCAAAGCAACACAGGGTCAAGTATTAACCAGAGCAACAACAGAAACCACTTGTGCCTGCCAAAGAAAGGCTGCAGGCATCAATTGTTTAATGTCTCCTGCCTTTGGCTGCGGGGGAGAAGGGACACTCCCCTTCTTGCAGGGTTTTTGGTCAGTGGGCAGCTCCTGAGGCTGATGGGGGAAATTCTGCTGCTTCTGGCTTTTGTGAGAACGGGACCCACAGTGGGGAGGGTGGGAAAAGGTGAAAAGGGGAAACAAATGAGCACTCATTTAACTCTGAGCCATGCCCTGCTGAATAAAACCAACCCAAATGCCCAAGGACAGCATAAGGAGAACTTGCTTAACTACTTTAAAGCAGTGCAAGGGTCCTAGCTAATAAACACAGGAACTGGAGTTGCTCATTTCTGAGCATGAATTCAATAGAGATGGCATTGCTGGTGTGATGGATAATGTGTGGTGACTGAAACCTTTAAATCACTGCTTATAATCTCTTAAGGATGGCTTAGTGGGCAGAAAGGGATAAGGAATGGCACACTATGACCAGAAAAAATGAGAAGGGGAAAAAAGAGGTGGGTGGGAGGGTATGATTTATTTACTAGTGACTGATGACAAAGAAATGATCTCATGGATTGATTTCCCACCATGAAAAGAGCCAAATGGAGTATGGGAGAGAGCTGCCCCTTTTTCTGGGGGAGCAGCAAAGTGGCCTCTTCAGTTACTGCCTGTAATGTAGAGGAGGGAAAAGCAAGCTGCATGTTTGTGAAGGACATTAATCTAAATGGCATGCACTGGCAGACTTGTGCTGCCACACTGAAGCAGCTTCAAAACCTTCACTAAACATTCACAAGCATTTTTCTTTGTCTTGAATAGGATTGCAGCAGATATCAGGGAAAGTCTAGAGTAGACTCTTCCCTCGGGGTGTGGGGGGGAAACAATAGCAGTACAATAAATACATGAAAATGTTAATAACTTGGTTGCAAACAAAATCCACATCAGTAGTTTTACCTGCTGCACTTCCATGAAGTGCAAAGGAATTCTGATCTGAGTAATTTAGGGGGGGGGGAGGGGGGGAAGTAAATGGTAATTAGGAAAGCCTGAGAATATTTTACAGATTGCCTCATGAGTCACAACTGGGGAACAAACAAGGGTACAGTAGTTTCAAGAAAAACAACATCCTGGCTGGAAGGGAGCTGTTACAACAGCAATTCCCTTCTGCAGGAGTGTATATACCACAAGCAGAAGAATGGGAAAGCTGAGAATGACAAATAAAAGACAGAAACTTCTAACTGGGAAAGCTGATACAGCTCTTTGCAGAGGGTGAAGGACTAAACACTTGAGATAAGATATTAAACACTTGAGATATTAAACACTTGAGATAAGATATTAAACACTTGAGCTCTAAGCATTCTCAATCAAAATCAACCTTCCCTTCTCAGCCCAGCTGTGCTCCTGCTCACCTGCCAGTGCCATTGGTGAGGAAAAGCTTAGTCACTGAGAGGAGAGAGGGCTGTAACAGGGATGAGAGAGCTGTATGATATAGCTGTAGGATATCTTTCCCCATTGGTAATAATTTGGGGGAATGCTAAGTTGCAGCTAAACATCTTACAATGTGTCCCTTCTTATAGGGATCTGAGGGGTGGCCGAGAGGCTGTCCTGAGCCTTGGCATGGCCACAAGGGAAGTCCCGAGGAAGGAGAGGTGAAGCCAATGTGTTGGACCTATTGGCATTTCAAGGGACACTGCCAACCGTAAGTCTGTTGGGTCTTAGTTGTAAGAAAAGGAAAAGGAACTGTGATGGGGAAACTGTTCCAATAATGCTCTGAAAATAATGTAATGAGGGTCAGCAGGCTGAGAGGAAAATGCTTCCTGCCAAACCAACCTGAGAGCTCTGTTGTTAGAAAAGGTGGCTGGTAAAAATAATGTCGCTATCACAGAGAGATCTTTTAATTGTTTTTTTTCCTTGGATGGTACTTGACACTTGTGCAGAAAATGGGAGTGATACAAGCTCAGTGTAGCACACTGGAGGGCAAAGGGCCTGCTTCAGCACAACAGCAAGGAAACTCATTTATTGCAGAGGGATGCAAGTGCCATCCCTGAGCGTTGGCTTTGTTCTTGCAACGTTCATCTGGCTCCTGGAAGATGGCTCCTGGAAGTCTGATGGCTGCTCAAGCTTTCAGAAGGAGATGCCCTGATTGCAGTGCTAAGTCACTTCTGAAAAGAGAGCAGTTCAAAAACACCACCTTCAGTTTCTCTGGGCAGCTGTTCCTCCTCGATAAAGCAGAGAAAACTGATAGAGATTAATAGATGGAAAAGCAGAACACCACAGCAGATGCCATGGAAGCGGCACATGTGTGGGGACCTGGCGGTGTCAGCCTTATGGAAGCAGTTCAGATCTCTCCAAAGGCTGTTTGTGAATAATGAAACTCATTTTCAGATTTCATCTTCAAGTTTGGAGAGCTCCTAATTTTTTTTCAGAAGTGTTCCTTGCCAACGTTCTGCAATGGTAGTGACAGATAAAGGTCAGTGCTTGCAGCAGGTCCCAGGAGGAAAAGACTTCAAGATGGAATAGATCAACAGAATAATGAAGTGGTATGATTTTTATCCCCCTGTTCCCCCCCATCCTCCATGCTAGCTGATACTTAAGGCAATGACAGCAATTTCTGGCTATAAGAAGTGGAGTCTGAGATGATTGGAATTCTCCTATCTTAAATAAGACTGAAATCTGCTCTGAGACAGCTTCAAAGTGTTGCTAGTTCAACAGCACCTTCACTTTGGTGACAGTAGGCTGCATGGGAATGTGATGTTTGTTTAGTGAGCTTGCTTCTGAAAGCCACAGACAATTGTTCAGGGCATGTCTGTGCCTTCAGAGCCAAGAATGGCAGGAGGAGGAAGCTTTGAACACCTTTGGTAGGCCAGCAGGCACATGGCTGTGTTTACTGACGGCTGCTCTTGACAACAGCACATCAGTTCCAGGTACTGCAGCGAGAATCACTTTTCTCCTCAGTTGTGAAAGGTTTCCTCCACCATCTCTTGGCTGTCAATGGAAGGTTTGGTTTCCTCCACCATCTCTTGGCTGTCAATGGAAGGTTTGGTTTCCTCCACCATCTCTTGGCTGTCAATGGAAGGTTTGGTTTCCTCCACCATCTCTTGGCTGTCGATGAATTCCATATTTATTGGCCAAACTCATTAGGAGAACTTGCTTCTAAATGAAATAACTATTTAAAGGAAATGAAGTGTCAGACTGGAAGGGCAGGAGCTGGAGATGCTCCACACAAAGCCCACAAAGGTTACACAGGGAGGAGCATACAATTTCCTGCAGTTCCTCTAGGCCATGACTTGTCTTAGAATCCCAACTAGGAGTCTTTTAAAGGAGAAAGGGAAATAATCTGCTTACCTACTGTGCAGTTAGATGTGTTCTCCCACAGAATGGCACTGCTTGACATGCTGTGTGAAGAAAGCACAGCACAAACTTTGCAATGCAGCTGTGCCTTCCCCCTTGCTTTCTGAAGTTGTTAACTGCCAAAGTGCTGCCCCTGTGATAACGTCTGACAGCAGTAACATCTCCCCTGTTTGAGTTGCCTTTTCCCTCCATGCTTTATCCTGGCAACTCTTCTGGGGGGAAGCCTTAATTTTGAGCATTAAACAAAATCCTGCACTTTGTGTACGAGCAAGCAAGCAACATAGTGCCCCCCTCCTCCTAGCCCCAGTGACCATCTGGAGACTTCCCTGTTCAACTTTGGATGAACTTCAGCTGAAGTACAAGGGCCAGTTCGGCTCCATACAAGCGGTTCCAAGCCTCATTGTTGCTAGGAGCCGTTTGTCTTGGTGACAAGGCTGCATTTTGCCTATTGAAGGCCTGGCTTTAGTGATTCAGCGTGTCTCCATTGTTCACCACTGAGTGTAGCTCATTCAGGCTCTTACATTTGCAGTGTTGTGGATACCAAGCAGAAAAGGCAGCTCTTGTCCACAATAGCTTATTACCCTGGGGTGGGGTTTTGTTGGTTTTAAGGGGGGGATTTTGGATAGATGCACACCAGATGCAAGCTCTTTTCAGGGGCAGGTTCTTTTCTTGGTGTCCTTGCAGAGTGTTTGATGTAAGGAGGCTCTGTTGGCTTGGAGCCTTCAAAGCAAGGCAGCTGTGTGTGGTAGTTGTAGGTACCTGTCCTGTGGGATTATTTAGGACTTACCATTATTTTCCTTCTCACATCTAATGTAATGTATTTATTCTACTACTTGCTGCTCAAGACCTGTGGAAAATTTTTCTAGGCACAGCCTAAAACTATCAGACTGTGGAATGAGTGAGGACTAAACCCCCAGGCTTTTGTTGAGGGTGATTGCAGCTCCTCAGTCTGTATCTAGCTGTTGTCACCAGGCAGTGCATCAGCACCACTCAGCAGGGCAGAGGTGAAATTTACAGGGGCCACACAAGCTGGGTTTTGTTGTCCTCTAAGCCCATTGGCGGCAGCAGCTTGGGAAATGATTGCTGTGAGGGTAAAGTTATGGTGGTGCTAAGTGGTGATTTGAAGGACACTTTGTTAGTTTCTGATGAAGCTGGGAGTCACTGTCCAAACAGCAGCAACTGGGACTCCACAGGGAAGAACTGGAAACCACTGCTAATTTGAATAGCAGTGATGAGGAAGAGTGCAGGGTCATGAACCTAGAGGCTTACTAATGAGCTCTCAGCTCATACCAGGAATGCTTATCCATTGAAAGCAATGGAGGCAGAGAAAGCCCTGAGTGCAGTGGTTAATCATAAATTGGCTTTTGAGCTACTGATGTGGTGCAGTGTGGCTGAGTAAAAGGCAAGTGCAGTTCCAGACTCTTCTGGGGAGCAACTTTTCAGGGGTGGTGGGGAAATAGTAATGGTGTTGCACTTGTAGAATGGCTGCAGCTGGGAAGGTCTTCACAGTGCTCCTCAGCCATGCTGGAAGGCAGATGGATTCAGCTGGAGCAGGTGCAGGCAGCAGCTCCAGAGATTAGCACAGGACACTCTACAATACAGGAGTAAACTGGAAGAGCTTGAATAGAATAAAGGCTAAGAAAGAATGCAACTGTGCTTCCTAAATACAGGAGTGAATGCAACAGGGGGAGTGAGGAGGAACATTTAAACAAAAGAACAATGTTGCCTTGAGCAAATAGGTGTGTGTGGCTTGGCTCTGCTTACAGCTGCTAACAAAAGCCTCTGGAATACCAGCAGCAGAAAGAACTCCAAATGCTCTTTTGCTAGATTTTCCTGAGTTTAGGTAGGGGACTGTGTGAAATGGCTACCTGTGAAGAGGAATTGAGCTCAGATCCCTTCTGGTGTGTTCCTAGGCTTCCTGAAGTACATTGCTAACATGTTTTCTTTCTGATCTTTGGTAAGCACATTCTGTGTGTCTGTGCCAGGCATTATGTGTGCCTGAATAGCACTCACTTTGGCACCAACAGCTTCCAAGTTCAGGTCTTAAACCCTCTGGTGCTCATATCTCAGACTAAATCAAACAGACTCTCTAGTTCAGAGGAACAATTCACCAATGTACCCACCTTCAAAAATGTCAGCTTAGGAACATGAAATTGGGGCCTCTCCTTCATCAGAGTACTTTTACTTCCTCCTCTCTCAGCCTTTATCTCTTCCATCTTCCTCCCCTACACCTCTGACTGCTTGAATAAGTTACAAGTTTCTATGACTCTTAATCCTTTCCCTCTTCCGTGTGTGTTCTACCTCCTGGTGTTTCACAGCCTGTTTTGATTGCCTAGACAACCTTTCTGTGCTTCTGTGTCTCTTCTCTAGCTGAAGCATCTCCTCTTGGGTGGCACAGTGAGGTGCCCAGTGCTCCTACTCCACACACCACACTGCAGGAGCTTCTCTTCCCATTGGGATTAGGGCAGCTGCAACCAGCTGCTGTCCCAGTTCACAGTACAGTGCAGGTTGGTTCCCAGTTGTGACCACTTACCACCTCTGCTACTGCTCCCTTCTTGCTGCATCTTTTACACCTGCCTGCAGCAGATTTCCAGCCACTCTTTCTTCTGCCCTCTTACTCTAAGCCCATTTGATCTCCCAGCACCATACACCCTCCTCTGAGGAGTGGCATCTAACCCAGGAGCCCCCAGTGCTGCCCTGAGCTTGCATGAAAGGTTCCTCTGGCCACAACAAATGCAGTTCCCAGTGCTTTGGAGTCCATTTCATCATGCAGTGTGCCACAGCACTTGCTTGAAACTCTCAACAGCACTTAAAACCTTATTGTAGGGGTATCAGACAGAGCCCAGGCTATAAACTGCAAGCAAAAGCTGCCTGGCTAGGCTCCTGCTGTTTTCTCAGAGGGTCCCCCACCACTGAGCTAAAGCCACCTTTTATGGCTGCTCAGCAGCCAAGGGGAGGATGCCCATGCTGGGTGGGAAAAAAAAAAACCTTTCTTGGGCTCCCTTAATTGCATCTGGATATTAGTCAGGCAGAGGTGTGGTAAGCCCATTTAGATGATTATGAGTGTTTTTAATTTCCTGCCTCTTTCTGACATTCCTGTAATTGGATACCCTCTTTATTTGAGAGACCTGCTGAAAAATAACAACACAGAATAACAACATTTTTACTCCCCTGACTTCTTTGCTTTTTTCTTTTACCAGTTTGAAATGAAGCCTGACTGCTCTATAATCCTAGCAGTCATTTTCAGACAGGCTCTCCATACCCCTTCATCCTTTTTCAGCTGCCCATCTCCTGTGAGTCCAGCTGCATTGCTCTGTGTTCTGGGGAGCAGCGCTGAAGGAGGAGGGCCCTGGGCCATTGCAGGTAGGCTACAAAGCCTCTGCACCTCTCCCCCCTGCACCTTTCCAATCAGGTTAGCTCCTAGCTGAATCATAACAGTGATAGAATCATTAAGGCTGGAAAAGACCTCTAAGATCATCAACCTCAACTGCCCACCCACCACCACCCCAACCCCTAAACCATGACTACACATCCTTCCAGCACTTCCAGGGAGGCTGACTCCACCACCTTCCTGGGCAGCCTGTTCCAACACCTGACCACCCTTGCAGCAAAGATTTTTCCCTAATGTCCAATGTCAATGAAGGGGCAGCACTGTGAGAGTGCTGCACTGAAGCTGCAGCAACTATTGAGTGCCTGGCACCTGAAAACTGAGAAATGTGAGAACAGAGAAGCAGCAGAACCAAATGAAGTTTTGGGTTGGATTTCTCCTTACTCTGAGTCTGTTAAAGAAGGTGTAGGGGAAAAAAGCACAGAGGCTGCCTGGGCAGCACCCCTGGACTGCAGCAGCATTCAAAAAGCTTCTTAAGGAAAAGCTCTTAACAATTTTCATCTCAAACATAACTTTTGCCCTATGCAATGTCCTCACAGTTTCTCATTCCCTGAAGGAACAATTTTGCACCCCCAAACACTTCAGGAGAGTGCTTGTTTGCTAAAGCTCCAGCTCTTGTTTCCTGCAGGAAACACTGGAATTATCTGGGTACAGTGTGTGCTAAGGTTACACCTACCCCCTGCTGTGGCTGTGCTGCAATGCCATAAAACTTTTACTCTATTATTACAGCAAATTGTTTTTTCAAGGCAGCTGTACAAAATGTTTGTATAGGCAGGCGTTTGGGTTTTCTCCCTTTTTTTTTCCACCCTTAGATCTTCCATCTCCCTGGGAACTCCTCCACTTCTGTAACAAGGTGGTTTTGAGAATCTAATTATCCATCACAGCAACTTTACTGTTTGTAACTCCAGAGCCCTGCTAGTTCCCAAGCTCTCACCTCTAGCCTGGTGAAATTCCAGCATTGGATAGGGGAAGGCAGAAGGAGCACTACAGAATTGTTTTGCTTGGAAGGGACCTTTTAAGACCATTGAGTCCAACAGTCAATTTAGCACTGAGTGCTTGTCAGAGGATGCTGGAGGGTGGAATTCAGGTTAGCTCTTCACTGGGTCAGACACCTTAAGCACGTGGGAGAGAGGTGGAAAAAAGCAGCTTCATGTGGATAAGATACAGCATTTCAGCTTGGTGTTTTCAATATCAGTTAGAAATGGTTCTTCATAACACAGAGGAGTTTATTTAATGATTCACTTTGCCTTAATTACACAGTAACAAGGTGCCATGAGTCCACCCTGCATTAGGGCTTCTTAGAATGGATTATTTCAACAACAACAAGGAATTAACTGCAGGGATGCACTTTGAGACCATCTCTTCCCCAGCCTTCCTGCTGTAGCTGACTAACAAATCCTGTGTTATGAAAAAGAAGCAGATTTCTGATGCTGAAAGTCACCATGGTCATGCCTCTTCACTTCTTCTAGCTGGATCATGGGGAACTTCACTTCTTTTTCAAACCATTTGGCTACAGTGAGAAGCTGCTTCTCCTGGAACGAACGGCCAATGAACTGAAGCCCAACTGGTAAACCTCTCTCTGAGAGAGCTGCAGGAACATTTATAGCTGGCAGCCCTGAAATAAAAAACAGGCATGTGCAAAGGCTTACTATTAAACAAATCCAGCTGGAGTAATTTTTGTAACAATTCTTAGTGAACAATAAAAGAAGTAAATCATGTAGAGTGAAAAGATGAGCTGAAATTCAGCCAGCAAACCAAAGCCACTACTTGGATGACCACAAGAAGTGAATTCATTTCAGGGGTTAGCATCCTCTGAAGAGAGGATCAAATCTCCTAAGAAAGAGGTTTTTGGCCTTCTGGACTGGAATGGCCTCAGGTGCAGTCCCTACCCAGCTCCAAGGTGCCTCATCTTAAAATCTAGTCTTATGTTTAAACTGATTTCATCACTAAACTATCACTGTAAGAGTTACAGCACAGAGGTGAAATATCCTGCTTCTAAAGAGGAGGTTAAATAGCTGAAGGGAATGGAGATTAAAAACAAGTAGGCAGAGGCCAACACAGCTGCATGGCTGTCCCTGCTCACCAGCCATGTTTGCAGCCTGTGTCAGGATGTCATCCTGCGCGCTGCGGGTCCTGTTGTCCTCCTTGATGAAGTCTGTGTAGGCTGCTGCGTGGCTGAGGGTGGTAGGAGTGAGCAGAACATCAACGCCGCTCCCAAAGACCTTCCCGAAGTCCCGGGCAATCAGCCGCCTCACCTTCTGGGCCTTGACAAAGTAATGCTCATAGTTCCTGCAAAGGAGTGGGGAGGGTCAGACCAATTCCAAGAATCACAGAATGCAGCTGCTTGGAAGAGGCCTCCAAGCCCCTCCAGCCCAACCCTTGACACAGCCCTGAAGGGTCAATGCTAAACCACATCCCTAAGCGCCAGGTCTGCACTGCTGGAACATCTCCAGGGTTGGTGACTCCAGCACTGCCCCGGGCAGACCACTCCAGTGTTTGAGAACCCTGTCAGTGAAGAAATATTTCCTAATATCCAGCCATAACCTGCCCCCTGGAACAGCTTGCAACCATGTCCTCTAGTCCTGCCACTTGCCACCAAGGAGAAGAGACCTTCATTTCTTAGTTGCTGTGCAAAGGCCAAGGCCAGGACTCTTGGCAGAAAGATTTGAACATTTGATAGAATAGAATTAACCAGGTTGGAAAAGATCATCAAGTCCAACCTATCACCCAACCCGATCTAATCAACTAAATCATGGCACCAAGTGCCCCATCCAGTCTCTTCCTAAACACCTCTGGTGATGGTGACTCCACCACCTCCCTGGGCAGCACATTCTAATGGCTAATCTCTCTTGCTGGGAAGAACTTTCTTCTCCCCTCCAGCCTAAACCTCCCCTGGCACAGCTTGAGACTGTGTCCTCTTGTTCTGGTTGCCTGGGAGAAGAGACCAAGCCCCACCTGGATACAGCCTCCCTTCAGGTAGTTATAGACAGCAAGAAGGTCTCCCCTGAGCCTCCTCTTCTCCAGGCTAAGCAACCCCAGCTCCCTCAGCTTCTCTTCATAAGGCCTCTGCTCCAAGCCCCTCACCACCTTTGTTGCCCTTCTCTGGACATGTTCCAGAAGCTGTCACCAAACCTGGTGTTTATGCAGTCACAGCCATGAAGCTGTCAGAGGAGGAGGAGATGAGGGCAAACTGCTGAAGGAAGGTGAAGGGAAACCAAACCCCTGGTTTACAATAATTAACTACAAGTCAAAACAACACTTTAATGACCTTTCTGAAACTAAACAGCGTACTGAATTTCACTGCTGGGCAGCACAGCAAAGCCTAGAAACAACAGAGAACTAAGCAGGCCTGGAAAGCAGGCAGTCAGCCTTTGGGGTTGTCCAGCAAGACACTTCAAGTGTGTGAAGAAGTCAGCTGTGGAGTTGTGAGATGCTGTGCTTACTGTTTCAGCAAGAAATAGTTCCCTGAGAGGATTCTTGCCCTGACGACATCGTTGAAGCCCTCTCGCCGTGTCGCAGCATACATGCTCTCTGTGGATTCCTTCCTGTCAGAACGGTGTCCTGAAAGGAACAAGCACTTTGGGAATTAAAACTGAAGGATTACAACAAGGTATTAACAACAGAAGCAAGTGTTTTACATTTACTATGCACTGCTGGACACAGCAGCAGACAACAGGCCGCTGTTTCTTGCAGCCTGACAGGCTGCTGCTCTGGGGAAGAGAAACCCACCACAGCACGTTCCTGCTTTGTTATGGGAGCACTCAACAGATTTCAAACCCAGGCCCTCAGAGGTCTGGAAGTGAAATGCATGACCACAGGCCATTATTCACCAACTTTTCTAGGGACAGGTTTGTACTCTCTTCCATCTTGAAAAAATACATACACTTCTGATTGAGTATTTGGTATCTGTTCAAAGTAGCCATTTTGAATGGCACCCAGCAATGCTCTCATCTGTCTGAGCAAAAGGGGTTTTCTTCCAAAGGCCTTACCATATTCCAGTCCATCAAATCTGGCCATGTTTGATGCCACTTCTGCTGTGCACAGCACATGATAGCAGACAATTGAGTAACGAGTGTGGGGTAGACTCACTTCCATGACTTTAGCACCTGCACTCTTGAAGAGATCAGCAGCCTTTGACCAGAGAGCCAGAATCTCACTGGAAAGCCCTGGTGCATGATACTCCTTGGAGAGAAAGGAGAAGGAGAGTGATTTTGCATGCTGATTTACTTCCAATAGCAACCAAAATGCAGCTGCTCTTTGCAAATCCCAACTCCTTGTACCACTCTACTGCCTTTAGAGTTCAGCTTCACAGGAACACAGAGCCATCCAGACAAGTATCTCAAAGCACTGCACAAGAGGCACTAAGAGCAACCTGGTTGAGCCTATGGAGGTGACTGATGAAAGCAACACAGAACCAAGAACTGAAATTCCCACTTCCCTTGGAGCTTCCTGACAGTGCTTGCTGAAATGTGCTGCCCAGGGAGGTGGTGGAGTCACCATCCCTGGAGGTGTTCAAGAGGGGATTGGATGTGGCACTTGGTGCCATGGTCTGGTCATGGGGTCTATGGTGACAGGTTGGACTCGATGATCTTTGAGGTCTCTTCCAACCTTAGTGATACTGTGAAATGACAACAACATGTTTCAGAGGAAGCTAATGCTCACTCCAAATTGCCTGCACAGGCAACAGACCACATACTGCTCTCTCCCAGGAGCTGCTCATGCTGTCTTCACTGTCTGACCTTGGTGAGAGACTGGGAGCTGGTGGGCAGGACACAAATATTTTGTTTGGTGTCCTGTTTGTTATTCCTGTCCATAGTTATTGGCACAATTTGTTTTCTGAAAGAGTGGTCAGGCATTGGCACAGGCTGCCTAGGGAGGTGATGGAGTCACCATCCCTGGAGGTGTTCAAAAAACATGTGGCCATGGCACTGGGGGATGTGGTTTAGTGGCCATGGTGGTGCTGGGTGGGCAGCTGGACTCGATGACCTCAGAGGGCTTTTCCAACCCAAACAATTCTACCATTCTGCAGGATTTAAACTTTACCTTTGGAATTCCTATTGAGAGCTTGCTGACATCAGGCAAGTTGGGTAGTTCAAAGGGCTTGAACTTGTCCTGAATTGTGGTAGAGTCTTTAGGATCATGCCCAGCAAGTGAACCTGAAATACAACATGACACAGGGAGAAAACATGCAGTGAGTAGCCAGGATTCCATCCGTCTTGAGGCAGTGCTGTCCCCAGAAAGACACATGAAGCAGGAGTACCTAGCACAAGTGCTGCATCATCCACACATCTCGTCAGGATTCCTGGCACATCCATGGAGTTCACTAGAGGAATGAGACCATGGCGAGAGATCAGGCCATAGCTTGGCTTTAAGCCTACTACACCACAGTGAGCAGCAGGGTTTCGGGTGGATCCTCCTGTGTCTGACCCTAAAGCTCTATGGTTTCAAAAGGAGCAGCATTAGTGAAAGATTCAGAACATTTCTAAGTAATAAAAAGGTAGGGGGTCAAGATGCAAGGATTCAAAAATGTGAGTTGTTCTAGATTAGAGTCACACAGCCTAAGTTTGTCTGCTCCCTCTGCTTGCTCTTATTCTTCCATTCTGCTTTTCATCTGCTCTCTGATTTTCTTTAAGGCCTTTGAATCAGCCACCAGCAGAGCCCAGTTCTCTCCACACAGCAGAGCTAGATACAATTTAGGCCCTCAGAGTATCTTCTTCTGCCTTCTGTTGCTCTGTTCCAATTCTATGGACTCTGGAAGCTGTGTTCCATGCTCTCTAGAGTGTGATTTTCAGACCCTGAGATCTTATTTATCCAGCAGGCAATACCCTAGGAAGCAGCAGCATTCTCCAGTGCACAAACAAATAGCAACCAAGTGCATTTTTCACCCTTCTCAGGGCATCCTTTTCCAAGTCTAGGATACTTTTCCTGTTCCCAAACCTACAAAACAAAGCATCAGAACTCCCAGTTGAGAGTAGCTTAGATGCATTTTTATGGTTGGAGTTGATCTTGGAGGTCTCTTCCAACCTTACTGATTCTATGACTTGTAGAACACAGTATTTTACTTTTTAAGGTGACTTCTGCTTTGAGGCTTTTTTGGGTGGCTTTTATTTTTTGCTCTTTCCCAGCTTAGACTTTGTTCTTTCCAAACTGAAATTTTTAGCTCACAAAACATTGCAATGGAACTGGAAATTCACACTGAACTGAAACCTGCTCTGCTCTTGTTTTTCATAGTCTTAACTCAAGCATCACTTGAAAAACAATCACTTAAAAAGTAACACAGAATTCATCCAACTCTTTGCCAGGGAAGATATTAAACTTCAGGAGGAGGAGCAATTTTCATTGAAGGGGGTATGAGGCTTCTCCCAGAGGCAGCTGGTTTGGAGGCAGCTGAACCAATTCAGTTGATTTTGCTCAGGAAGGATTTTTGCAAAGCTTTTGTGCCCTCCATTTTGTAGCATTTCTGCGCACCCAAATCTCAAATGGAAGAGACAAAGGCTGGCAGCATTCCTGATGCCTGAGACACACTAATAAGAGTGGATACAGGCAATAAAATAGCTGGATGTAACATCTCCCTGACTTGACAGAGTGCTGAGCAGTGCAAAGTGGGAGCTCAGCGTGTCCAGCAATGGAAGAGAAAGTGCCAGGCCACATCAGGATCAGGCCAGTCTGGCTCAGGATAAGGACCAGCAGTCCTCAGGAATGGCTGCACTGAGTTCATTTTCAACAGCACTAAATCATTAATTATACCACAGGCTAGCAAAGGGCAATGAGGTGAAGAGAAACAACATGTAGAAAACAAAAAGCATTAAAATAATAAAAAGCCAACTCAAATCAACTGAGTTTTCCAAGTGAAAACACAGTACTAAAAATACCCAATCCAACAGCCCTGCAAGCAACATGATCAACAAATATTGCAGTAATAATTAGCTTATAAGACATAGTCTATGGGTGATCAAGGGCCAATAAAAAGTATCCTTAAACACCTTCTAGTTAAGAGCACAACTGAAATCATCTCTCTCTCTCTCCTGTGCAGCTCTAAAAACTGCAGAAAGTGGAAGGTGTGAAGTTTTAAGGAGCAGAGTTCTTTTACCAGTTGGATAGGGAAGGCAGTTCAGGCACCTGGGTTGTTAAATAGCATGGTGCTATTCCATGCAGATGATAATGGTTGTAAAGGAAAAAACCCCTCCAAGATTCTGCCTTGAAATGTCTTGAAAAAATAGTGAGCAAGCCACAAGCAAACAAAAGAAACCCAAGAAACCTAAACTTGTCTTCTGACTTTTCAAACCAGGCAAGACTGCAGTTGTCTGTGCTACAGCTGTGGATCCTTTTGAGTGCTTTCAGATCCCAAACCTTCTGTAGCATTACCTAACTCTGCTACAAAAAGAGAGGAGGAAAGATTAATTGCTGTTGCTCTGCTGGATTACATTTTCAGCTTGTGTTTGTGCACTGAGGATGGATCCCAAACCCCATCTTAACTTCAACAAAAGCATGTGGGAATAACAGTAAGTCTGCCCTTCCTTTACTGCCATTATCCTTTTACTCCCTGCTGAGTAACACCCAGAATGAATAAAGCCCAAATTTGCCTCCTTGGATTCCTCCTGGCTTCATGACACGTCACAAACAAACTATGCTGAAATCAAACTCTGGCATGCCAGTGCCAACAATTCTCCCATTCCAAATTAGATGATAAAATTGCAACCCCAGAATGTGATCAAATTAAAAGCCTGCAGGACCTTCTGAGACCTTCAATAAAAAGCTGTTTTGAAAAGCCTCTTACGCAAAGCAGGTGAAAGACGACACAGCAGCTGCACTGCCTCCTGAGCTCCCTCCTGCTATCACCCACTCACACTCTTTGTCCTCAGGGTGGGATTTTGGGGCAGATTTTTCCTTGTACTGCCTTGAATAACTCCAGGGGTTTCTGACTGGTCCAAATACCCCATCTGTGCTTCCAGATCTAAAAAAGACAGGACAAATCAAGATGATGACATGCTGCATTCACCAAGATTCCTTCTTTATCCCAGACCTCATCCCTCAGCCACACCACAAAAAGACTTAAATCCTCCTGCAGTTAACTTCAGTGTTACACACAGCTGTCAAGTTTGTAGATCTTCATCCCTTTCTGGCACAGGACCTGAACAGCACACCCCTGAACAGCACATCTGATTGCTGCTAACAGCACTGAAAAGAATGTCACCACAGAAGCACAGAACTGACTTAAGCTGTGTAACAGTAAAGCTGCACACATGCTTCAAAACAAAGGCCTTCTGCTCTCCTAACCCTGCACTTGCAAAAGGCAAAAGATGACCACAGTCCTGTGGAAAATCATGCTGCTAAAGCTGGGGGTAAAAAGCCCTGCAGTAGCAGGAACAAGCACTTCTCTGTAAGACAGAGAAGGTTACTCACTCTGCAGCCCTCTCCTGAGGCCACAGTTCGCTGGTTCAGAGCACCAGACTGGCTTCTCAGAAACTGGTTGCAGTCAGCTTGTGGTCAGCTAGGTATGAGCAGCCACCAGAAGTGGGAGTGTGTGTGGGGGGGTAATTTCCTCCTTCCTCATAACCTCCCCTCATGTTCCCCCTGACTCCAGGGTCTCTGTGTCATTAGCTAAATCAGAGTGGGTCCTTGACACAGCAGGTGAAAACAAACCTCACTGAGACATAACTTCAGAGCTTCACCTGCTCCCTGCTCAAGCTCAGGGTGCAGCTGTGTTGATGGTAGCATAAGAGACCATGCAAACAGAGGGATGAGGCCAGTGGTAGGATAAGCCTTTTCAGGAGAACTCTGTGCTTTAATAATGAGCTTAGACCAGTTGCAATACAGCTCAATGCTGTTCCCTGCTGTAGCTTGGCTGCTTTCCCTGATTAGCTGGAGAATCAATTTGTGAGAGCATTTCCCAACATGCTCCTGACAAAAAGGAACTGCCCAGCATTAGCTTGGGCAATTGAAAGTGCTGCTCTGGATTAGCCTGTCTACAGCACATCAAGGAGTACTCACACAAAGTACTCCAGTGGCTGACTGGCAGAGGCAGGGACTGATAATGGGGACATGATAATTAGTTAGGGGCAAAAAGCACCAGTGAGGGAAAAGGAAAAAGCAGCAGTTAACTGGTGTAAGCAATTCTACTGGATCAGGAAGAAGCCTGCTTGGTTTTCTGCAAAGGCTCCTTCCCCACCAAGCCCAGCTACAGACAAACACTGTTTGCATAAATCCCTGCAATTATGTAATTTACACACCAGTGTCAGTGCCCAGAGAAAGCCATGCACCTCTCATCCTCTTCAGGGTTAAAGGGTTCATTATTTTCTAACCTCCCAGCAAGAGGAGTTAAGGGCTGCAGGCAGATCAGAGCAGATGGTATGCATTCTATTTAATGTGCAATCACACACTGAAAACAATAAACATCACTCACCCCATTGCAAATTCATCTAGGTTTGTTTTTCCTACAAGCACAGCTCCCTGATCCAGTAATTTCTGAACTACTGTAGCATTGTAAGGAGAAATATAACCTGAAAACAATCAGAACAGTTAAGAGTGATTGGTGAGATACAGCTGATTTGTACAAGTAGCTACCCTGAACCCTTCCAAGTTGGCACCATTTCTGCATAAGAATGCTCACTTCCCAGTGCCAGAATTCTGCTTCAGGATAACATGAGTAATTTCCAAAGTGCAGCAAGAGGAAACCAAATGCTGCTTTGTTTGTAATGTTGGGGTTGGGTTTTTTTTCCTCCACAACTCACAAGCCAGTGCCTCTGGATTATACACTTCTCAAGTGTGGAGCTAAGACTTCACACATAGTTGTTACCACAAGGGTAGCAAGGTCCTGCCTTCAGCCAATTTGCAGGGGCTGTCTAAAATAGGAAAAAGAGAAATAGCTCTTTACAGGAAAGTGCTAACCTATCTTGACCCATCTCCCACTGCCATGAGACAAAGGAGCAGATGGTTAACCACAAGCTGAAATAGTCTCCTGCTAACCTCTGCGCAGCCCTGTGCACCCCTGACAGCTTAGGCCTTGCATGAACTAGGAGGGGAACCAGGACACTTCCAGGGGACCCTAGGAAGCACCCAGGATTTGATGTGAATATTGAAAGGGGCTTCTCCACCCTCAGTGGGAACAAGGACAGTATCTCTCCTAATACTCTCAGATATTACATTACAGCAGGTCTGAGAATATGCCTCAAGGAGAAGCAGCTCAGGTAATGTTAGGCTTTTTCAGTGGCTAAGTCTGTTTCCTCCTTCTGCTGTCAAACAGCTTCAGGTTCTGCCAATTCACTAGAGCTAACTTCCACAAAACTTTGCAGTTTTACTTTGTGTAGAATGAAAAAAGATATGAAGAGGGACTTTTCATAAGGGTGCCTGGCAACAGGACAAGGGGGAATGGTTTGAAGCTGAGTAGGCTTAGACTGGAGCTGAGGAAGCAGTTCTTCAGTATGAGGGTGGTGAGACTCCAGAATGGGTTGCCCAGAGCAGTTATGGATGTCTCCTCCCTGGGGGTGTCTAAGGTCAGACTGGATGAGGTCTTGGGCAACCAAGTCTAGTTGAGAGGTGTCCCACAGCAGGGAGGTTTGAGTGGATGATCTCTGAGGTCCCTTCCAACCTAAGCCATTCTTTGATTCTGTGAAATGTTTTCTACTTTTGCTTTTACTGGGAAAAGATTCTGACACCTTGAAAACGTTCATGGCAACTTAATGGAAGCAATCAGCTTAGGAAAGCTCAACAAATTAGGACAGCATTATAGAATGTGCTTGTGTTACAGGAAGACAGAGATAAGGATTGTTAAAGTCTACTCTCTCTACAGCCATGTGAAAAAAAACCTACTTAAGTCAACAATTATCAGCAGAACAACAACAAGAAGAATGTTTTGGATGTTGCAAGGCAAACACTGCTGGAAGAGTACTGACTGCTCTCCTGGAGACCTAAGAGTATCCTGAAGCAAAAGGCAAACTCGAACAGCTGTACTTTAGCATGTAGGCTACAATAAACATTGTGTTGTTAAAAGCAGGGAACTGCATGAGTATAGAAGATACTGTGTTTCCAGAGGAAAAAATGCATCTGTAGTGCCAGATGAGCTTGGCAGAAGAAACGAGAGGAACATTTTCTCACATGAGTTCAGCTCCTACTTTGAAACTACTTCAGATTTCCAGGAGTCTCCACTCCCCAAAACCTCTACAGAGAAGAGCAAGAGCTCTGAACTGAGATCTGAGTTTACTTTAAAAGCTCCACTGTACCTTTTAGCATGTTTGATGCACATGTTGTCTCAATGCCAGCTGTATTGAAGTTGTCTTTCACTGCAACAGGAATCCCATCTAACACACCCAGGGGCTGACCTGCATTGGGAATCATTGCAGAGAGAAGAGCAATGAAAGCAGCATGCTCTACATACAGAGCCTTATCAATTAGCATTCATCACACAGCTGAGTGTTTATTGGAAGCAGTTGATGGTTGTCAATGATATTTTCAAGAACCACATTACATCCCAACCATGAGAAGGAACTTCTTTGAGTGTGGCAGAGCTGGAACAGGCTGCCCAGAGAGGTGGTGGAGTCTCAGTCTCTGGAGACTTTCAAGGCCTGCCTGGATGTGTTCCAGTGTGGGCTGCCCTAGGTGATGCTGCTCTGGCAGTGGGGTTGGACTGGAGGATTCAGAGGTCCCTTCCAACCCCTACCATTCTGTGATTCTGCCCAAACCAGACTTGACCCTGCAAAGCAGAGCTCTGCAAATGTGTCCAAGCCCCAAGACCAGGCAGCTGTGTTCATATATGGAGTGCTTACCTCTTCAGCTGTGAGTATGTAATGCTTATTTCAAGCACAGGTGCTGCCTAGATCTACTGCATCCCTAGGGTAGAAGCCATGAATTCTGCCTGACATACCTACTAGATAGGGTCTACTTAATCAGAGAAAATTGATTGATTCCACCATCAAGCAAATAAAGAAATTAATTCATTAGAATGCCTGTGTCAGGAAGCAAAACACTTGGCTGGCAATTTTCTTAAGCTGCCAGAGGGCAGCAGGTGTCAGCCAGAAAGGTAAGAAAGCACCCCAACTGGGTGAAAATTTCCCTTTTTGCCTTCCAGGGAATGCAGAGGAAAACATGGATGGTCAGCTTTTAGCTGCTACAAATAACAAGGCAGAATGCTGCTCTGTTCACCAACTAATTACTGCAATAACAGAGCTGTTCTAGTTTAATTTGCTTTCCTAACTGAAAAACAGACAGCTGAGCCAGGTCTTCCCTAGCCTTGTCAACAGGCCTGCAAAACACCACTGCATCTTCATGTTTGTGGTAGCTGTTGGCTACCAATTCAAGTAAAATTGCTGGGGGAAAGATAAAGCAACCAGCAGCAGAGCTCTTCAAGCAACACTGAGCGATTTCGTTCTCCAGTGCCTCGTTTGGCCCAGGTTTTGCCTTTTATTTTTGAGCTGAAGATACTCCTGGGTGCCAAGCATACACCCAGCAGCATGCACCCACAGCAGCAAGCCTCAGCCCCTAGCAGTGGAGCAAGTAGAGCATACACCTGCTTCGAAAAGAGCACTTCTCATTTAGCAGACAGCTCCTCCGCAGCAGCTTTTTAAGGGCTAACATCAGCCACAAACCAACCTACCTCTTCTGAATCTTTTGTCCGATTCTTCTGCCTGCTTCAAAGCAGTTTCTTCCGTTACGGTAATGTAAGCGTTAAGAAACTTGGTGCTTTTGATGAGGGAAAGGCACCTCTGGCAGAGCTCCGTCGGAGTGATTTGTCCTTCCCGCAAGGCTGCCGAGACCTGAAAGCGCAACGTGCCTTTCACAGCCAGGTGACAGAGGGGCGGCGTTAAGGGGATGAAGTGCCATCCCCGCTGCCACTCCAACAGGGAGCCCCACAAGAAGCCCTTCTCGACCCCGGGCTCCGCTACGTTAGGGCCCCGCCGCTGCAGGAAGCGGAGACACCACAGCGGGCCCGCTCGGTTCGGTCACTTTAAAAGCCGCTGCACCACCACCGCCCCGCCGGGCTGCGCCAGCTGGCAGCGGGAGAGGCTCAGCTCTACTCACCTCGCGGAGAGAGGCTCGCAGCATGGCGATCGGCTTCTCCCTGCCGCCGTCTCACGGCAGCCGGCCCGCAGCGACCCTCACCCCGGCCGGCAGCTGGGCGCCGCCATCTTGCCGCAACACCGAGCGGCACCATTGGCAGGGGCTGCCAAGAACGCGGCCGCCCATTGGCCCCGGCTGCCGCTGGGACGAGATAGGGGTCAGGCCGGGCCGGGCTCCGGGGCTGAGCGGAGCGTGGAGCAGCGTGGAGCAGCCCCATCCCGCGGGGCGCCGGTGACAGCTCGGCCTGGCTCCCTCAGCCATGCTGTCGCGGGGGATGGCGAGCGGGCGGACGTTCCGCGGAGCGCTGCGGGTGGGTGGGCAGCCTCCGGTCCGCGGCCTCCGCGCGTCTCCGCGGGCGCGGTCCGCCATGCCCTCCTGGGTCATAGACCGGTATGGCCCCAACGACGTGCTGCGCTTCACCAGGGACATGATGTTTCCCATCATAGACTTCCCGAATGAGGTCATCATTAAGGTTCATGCTGCGAGCCTGAACCCCATCGATCTTAGTATGAGAAGTAAGTGCCGAGCCCGAGCGGCCGGGAGCAGGCTGGCGTGATCGCAGGGGGTGTGCTTGGAATGCGGCTTCCACCTGGCCCCCAGCCTCCGAACCCTACGGACATCGGCACAGGCCTGCCCTGGTCGCACCTGCCTGGGCTGCCGCAAAGCAGCAGCAGTTGACCTGAGCCTTCATTAGCAACTGGGGCAAAAAAAAATCTGTTCCAGAGAAGAAGGGCACACAAAGCCATTGCCTTTCTGAAGCAAAGTCTGCATGTGTTGCAGGGGTCAGACGAACTGCTGTCCCCTACAAGCTTGCAGCTCCCAAGTCAGTTTCCTTTTGTTAGCACAACCATGGTGGGATTTATATCCTGGCCGCCTACCCCATCCCCAGCAGCTGGGTGGTGATAGTCTCCTGATTAGCCCCTGCCAACCACCCTCAGGTGCTGGATTCTCCTGTCTCTGTGGTGGGTGAGGCTGAAGGTCAAAGTTTCTGCAAAGCTAGTGTGTGTGACCTGATCCAAACCATGCTGTTCATTGTCATGCTCTTTCTTCCTGAACTGGCATAGATTCATAAAATGGTTTGGGTTGGAAGGGACTTGAAAGATCATCCAGTTCCAACCTTCCTGCCGTGGGCAGGGACACCTTCTGTTAGACCAGGTTGTTCAAGGTCTCATCCAACCTGGCCTTGAACACCACTAGTGAGGGGGCACCTGGGTACCTGCTGTCATCTTTGTCCAGGAGATCTTTGTCTTTCACCAACCAACTCTTGGTACTTTGCACATTTAATCAGATTTTTTCTTTCCCCTTAAGTTTCAAGGTTTGAAACACAAGAAGGAAGTTGTGGTAGTGGAAGACCTTGTATTTCATGTTGAGAAGTGATCTTGGCATCTAATTCAAATTCAGTAATGCCTGCAGAGATATCTGCAGGGGGCCTGCTAATGCAGCTGTAATTTGTGCTTGGGGTCTCTAATAATGCAGAGAGATCTTCCTACATAGGTGTGAGTTTGATGAGGTGGCATCTGAGGGTGCTTGTTGAATGGCCTGCCTGAGCTGTTGGGCTGCAGCTGGTGTTTGGGTCAGTGTGAAGGTCTTGGAAGTAACCACGCTTTCATACTGCTTTGAAGTGCCTCCTTTTGTACTGTTTCTTTTCAGTATGGCAGGGAGGTTGGAACAGATGATCTCTAAAGGCCTTTCCCACCCAAGCCACTCTATGATGATTCTGTGATGATGCTGTTGGAAAAGGGAGCATTTCCAGTGGGTTTCATCTAGGTATGTTTATCATGGCAAGCCATCTCATGGGCAGGTGGACCAGCATGAAACCTGCCCTTCACCTCTAAAAGCAGAAACCACTTCAGAGTTTTTGCATGCTGAAGTTATGACAGAAATGAAGCACATGAGGTCCAGGCAGTGCTTTCTAGTTGGAACTGTCCAGTTAGTAACTGGAAACCCCCTGTGTTGTGTCCTGGTCGGTGTGCTGTGTCGCAGGTGGTTACGGCGCAGCCGCGTTAAACATGAAGCGAGATCCCCTGAAGCTCAAGAGCGCAGAGGCCGAATTCCCACTCACCCTCGGGCGAGATGTCTCTGGTGTCATCATGGAATGTGGACTGAGTGTGTCTTACTTCAGACCTGGAGATGAGGTGCTGGCACCAAGCTCTTTCTCTCTTTCTAAAATGTGTGGTTAAGAGTGAGGTATCACAGTAACACTAAGGCTGGAAGAGACCTCTAAGGTCATCGAGTCCAACCTGTCACCACAGACCTCATGACTAGACCATGGCACCAAGTGCCACATCCAGTCCCCTCTTGAACACCTCCAGGGACAGTGACTCCACCACCTCCCTGGGCAACCCATTCCTATGATGAATGACTCTCTCAGTGAAGAACTTTCTCCTCACCCCCAGCCTAAACCACCCCTGGCACAGCTTGAGACTGTGTCCTGTTGTTCTGGTGCTGGCTGCCTGGGAGAAGAGACCAAAAATAAAATACACTGGAGATATTCCTCTTTTCTATTCCTCTCCAGAAAGCTCTTTTTCTCTCCCCATGTTGCTGCCCACTGACTGAGGCAGTAAATTCCAAGAATGCTTTTTCCCCCTACCATTTTTTTCCTCTGCAAAACATCATCTTTCCCAGATCTGCTTCTGCAGTTGCATTTACCTCCTGTTTGTTTGGGGGGGTTTGGGGGTGTTTTGTTGGTGTTTGGTTTGGATTTTTTTGCTTGGGTTTTTGTTGTTGTTGTTTAATTTTTGGGGTATATTTCACTGGTAGCAAGAAAGGAGCTTGTTGAAGTGCACACTGGAGGTGCTTCATTTGTGACTGAAGATAGAATTGTAGCAGGAGGGGATTCATTGGCTTTTTTTCTTCAGTAACTTAATTAGGGTGAGAATTGTGGCATAACCTGAGGGCCACTTTGTGAATCCCCCCCCATGAATATGACTTGCTTTCACCTTCACCAGATGCTTCCCTATTTCACCACTTTTAGTGTGGCAGATTCTGATCCATCCCCTCCCATCTGGGCTTTCTGGCCGTGGAATTGGTTTGAAGATTTTTTTTTTTATATCCTGTCTCCTGGAACAATTTGTTTACCTAGCTCTGCAGTCCTTCATTTAGTCAGTCTGGCAAGGAGCTAAGACTGGTTTCTGATAAGCAAGAGTGAAAACATTCTGCAAATTGGGAAAAATCAATACTGGAGACAACTTCTGCATGCAGGTATAGAATCGTGTGCAAAGCCACAACAACTGATGGTTGTTTTCTGTTTGCTTTTAGGTGTGGGCAGCAATTCCTCCATGGAAGCAGGGCACTCTGTCAGAGTTTGTGGTAGCCAGTGGAAACGAGGTAAGCCTTCAGAAAAGTGGCTAACAAAAGGGCAACAAAGTTGGTGAGGGGCTTGGAACACAGCCCTGTGAGGAGAGGCTGAGGGAGCTGGGGTTGCTTAGCCTGGAGAAGAGGAGACTCAGGGGTGACCTTACTGCTGTCTACAACTACCTGAAGGGAGGTTGTAGACAGGCAGAGGTTGGTCTCTTCTCCCAGGCAGCCAGCACCAGAACAAGAGGACACAGTCTCAGGCTGTGCCAGGGGAGGTTCAGGCTGGAGGTCAGGAGGAAGTTTTACACAGAGAGAGTGATTGCCCACTGGGATGTGCTGCCTGGGGAGGTGGTGGAGTCACCATCACTGGAGGTGTTCAGGAGGAGACTTGACAGGGTGCTTGGTGCCATGGGTTAGTTAAGTGGTGTTGGATGATAGGTTGGACACCATGATCCTGAAGGTCTCTTCCGGTTCGGTTCTGTTCTATTCTATTCTATTCTATTCTATTCTATTCTATTCTATTCTATTCTATTCTATTCTATTCTATTCTATTCTATTCTATTCTATTCTATTCTATTCTATTCTATTCTCCCAAAGTCCAAAGCCTTACAGTCTGCCTCTGTTTTCCCCTTCACTGTCTAGATAACTGAGTAACTTATTTCTTGGATTGATACAGGCTCCAGCTGGTTATGAAGACAGGTGAAAGTGTGGAATACACAATCCACAGTGCAGGGAAGCATGCTGAAGTATTTCAGTGTCTCAGACAGCATCTGCTGTGTGGCTTAGACATGGCTGATTCTCTTTCAGGTGTCTTTTAAGCCGAGGTGTCTCACTCACATAGAAGCTGCCTCCTTACCATACGTTGGCCTCACAGCATGGTCTGCAGTGAAGCAAGTTGGAGGACTGAACCAAAGTAACTGTAGTGGGAAAAGGTAAGTAAATAATTCTGGTGCTAAAGCTTAGTGTTTTATACTGATGAGCTGCTTCTAAGCAGTGGCCATCAGTCTCACCACCCTTGTACTGAAGAACTTCTTCCTAAGATCCAGTCTAACCCTGCTGGCCCTCAGGTTCAAACCATTCCCCTTTGTCCTGTCTTTAGACACTCTTATGAAAAGTCCCTCTCCAGCCTTCCTGTAGGATCCCTTCAGGTACTGGAAGGCAGCTCTAAGATCTCCCTGGAGCCTTCTCTTCAAGCTGAACACCCCCAGCTCCCTCAGCCTATCCTCCTAGCAGAGGTGTTCCAGCCCTTGGATCATCCTTGTGGCTCTCCTCTGGACTTGCTCCAACATCTCTGTGTCCTCTGTGATGAGGATTTCCTCTGAAGTGCTTTCTTGAAGTCACAACATATGGAGAGTTTGAATATTTGGGAGGCTTTGTAGAAAACAGCCCATGTAGCTTAGGAACAAACTGTGTTTGGAAGGTGTTTCTACCTGAAGAATCTCGGGGGGGGTGTGAAATAAAAAGAAGTCCTAACCAAGCAGCTCCCCTAGACTGGAAATGTTACCTAAATCCTGGAGCAAAATGCACATTTTGAAGCAACAGCTTTCTCCAGCATTTGTCAGGGAAGAAATGCCCTTTAAGCAAGAGGTAGAGCTGGAAAGGCAGTTGGACAAGGTTTTTCTGGAAGGATTTATTGTGGCTGTCCTTTGTAAGGCTGAAGATGGGCTTAATCCAGTATCTGGAGTGCAGCATCCTTGAGCCCTTTCAAGTGTAATAAGATCTAAATAAGAATGTTGCTTCAGGCATCTGTTGTCAGCAGCATGCTTCTGAGGATAAGTCATTTTTGGCAGATCTGAAAGCTGCAGGCATTGTGGTTTCAGATTCTGAATCTGAATTCTGCAGCTTGGATCAGTGGAAGAGGAGGGACTGGAATCTGATCAGTTACAAAAGAGGAAGCATTTTAAAATGGATACTGTGACCAAAGCCAAGTCTCTTTGGTTACTTCAAAGAATTTGTGTAAACTGAGACTCCAGATTGTGTAGTGCAATTTTGCACTGTGAAAAGCAATTTCCTTTAACATCCACCCCAGTGAGATTTAGAACAGGAACACCAGCAGCTTCTGAAGATAATGAAATCTTTCTGGCAAACAGAAGTTCTGAGGAACATGATGTTCCCCAACCCTATGCCAGGACTTCACTGTGGATCTTCCTTTTGCCCTAGAATTAGCAAATGGCTCCAGGCACTGTTCATGACTTCAAGGCTTCCTTACTAATTCCCTGTGTGAAGTTTAGCTGAAGAAAATCCCCAGGTGAAATCTGTGAGCAGTGGTTAGCTGGCTGGCAGTAAGGTGCTCACACAGCTACAACTGGCATTTGGGTTTGTGACATTTTAGGGTGGTGTGCTCAGCTCAAATGAACTCCCACTAAGACTGTGGTAAGAGGCTCTTGCACTTCTCTTGTTTGTCCGTTTGCACAGTGTGGCATTTCCAGGGTCGTGTTGAGCTAGAAAAATTCTGCCTTCTTTTGCCCAAAGAAAAGGGCAGATAGCTTAATTTCATGGGGACTAAAACTCATTTGTGGTGAGGCTTCTTCATTGCAGTTTTGTCTTTCTTTTAGATAAACCTTTTGTCATGTGGACAAATGTATTCTGAAGTCCCCAGCCTCCCTTGGGAATGTGATGCTGGCCTGCTTTCTCTCTTAGATTAACACTGGTTTGTGCAAAGGGTCAGTGAATTGGATGGGGTTTTATCTTCAGGAGACCCCAACAGTGGAATTTGGGAGAGGAGAGGTCTCTTAACTAATTGTTTTCCCAAACTAAACAATTCTGTTTGGAAAAGTGAGGTCAGGGACAGGGTTCAGGGATGAGAAATGCCTGCAGCAAGTGCAAAGCACAGGTGTGGCAGTCCCTTTGGCTGTGCTGAGATAATGCTGTTGGCAGTGTTCAGTCACATTATTGCCTGCTGAGGAGTCAACCACTAGCACTGGAGAACAAATACAGCCTATTGCTTAAAACTGTTTGGTGTCAGAAATGTGTAAGAAGCTTGTCCTGGTTTTGCTGGGACAGAATGCCAGCCCAGCCATGGGCTGCAGGCCATCAGCAGCTCTGACTCAGCCAGGACAGCTGACTGCAGTTGGCTACAGGTGTGTCCCATCACACTCAGGATAAAGGGGGAAGTTTGCTGAGGGGTGATGGTCTCTTCTTGGGCTGTGCCTCTTCCTGAGGACTGCTCTCCTGTTTATTGTGGCTGCTGTGCAGTCACTGGCCTGTGTAGAGCTTTACGCATTTGTATTGGTGCTAGCTTTGCTGTTTGATTAAATCTATTTTCATTTCAACCCACAGCTCTCTTCTGCTTTTCCTCATCTCCCTTCCCTGCTGGGGAGGGATCATTTGGTGATGTAACTGCTCCAGTTTAGCCTAGGATGCAGGCTAAATGTAGAAGGAGCATCAGAATGCATAGGAACTGTATATTTAATGTAGTTAATGTATTTTCTCTTTCTCTTACAGAGTATTAATATTAGGAGCTTCAGGAGGAGTTGGTACATTTGCTGTACAGGTAATAAACCCCAGCATGCCCAGGATGCATCTCCAAACTGTTCAATATGAAAAAAAATAATCATTGGGAAGAAATAGTGAAATGGCATGGTACTGATCCATCTGTCTGATCCATCTGATCAATGTCAACTCTTCAGGTTCATTGCTTTCCCTTTGTGCTGTTGTATTAGTTGAAAATAGAAAGTGGGGACTGTGAAAGGAAGGAGCTGTGAGAGATCTGTGGGACTCAGAAATCTGTAGCTTGTTTTCATTATGGAGCAGAGCTGACTGAAAGATGAATAGGAGAGGGACTTAGTGTATGAGTAGAAAACCTGATGGAGAGTGTAGCTGTTGTGGATGGGCACATGGTAAGAGAGGCAGCAGGCTCTGACGTGCTGTGTGTGTAAAGCAGGGGCTTTACATCAGCCTTCTTTCGCTGTCTTTGCCCTGCTGCCCTCTTGTCTGTCTCCATTCCAGTAGCTCTAAGCTTTGGAGTCAGCCTGCTCTTTGAACCATTAGTTGTGGAATGTCCTTTCTCCATGCTTTCATTTAATTTGAGGGGGTTTGATTCTAACTGGTGTCACCTCATGTTGCAGCCTCTTTCTGTTGTGGATGCACCCCCCCTGGAGGTGCTCAAGACCAGGCTGGATGAGGCCTTGAGCAACCTGGGCTAGTGGGATGTGTCCCTGCCCATGGCAGTGGCCTTGGAACTAAATGACCTTTCAAATCCCTTTCAACCTAAACCATTCTCTCAATCTGTGAATCTCCCTGCTCTCTGCTAAGGGTGCTCCCTTCTTGCATAAATAGAGTGAGATTTGGGCTTGTTAAACTGTTCTCAGCATTTCACTGCATGTTAAACTTTGGACCTCTTTTTATTCTTGTTTTCAGCTAGTGAAGGCCTGGGGTGCTCACGTGACAGCAGTTTGTTCCCATGATGCCAGCACACTGATGAAAAAGCTCGGAGCAGATGATGTGGTTGATTACAAAGCTGGAAATCTGGAAGAGCAGCTGAAAGCCTTGCCCCTGTAGGTGTTTGTGGTGCTGTCAGACCTCCTGCCTTTTGGTTGCTTGACTCCAGTCTATCAGAACTCCTTTTATTTGGTGACCTCCTCCATTTTTAAAGCATTACTTTGTAAAGCAAATTCACCCCAGCCCTTTTTTGAATGCAGTCAGTATCCCAAGCCCAGATTTCATTGTGAGACTAAGCTGGTTAATTGGGCTTGTGGAGGCAAGCTCAGCTTCACTTGCTTCTCTTCACTGACACCCATCTGAATGGTTCTGTCAGCTTTCAGCCAAGACTTGGAGCATGTACAAAACTTGAGTAAATTAAAATGAGTCTCAGAAATCCTGTGTGAGGTTAGCAAATAGTAAAACTAAGCTTCTGGAGGGATGGACTGTGTAATGAAGCAGTGAAACGACTTGCCTGAAGGTCTTCAGCCACTGTGCAACTCAGCTGGGAGTAAATCTTTCCTCTGTAAGGTTGGGTATGGCTGCCTCTGATAAACAATCACACTTATCTTGTCACAGCACTTATGTTTAAACTAGCTTGGGGGGGTGTTTTTCTAGAACTGAAGTCTCTCTTTTTTTGCTTTTGTAGTCTTTCCATCTGTTTAAACTCACTCTCCTGTGACATGTATTTGAATATGGTATTTATGTTGCTCTTTTTAGCTGGACTGAGTTAACTTTCTGGGAGGGGAAAGAAAAGCTGTTCAATCTGTGAAAGAATCTTGGTGGTGGCTGTGCTGAGAAGTCAGGAGGTGTTTAACTAAGTGTAGTGTGATTGTCAGCTCTGAGGGGAGCAGCACTCTATGGGCAGCAATTAACCTTGCAGTTTGCAGGCAGTGCTGAGTTTGTCTTTGTGCAACTCAGCATCCTCAGTGCTAAACACCCATTCTAGCCAGTGATCCTTTCTAGGAGATAGCCACAGCTGTGTCCTAGGGTGCAGTTTTATGATGCAGCTAAACTGATCAGTCAGGAATACTGAGAGGGATGTTCCTCTTTGCAGTCCCTTTTCAGTTGTACTGACTCTTCAGCCCCCATCATGAGCTAGGCTTTGGTGTGGGGTTTTTTCCCTGGAGCATTAGTTTTCATTACTTTAATCTCTCCTGCTGGCAGTTAACTGTTAGGTTGTCTGAACTTAAAGATGAAATCCCATCTTTGAGGGGCAGGCAGGAAAGATTTCCAGAGGTAAGAACTGTTCCATTTAATTTGCATGAAGCATTTTTCCCCTCTGTGTTTATAGGTTATTTGGCTGAGATGTTTGTGTCTATACAGATCTGCTGCAATCTGGAGATTGCTGGCAACTTACAGATGAAAATGATAATGAGCTGCATCTAGCAGAAGAGATGCATAGCTCCCTGTTGCACTACTCAGTTTTTACAGGCTTACATGCTGAGGTAATGAGAAGAAACACTGGAACTGTGGCTTGTTGCCAGAGGCTGCATATGCCCATCCTGTGGAGGAGAAGGTTTTAGACCCTTTTCATTGTTAGGTTCCATCTGGAATTAGGTAGATGTGAAGAAAAGAGCTGTCAGGAGAGGTAAAATGGCCTCAGAACAAGTAAGGTCAAAAAAGACTTATAGAGTGAAGCTGATAATTGGCTCATGGAAGAGATATGAGGAGATAAGGGTGAGCAGATTAATTTGTTGGCAAAACTTTGCCACTGGAACTGACTTTCACCTGAGCACAGCATGTACAGGAGACAGTCCTAGGCAGGGTGTGAGTCCAGGCTGGTTTCCACATGTGGTGTTCAGGGCTAGCACCAGACCTCAAGAGTGTTCCAGCAGTCTCAGGGGAAGGGCTGAAGAGCCCTAGAAGGCTTTAAGCAAGCTGAGGATGTAGTGCATCTAGGAGTCTGCTTTTTGGAATCTAAGTTACCTAAGCAGCCTGTGTCTGCTGTGCACAGGGCAGTGACCTCTCGCTGCACACTGCAGCTGGGCTTTAGCAGGAGCCTTGGGACTCTCTTGCAGACAGCACTATGTAACAATGGGAACTGCAGCAAATTTCTGACATGAATTAGTTCATTATGATGATTTCCCCACCCCCCCCAATCATGTTTTAAAAGCTGTTCTTTACATGTCTGCAGATTTGATTTCATCCTGGATAATGTTGGTGGGTCCACTGAGAAGTGGGCTCTGGATCTCCTGAAGAAATGGTCAGGAGCAACCTATGTTACCTTGGTGACACCTTTCCTGATCAACATGGACAAACTTGGGGTGGCTGATGGCATGTTGCAAACAGGAGTCACTGTTGGTTCCAAAACTCTGAAGGTAAGTGACAACAGCCTTTATTCTTCAAGAGTATTTATTGTTCTAGTGGCTTCCTTTGTGGCCTGGATCCTTGTCATGTGGCTCATCTGGAAGCATCTGTTGCAGCACTAAGTGTACTTCAGATGCATTTTCATTCTTTCTTGCACTGAAAAGAAATGTGTGGGGTGGTGCTGCTTGGTGTATGTGGTAGTTTGGGGTGCTTTGATGTTTGGATTCCTCATTGTGCTTTTCATGGTGACCTTCTTCTGTGTGGGCTCCCTGGTGAGCCCTGCTGACAGCTCGTGTTTCTTACTCAGCAGAGCAAATCCCTGCCTCATTGAACCCAGGGTAATTTTGCTACTTGCTTTAGGCTGGTCAGGCTTTCTCTCAAAACATTGTTCCATGACTGATTCTCTTTATCTTGTTCCAGCACCAGGGAGTAGTAAGTGGTTGAGGGTGGCTGGCAAGTCTTTCATCTCTCTCATGCCCATATGTCAGCTTGGTGATACTGATTTTTGTTTTTTCTAGTTTTCCTAAGTGGATCTTAAAGCCTTCTGCCAAGGAGGCTTGGGGGAACTTTCCTTTCTTCTCCCAACCTGTGCTTGCTCTCCAAATGAATGCTTTTCAAGCAGTTGCTATGGTGCTCCTGTGATGGCATGGCTGAATGAGATTTGAAGACCTGCAGCAATGCTTTGAAAGGAAAGCTCAAAAGCAGCATGAAAAGGCTGGGGAGAAATACCACACTCCTCTGGCATGTCTGTGATGGGGAGCAGTGGATGCCATGCACTGAAAATCATCTCTGGCAGGTGATGGCCTTTACTCCTCTAATGACTTAGAGGAGGTGCTCTTGACTTGTGAGATCTTCCCAAAGTGCTTTTCATGTCAGCTGCCAGCAGTCAGTGGATGGTGATGACTTTGCCAGATGTGGTGCTGGAAAGTTTAATCACTGACATGGTGGTGGAAGGTTCTAAAGGTCACACTGCTGGGTGTGTTTCACCTCCTTTGTGAGTGTGTATAAGCACACAGCAGCACTACTCCCTGGTGTAACAGGTCATGCTGGCTCTAACTGCAGAGTCAAGGTGGTTGTTTCACTCAACTACCTGACTTGTGCAGGGCAGGGGAGGTGATTCTGCCTCTCTACTCTGATCTCATGAGACTTGCCCTGGAGCACTGAATCCAATTCTGGTGCCCCCAGCATAAGAGGGCCACGGAACTGCTGGAGCAGGTCCAGAGGAGGCCATGAAGATGATCAGAGGGCTGGAGAACCTCCCAGATGGGAACAGGCTGAGAGAATTGGGGCTCTTCAGATTGGAAAAGAGAAGGCCCTGGGGAGACCTTAGAGCAGCCTTCTGGTACCTGAAGGGGGCTACTGGAAAAGGACTTTTTACAAGAGCTTATAGTGATGGGATGAGAGGGAATGGATTGAAGCTTGAGGAGGGCAGATTTAGACTACAGATTAGGAAGACATTCTTGACAGTGAGGATGGTGAGACACTGGAAGAGGTTGCCCAGGGAGGTTGTGGATGCTCCTTCAGTGAAGTGGCTCAAAGCCAGGTGAGATGAGGCCTTGAGCAACCTGGGCTAGAGGAAGCTGTCCCTTCCCCCTATCCCCCAACCCAAACCAACCTGTGAATTGGACACAATTCACCCTGATCCTGTTGTGGATTACATGTCCAGGCAGGGATAACCACATGCCTAGGTGACTCCTTTTTTTCTTTCAGACACTGGCATATAATTTCCATGTCTTTAAGTTCCTTCTCTAGTGTTTCTGTTAACTTTAGCTTCTGTTTCTGCTCATGATTTTCAAGTGTACTTATGCTCTTTCCTGCAGCACCTCTTGAGAGGAGTCCATTACCGGTGGGCGTTTTTTGCACCCAGTGGGCCGAGCTTGGATGAAATAGCAGCACTGGTTGAGTCTGGAAAGGTATGGCAAGGCTGGGTATTGTGCTGGAAGGGGGCATCACAGTGTGGGGGGCATGAAACTAGAGCTAGGGGAGGTTTTAGCTGGATATAATGAAAAACTTCTTTGTGGAAAGAAGTGGTCAGGCTTTGGAACAGGCTGCCCAGGGAGGTGGTGGAGTCACCACCCCTGGAGGTGCACAAGAAACCTGTGGCCACAGCATTTTGGGGGCATGGTGTAGTGGCCATGGTGGTGTTAGGTTGATGGTTGGACCTGATGATCCCAACCCAAACAATTCTGTGATTCTATGATCCTGTGACTGCATCCAACCACAACAGCTGAGCTGTCTAAGAATCAGCAGTGCCTTTGTCTTTGTTCTTGTCATTTCTGTCCTGATTCCTAAGCAGTCACAACTTGTTTTGTGTTCTGCTCCTAGCTTGTATGAAAAACAAATGCAGAATATGCCTGTGAAAGCCTCTTGGGAAACACCTGTTTGTGCAGGAGAGGGAGGGCTCAGGCTGTGCCAGGGGAGGTTCAGGCTGGATGTTAGGAAGAAGTTCTTCCCAGCAAGAGAGATTGGCCATTGGAATGTGCTGCCCAGGGAGGTGGTGGAGTCACCATCCCTGGAGGTGTTTAGGAAGAGACTGGATGAGGCACTGGGTGCCATGGTTTAGTTGATTAGGTGGTGTTGGGTGATAGGTTGGACTGGATGATCTTGAAGTTGTTTTCCAACCTGGTTAATTCTGTGTTGTCTGCCTGCTAAGCAGGCCAGGTGAAGAGCTGTGGCTCTTGGAATTCACATCATCCATCTCTGGATGTCCTCCTGTAAGGTGATCACCAGGACAAGGATGTTTGTTTGGTCTCTTACTCTCTGTGCAAAACCAGGCTGTTGGGCTGCACAGTCATCATTCCAGCAGCATTTGGCTCTATTTTGTAAAGCATTGTAAGCACCTGAGCCAGCATCAGGATTTTGTAAGGCCCAGATGTGTTCCATTCAGCCAGATGTTTGTAAGATTTATGAGCTCTCATTGTGTAGACAGAAGAGCTCTCTGAAATGGACAGCTGGTCCATTCAGAGGAGTGGGTGTTTGGAAGGAGGCAGCAGAGAATGGCTGGGGGAAGTGTGCCATAAACATTTCTGTTCACACAGTTAGGGGAAATTGTGTTGGAGTAGAAGAGAATAAATGAGAGTAACAAATCCCCAACAAACAAAAAGCATCACAAAGCAATACCAGTGTGGCAAGTTGGGGAAGCCTTCACAGTGAGCTGATGCAGTTGAACAACTTAGTTTGGGGTGAATCCAGCTCTGAGTGGCTCAGATTGTAGTGCTTTTGAAATGTCAGTGAATTGTCTCTCCTGCTACAGACAGCTTGGAACATTCTCCATGTCTTAATGTGTCCTTCTCTGCAGTTCATTCCAGTCTTTGTCTTTCTGGCTGTACCAAGGTATCTTAAGGTACCTGACTTGCCCTTGGGTGGTGCCTGCTTTACTCTCCCAGTCTGGAAATGGACACTAGGGCAGCAATTCTGTACTTAAATGTCACCAATTGCCAGAGTTCACTGCTTCTGCTTACTCTTGGTCACTCACACTTGTTCTGGACCATCTTTCCCCATGCTGGATTGCAAAGCTTGCACTCTATTAAGAACCAAAGCATGTTTTCTTCTTGCAGTGCTTTTGCTTGCCAGGTTGGTTGGCTAAAGCTCAGGGATGTTGTTCAAGGAGAGGTTGCCAAAAGCTCTGAGTCCTTTTCCTAAAGGAACCTCTATCCACCCCCAAAAATGTGTTTATTGAAGCACATCTGCTCCTCTTCCTGCAGGACATGGTAGCTTGGTTATGCTCTCTATGGTAGTGCTGTGTGATTACAGGAGCTTCTGTAAAGAAGACAAAGGGGAGGTTTGGAGATAGGTTTGAACTGTGGCAGGTATTTAATCAGATGTGTTGCCTCAGCCTGCTGTAGTGGCATAGTTCTGTAGAGCACTGGCCCCAGCCTCCTGGGCTCTAGAGCAGGAGGGAGCTGTGCCCAGCACAGCAGTGACATCTGGGGTGACAGCTCTGGTTTTGAGTGTAATTTGCTGAGGAGACCCTAGAACTGATGTTGGCAGGCAGTCTGAAGCTCAGCACAGTGTTGGCCACCATTTTAAGGGGAAGGAAGGATGAAGAAAGGGATGGATGGGATTAAGACCCAAAGAATGTGGAACTCAATTGGAGCAGAGGAGATGCTCAGCTATAGGGCAGAAACAGCAGTGTGCCAAAGGGGCATTTTCTCCAGGAGATGCCAAAGTGCTGCAGGGGTAACTCTTGAGCTACAGGCCAGGGGCTGTTCTCTTGTTGACACTGAAAGGAGACTTGCTGAGGGCTGAAGTTGAGTATCAAGCTCTGTGTTGGTGCACAGAGACCACACTTAGGCACAGTGGTGATTTGTGGAGGGAGACAGCCTTTGTCTTCTAACTCAGCTAGCCAAAATGACAAGCAGCTCTCTGCCCTCAGGAGGATTGTGATGTCTGGTGGGGCACATCCCAGCTCTTGTCTGTGCCAGTGTCTTTGCACAGCAGGTACACAAGCTGTGAGCAGACTCGGGGGGAGGCAGGAGCTGGGAGGGAGGCTCTGCAAAGCAAGGCTGCCCTGCAGCTGGGACAGGGCCATCCCTTACAACCTGGGGGGCAGCCAATGCACTGTCATTGCCCTTGGAGTCAGAGCACTTCTTTTTAATTATTTTTTTCCTTTCTGCTTTGTGTTTTTTGTCTCCTGAGCATTGGAAGGCCCCAGCTCTCCCTCCAGTGGCAAGGAGCAGCTCCACACCCACTGCAGGAACTTGTTGCTAACGTGGAGGTTACTAAGGGATAGAGATGGATTACCAAGATGGGTTTTTCTTAATTGTCCCCCCGTGATAAATTCAGGCTGTGCCACAGGAATGGGGACCTCCAAGAGTGGGCTTGAATTTGCCATTGGTGTGGGGCTCTGTTCCTGCTGACCAGCCAGCTCCTGCCAGCGGCTGGTGCGCCGCCCGCTGCGTGCCGAGCCGGGCTGGCTGCGGTGCCACGTCTCTGCTCCATGGAGGAAAGCCTCCATCAGCATCAGCAGTTGCTCTCTTTATTTTTCCAAACACATGAGTTCATTTCAAGAGACCTGAGATTCATCTCTATAGTGTGTCCTGCATCAGAGAGAATGGAGAGGAAGAAAAATACCTTTCAGGCCCAATCTGTGTTCAGCTGAAGATTTCAATGGCGGGTGCACGCAAGCCTTTCTCTCCCAGACTTTAGCTTAATCCCTCTTGCCCTGACCCAATAGGTGTCCTCTGGCAAGGAACTGATGCGTGGCTGTCAATAGGCAGTGCTTTTATTATCCAGTTAAGCTCCATTTGTTATCACACATTCAACAAAGAGCAGAGGCTCTCCTGCTTGTTTGTCTGCTCACAGGAAGAAATTTTATCTTAGTCAGTGGATTATGGTAAAGGCTGAGTGAATCACTGTGCTCCAACAGGGTCAGCCCTTTCAGGGTTAGGCTAACAATGGGGCTGACCAGCCAGATAAAATGTTTAATGCTCTAGATTGTCAGGATCATCAATTTCAGTATTCATGCCTCTCTATAGCACTGCCTAAAGCCAGTGTTTAAATAGTGCTAGAGGTTACATGGCTGTAGAGGTGGGCTTTGAGTGTGTGCTGGCTGGCTGCAGAGCAGTGTTTGGAGCTGTGAGGCTGAATCCAGGGCTCCCCTGAAGCCCTGTGTCACCACTTTTCAAATGCAGTGTTGGAGCTCTCCCTAAGAGGCCAAGGGTGTACTGCACCTTGTTCTGTCAGGGTTACAAGCTGCAACCTACCATCAGTGACTGCAGCCTGCCTTGGTCCTTTTTTCCTCAGCTGCTCCAGGTGTCAGAAATGAGCTTCTGCCTTGCCCTGGACTCTCCTGTGCTTCACATCCCTTCTGCTGCTGCACTGCTTTCTTCCCTGAACACCTTTCCCCTTCTCTCAGCAGCCTCTTGCCCTGCTGGGGTCAGCTGTGTCCATGCTCCAGCAGGTTGAGTTTCTGTAGTCCTTATTTTCCCCCTTAACTGAAGCCCAGCTTTGTGCTGCTCTGCCCTCAACAGTAAGTACTTGTACAAGTGCTGCACTCGTGCTTGGCTCAACAAGGTTACTCAGTTGTTTTTACCCAGGCTTCTGCTATGAGAGCAAGTGTTTGGTCTTCCTCACAGCAGTGGCTGCTGATCAGCAGCACGTTCCTCCTGCTGCTAGCCACAGCAGCTGCAGTTTACTCAGATGCTCAGAAGCCATTGTCTCATTGTTTGTGCTGCCTGGGTCCATGGCCATGAGGCTGCCGATGCCGTTCTGTGCTGGCTGCTGACCAAAGATGGTTTTGCCTTAAATGTGATCATTCACACCTTGCATTTCTTCCTCAGTTGAAGAGCAAACAGTGCTGCACAGTATTTTTGTGGCTTTGGGAGGAGGTGTGGTAGGTTCTCTTGTGCATGGATCTTACTTTGGCCTTTGGCAGGCTGACTCAGGAATTGACAAGAGAAAAGGCTCTTCTGTTGGCCCAGCAGTGACAAGTAGCTTTGAGGAGCAGCTGGGCTTTCTTCTGCCTCTGTCAGTACACTATGCTGCCTAAAGCAAATGCTTGTAGGGTTTTCAGGCTCTTTTATTAATGGGAACAGTGGACAGGGTAATTTCACCTTCATTATTAAGAAATGAGACTAAAACAATCCAGGAGACTACTCTACAAAATTAATGCCATGGTAGCAGTTGGTGCAGGCTGGGCCCTCTGATGGATGGCTGTTGGAATAGAGAGTGGCTGAGTTCTTGTGTAGCCAAATGACTCAGCAACAAATGTGGGCTTTGGATTTCATTTGTGGCCAGGACTTTTAAGGGTACCAAAGCAATCCTGATGCAGTTAGGCACTAGATTGATGGGGATCTCAAACAGCTGACCTTCTGAAACTTCTGGGGATTAACAATGAAACCAGTAGAGAAATAGGAGAAAGTTCTTCCTTCTCTCAGTGTATCATTGGAATGTGCTGCCCAGGGAGGTGGTGCAGTCACCATCACTGGAAGTGTTTAAGAGGAGCCTGGATGAGGCATTTGGTGCCATGGTTTAGTTGATCAGATGGTGTTGGGTGATGGGTTGGACTTGGTGATCTCAAAGGTCTCTTCCAACCTGGTTAATTCTATTCCAATTGTGGACAACAAGTGGAACCACAGTGTCAGCTTTTAGAAGGATGTACAGCCTGGTGTGGTGACTGTTTCCAAGAGTCCAAGGTGAGGGCTCTGAACTCTGCTAGCAGAGATGTTTCAGAACCTAGGCAAAGAGCAGCAGAAAGCTTTCTCTTGCATGCAGGTGGGTTCCTGAAAACAGTTCAAACCCAGTGAGTGCATCACTGGCAACTTCTGCCCTGAATGCTATGAAGAAACCTGCCCCTTTCTGCCTAGAGTTCTACAGGGTGACACTGACACCTGATTTTGCTCCTACTGCAGTGACACCTGTTCTTTCTCCTGTAGATCCAACCAGTTATTGATGAAGTCTTCACTTTCTCTGAAGTTCCAAAGGCCTTTCAGAAGCTGGAAGGAGGCCATGCACGTGGGAAGACAGTGATCAATGTCATTAGTAAGAAATAAAAACCTCTCCAACCTTTCTCCTGCACACTGCCCCTCATTACTGGTACATTCCACTGGAACCTGGCCACTCCTTCACCTTTTAAAGCTCACAGAGGATGCATACTTTTTTCAAGGCTTGTTTTAGGAGAGCCTCTTGGATTCTTCCACCCTCTGCCTGTCACTCTTAATACAGACAAGACATCCTGCTGGCCCTTAGGTGACACCATTCAGACTGCAGTGGTGGCTTTTGCAGAGCACCCTCACCCTTGGGTAAGAAGAGCAGCCAGATCCCCTGGCAGGAGCTGCTATTTTCCAGCTGTTTAGGCTGAGTCCTGAAAAGGTGAGCACACTTTAATTGTCCACTGTCCTTTCTCCCTTGGCCTTCTCTGCTTCTCTTCACCCTGGTTAATATTTATTATTCCTCAGTATAGTTCATTCTCAGAACCTGTGAGTTTCTCCTCTAGTACTGTGTCCAGTTCTGGAGCTCCTATTACAGGAAGGCTCTGGAGGTGCTGGAAGGTGTCCAGAGGAGTGCCAGGAGGATGAGCTGAGGGCTAGAGCTCCTCTGCTATGAGGACAGACTGAGGAAGTTGGGGCTGTTCAGTCTGGAGAAGAGAAGGCTCTGAGGAGAGCTAATTGTGGCCTTCCAGTATCTGAAGGGGGCTACAAGAAAGCTGGGGAAGGACTTTTGAGGGTGTCAGGGAGTGACAGGACTGGGGGAATGGAAAAAAGAATAGAAATGGGTAGAGTCAGTTTGGATGTTAGGAAGAAGTCCTTCCCCATGAGGGTGGTGAGAGACTGGCACAGGTTGCCCAGGGAGGTGGTGGAAGCCTCATCCCTGGAGGTTTTTAAGGCCAGGCTGGATGTGGCTCTGGGTCAACCTGCTCTAGTGTGAGGTATCCCTGCCCATGGCAGGGGGGTTGGAACTGGATGATCCTTGAGGTCCTTTCCAACCCTAATGATTCTGAGTGGTCACACTGCTGGTTCTAGACCAATACTTTCCTCTTGATATGGCAAATCTCTCAGGGCATGAGTAATGGGAGTAGAAGCATGGAATGAAATCAGTCTGTAACTGCTAATAATTCTAACCCCTGGCACAGATTCAGCTGGTGACAGTGTTGATGCAGGTAGGTTAGACATGCTTTTGTCAGCAAGCAGGAGGCCCTGTTCCTGCCATGGCCCTGTCACTGCTGGTGGAGGGTGATGTGGTCTGCTTCCAAACTTACCATTTTGCCAGGGATGGGCTGCAGAGTGACTTCCCCTGCAATTACATAGGTAAGTGGTAACCTCCTCATTAAGAGCTGCACACTCACTGCAGTGCTTCCATGAGGGGACAGAAGCAGCAGGCATGTGAACTGTGGCCCCATGTACAAATGGGTGGGCCCACAGCTGCCTGTCTAGGAGCATTCCAGAGCAGGTGCTTGTCTAGGAGAAGCATCCATTCCTCAAGCCACACCACATACTCATGAGCTGGCTGTTAGAGAAATTAGGGACACAAAAAGGCACAAGACAAAAAGAAAACTAACTGGAAGAGGTCAGCTTTCTCCCTTTAAAACCAATTTCAGTGAGAAGTTAGCCAACTTCAATTTATTTGTAAAATGCTATATTCTGTATAGCAGGAGCACATCCACATGACAATGTACCACTGTTGGCAACCAGTAACAACACATGTCCCAGGAAGAACTAAAAGCAGCACATCTCAGAGCAACAAAACTTCAGTAGGTCTGTACAGCAGGAAGAGAATGAGTAAGGCACTTCCTCAGGAGCCTTTGAGGCAAGACAATAGTAATGAAAGTGTTGGTTTTAAACAGACTTAAAACTATGCAAGACAAAGGCCTGGGTGCTCCTAGGAGCAGCTTGTAACACTGGTCTAAGCCAGGACAAGAGACAGCAGCATGGTGCAACCCTTTGTATCTTACCTTTCTGTCAACATTATTAAGCAAAACTTAACACAAGCTGGTGAGGAGCAGGGCAACAGAAGAACCTCCTGTGGCCATCACTGTGTCCTGTCACAAGCTCTTCACTAAACCAGTAACTGAAGAGGCACAGCCCTTGTGACTGGGCACCTCTCTGGGCTTGCCTATGCCCCTTTCCTGGAGCAGCCTGACACTACTGCCCAGGAGCCAGCAGCCCACCACAGATGCTGCTCTCCAACATCACCACAAGTCCTTGGGGGTCTGGCATTCTCCACAGTGACCACAAAGGGCAGTGGCTGAAATATGACTAACCACAGCATTGGTGCTCTATCTCTGCCTGAGAATTCTTGTTTTCTGTAGGTTTTGGAGCTCAGGAAGGCTGTGCCTGCTGGAACTGGTTTTAAAAGGTAAAAACGTGACTTAGTAAACCCCTGTGACTCAGAAAGTTAAGACAGCCTTGGAGCTGAGCAAGTTCTTCACCTTCCAGCCCTAACAAACTCCTGTTCATTTACATCACCTCTGCATGAGATGGTCTGGGTTTTTCCCCCTTGGTTTAGGACTTGCTCTGTTAGCACTAACTACATTTGAAGCCACACACTCAAAATGCTTTGGTTGTGCTGTGTGCTAGCAGCCTTGAACCTTTCAGTAAACACAAGTGTTTCAGTGAAACAAATATATTAATTTCCAGTAGTGACTATTTCTCTGTACTACAGCCCACTTGCTCTACCCACATACACACTGCACTCCAGTCCTTTGGAAAATAAGCTTTCAGTTCATCTTCTTTGGCCTTTCTCTCACTGAAGAAAGGAAGCAAACCACCTTTTGACAATAATTTAAGGTTATGCAGATTGACTACTCTGGATTAACTACTCACTGCCACAACTGGAACTCCATGGGGTCTCTCTCACCTGTAGTTCTTCCACTCTAGCCTGGGGCACACTACCACTCTCTGGCACATGAAGCTGTGATGATGAAGGACAAAAAAGAACAGAAGTGGTTGAGAGAGAGTCAAGGGTTTAGAGGGAGAATAGTCTGGGAGGTGAAATCATTCTGTTGCTTGTTCTTTTTGAAATTGCAAAGGGAAGACAAAAGCTCTCAGGGCTGATCCTGGACCCCTCAGAGATGGCAGTGCCTGCACTAGTGGCTCATTCAAATGTCACCTTTGCTCAGCTGGGTTTACACAACCAGGGGTTCCCAACACTGTGTTAGCTTCTCTTCGCTGACTGTGTTGACGACGACGTGGTCACGATCGTACTGCGTCCCCCCTGCAGAGAGAGGGCAGAGGCCAGGTTAGCCTTGGGATCAGAGACAGGTACTTCAGGGTTCATTCATTCAGGTTGGAAAAGACCCTCAGAATCACCAAGTCCAACCACTAACCCTGCACTATAAGGTTCACCCCTAGACCATACCCCCAAGCACCACATCCAAACCACCTTTAAATGCATCCAGCGTTGGCATCAGAGGTGCTCCAGGGTTCAGGGCAACTCTGCTAAGTGCCAGTGCAGACAGTTTCTCTTCTCTCCAAGGCACTCACAAACTCATTTTGATCACTGCCTGCTTTTGGAACTCATGTTCAAACAAGTCTGCCTGCTCCTCCACCCCTTCAGTACCTCAGCTTTTCCAGCTGGGTGGGAAATGGAGGCCATACTGCAGCACAAGCAGGTGTAGCTCTCTTGAGACTGCCACTTCCCCAAATCACACTTGGCTCTTCAGTTTCCCCTCAACAATTGTCACTTTGCTCTAAAGATGATGTCTCAGCTGAAATGAGCCCTGCTGCTAACGGACAATACAAGCACAACCACACCAGGGACAAGCTCTGGGACTCATTTCCTCTTTGCCATGGTAATCTGCTGTTGTGAGCAGCTGCATCACAAGATGCCAGACACAGCATCACACCACATGCAGCTCTTGCTTCTGGCAGCTGAACACACCCCAATGCAAAATCACCTTTCTTAGAGGGGCTTCATGTACCCACATGCTGCACTGCCAAATGTGCTCACAGAAGAGCACCATTAATATTCTGACTTAAGAAATGTTCAACTAGAGCTGAAAGGCAGAACTGACCTTTTTTCTCCCCCTCAGATCCAGTACATACTACAGAAGTATAGGATAGGTACAGCCCATCTAGTACAACACATCTGCAACAGCAGGCAGCACTCCTGCTGGAAGCTGCCATCTGAACCAACCATTTCTACAGAGCACCAAGACACCTTCATTCTGCACCACTATAGCCTCACCCTCCCCAGGGGAGCTAAAGACAAGCCTGGCAGCTCAGAGCTCCTAAGAGTGGAACAAATATGGATTCTAGCAGGTATCAGACACAAGTACCACAGGCACCAGGAGTCCTGCATGGGCAGGCACTTTAAGGGCAGCTCTTTTGTACCAAGGAAATGCCATCCCAAGCACCTTCACTGTTCTCTGCCTCAGGAACTTGGTGGAGGCTTCCTGGAGCCTCTGCCTCTAACCAGAAAAGTCTGATTAACACCAAAAAGATTTCTCTCCTTGCCCTCACCAGGCAATTATTAAAAGTCAGCAAAGACACACAGCAGAAATACTTGCAAAGTTCTTCAGAAAGAGGGAGGGGAAGGAGGGAAAATCAGGTCAGAGACTCCCACCGGAAAAATAAACCTAACCAGCAGCTACAGAAACCTAACATGAGCTCCACAGCTCAGCTGTCACAGCCAGTACAACAAATATTTTGTTGGCAGGGTCTGACAATGTAAACCTGTTTTCTTGGGAAAGGATGGGATCTGTTTTCAGTGGAACAAGAGACTGGATGGAGCTCTGGGCAAGGCTTTATGCTGTGCCAGTGCAGCCACACGGTGGCACTGGAAACTGCACAGTTAACTGCCTTCACCTGCTGGGAAATTGCTGAGGAATCTAGGAGTGGATTGAAGAATGGAGCAGCAGAACTGGCACAAATAGGTGATGTTCCTCTTCCTCAAAGGAGCTAACTGGAGCTGCTCTTGCATATTTACCCTTTTTCTATAAGCTCAGCACATCTACACTTTCATCACTAGACCTGTTTGTGTGAAGTCCTTCAGCTCTAAGTGCAGAACACAGAACTCTCTTACCAAGGCAGCAGAACAGAATTCCTGCTTGTTTGGTGCAACTCAGAACTGACTTTAGAAGGAGACATGCAGCATCAGTGGGACTAAATACTCTCCCTTGCACTGCAGTCTTTTTGCTAACTTTGGAATTCATCATCACCAGCTTGCCTGGCAGTAAAGAGAGCTTATGACAATTAGTGCCAGTGTTGTGCTCTGGGCAGGCATTTGCTAGCCTTTTCCTGACAGCCCTGTCTTTCTGAGCTCAGAACTTCAGAAGCTCTGACTGTTGACTCTGGTGGTTTTCTTTCTTGCTTGCTTTTGTTTCTGTCTGGGCTTTGTTTATTGCTGTTGGATGTCTCAGCATCAACACAAGAGTTTAAAACAGCTGAAGACACCAACAGCTACAGCAAATGATTACTGCCCCCCACCTGAAAATGCAGAGTTGTGTAAGAACATCTAGGGGGAGAAATCATCAAACTATTAGACATTGGAATAAGAAGTCCCAAGGGTGGATTCCCTGCATTAGACAGTTTGAAGGCCCAGCTTGGCAGGGGGCAGGGCCATCTCATTTAAATGATACTCTTGCCCTGAAAGGTTGGCCAGGATGATCCTTGAGGTCCCTGCCAACCTGGTGTTCTATGAATCCCATTATGCCAGTTCTGCTGCTCATTCCACTTGTTGCCTTTGCAGAAGGAGCATCTACAAAAATCCACTTGCTGTGACAACAGCAACTGTAAAACACACATCAAGGCTTCAGGCTGCTCTGACAGAGCCTCGTGTTTGCAATGAGGGGATAGCCACTAATCAATACATGTAAAAATGTCTTGCATCTAAACACATCAGGGTACAAGCCTGCCTTTGCTTTCCTGATACCCTTTGGCTGCTGCATCTACAACTACTACGTCAGAAACTCTGCGCTATACAAATTAAAGTTAATGAGAAGCCAGGCTGCTCTTGCCTCAGCGTTTTAAATACATACTCACATCACCCAGTGCCACCTAAAATTAACTGAGGATATCTGCAGTGAGTGGACCCTGGGAATACAAGATAAGCAAGTACTGTGAGTTACTAAGCTCTGTGTAGGAAAAATGGAGTGGAGTCCTAGGGCCTGTATAATTCAGAGGTCAGACAAGCTCATCAGGTCCCTTTTGGTTCTAGATGAAAGTCACTCTAGCACCGTCCTTAATTTATAGGCACGTTCAGTGCCTAGCCCACTGTAAACACCAGGAGATAAGACACAATGCAATGAGATAACACATTTGCTTACCTTTGATATCTAAAACCAGCTTGGGTTTCATCTTGCTGTAAATCCTGCCATCAGGACTAATGTGCCAGTACTGCTTGTCTTCGTTCCGCTCAAACGACAGCCCCAGCTTGGAGCCAGGCGTGATGAGGTTCCCAACGATGGTCAAGCAGCAGTCCTCTGCCAGCTGTATCATCAGAGAGACAACAGCAGTTACTCAGAATGCCCTTGCTTCTGGTGGCCACTGCTTCTTAATCAGATAGGAGGTGAGAACAGGATCTAGGAACCACTTTCCCTAAAGGAACATAATTTTGCCCCAAACTCAAGACTCCTCCATTTCTATTCCTGTTTCTGATTCCACCCTCCACACCCTAGGCACATGAAACTAACCATGCTGTAGCAGATCAAAAGGCATGCACCTGCCTCTAGCAGTGGCCAATAACAGATGCTGGAGAAGGTTACACATTCCCTCTGCTCTGGGCTGCAGCATGGTCCTGGTGAGTTCTCCCAGGCTACAGCAATTACCAGTCCAGAGACCTTTCCATGCAGAGCTGGTGCCTTTCACTCAGATGGTTTCTGTCCCATATGCAAATTTGGAAGTCCCTACCCACTGAGATCAGTGTGGCCCTTTTACCTGAACACTCTTCTGTCCTTTCACTCTTTTCTTCCATCTCAGCTACCTCTATTTAAAAAATTAAAGATAACTTGACAGGCAACTACTAATTCTATTTGGTGCTCTCCTCACCTGCCTTCCCCTCCCTTCATTAAAGGATGTTTTGTCCATGCTGTGCTTGCAGAGCCTTCAATCAGGTCATCCCTTAAATTGCCCCTTTTGCACACTAAGAAGTCCTGGCTATGTCATCTCTTCCTTGCACAGGAGCCCTCCATCTCCTCTGCCCATCCTTTTATTTTCTGCTTTGGTTTTTTTGGAGTGTTTTATTATTATTTTACTTTTTAATAGTTTCTAGTTCTGCAATAGGCCTCTGAGATAAGAGACAAAACTGCAGTGTGTCACAAGACATTCTCTTCTGTATTCTGTATTCTCTCCCTAGTCATTTGTACTGCTTGAGTTCAAAGCCCTGCAAGTGTCTTCATGTTAAAAGCCAGAATTGGCTAAAATCAAGCTTAATCAAAAGGAACATTAAGGCTGGAACAGCAGTACACTACAGTTCATTATCCTATCTGAGCAGTGATTTTCAACAGATCACTAGGAGGAAGTTCTACACACAGAGAGTGATTGCCCATTGGAATGGGCTGCTCGAGGTGGTGGGGTCACCATCACTGGAGGTGTTCAGGAGGAGACTTGACAGGGTGCTTGGTGCCATGGGTTAGCTGATTAGGTGGTGTTGGATGATAGGTTGGACACAATGATCTTGAAGGTCTCTTCCAACCTGGTCTGGTCTATTCTATTCTAACTATAAGCCACCTTCTAGTTTCTCATGAGTGGCAGACCCATAAGCAAACACCCATCTGCCACGCTTGCTATGGCCCTAAATTACTAACTAGGCAGCTGTGAGAAGTGGCACCGCTTTTTGTCACAGCCTAGAACTGAACAAGTTGCTTCAGTTCTGCCATTCCAAAATTCTCCTCTGTATCTGAAGATGTTCCCCAGTGGGACTTGGGAGACTGGAAGCTATGAAGTCCACCAGGCCACTACTTCAACCATTGAAACACCCATCAAGAGTGAGGAGGCCTGAACTCATGTCTGCTATTCATATCTGTGAGCAGAATGACTTTCATAGCCTGCTCACTGGTTATCCCACCTACCTGCACCAGCCCTTCCTGGAGGACCTCAGGCATAGCTGGAGGTACCATGACTCAGTCCATGAGCTGACCTGCGCTCAGAGGAAGAAGGCACAAGTTCTTCCAGTGTCCTGTCTGCCTACGTGCACGTACCTGCCTGCTCAGGAGCTTCCCTGGCTTTTTAGAATGTAGTGGATTGTGCACTGTTTGGGCACAGTGCAGTTACTGCCCTGCACCAGCAAGCTGGCAGAGCTCTGTGAGAGCTCAGGCGGTTGAGATCGACGCTGCAAGCTTGCAGGCCACACCTAAGCAATCCAACTGCTGGGTGTCCTCTGTGCACTGAAAAACTGCTTTGTGAGATCCAGAGCTGGGGACAAAACCCAGGAGCATTTAGCCAAAGCCTTGTAACACCACACTGTCTCGACAGGAACACTTTCAGTGCAACATTTGAGAGGCACTTCCAAGAACGAAGCCTTTTGTATGCGATATTAAAGCTTTCAGCTTACTTTGCATCATTTTGCTGTCTGCATAAATCCCTTTTACTCCTGCATGTGTCCTGCAAACATGCCCAAACAATGCCTTAGCTTATTAACAGTCAGGTTCTTCCCTCCAGCACAGATGACATGGTTATAAATGGCTCCCTTTGAAGTTACACAGTCCTACAGAGAAAGTTCACATGATTCTGTGCAGTCAAACTGCTTAACATTATTAAAGCAACTTCATTTTGTTTGGCCAGCTTTCCCCTACCTGAGACTGCTCCTGCTTCTGCACTGCACATACCTCTGATCACCTCAGTGGCAATTTGCACATGGTTAGTTCTATGGACTCTGAGAAAAGCAAGAACTTCATTTGGAAACTTGGACAGAGGAGCAGAAAAGGGATGAACTTGACAAATACAGGAATAATCAACAGCAAAACAAAAACAACTCTGAAGAGGATTTTAAGCTTGCCTGAATGCAGAAGAGGAGAGGATAGAGTCTACATTACACTAATCAATCTACTACAAGGTGTGCACAGTTCAAACCCTTAGCAGGAAGGGGCTGCATTTCAAAAGCTCTCCCTTGCTTGGACACTCCTGTGGCAGCCTCACTGTGGAGAAAGAGGACATGCCTGTGGAAGGGGCTCAGGAAGAGCAATCTGCTGCTGATTGTACTTGCTGAGGCTACAGGTCTTTAGGGGAAAAGTAAATTGCAGCTTAAATCTCTCAAAGGTTTCAATTACATCAAAAAAAGGTAAAGTACAACTAGTTTTTATAACCTGAAAATAAGCCAGAGGTCAATAAAAATACCCCAAAACAAACACCCCCCCAAGCCTATGAAAAGATATTACAGCTGAAATGGAATAAATTAAGATGATGGGGTAGGAAATGAAGTCAGAAAGTCTTACTGGAGAGGAGAAGGGAAAATGCACATTGAACTTGAGCCTCACCTGGCACCTTATGAATCCGTCCTGATAAACCCAGATTTGGTCCTCTGAGTCTGTATCTTCTGTGACCTGTATTCTGAGGAGGTTCAGGTTGTCCAAGTTCCCATCAGCTGACATGAATTTTCCTGTCTCCTTGTTTCGAAGCCTGAAGTAGACACGTTTCTGCAGAGAGCAACAGAGCACCTCACCCACAGCCTCAGCACAGAACACCTCCTGCTCTGCTGAACTGCAACTGCTGTGCAGTGCTGAACCCCACACCTCCCTCTTCCTCTCAGAGAGCTCAATATTTCTATCTGAGAGTTTATTTCCAAAGCCCATCAATGTGTAGGACAAGGCAAGCTTTGAAAGTTTGCCACTCTGCGTGGAGAGCTTTAGACTTTGCCGTGCTCTGAGATCACCACAGAGTGAAAAGCTAAGGAATATTCTGAGCAACACTAACTTCTCTCTACTGACTTCCTGGAGAGAGGTGTCCAGCTCTGGAGCCTTCAACAAAGGAAGGACAGGGATCTGGTGGAGCTGAGGAAGGCCACAAAGATGATTTGGGGCTGGAACACCTCTGCTGTGAGGACAGGCTGAGGGAACTGTGGTTGTGCAGCCTGGAGAAGGCTGCAGGGAGACCTAATAGCAGCCTGCCAGTATCTGAAGGGGGCTGCAAGAAGGCTGCAGAGGGACTGTTTGCAAAGGCCTGCAGTGACAGGATGAGGGGCAATGGTTTGACATGAGAGCAGTTTCAGATTGGATGCTAGGAGCAAGTTCTGCACCATGAGGGTGGAGAAACTGGAACAGGTTGTCCAGGGAGGTAGTTGAGGCCCCATCCCTGGAGCTATTCAGGGTCAGGCTGGCCAAGGCTCTGAGCAGCCTGATCTAGTGGAGGATGTCCCTGCTGACTGCAGGGGGCTTAGACTAGGTGACCTTTGGAGGTCCCTTCCAACCCAAACCACTCTATGGTTCCATGCCCTTAGCTTTCATTAAGGGTGCACTTGTGCAGTGCTGCTTCTTTCACTTGCAGCAAGTATTAAGCTGCACATTCATGATGCAGCCTAACACACATTAACATTTCTCTTGAGACAAGCTGTCAGCCAGGACAGTCAAAATACATTATTCCTACCTCTGCTCAAGGCTATACAAAGACAACACCATAAGAGCAAGCAAGGGCATTTGGTTACAGGCAGAAGCAGTGTGTGTAATAGAAAAAGTTCTTCCCTCAATAAAGATGGCTCAGCAAGAACCTCAAATGTTCAAACTCCCAGGACTGCTGGCTGCAGCACTGGACCAAATCACACAGTCCTTATTTAGAGAACTAAATGAAAAGGATGCCACAGGAATAAGTTTTCAATTAGATTTGCAAATCATCCTGGTAAGTAATAAGCAGGGAAGGACCTTCCCCCCCCCCTTAATCACCACAGGATCATTGCTAATTGAAGCATCCAGTTCTCTTGTTCTTCCCAAAATAACGCAGCCAGCACAGCCAGCAGCCAGCTGGGTGCTACTTATTAAAAGGGGGAAAAAAGCCCTTTAAAATATTTTTGTACATAGTAGTCACAGCCACTCTTTGCTAAAAGAATGTGGCCACACTTTAGAGGCTGTCTCCAAGGATTTGCTTTAATGCTTAAGGTAGAGACCAGAGCTTGGGCAGCAGCGCAGAGCCCGGGCAGGGCAGCAGCAGCACTGCCGAGCCTGGGCAGGGCAGCAGCAATGTCTTTAAAAGCTGGTGACGTGCATCATGACCAGCACTCTTTGCAGCTGTGTACTGTCCCCCCACATCCATTACAAACTATAAACCAGCACTTGACACTCTCATGTCAGGGCCTGCTCACCTGCAGCAGTGGTCTCAGAGAGCCTATCCGACGGTAGCCACTCACTTGATGCCAGTCAGGAATTTCAGCTGGTGAGAGCAGCATCTGGTGCCCTCTGTAATTGCTGTGCTCATAAATTATCCATCTGTGAAGGGGGGGAAAAAATGCAATAAAGAAAAAGAGAAAAAGACAGAATGCTTTGACTGCCAAATCCTGCTTTGGAATCAGTAGATAACAGAAGTCTGTCCAACAAAGCAGGAGTGTTTGGCCATGGAAAGCCAAGGGACTTCCTTATCACAGGTCTTCAGAAATCATAAAGCCACCTCCTGGCGTAGATCAGCCACGCTCAGATGAGTACACTGGAGTGTACTTACTCAGTTTGAAGCTATGTTACTTAAAAATCACTGGGGAGACCTAACAGTGGCCTTCCAGTACCTGAAGGGGGCTACAAGAAGGCTGCAGAGGGACTGTTTGCAAAGGCCTGCAGGGACAGGATGAGGGGAAGTGGTTTGAAATGAGAGAAGAGGAGTTTCAGATTGGATGTGAGGAACACGTTCTGCACCATGAGAGTGGTGGAACACTGCAAGGGATTTCCCAGGGAGGTGGCTGAGGCCCCATCAACTATATTGTGGTTATGGTGAAAGAGGCTGAAATCCTAGAAGGCTCATGGAGCCTCATGTGGAGCATGTACCTTTTCTTACGGCCTTAATATTTCCAACTCCAGTTCAAGGGATGACACAAATGGTTTGCTCTCCAGCTCTGGTATTAACTATCCACTTGAGGGCAATCTTAAGCTATCCAGCAGCATTTCTCTAGCACACACCTTGGACATTTGCCTCTTCAAAAGAAGAAATTTAAATGCAAAGCAATAGAAACCTGGGTCTGCTGTTTGAAAATGTAAGTCACCTCCATGTTAGAAAAAAGCCTGACCATAGAGTTGGGGCAAGTGTCTTAGAGGCAGAGATTAACAACAGGAAGCTGGAGCACTGGGGGGACAGAGTGGGGGACAGAGTGGGGGACAGAGTGGGGGACAGAGTGGGGGACAGAGTGGGGGACAGAGTGGGGGACAGAGTGGGGGACAGAGTGGGGGACAGAGTGGGGGACAGAGTGGGGGACAGAGTGGGGGACAGAGTGGGGGACAGAGTGGGGGACAGAGTGGGGGACAGAGTGGGCCAGACCAGGTTGGAAAAGACCTTGAAGATCATCAAGTCCAACCTATCACCCAACACCATCTGATCAACTAAACCATGGTTTCAAAACCCTGCCAGACAGTTTGAAACCTTCATCACAGACTATCTTTTCTTCTTGCATGATCTTAAAAACTAAAGACCATGACTGCTTAAAAATAGCTATGAAATTAGACTGCTAGATTTACAACCAATAGTCTGACTCAATCCCCGAAGCAAAAAGGATCATTACTGATGGCCAAATGGACCAGGTCATGATCTCAGTGCACCACTGTGTCCACAACACTTAGGTAAAAGGATTAAAGTGGAGAATTATTAAAACATTTTCAGCTGGTGACACAGATCAGAACCTGAATGATATTTTTATGACTGAGACCTAGGCCAGGAGCACAGAAGTTGGCTTTATGATGCTCTGTGAGCTGGTTTCTATAATGTGAGTAAAGGCATCAGTTTCCTGGTGAGCTTTGTTCAAATCCATTCAAATGTCTAGCACAGGGCACTGGTCAGGGATGATAAAGTTGTGGAAATGGATGTGAAAAGTAAGGAAAACCTGTATTAAAGCACTGCACACATGGTGATAATCCAGTTTCATCCCCCTCTGCTTCCAACAGCAGTAGCTGTTCTGGTGAACAGGTCAGTCCTTCCAAAGCACCAACAACTGACTTTCAACTTACATGCCCCCAAGGACTTGAACTGAAGCTACTTGAGGGTTGTATCCCAGGAACTGCAGGTTCAGGATTTCTGTACTGAATTCCATCTTCTTCCCCTGGAAATCCACCTTCTCAAAAAGAGCAATGCAGGGCTCAGACAGCTCCTGTGAAAGGACAAGAAGCACTTTCAGAGGATGTCACACCTCCAGATGCTGACTGTGAACATCAGTACTCCACACATCCCTTTCATTTCACAGGTTTCACCTCAGCTGTTTAAGATCCAAGACCCTCCACAGTGCTGTTGCTCTGCAATAGGTTACTTAAAAGAACCCCAAAAAAAGTAAGAAAAAAGCTTTCTACAAAACATGCAAGAGTGACCTGCTTGCATGGAACATAAAATTCCCCCATGCTAGGGCACATACCAATGTCTCTGTGGTTGATTCTTGCATAAGATATTACTGTGTCTTAAAATACATCTTAATTAGTGCCATACCCCTCCTCCACTGCACTAATCCCCACTCCCTGCAGGAGCTTTCATCTCAGATCACAACACCCAGTAAGGTAACATTGATTTCTACAGCTTCCAATGATGACAGCCTTGTCAGCATTGCTTATGACTTAGACAAAAGCTTGAAGATTGATACCTCTGACATGAGATTCATGACTCAAGCGAAATCTGTACCAACCAAACTGTCTAGATGGCTACAGGGAGATGATTCTTCTCCCTCTCTGTCAAAATGCTCCTGGTGTCACGTATTCTGCCCACATGAAGCTCCCTGCATCACTGAATCCATTGCAAAAGTCTTCCGGATAACAAACCTTGGACTCTTTTCCATGTGGCAAGGTGGACTGGACTGGAGATAACCTGTCACAATTAAAGCCTTCCCCTGGAAACTGTAAGAGTTTGACATCCCTCAGGGTGCAGTCAATCAAGCTTGAGTGTCCTGCTGTGACAGTTTATGCTCATACACAGAGGTGACCCTGACACTCCCTCTCCTGCCAGCCTTCCATCCATGACTGCATAAAACCAAGGCCACAGCCAGAGGAGCTCCTTCCTGCTGCTCTGTGTTTGCCATGCTGCAAACACCTCAGCTGGCTCGGGAACGCCCGGCGTGACGCCAGGTCTCGACAGACAGATCTGGCCTCAGGGGTGGAAACAGGGCCCCCAGGCCAGCAGATATCCCTGCCTGCATGTAACTTGGACAGGCAAGACCTCATGTCTGCCCATTTCTAGATAGTGCCTACATTCTCTTTCATCTTCCTTTTGATGTTGAAGGGCCTGGATGACAACGTTGCAGGAGCATCGCCGCTGCCTCCCCAGCGCTCCAGCACAGCAGCTGAGCTGTGCTTCCTCAGCACAGAAAGTGCCAGGGAAAGGCCTTTCAGCTCACTCCCAAAATCAGAGTCTGCTCATCCCCACTGTGAAAGGGTAACACCAGTTAGACTGTGAAGTGTCATCATAGCTAAAGAGCCCAACAGGAAGAGTCACACCACCATGATGTCCCAGTGCCTCAGCTCCTCAGCCCTTTCACACACCTGTACCTGCACTCTGAGACATGCAACTGGGCAGGCAGCAGCCCTTGAGCCACATGCAGTGCTTCAGAAACAATCTGCTTCCAAAGAAAACACAGACAGGAAAGGAAATCCTCCCAATTTCTGCCACACCTTCCTCTTTGGGCACTTTCTATACTTAGCAGCCAACACTGTTAAAGAAAGCTCCCCACAGAGAGAAGTGCAAGGTCAGCTGAAGGGTTTTCTGTCTACTTCCCATGTACTGCACTGCTGAAGCTTCTGTGGAGCTGCATTTAGTTCCTCCACAGAGCTGCTTATTAAGAAGTGTTTTCAGCATGACTCTTCACACACAGAGCAGAGTCACAGTTGGCTTTTACAGTATGTGCAGGAAAAAGAAACTGTAGCAGATTCAAGAAAGAAAAATGCTGGTTAGTATCTGCAGCACAAAGATGCAGAGCATGCAGGACACAGCAGTGTGAGAACCCAAACCCCTTGAGCTAATCACCAAAAGGCCTTTTCCCTTTCACTTCCAGCTTTCTCAGGTGTTCCCTGCATTTCCTTTCCTTGTGGCCCCTTAGAAACTGATCCCTGCAGAGGGAAGTCAAACTAGGTAAGTACAGCAATGTGACACATGAAAATAGCAAAGGTGCTCCTTGTATGGAAATGAAAATCATGAGGAAAGTTATGGGAATGGCAGGTGGTGGGGGAGGAATCAAGATTGGCACTGCCCAAAAAGCCCCAAATCCCCAGAGAACTCTGACAGGTTAAACCAGGATCCAGAGGAGTAAGGTTCAAGCTTCTGTAAAGCTGTGAAAAATGAACAGTGTAATATGATCATTTCCACCCAATTTGGCCTCTGTATGCTGAGAAACTGCTGAGCAAAGCAACCTATCTTCCTTTCCTCAGCAGGTTGTAAGACTCCAAAGAAGGAAGCAGCAGCACAGGACTCGCAGACTGCTGCAGCTCCACGCTGCTGCCTAAAGTGTGATAAATGGTAGGGCCCTACAAGCTTCAGAAGTTGTAAGAACTTGAAGAGGCACAGAACTGGCACTGGGCTGTTTGAACACAACAGCCTGTCACAAACAACAAATCCTTCAAGAGTAAGCTGATCCTTCCAGTTTGAAATAAGCACTTTTAGCCCAAGCACTCGATGCTGGCACGTACAAAGGAACCCCTTTTGATTGATGGTGACCACTCACCCAGCTTGGCTAGGGACATTTAACAGGATCTGTCTCCTAGACAACCAAAGAGCTCAGAGGCAGACGTGCTTGCAGCAGATGTTTGTGTATGCTGCACATCAAAATGCTCCAGAGACATGAAAGAGGACGACAGAGTTCTTCATCCACTGCTGCACCACTGACAGGTTACCAAAGTTACAGTGGAGGGCAAGAGTTGCCAGATTTGAGGAAAGGAGGCAGTAGTGTACTCCTCCTTTATTAAAGCTTCATACTGCCCCAAGTCCCTGCATTCCTCACCACATTTTGCTAGAGATTACTTTGATCTTAAAAGATAGAAGGAGACTGGATGGGGTGCCTGGTGCTATGCTTTAGTTGATTAGATGGTGTTGGATGGTGGGTTGGACACAATGATCTTGAAGGTCTCTTCCAACCTGGTCTCTCCTATCCTATCCTATCCTATCCCATCCCATCCCATCCCAGAAGTGATCCATCATAATAATGATTGGTTCTAGGCTTGAGCAAACTGGTTCCTCATCACTGATGTGTTACAAAACATGCAAATGCTGTTTAGTTTGTATCCACCACACACACCAGCACCACTGTCTGATCTTGCCAGATGGCACTGGGTGTTGCATTCCTTTATCTAGCAGGGTGCATTATTTTGTGATTAACTCAAAGTGCATTTCCCTGCTGACAGCAATAGTCTCTTTTAATTACATGTATGTCATGCAAAGTTGCTTGGTTAAGGCTGCTTTTTAAACACACACAATGCAAACAAGGGCCACAGTACAGATCTCTCTTCACACTGTCCTACTGACATTTCCCAACCCAGTCTACATGGTCTCTCCTAGTGGGAAATAAAGAATCTGATACATCCTCAACTCTCTTGACTGAATTGAAGAAGGGGAGGGGTTGGAAGAGACCTCCAGAGATCATCTGAGTCCAACCCTGCTGCCAGAGCAGGATCACCCAGGGCAGGTCACACAGGAATGCATCCAGGTGGGTTTTGAATGTCTCCAGAGAAGACTCCACAACCTCTCTGGGCAGCCTGCCCCAGTTGTAAGCTGTTATTAGGAAATGTGATCCCAGGCAGGCAGCTGCTTCTGTGATGTCCTCTCTTTTGCAAAAACAGAGGTCATAGAATCATAGAATCAATAAGGTGGGAAAAGACCTCAGAGATCATCCAGTCCAACCTATCACCCAACACCTCAGGACTAACTAAACCACGGCTTCAAGTGCCACATCCAACCCTCTTTTGAGCACCTCCAGGGATGGAGACTCCACCACCTCCCTGGGCAGCACATTCCCATGGCCAACAACTTTCTGTGAAGAACATTCTCCTCACCTCCAGCCTAAACTTCCCTTGGCACAGCTCGAGACTGTGTCCTCTTGTTCTGGTGCTGCTTGCCTGGGAGAAGAGACCAACCCCCCCTTGGCTACAACCTCCTTTCAGGTTAGCTGTAGCGAGCAAACCACCTGACTGCAGTTAGACATCTAAGTGCTACTGCATAGAAAAACCAACCCAAAACACAGACAAAGAACCCTTCTCTGTAGTTTGTGAGTCTCCAGCATTTTCCCTGTCGCAGGAGGTCAGGGTCACCACCGAACTTCTCCCAGCTTCACAATATCCCCAAGAGCTTTACTTACAACGTTTATAATCCGTAACGATTTTAGAACCGCTTGGGGGGAACAACCCATCGCTGCCAGGTCAGGATAGATTCCTTCTTCCAACACATACTGCTTACCAGAGAATTCTTCCTGCTCATACATTATGCAGCTGCAGGAAGAAGGAGAAGAAATTGCCTCTTAAGAATTCTGTGCGAGCAACATGCTGCTGAGTGTTTCTCAGCCTTCAGCAGGAGCTGCTGACAGAAACGTTTACAATGGTTTGTCCTGACAAGCTGGAGACCGATGTGCAGGCTGCAGAGCACTGCTCTCTGGGAGCCCCCAGATGTGAAACCACCTCAAGTGCTGGGAAAGTGGTTTGCTTTCTACAGACTTTGAGCACTCTCATGCTTCTGCAGCCCTCCTTGAGCAGAGCTTACCTGCCACCCAAAACTTTGCAAGACTTCGCAGTAAACGAATCGAGACATCCTGTGGTGCGTTCAAGTATCTGGCAGTTGCCCTTGAATCCAGGCTCTGAAAATAACTGGACCTTTAAAAAGCGATAAAGGCCTTTAAAAACAATTCATTCTGCAGCCTTCAGTAATATCTCTCCACCATTACTTCTACAATTAGATTAAAACATACTCCAAGCACCTCAGCTACATGTAGCTTTTGTTGCCTCTTCATTGTGGCAGCCCTTGCTCAAGGCAGCAAGGCAGCAATACCAAAAGGTTCCCTCTGCTGTAAATCACTCAGTAAAACACCAAACCATTGAACCACCACTAACCAAGATCCTCCTTGGTCTCTCTGCTGGTGAAGGGTTTCAAACTCCCACAGAATGGGCACAGCTTTACCAAAGGGCCGTAAAAGGCTTTTGATTTGGATTATGAATCCATTTAATTTTCAAATTACACACTCTTCCCACTAAATGAGAACCAGCTGTCTCCCTCAGAACGTGAGTGGTGCATCATCTTGGCACAGAGCTGCACCAGCACGCCAGCAAGCGTGGTGTGTGCTCCCAGGGGGGCTGTCCATGTGCCTGTCGCTGCTCCAGTCACAGCAGCTCTTTGTTCAGAGGGTAGGAGAGGATCCCTCACCCACAGGCTTCTGCCCTTCTTTAAAAAAACCCAGAAAAACGGTAAGCAGCAAACCTGCTAATTTGGTTAGAGGGTAATTAGCCCTGATCACACAGAAGACACTCACATTATCACATGCCTACCAGCTCTAATCCCTCTGAGCAGAGATACGAGTGTGGGCATGCACCGCGCTGCCCGAAGAGGAACATGCTGACGAGGGATGCAGGCTGTTCACTACAAGCCAGTGCTGCTTTCTTTCCTTAGATAAGGTCTCAGCAGCCACACAACATAGAGATGCAAAACAATTTGCATGCACATGGCTGAAAACAAGCAGCTTGGAGACCTGTGCTCCCCATAGTTTATACATTACCCCTGTGCAGGAGATTCCAGAGAAGCATACTGCTGGTTAAGAAAGCAAAACAAGACAGCTAAGACTTTTCTCCCTGCTGTTTGGTTCCATGACATACTCACCATTTTGACTGGGACAAAAGAAAATAGTAACTTTGTACAAGGACAAACATGAAAAGGTTCAGAATTATGACAGATTGGGGGAAGTCCCCCACTAGCCTCACTGCCAAAGCTACACATTAATATTTGCACACAGGAGGCAGTTCAACATGAAAGTACATCAAGTCCCTGAGCAGACAAGTTCTCCCTGCCATGTCCTCCTCTTAGTTATTGACAAAGGTGGCATTAACTTAAGCACAACTCAGCAGCATTTGGGAGCAAATGAGACTCCCTTGAAGTGCAACCACCATTAGCAGCTCTGTTAACCCAAGAGCTAAGTGCAAAAGGAATTAAGTCACAGCTGCAGCACAAACAGCAACCTGCTCTGGTGAGAGCTGCCCCTGCCCGTGGCTGGGGGTTTGCCACCAGATTATCTTCAAGGTCCCTTCCAATCCAAACCACTCTATGAATCTAGGAATCTAACATCCTTTTGTGGGAGGAGGGTTGGTTTCGGGTAGCTTTGGAGGGCTATGAAGATTTGCCTTTGCTCGAATTAGAGAGGGCTGTGTTTTGTCTTTGAGGACTCAGCAACAGGATCTAGGTACCTGGACCTCTGCATAAAGACTTGTGGGCTCCAGCTTCTCAGAACAATCACTGATATCCCAAAAAGAGCTCACTGGCTGAACCAAAACATTGCCTGTGCCTTGAGATAGTTCTGGTGGCAGCTGGGTATTAAACCTCACCTTCCTTGGGCCTTCAATGTGCCTTACTGTGGAGGCTGGGAAAGCAGCCTGCCTTCACCTGCAGCTCTGACTCTTTGACTAGCCAACCAGCTATGCAAACACCTGGGTGTCACACTAGACAAAAAGCCATTTATTTATGCAGGTCACAGACACCACACAGTATGTTTCATGCACTCAGAGAAGGATCTTACCTTGACTTTACCTCTCTCGCTTCCAACAGCATCCTGCAGAAGTTTGGGGAGGAAAAGAAAGAAAGAGAAAAAATAAGATGTGTCTTACCCAGTGTTAAAACAAAGAGCACACAAAAGTTTGCTATGAGTTGTTGCTTAAGGGATGCAAACAAACTGCAGCATTTGACAGGAAACAAATAGAGGGTCAAATACTTCAGGGAAGCTTGCAAACCCAGGACAAAGTTAACTGCTTACCATAATGATGGGTTGAACTGAAGAGATTTTGCAGTTCTTTCCCCCCCATGCCTCAATGCTGGGATACAGCCCCTTAGACAGGATGTACTGCTCTCCTGTGAACTCAGGGTTCTCATAAGCCACCCACCTGAGGGAGACAGAAGAGAAGGGTGATGGGGAGAAGGCACACTGCCTTTCCAAAGCACAGCTGGGGCCATTTATTGCTCTCTTGATGTAAGAGCAAATACACATTTTCTCCCCTCAAGTGCCAACTTGTGATGCTGATAAAATCCTGAACAAGCCCATGGATCTGACACTTCAAACCCCATGCAAATTTCACTTCCTTCACCCTACTATGCCAATATGAATCATGGAATGGTTTGGGTTGGAACAGACATCCAAAGGTCATCCAGTCCAACACCCTGAAGCCAGCAGGGACATCTTTCACTAGATCAGGTTGCTCAGAGCCTTGTCCAGCCTGACTGAATATTCCCAGAGAGCTTGAACTACCTCCCTGGGCAACCTGTTCCAGTGTTCCACTACCCCCTTGGTAAAGAACTTGTTCCTAGTTCCACAGCTCCTGCAGCCTGTCCTTGTAGGAGAGTTGCTCCAGCACCCTGATCATTTTTCTGGCCCTCCTCTGGATCCCCTCCACCAGGCCCTTCCTTTGTTGAGGGCTCCAGAGCTGGATGCAGTACTCCACACGTGGTATTAACAGAGTAGGGTGAAGTGGCAGAATCACCCCTCTGCATCTACTGACAACACTGCTTTTGATGCAGCCCAGGCTGCCACTGGCCTTCTGGGCTGCAAGTGCACACTGTTGGCTCATGTCCAGCTTCTCACCCACCAGCACCCCCAATCCAAGTCCTTTTCTGCAGGGCTTACTCTCAATCTCATCACCCCCCACCCTGTACAGATATCTGGGTTGCCCCAACCTAGATGCAGGACCTTACACCTGACTCTCACCATCTAAACACACACTGAGCAACTGGATTCTAAGAAGCTTATTCCAAAGTCTCTGCAGATGTAAGAGGAAGGCTAACTTCAGGCTGAAATAAAGCTGCATCAACAGGTCTGTGCTGAAAGGATGAACTCTGTATTGCTTGCCCATGGCCAAGGTACAGTGATTCACATTTATCACTCTTCACATCTCCTGGTTTGCCTCAGATATAATCAATTATTCTAACTCGTTATGCACTAATTACTTAGGGCATATTTCAAGGCACATTTCAAAATCACCTGATATTAATTCATCAGAGAGACACTGGAATGTACAAGAAGTTGAGCAGACAGTTGCAGTGTCTCAGGTGTGTCTACAGCTGTGTGCCACACACACCAAAAGCTGTGAGCATGGGGGGTCCTTAACTGCAGCAACTGCTCACTGGATGTTTTGGGTGCAAGCACAGAGCATGAGCTTACCTTGAGGGGCACCTATGCCAACAAGTGATATCAAGGGACTGATAAAACATGCCTGATGCCACCAAAGAATCTCTAGGTAGCAGTTACTTCGTTTCCCCCAATCTAGAAACAAGCCTGAACACAGAAGTAACCAAGGTATCTCACTAGCATGTTTCTGGGAAGATCAAGGGGATTTAGGCACCACTCTTCTGTGCAAGTCAGCACACACAGCTTCTAGTTAGTTTTGAGGCTCAGGGTTTATTGGTGAATCACTTCTTGTTCTCCATGTCATTCAGAAGCCATACAAGCTGCTGAGAGCCATAACTAGTGAAGGTCAGGCAGCTGAATTCAGTGCCAGCCAAACCTGTCACACCTCAAGACTATCTCTAGGAAGCAGCACTGCCTTAATCCAGCTTCATGACTTAAGAGAATGGCCCAGAGAGAAGACATCCCCTCCATATCTGAGCACAAGTCACATCCCTGCTGCCAGGCACCACAAAAACTGCAGTACTGCTCTGCAGCATGGTACCAACAACTCTGCCCCACAGGGAGTGAGTTCTAACACAGCAGTTTTGGTAACCCCTAGCCCTAAAAATTGCTTTAGTTAGGCTGAGCAACAGCCTCATCCCAGGTTGCTAGCAGGGTGGTGCTGGAGACCTTCACACCTCTGCACCATCCATGTCCCTGGAACCAGAGATGTAGCTAAAGCCATCACTTCTATGTTGTCAGCACTGTTACACACGGAGTAGCTTCCCTTTTCTACCATGAGGGTGGTGGAACACTGGAACAGATTGCCCAGGGAGGTAGTTGAGGCTGCACCCCTGGAGATATTCAAGGTGAGGCTGGACAAGGCTCTGGGCAACCTGATCTAGCGGAGGATGTCCCTGCTGACTGCAGCAGAGTTGGACCAGATGACCTTTGGAGGTCCCCAGACCATTTTATGATTCCATTAAATGTGATGCCTAGGAAGTGCAGCTCCAAACAGGGGCTAGAGGAACAGCCAAGAAAAGAACTCACACACAGACAACTTGCCAGAGCCCAGCTCTGCCCATGGTTAGCCCAGGATTCATCTTGCCTGACTATCTTCTTAACACTGACCATTCCTCATCAGGTATGCTCCTTCTAACATCAGCTGAGAGGGGCAGTCCCCCTTTTGCACTGCTCCTTCATTTTAGGGCAGGACAGATTACCTAAACCCTGGGAAGACCTCTCTCAGCTGTGGAAGAAATGGTAACATTGTCCTGACACTAAATGTCACAGTTGTGACAGTTGTAAGCTCTCAGGCACTCTTTGAGGTCTGAGAGAGAATCCTCAATCTCTAAAACTTTACCACATGGATGCAATAGATTTGCAGTGGCCTATACCTGCTAAGCAGAGAGGCCATGAGGGGCCAGGAAGGTAGCTGGCACTTGCAGATTTGTAGCACTGTTAACAGAAAGGATGAAGCAATACAATTCTGTTTATAATAAGGAAAGAGAGAAAAGAGATTCTCTCTCATCCCCCTTTGTGCTTGTGCTTCCCAGTATCCCAGCCCCTGTGAACATCAATTTCCTGACTCCTTGCAAGGATTTTTTTGACTGTCAATTTATCTCAGTTCAGAGATGGAAGAAAGTGAAAGCTTTTTCTGCAGTGTTCTCCCCCAGGGTACCCAAAGGCTCCTCTCCTTTTCAGCTCCCAGTGAGGTTTGTTCTCGTACCTCACACCTCTTTAGCTTCACCTATGTTACCTTCCCAAATGCATCTGTACCAAATTTACTACACTCTGGCTCCTGCATATGAACAACTCATCACCTAATTTCCTTCATATCACCACCCATATGTACACAGGAAACAGCCACAGCTGCACTGTGGGCTAATGACTTGGAAATCAGGGGAAACCCAGGCTGATTACAGGACCACAAACACCTACGTGGGGGGAAAAAAACCCCAAACCAGATCCAGAAAAGCTCTTCCCAAGTTCCAAAAGGATCAGCTAAAAGACAAAGGCTTCTTCAGTAGCTTTGGCAAGAGTTCAGTGTGTTCATGGATAAAGAAAAGGCATACTTCAAACATGCAGCTCCTGGGATTTTGAGGGCTGTTAAATATAAGCTTGAAGAGCTTTTCAGCAGAAGGGAAATCAAAACTGTACAGCAGTTGATTTTGGTACCTGCTGAAACTTGCAAAGGGTGTTACCTCTTGCTAGCAAATACTTCCATTTTCCACTGCTTAAAACTCTGCCAATTTGGAAGGAAACATCAAACACTACTTAAAAGAAGAAAGGCTTCTCTTACTTTCAGGCAGTCTGGCTTGCCCCGGATTCAGGAGAATAAAATTCCCTGGACTTTGTGCCTGGCCAGTCTCTGCAGCCTGCTCAAGAGCACAACATTCTCATTTTGCAGAAGTCAATCCTCATCACCTGAGGATATCTTTTCTTGGGGATGTCTTCACAGTGGGTTTAGCAAAGATGGTAAAATATTGCTTGGAAACTCCCCTCAGAAACATCATAGCTGGAAACTGTAGTGCAGCTGGTGCTCTATTACCGCCCCCCCCCGTGGAATATGGACTCCAGCAGAGCTGGGCTGCCTTCAGCACACAGTTTGGAGATGCAGTTCAGCCTGGGACTTGTTGAGTGCTATCTGTGCACTGCAGTGTCAGGCTTTCCTTGCTTTGATATACCTTTAAATTACAGGGCAATCAAGTTACTAATGTGGGCAATAGAGATCCTCTGTTATCTCCTACTGCAATAACTGCTTAGCCCAGGTACCTGCAGTTCAAAAACCTCTGGAGAAGGTTCAAGGCTTCCTACACTTTTGCCTTTTAAAAAACAATTCAGTATTTTCACTAGGGTACCAGGAAGGTCACTTGGAAATATTAGGATAAGCCTTAACTGAGCCTGTCCCAGTTCACTACGGCATCACCTGCATTACAGCCCAGGAAATTGCTCAATGGATTATTCATCACACTCTGACTGATTTCTTGGAAGGAAAGACAGAAAAACTTTCTACCTGAACAGTTGTTTGGCATTTAAAGTGAAGCATTTCATTCCCCAGCAGAGCTTCTCATGAATCATTCAGCCTTTCTGACAGGCTCAGCAATTAGTAAGGACACCACCACAAAACCCCAAACACTCTTTGGGAAGAAAAAGGTCCCACAAGCCTGTCTAGAGCTGAGGGCCAGTCACCTGCTATGAACAATGGAACTAAACGTTTTAAAAGCTTATTGCTACAAATGACACCTTTAAGAGGCTACAAGGCGAGATTAGAGGAGCAGGAGCACAGTTTGTGGGGCAGCAGTTTTGTTTGTAATGACTTTACCATCAGAGCATTACAGTCACTCTTAATTACTGGAATACTCAAACTCAAGGATGATTCCTATCTCGGCTGCTCAGACACAACTACACAAAAGGACATTATAGGCAACCCACAATTTGTTTCCCAACCTTCAGAGATGACTCTTTCCCATGAATCTCCCTGGCACATTACAGAACACAAAAGGGTACAGTGGCTTCAAAGGTCAGCAGGCAGAAGAAAAACTGCTGTCACACCACATCCAGAGAGAAATTAAAGCCATTCCTCTGGAATGCACTGAGCTGGGTTCTGCAATCTTTATCCAGACAAAACTTGCAGAGATATTGCACAGATAATGCACAGAAAGATTCAGGGTGGGGCTGGGTAAGGCAGAGCTTTCAGCAAGTCACCAGCATACCAGGCAGGGAGGGAGACTCCATGTCTCATACACTTTGGGTTCCTCTACCTTAAGTAATTTGGTGAATTTGGAGACTGGGCTGCCAATGCTTGCTTGTACTTCTAGAATGCTTTCATGCAGCCTCCTAGGCTGTGAAACTCCATCTGCAATTGATGTACCCCCAAAAACTAACTGAAATAAAACATCCACCCACAGAACCCTGGCATGGCTCAGGTTGGAAGAGACCTTAGAGATCATCTCCTCCAACCTCCCCACCGTGGGCAGGGATGTCTCTCAATTAGACTTGGTTGCTCAAGGCCTCATCCAGCCTGACTTTGAACACCCCCAGGGAGGAGGCATCCACAACCTCCCTGGGAAACCTATTGCAGAGTCTCCCCACCCTCATACTGAAGAACTTCTTCCTCAGCTCCAGTCTGTATCTATTCTCCCTCATCTTCAAACCATTCCCTCTTGACCCATCTGTAGATACCCTTTTGAAAAATCCCTTCATGTATTGGAAGGTAGCTCTGAAGATCCCCCAGAGTCTCCTCTTCTCCAGGCTGAACAGCCCCAGCTTGCTCAGCCTGTCCTCACAGCAGAGGCGTTCAGCCCTTGGACAGCACAGTCTATTGACTTATCAGCTGAGTGTGACAACATGTGGCACAAAGCATGAGCTGTTCATGGCCATGCCAATGCAAAGTTTTGGGACCCACTGTGCTAAATATTGTGTTCTTACTATTCCAGATGTGGCCTCACCAGGGCAGAGCAGAGGGGGAGAACCACCTCTCTTAACCTACTCACCACAACCCTTCTACTACACCCCAGGATGTAAGGCAGTATTCCCAGGGACCACCTGATCTTCTTGTGAGAAGAAAGCTGGTTTTCAGCACACACTCAGTTAAACTTGACTGTTCACACTCTGCAGTCAAGGGCAGAAACTTTTACCTGAAGACTGCACACTGACATTGGGGGTGAGAGTGCTGAAAAACCTCTGCAAACACTCTCCAATTCCACAAAGATCAGCACATTAAACAGCAATAAAAAAATATCACTTACACACCACTCAGGACGTTTATAGACTGTGTCCTCAGCCCATATCCAGTGTCTTTCAAATTGGAAATGATTCCTAGCACATTAATATTGGAACCCTTTGATCCAAAGTCTTTTTCGCTGTACATTATCATGTGGGAGCTTGTGAAGTCCTGTTTAAAAACAAAGAGAAGCACCATGAGGAAAACCATAGAATCAATAAGGTTGGAAAACACCTCAGAGGTCATCAAGTCCAACCTATCACCCAACACCTCATGACTACTAAACCATGGCTACAAGTGCCACATGCAATCTCTTTTTGAACACCTCCAGGGATGGTGACTCCACCACCTCCCTGGGCAGCACATTCCAGTGGCCAATTACTCTTTCTGTTGAAAGAAGAGAACAGAAGAGAACAGAAGAGAACAGAAGAGAACAGAAGAGAACAGGTTGGAAAAGACCTTCGGGATCCTCATGCAACATGACCTCTCAGTGCACTCAGGAGATGCCTGCTCCCTGCTCTTGCAACTTACGCCAAGGATGGGTCGCAGCGACTGCAGCTTTTCATCATAGCCACCCCAGTCTCTCCAGTCCTGATATGCTCCTTCTTCCAGCAGGTACTGGTGGCCTTCAAACCCAGGCTTCTCATAAGCAACCCAACTAAACAACAACAAGAACAGAGGCTGTGTGTGAAAACGGAGCTGCCACCCCCCTGTTGTTATGGAGCAGATACGGATGTGTGAAATCTGTTCTTTTCCATATTTAACCCCCCGAAAAACAAGGAAAAGAAAGGAAATAAATGGGTACTGGGTTCGTTCACTGCTTTTCCAGACTATGGAGTCACTGCCTCAATGGAAGGGGCAATATTGCTGGTGTTTTGGCACACTTACATTCCTCCTAGCACTTTCAAGGATCCCACCGATGCAAGGGGAAGTGTTGTTTCTCCTTCTGATTCTCTGTCATCCAGCATAAGGATCTCTGATTCTATCTCCACATGTCTCCCTTCAAACAAAGGCTTCTCATAAACAATGACCTGTAGGAGAAATGAAGTAAAAGATAAAAACAAGAAGTGTTGCAGAGAGCATGATAGATTCTGAAGAGTTTGTTTTGCAAGGGCACGTAGAAGGCATAGGGAAGATTAGAAAACTAACTGGTAGGACCTCACTGTTCACTCCAAGAGGTCTTTCCCTCAGAAAGGCAACATGAGGCTCTGAATGTTCACTGCCCATCTGCTGTTCATAGAATGGTTTGGGTTGGAAGGGAACTTAGAGATCATCCAGTTCCAACCCCCTGCCAGGGACAGGGACACCTTCCACCAGCCCAGGTTGCTCAAAGCCTCATCCAGCCTGGCCTTGAACACCACCAGGGAAGGGGCATACACAGCCTCCTGGGGAACCTGTTCCAGTGTCTCACCACTCTTGCTGTAAAGATTTTCTTTCTACTATTCAGCCTAAACCTCCCCTCTTCCAGCTTCAGTCCATGTGATGGATACATGAACATGGCAGAAATTGTAGTTTCCTGGTGTGGTCACACACAGCAGGACCAGCCGCTAGACATCAGCAGCTGGTACCCAGTCAAGATCCTATTTATCTACCCCTGTGCAGTGCAGGTGTTAAAAGAGACCTTTGGACAAGCAAATAAATATTGACTTTTACCTTTGGCTCTCCACTGAATTCAACCTTGCGACCACCCTGGTGAAAAAAGACACAAAAGGAAAGGAGAAAACCCTAAGTTGTCTGCACTTAGACAATCCATAGGCAGCTACAAGAGTCAGTCACTCTTCACACACAAAAACAGACAAAATGAAGGTGAAACTTGCCTTGAAGAGCAGGAGTCAAAACAAGGAGGCAGAAGTGGAGACAAGCAAATGTTGAAAGTTCAAGCATGTTATAGGCTAAAACATTTGGGTTTAAAAGAGTTTCCTCTTTGTGAGCCTCCGCAAACACAGCCCCTTGAACACATTCTCTCTAACACAAACGCAGGTCGTGTCACTTGCAAATAACAACAACAGCATGTTACCATTTTCAAGGGCCTCATGGACCTAATGTAGGCTTCCTTCTTCTCCCAGAATGCCAAGTTAGGATATTCACCAGGCTCCAACATTAAAGGCACTCCCTGGAAACCAGGTTCTTCATAAATTAGCCATCTAAAAGAGGAGGAGAGCACGAGATAAAAACTCCAGAGCGTCTCTGAACAGTGAAGAACAAGACAGCATGCTTACTTTGGAAAAGACATCACTGCACCCCTAATAAAACTCTCTTTCTTTACCACCAAAACTGCCAACTACAAGCTGGCATCTGCCTGTGCAGGAACCACCACTAATGGAAGTGTTTTGTTTGAACAGGCTGGGAAAAAAAGTTAATCAGTGCAATGAACACACAGTTGAGGATTTAACTCTGCCTTATCTGAAGGCAATCCAACTTTCAGACTGAAGTAAGTTTCAAGCCTTATTTTCATTCCAGAAACATCCTGGCCTGCATCAGAAATAAGAGTGGCCAGCAGGATGAGAGAGGTGACTGTCCCCCTGTAATCAGTGCTGGTGAGACCACACCTTGAATACTGGATTCAGTTTGGGGCCTCTCACTACAAGACTTTGAGGTGCTGGAATGCATGCAAAGGGCAATGAGGCTGGTTGAGGGCCTGGAGAACAAGTCCTGTGAGGAGCAGGTGAGGGAACTGGGGTTGCCCAGCCTGAAGAAAAAGCAGGGTGAGAGGAGACCTCATTGCTCTCCACAGAAAGAAGGCTGGAGCCAGGTGGGGTCAGTCTCTTCTCCCAGGGAAAAAGCAGGAGTACAAAGGGGGAAAGACTCAACTTGCAGAAGGGGAAGTTTACAGTGGATACTGGGGAAAATTTCTTCACTAGAAGGGTTGTCAAGGACTGGAACAGGCTGCCCAGGGAAGCAATGGAGTCACCATCTCTGGAGGTGCTGTGTAAACATGGTGCTGAGGGACACGGTTTAGTGGTGGACTTGGTAGTGTTGGGTTAGCGGTTGGACAATGACCTTGAAAGTATTTTCCAACCTAAATGATTCAAACTTCACTGCATGAATTTCAGCAGATGGAAGGCCATGGAGGCAGCACAATCAGAAGATAAAGGTGCACTGACTCATTCTCATCGGCAGCTTTTAGTAAACAACAATTAAGCATGAGCACTGGGAAACTTTAAGACGATACAACCACACCCACATGGCAAGGTTACTCAGAATCACAGCCTCCCTCCACTGCCAGTAAAGTTGACTGTGCCATGCCTATAAACTAGAAGAAAGCAAAAAACCCTGCAGCAAGCAAAAAAAGCAGCAGCAATTTACTGACTTTCTCATGCAAGCAAGTGGCAGAAGCAACTTCCTTCTACCCTGGACTAATGAACTGACATCTGAGGAAGGTTATTTTTTCAGCTCTCTGTGTTGCTTCCTGGTGCAAATATTAGTCTGCTTTCCTCCAAGGCATCCAAATGCAAGAGAGAGAAATCAAGGCTGAAAGAGTCTATGCAGATTTAGTACCAAAAAAAAAAAAGGTTGTCCCACTGAAGCAAATGAAGAACCAGTCTGCAGTCTGAGAGATGTTTGAGTCCCACCTATCACCCAACACCATCTGATCAACTAAACCATGGCACAGAGTGCCTCATCCAGGCTCTTCTTAAATACTTCCAGGGATGGTGACTCCACCACCTCCCTGGGCAGCACATTCCAATGGCCAATCTCTCCTTCTGTGAAGAATTTCTTCCTAACATCCAGCCAAAACCTCCCCTGGCACAGCTTGAGACTGTGTCCTCTTGTTCTGGTGCTGCTTGCCTGGGAGAAGAGACCAACCCCCACCTGGATACAACCTCCCTGCAGGGAGTTGCAGAGGGCAAGAAGGTCTCCCCTGAGCCTCCTCTTCTCCAGGCTAAGCAACCCCAGCTCCCTCAGCCTCTCCTCACAGGGCTGTGCTCCAAACCCCTTACCAGCTTTATTGCCCTTCTCTGGACACCTTCCAGCAACTCAACATCTTTCCTGCACTGAGGGGCCCAGAACTGGACACTGCTCTCATTTATGATTTGCCTATAGGGGAAAGAGCAGGAGAAGCAAACTCATTCCTGTGCTACAAATACACAAGAGTTACCCTCTCTGCTAGGTGCAAGCAGAATTCAAACCAGCTCCAGCAAAACATTTTTAAGAGGTCAGTCTCTCCAAGGGTGCAGCCTGACAACGATGTCCTAATGATGCTGTCAACAAGGAGCACCAAAATACAGGACTAGGGTAACTACAGCCTGCTTGCAGGTCCGACAGGCGCAACTCGTGGCTTCGAGCAAATTCCTTTCATAGCAGCACACGCTCACACAGAGCTACATACTCACATGCCCCAGTGCACTTTGATAGAACAAGTCTTCTGAGTGGTGCCAAACACCCCTGTTTCTTCAGTGTCATCAAAAAAGGAAGTCACGACTCCCAGCCCTTCCGGCTCTGTGTACAAATCAATTCGAGAAACTCTGTAATCCTGAAAAAATGAAGATTGCCATCATCACTTCACCTGTGCTGCCACTTCTGCAGTTGCTGTGCACAGCCAAGCCCACTTTGAAATGCCTGCTGATTCGAAATTCTTGCCCCCCCTCCTCCACCCACTTGCCAGTTGCTGCTTCTGTTGGATGCCTATGAGGAGAGGCTGAGGGAGCTGGGGTTGCTTAGCCTGGAGAAGAGGAGGCTCAGGGCAGACCTTATTGCTCTCTGCAACTACCTGAAGGGAGGTTGCAGCCAGGTTGGTCTCTTCTCCCAGGCAAGCAGCACCAGAACAAGAGGACACAGTCTCAAACTGTGCCAGGGGAGGTTTAGGCTGGAGGTTAGGAAGAAGTTCTTCACAGAAGTAGAGATTGGCCATTGGAATGTGCTGCCCAGGGAGGTGGTGGAGTCACCATCACTGGAGGTGTTTAAAAAGAGCCTGGATGAGGCACTTGGTGCCATGGTTTAGTTGACTGGATGGTGTTGGGTGATAGGTTGGACTTGATGATCTCAAAGGCCCTTTCCAACCTGGTTAATTCTATTCTATTCTATAACAAAAGCCTACCTAGGCCAGCTTGCCTGCCTCTGTTGGGACCAAGACACTCAGTCAATCAGCATTTACATTGTTCACATTCTGCCATCTGCATCTTCTTTCATCAGTTCAGATCTCCTCTAGCAAATTAAACCCCAAGATGACACCAAGCAAGCCATCCTTGAGGAGAACAGTTTAATCAAGAGTTGCAGTTACAAGCAGTACACCTTCCTCCCTCTTTCCTCTCCTAGTCAAATAACTTCATCACTCGTGCTTGGTTGGGCAACCTGCAAAGGCAGCTACTTAATGGTGGGTGAAAAGTGCATTCAGGAAGGCTCTTCCACCACGTGTGGAAGGAGCTCCCTGGTGAGTCTGTGCACGTGGGGCTATTATTTTGAGGCTCAAACAAGGTTTGGCAGGTGACACTGAAGTCTGGATAGTGCACAAGTTTGGGTTGTATTGAATAAAGCAAAAGGGGAAACCCACACATGTCCTTTGAAAACAGGAGTCTGTGGAATTAGTGAAGCTTTTCTGGCATGGCTTTTTACACCCTGAGAGACTGACCAGGCTACAAAACACATGCTCTGCATATAATTTTGAAGGCTGTTCTAACAAACCCCACAAAGTTTTCTCTCTGCCCCTTCCTTCCAGAGGATGTTTGCATAACCCCCACTGTGCAAGCCCACCCCCATTTGTTTTGTGATTAAACAAGCAATTGAACGTGGCAGACTGTTTCCACACATTTGGAACTCATGTTACACTTCTGTCCTAATGCACCCACCACGCTTTGCTACCAGGAAACATCACCAAACATTAAGACCTGTGCAAAACGTCCTTCACTGCTACTACTTGCCTTAACAACATGCCTTATTGATCCAATCACTGCAGGCTGTGGAGGTTTGCACTCGTTTGCCTCTTCAGAAGTACCCGTGCCCCAAATATCTGGGAGCTCCAGCTCTCCTTCTTCCAGGGGAATAGAGGGGCCTTCAAAATTGGGTTTCTCATAGAGTATCCAGCTTCAAAGGGAAATTGCATGGTTTTAGTGGTGCTTTGTCAAGTGGGGTTTGCAAAATTCATGTTCCCATTTAACAAATCCTTTCATAAGAAGTAGTATTTCCAGACCCTTCCAGCCACCCCAATCCAGCTTTATTCGCCCAGCATAGCTGATGCAAGCCATTCCTAGTCCCTGTGAGACCTTTTCACGCAATACTACAACCAAAGATGATGCCTGCTGCTGACTTTGCAATTTGATGAAAAACTGCTCCACCTTTTTAAATTGATGATTTGGGGCAGCAAATGCCTATGGATACCAAATTTTGCATGAGATGCTAATCAGAACCTATCTGCAGGACAGAAAACGTTGACACTGCAGATTGCTGTGTCATGTATAAACAGACAAGCTACTTGGATCCTGTGAACAACAGCCTGAAGTTCCACAGGGGCTGGAATAGGTGTGCCAAAGGATGATAGGAATGCACAGAGGACAAGCACAACTTTGGTTTGAATGGCAGGTTTGAATGTGCTGCCCGGGGAGGAGGTGGAGTCACCATCACTGGAGGTCTTTAAAAAGAGCCTGGATGAGGCACTTGGTGCCATGGTTTAGCTGATTGGATGGTGTTGGGTGATAGGTTGGACTGGATGATCTCGAAGGTCTTTTCCAACCTGGTTAATTCTATTCTATAAAAAACTCTATCTGCAAATATCAAAACCTCCCCTGGAGCTCTGTTTGAAGAGGGGTTGGGAAAAAACCCAAAACATTTCCCTAGTTCATGCTGGAAAAGAAGACCTGGTTCACACAGATAGAAAGATTCTCATTCAAATTTCCCTGAATCTAAACAGCAATCAGTGGCCTTCCCACCACCTCCTACTGCAGCCAGCCCTTGCTTCTGCAGCTTGCCATCAGTTCATTTGAGAACCTGCTCTTTGACTGTGTTACAGCCTGCCCACAACTTCACTTGCCACGCTCTCCACATGAATCACAGCTGTTCTGCTAAGGCTATGAAGAGTGTAGGAGATGAACTGATTTGAATTAGTCTTAGGCAATCTAGCTTGTAGAGAAAAACTCCCTCAAGAATCAGAGAGCATTATCAGAGAAACAGCTGACTGTCTCCACAGCACCACCTCATAGCTTTGGGTATGGAGCTCATCTTCTGCATCCAAACCCATGTCAGACCTGGCTTTAAAATCCTCTGTTAGCTTTTTAGTCCATCCAAATACTGTGCATAGAGGGGAGAGGAGTCAAAGGGTAGCATAGCCAGGTAGAATCTGTGAGTTCATCCTGTGCCTGATGAAATGATGCATCCCTCCAGATGCTAACACTCACTCAATTTTTCAGCAAAGGAAGCTTCATGGCCCAGAACACCCTACTGCAGAGGCAAAATGCCACATTTCTTGCTCACAGGTGTCCATATTACATTGCCATTTGCAAGCCAGGCTTACTGCCAATTACATGCTGGTTCTGCTTCAAAAGATTTTTGGGTAGGCCAATGACACAGAGTTAAAGTTAATGTCTTACCATCCTCTGATGACTTTAACTACAATTGTTGGTGACAGGACCCAAGAACTGCAATCCAGAACGTCATGGAAAACTTCAATACCATTTTGGTGGTGGTCTGATTCACAGTATATCACCAGCTGTTTGGAAAGAGACAAGAAAAAACACCAAACCCCAAACAAACACCACCAAGATGTGAGTCTGTCTTGCTACAAGTTAAATCTAGGGAAGAGTAGTGAAGATAACAAAACTGATCTCACCTTGCCAGGCCTGGGATTGATTTTACTTTGTCCATTTCTTGAAAGTGCCTAATAGAGAGTGGGGACATAAAAGTCACCATAAAAAAACCCACACCAAACCAAAACCATATTCAGTCAAGATGCTCAGGTACAAAAAAAAGGACAGAGCTAGTGAAACCAAATAAAACTCTGCCTGAATAGTAGAAAGCTGTTAACACTTCAACTGCTCATACTTACTGCTTCAACTCCTCCTGCCTGAAGAGCAATAGATGCACAAATGAACACATTTCTGCTTTCTTTTGTTTTCAAACTCTGAATTTGCATCACACTGAAGCCAACTCAGACTTGAAAACCTTCAAAATCCTTCCATCAGCTTCCTCTATAGTCCAGGAGCTTCATACCAAAAAGACTACTTTAAAAACTGGCAGAACCAAACCCACACTGCAACGATGGAGATACTGATGGAAGTGTTAATGTCCTGCTAACCACAAGGGATGAAATAATTCTGGAGGAATATAGGAAGAGACAGGAGGCAAGATGGCATACACATGTAGGAATTAACTAGTGGAATCAAAGTGGTGCTGAACACCAGAGAAGGGCCAGGAGGATGATCAGAGGGCTGGAGCACCTCTCCTATGAGGGCAGACTGAAGGAGTTGGGGCTGTTCAGTCTGCAGAAGAGAAGGCTCCGAGGTGACCTCATTGTGGCCTTCCAGTATCTGAAGGAGGCCTACAGGAAGGCTGGGGAAGGACTTCTCAGGATCTCAGGTAGTGATAGGACTAGGGGGAATGGAATGAAGCTGGAGGTGGGGAGATTCAGGCTGGAGGTGAGGAGGAAGTTCTTCCCCATGAGAGTGGTGAAACCCTGAAAAGTGTTGTCCAGGGAGGTGGTCGAGGCTCCGTCCCTGGAGGTGTTTAAGCCCAGGCTGGACGAGGCTCTGTCCAGCCTGATCTAGTGTGGGGTGTCCCTGCCCATGGCAGGGGGGTTGGAACTAACTGATCCTTGTGGTCCCTTCCAACCCTGAATGAAACTATGAAACTACGAAACCTTGGAACAAGGTAGGTTTCCTCAAAATGTGTGAGGCTGTGCAATAAGCAACAGCCTGAAAAAAAAAAGCTGAGAACAAAGAAAACACATTGAGGTATCCAAAAATCTGAACCAGTGCTGCAGTCAGTGGTAAACTACATGACACAGAGTATGTGGGAAAGTTGTGGTTGCATCACGTCATCCTAAAGCAAATAAAGCAAGCCTTGCAATTATGTGTTCAGTTTCCTAAGGAGGGCAGGACTACTCATTCCAGAACAGGGTCCTGGTCTCCTAGGAACTATTCTCACCCCCAAAAAAAAACCCCAGCTAAATAAAAATTCCCCAATAAACATCTCCTAAATATGTTAAAGCCTGAGATAACCAGCAGCAGCTGCAAGGAACTGAAGAGAACAGATTGCTCAGTCCCCAGGACAGGCAGTGGTCTCGGGCCAGAGCTCCTAACCACCATCAGATTATTGTAGGCATCATCAAGACACGTTGAAGCATGACTGGGTTTTTTTTTCCAGCCTGTGCTTCAGTTCCAGTTAGAACTTGCACTGTGTTTTAAGGAATGCCACAGTCATTGTTTTGGGCTGCCCTTACTCTTTTCCTTCACATCACCCATTAGCCATTGCATCATCATTCTCTTAGTGGAACATGCACAGTCGGTATGCATCACACAAACATTTTCAGTTCCTAACTGGAGCAAGGCATTTCAGAGCCAGCAACGGTGCTGCACAAGTACTGGAACTCTGTGGAGCCTAGTGGGCAGCCTGTGTGTACACACCCCCTTGCCAGACCAGGCCTCTACCAGGCTGTGCCATCCCCATTTGTAATCTTTGTAGGTCCCTAAAAGGGGAAGCAAAGCAAAACAATGTATGCACATCAGCTGTAGGCAATACAAAAGCTGGATAACTTTCCAGGCAGATTTTAAACAAGACAATACTTACATCCACCTCTAATAAACCAGTGGGGACATTTGATTCATATCTGCTCGTCCCTAACCAGCTGGAAAAGCTTTTCTCAGGGTTCCCATAGCTGGGCATCTGTAAACTGAGCTCATTTTTTGCACTATCTGCTTGCATGTACTTCTCCACAAAACCTGGGAGCTTCACATCTGAAAGAGACTGAATAGCAAAGAAGAATAACCATCAACATTAGCAGTCCTTCAGCAGGCAGAAGAAACTGTGTAGGGTTGCATTTAATGAGTTAGCTTGATTACCTCAGGTTTTTGAGGCATGCCAAATGGCCCAGCAGCATCCTGCTGTAAAGGAGGCGACCCTGAGGGGTCAGTTGCAAAAGCTGCTGGGGTGTTATTCACTGAGGCAAGAGAGGGATTAAAAAGCTTTTCTTTGGAAGTAGAGGAGAGCAAGCTGGAGAAGAGGGAGCTTTTCTCGAGGCGGGATCTCTTGATTTCCCCATCTGTGCCATCAAAGCTCTCTTTTCCATTTATTTCCTGGGCAAAGGCAGGTTCCTCTCTGCTACATGACTGCAGGGCTTTGAATATGATGCTCTGCTCTGTCGATGCACGCTTGGGCCTGACCCTGGCTATCGTTTCCAGGCTTTGCAGTTTAATTTGTTGGGCTGGTAACAGATCCTGGGCTTTTTCCCTTCTCAGTCCCAAGCCAAAAGTAAACACACTGGGATCAAACACTTTCTCCAGGTTGTCCTCGTGGATGGGAGGCATTGCGAAGTGAGGCGCTGGTGACTTGGGAAGCTTTGATCTCTTCTTTTTCTGGGGTAAACAAACCGAGCTGTCCAAGTTTTTGATTGTTTCAGCAAACTTCTTCATGTCAGATGGGGAGTCAAAAACGCTGTCCTCCTCAGCAGATCCATTGCAGGTTCTGCCGGGGCTCTGCTCTGCACTGACGTTGTGCTCTGCTATCGATGCGCTCTCTGGACCGCTGTCGTCGTGCTGCAGTGCTGCAAAGCTCAAATCCCCCGGCTTTGCCTTTGTACCTCCGTTTTCCATCTTCTTCAGGTCTGGCACAGAAGCCTGAGGAGATGGTAGAGGGTATTTATCATCACTGGGAGACAATACCACCTCTGTGTTTGGCAGCACCCTTTCCTCATTTCTGCGGAGTTCCGGGCTTGTGTTATTTCTCTGGCAGGAACTATCCTGAGCGTTTTCACTTTTACTGGGCGAGTGCAAAGGTGGTTTAAAAGGGGAACCTTCTTTTTTGCCTGTGGTTACCTCTTGATCAAGCTGCTTCAGAGAAACACTACTAGCATCAGTTTTGCTGTTTTGGTTAAACAGGGATATTGCAGCTTTCACTTTCAGTTCTGTCATCTTCCCAATGTCCTCATAGGAGGCAGAGCTGTCTTCGTGTCTGCCTTTCAGCTCTGCAGCGCCTTCTTTCTCTGCTGTGCCATTCTCAAAGAGCTTCTGGCGACTGTTTTGCTTGCTTAAGGTTTTATCAGGCTGCTCACTCTCCTTCGGCTGCTTTCCAAACTTCAGCTTTGCTCGCCCCACAAAGGTGCTGGGCACGATGCTAGCTTTGGCAGCAGGGATGTCAGCAGGCCTCTGGCTTTGGCTGGCACACTTGTTTTCAAACAAGGAAATTTTGTTGGCAATGTTGTTGTTGGGTTTATTGACTGGTTTCTCCAGAGTGTCCTGCTCGCTTTCTAAATTGTCTTGATTGGTAGATGCTTTAAAATTCAGCTCCACATTCTTGGGTTTGGCTGGACTACAGGGAGCAAAGTGACAACACAGTTACATCTTTGATCATCATAGTATAGTATCATAGTATCAGTCAGGGTTGGATGGGACCACAAGGATCAGCTAGTTCCAACCCCCCTGCCATGGGCAGGGACACCCCACACTAGATCAGGCTGGACAGAGCCTCATCCAGTCTGGGCTTAAACCTCCAACCACCTCCCTGGACAACCCATTCCAGGGCTTCACCACTCTCATGGTGAAGAATTTCCTCCTCAGCTCCAGCCTGAATCTCCCCACCTCCAGCTTCATTCCATTCCCCCTAGTCCTATCACTACCTGAAAGCCTCAGAAGTCCTTCCCCAGCCTCCTTGTAGCCCCCTTCAGATACTGGAAGGCCACAAAGAAGTCACCTGGGAGCCTTCTCTTCTCCAGACTGAACAGCCCCAACTCCTTCAGTCTGTCCTCATAGGAGAGGTGCTCCAACCCTCTGCTCATCCTCCTGGCCCTTCTCTGGACACCTTCCATCACCTCCAGATCCCTCTTGTAATAGGGGCTCCAGAACTGGAGGCAGTACTCCAGGTGGGGTCTCAGCAGAGCTGAGCAGAGGGGGAGGATCACCTCCCTTGCCCTGCTGGCCACACTTCTCCTGATGCAGCCCAGGAGCTGGTTGGCTTTCTGGGCTGCAAGTGCACACTGAGAGCTCCTGGTGAGCTTCTCCTCCCCCAGCACCCCCAAGTCTCTCTCCTCAGGGCTGCTTTCCAGCCAGTCCCTGCCCAGCCTGGATTTGTGCCTGGGGTTGCCTCGACCCAGATGCAGGACCCTGTTGGTCCTGTTGAACCTCATGAGGCTGGCTTGTGCCCACCTCTCCAGCCTGTCCAGGTCCTTCTGGATGGCATTAAGTTTGATTAAGACCCTGAAGCAGTTTCCAAACACTGCAATGAAATTTTCCACAGGCATCACAGTCAGGTTAAATTTTGGAATCTCAAAAGGAATTGACTAAAACAAAAAGAAGGAGTAACTACAGGAACAACAACAAAAAAAACCCACTTGACTTTCAGTAAGGAGAACACATTTCAAACGTGTGTAATTGCTTCATGCTCTGTGAAACAGAAAAACACAGCAGCCTACAGCATCTCCAGTTGAGGCAGGGAACCTAACTGCTTATGACTGACAGACAATAAAATTTAATGGTGAATAGGTAGAATGAATTACATGCATGCAATTCCCTACAGAGTTTAGGAAACAAATCCTAATTCATTAAGGGGATAATGAGTTGGTTAACATTTGAATACACTTTTCCAACAAGTTTTGAAGACATCTGCCCAGATTCTTTGTAGCCCTTCCACTGCAGAAGCAATCTGAAATGCAGTGAAAAACCTGCTGGTGGAAAAGGTAACTGCTCCCAGTCACTGCAGCTCCACTTGGCCAAGGGAACACCATGCAAGAGCTCTGCCATTTCCTACAGGGAATATCAGCTCATCATTTAAATTGTGTGCACCAACCCTGCTGATTTTACAGGGAAACACAGAAGCTTCTCCATCAGAGTGGGCAGAGAAGAGTGTACAAGTACCTAGCATACAGTACTCAGGTACAGTGACAGAAAGCTGATGCTGCCCATGGCAGGGGGGTTGGAACTAGATGATCCTTGAGGTCCCTTCCAACCCTAACAATTCTATGATTCTATGATGTGTTACTGAGAGTTTTAAGCCTCTTTCCTCTGAATACCTACACCCAGGAGAATTTATTTATCCATGTCACTTGCTACTGGAGGAACAACATGAATTGCTGTGAAGGTGCAGGGCACACATCTTCAAAATTTCTCAGACAGATAAGGGGCATCAAGGAGCTCACCATCACCTCCAAGGCAGATCTGTTCTCCAAAGAGGGATCTGGAAACACTCAGCAGTGGGAGAACAGAGACTGCACTATGTGAAAGCTGAGGATGGTGGGAGATAAAAGCAGCTAGCTTGCAGAAACAATCTCCAGGGCCTCAAATGCTCCAGCAGTCAATGGATGACTCTGGTATTTAAGTGATTTCTTCTTCTTTTCTTTTAACCTACACAGGCTGTGTTCCCTGAGCTCTCAGCTCTTCAGCCCCACCCCCCACCCCCAAAAGAAGCATGAGGTACGAATGAGTTAACATAACCCAAAACTGAGATCAATCCTTTCTCTTAAGAGATCCACCCCAAGTGAAAAAAGTAAGTGGTACTAAATCAAGACTCTCCACTGGACAAGCTTCTTGGGAAAAGGATGAGGACAAACTCAGTGAAACACAGAAGGAACTCACAATCTGTAAGAACCCATACAGAAAGCAACATTACAAGTCACTTCCCAGAGAAGACTTCTTGAGGGTGCTCACTGTAACGATACCAACCTGCTCACAGGGGTTCACAACTGGGAGGCTCTTATGAAGAACATATGATCAATTAAGTTGAAAATGGCTGGCCACACTTCAGTTGGTGCTAAGAAAACACACTTGGGAAATCGAAGTCTAGAAACAATGTTCCTCCCCTGCCTTCCTCCTTTCAGGAGGAGGGAAGGCTACAACTTGATATAATGCCTCAAATACCAAATTCGCTGCTCACCAGGACACTTCAAGTTCCTTTCTGATCAGAAAAGGGTATTTACCATCTCCTTCTACCTGCACTTTCATAGTATCAGGCAGGGTTGGAAGGGACCACAAGGATCATCTAGTTTCAAGCCCCCTGCCATAGGCAGGGACACCCCACACTAGATCAGCCTGGCCAGAGCCTCATCCAGCCTGGGCTTAAACACCTCCAGGGACAGGGCCTCAACTACCTCCCTGCACAACCCATTCCAGGGCTTCACCACTCCCATGGTGAAGAACCTCCTCCTCACGTCCAGTCTGACTTTCAAGAGGTATTGGTAATAGCTTAGTTATCTTAAGAGACTCATTTCCACATCATCCTTTTGTGAGCCTGTCACTTGCACTGCTACGAAATGCACTACTGCATTTCAACATAGCACAATAAAATCCATCTCTCCTCACATGCTTTGAGCCAGTTTAATGGTTAACATTGCTAAGTTACCAGCCACACCTAAAATCTCTTCTAAATGAATAGCTAATACCTCAAAGGTGTAATTTCCAACTTTGCAAATTTAGGCAGAAACAGCTATTTCAGCACTTGACATTCTGCAATTGTTCTTTTGCAAAGCAGTCGCAGCAGCAAACCAGCTGAGAGCAAAGAACAGCAGAAAGCTCAGTCCTGCAGCTCCATCCATTCCAGCTCAAACTGACCTGATCATTACACCTTTTTCCCCACTAAGAAATACTGGTTTTAAGTGTGGACAAAAGCTGTGTCTCACTGCAAGAACTGAGTTTCTAAGTGGGTTTAAAAGGAGGGTATGTTGTTTGAGTATCCTCTGAGCCTCCCTGCTAGTATGAGGGAAGATGGATTCACCCAACAGTGCAAAAGCTTTCTTATGGACAGCCCAGTGTGGCTGATTCCAGCTGCTCCTTGCTGGTCTGCAATGCCAAGAACAAGCAGGCACAGGAGAAATACCAATGCCCACTTCAGCTACACCTTGCAGCTAACCTGTGGAAGCAAGCAGTTAAACCTCTCCCAACAGAGTCATAAGTGGAAGGTGAGTCACACAGTTGAAGCACGCTGTCCAAACGACCATGCCAACTGATGCCAAGAAAACAGCGATGCCAAAACATCAGATTGAGGCAAGCAAAGAAAACGGCAGGTTAAGAGGGCAGAATAATTTGGTAAGTGGGCACAAATGCAAAGGTTAAGTACAAACCCACGTCTGAACGCCAAACAGGCCAACTGAAGCCAAGTTCTCTGGTAAGCACATCAAAGTAACTACTGCCTGTGGTTTTATTTGCTGATTAAGATGTACCATCAATCTCAGCTCAGTCTCAAACCTGATAGGTTTCCCTTTCAAAACCCAGAAGCAACATATCCTCTGACTTCCAAGTGGCTCAGCGTACAGACCCGAAACAAAGACAGCAAATCCTGCCACCACTTGCAGGGCAACAGCAAAACTGACATATTTTAGAGTGGTTTTCAGAGAAATTTGATTCCCAGAACAATGTCATTACTAGCAAGAGCCATTATCCATTCTCATGTGTGAACTGCCTTGATAATACAAAAATCCATCTTCTAGGAAGCAAGCCAGCCTGTGAGTAACCTGAAAGGGATTCAGCTGAAGTTATCTAACAGCAATTTTTTTAACCTTTGAAAATCATGAAGTTCTCTCTTCTCTAGTTCAAAGCAATATCAAAGAGAACAACCCCACACCTTCCAATCAATGGCACCATCTTCTCATTCCCCATTTTACAGAAGGTTTCTAGCTCACCTGTTCCCATGGATAACTATAAATTGCACCAGGTAACCTGACTGTGTCAATCGGCCTGGCTAAAGGAATGGTGTGGTATTGTGCAATGACAGCTATCAGATGCATCAGGAATGCTGCAGGAACCTTGAAAGAACTTTGGGGACACCGCAGTCCCCACCCAGGGCTAAAGTTCCTGTAGCAGCAGATAAGGCCAAGACAGTGCCACACACCCCACAGAATCAGGGGAAACAGAACAGGCTGTTTATTCATTAAAATTACATGAGGTCTGCGGTGACAGGTTGGGCTCGATGATCCCTGAGGTCTCTTCCAACCTGAGCGATACTGTGATCTGCCAGAAAGGACATTTGTCTACTGCTCTGAGTACAGCAGAAGATAATTTGCTGTACAGCAAGCCAAGGAGATAGCCACGAAAACGAAACCCAGCTATGCAAGCATTTCTGAGTTCATCACCACTAACCAGTGAAACCAAGGGGAAAACACCAAAGCCACCTTTCCTTTGAAGTTGTGAAGATGCAGAAGCTCAGAGTTTCAGATGTGTGAGCCACAGTGTTAGATGGCAAAGCACCACCATGCACAAAACTACAATTTAAGGTGCTTTCCATCCAGTTATGAGCAAATGAGATGCAGAATATTACGACCCGTGCAAAGGAAATTGTTTCTAACACTCCTACGCTCCTCAGATGTGGGAATCTGAAATGTTTTTCTTCAGCCCTAACGCTGAACCTTCACATCCCTCTGTCACAACTGAATGATAATTCTGAACACCTGGTGGACCTCAAGTGGATTCATAGGATTGAATGTACTCTGACACCCACAAATGAACGCATCAGGTCCAGGTAAGCGACAGCACACAGCTGTGGCAACAAACCCACAGAAATGATGAACGTAATAAAGTGATTCACAGAATGTGATGGAATCCAGGGAATCAGACACTGGGCTGGCACCAGTGCTGAGAGTGACAATGCATCCACTTTATAAATGCATCCACTTCTTTGTAATCCTAAGGAAAGCACCAACCCCTTCAGTTCGACAGATGACAACTTCTTTGAGCATAAAACCAAATCCTGCAAACTAATCCCTGCATAATTCTGCAAATGCCTGATGTTACTCACATGTATTAACATTTACATGATTCATCCTGCACAGCCTGATGAAAGCAACTATATACATTCAAATTTCTGGGGTGGGATTTATCATATCATTGGAAGGATCAAGTTCCATGCAGCATTCGGAGTTTCTCCCTGAAATAATAGCAGACCTCACGTCGCATCAAAGAGCGGCTCTGGCACATTGCTTAGGCAAAGACTTTCGCATACAAAACCTTCAACCACATCCTCAGCTGCTTGCAGATGGCACAGCTACATGAAAGGCATTGATAACTGAGCTTAATCTGAGCAGCAACCATTGCAGATGGTAATGACAGAGTGGCTTTCATGCATGTTGAATTATTCCACACAATGGAACTGACATAGTAAGAAATTCCCTAGCCATTAAAAAAAGAAAGAGGAAAAAAGGATCATTATTTTCTTAACACATGTAAGGTACAGTGCTTGTTGTGTGGTGACTGTAGTTATGATTTTAAAGGCAGTTCTGAATTGAAAGTGATCTCAATAGATAACAGGGACGTAGCCAGGGTTCCTCTAGAATCCTAAAGAGAGATACAGGCAAAGTTAGGGTTCAGGGAGAAAGTAAAGCTACTTTGATGTTACTTACAGGCTAATCTTTGTGGTGACTGTTCTGGAAGCATCCAAACTCTTCAGCTTCATGCTGTCTAACTCAGAACTTGTCTGTCTCTCAGCTGAGATGCACAGGTCTCCATTTTTAATCCCATCAGTACGCAAGAAGGCTCTTCCATCTGGACCATGCTTTGATGCTCTAGTTTCATTTCTGCCTTCAGCAAACATCAAGGCAGTATCTTCTGTCTTAGCAGCCAAGGAAGCTTTGGGGGACTCCAAGCCGTCTTCCCCAAAAGCCACAGGTAGAGTTCCCCTTTCCACTGAAGTTCTTTTTGTCATTGGGTTACTCTCTGGTGATGTTAAAGGTTGCCTTTTTGAGGAGTAATCTTTTACCTGGCCCTTCAGACCAGTAGGGGAAATGGGGACAGCATCTGATTGATTCTTTTTGTACGATCTTCTTCTTGCAGGGGTTGTGTTTGAGGTTTGCTGCTTGCTTTTGTCAGCTTCTGTTTTAGATGCTCCTTTGTGAGCTGAGCCAACTTTGACATCTTGATTACTGCCTGAGGAAGAGGAATTCCTTTCAGGAGTCTGTTGAGAAGACTTCATTTTTCTTTCAGAACTTATTATCTTGTCAGAAAACACCTCAGAAGAGGCATCATCCTCAAAACCCAATTCCTCTCTCGCAGTAGCCTCAGTCTGGTTTCTCTCTCCATTTGGAATGTCGCCGGACGACTGAGATTTTCTCCTCTTCCCAGATCTTTTAGCAGCAGATTTTTTATCCATTGTGTCCGAGTCACTACAATCTTCTTCTGATGTAGCAGTCACAGGTTCATTAAGGAGAGTGTCTGTTTTTCTTAGATAGATATCAACTGTTAACACTCGAGCAGAATGTGTGTGCTCATGCGCTGCAGATTCCAACTGGTATGGCAAATCCTTTGGTTTTGCATGCCCGGGCTCCTCAGACACCCACGTGCTTACAAGCTGCTTGTGGCTTAGGATACTCTTTTCTAAGTCGTCACTAGACAAATTTCTCAAGGTTTTAATGAAATCTGGAGTTGTAGAATTATTTATATCTGTGATGGGTTCTTTCTCTGGTTCCAGGGTTTCTGCATTCAGGCTGCTTTCACAGAGAGAGTTCTTAATGGTTTCGCTGCTGCCGCTCCAATCTGCTGACCACTCGCTGTCAGAAGAGACTCCCCTACTACTCCATTCTGAAACGGTGTCACGGTACAGCTGTCCTCCTTCCCCACTGAAACTGTAGTCCTGTGTCTCAGAAACAGCACTGAAGTTCCTCACTGGATTCTGTACCTGAGGAGCTTCTTGTCCTTCCTTTATGTGCCTACAGTATACTGGCTGTGCTCTGTGAGGGGAGACCGACCTCTCCCCTTTCCGATGTGACGTGTGCTCTAGGGAACTTTTGGCATTTTTCCTTTTCCCTGTACCAAACAAATTTCCAAGTCTTTCCAAAACTGGTTTCTTTTTATTCTCTTCTCTGGAAGAATCTGGAAGCTGTGAGGTGGACTGAAAAACAAACAAACAAACGTTTGGTTTATTGTCAGAGTTGTTTCTGGAGAACGTTGCTTGCATTAACACCAACCCTAAGTTGAAAAGACAGAGTGAATGGGAACAAAACAGCTTACTAAACAATACTTGCTCTCAAAAAAAGAACAAGAAAACCAAAATCCTCAAACCCAATTGAAATCCCAAGATCCTTATGCATGTTTCTGCCTATTTTTGTTTACAAGTACACTCATCTGGCCTTACACAGAATGCTTTAGGTTGGAAGGGACCCTTTAAGGTCATCTAACCCACGCCCCTGCAGTCATCAGTGTAATCTTCAAGTAGAGCAGGCTGCTCAGAGCACCAAACAACCCACTGCTGTATCTCAAACTTTTGCACAATTCGTTAACACCTCCCAAAATAATACAGGAAAGCATCCTGCTGCCTGAAAGCCTGGAGACAAACTACCTGGTTAAGATATTCCTTACAAAGAGAAAAGTGGGGAATTCACCTTTCCATTTTAGCCGAGTATTGACACTTGTGCTGATAGAGAAGACTTCTTTACGTTTGATACTAACGAGGACTGATAAATACCTGGTTGCGTTTTGGGCTTGAAAACCCAGAACTATATAAGCCACTGCATCACTCAACGAGCCTTACTGGGTCAAATACTGTCCTGGATTACTCCTCACCGGTGAAGTTTTCTCCTACAACTGCTAATTAACATGGTAAACAGGAAACACGCAGCAGCACTGCCGACTATACATGCCTATTTGCATTTTAATACATTAGCACTTCTTACGTGCCGGTACGATGAATACTTGTTTTGAGATGCCCATTTCAAAACACGGCCAGGATTTCTTACTTCGGCGGACCAGACCTCCCGACGACGGCGGGACCCCTCGGCAGCACTGAGGCTGCTTCGGCGCATTTTAAGCTTAATTAATTAATTCCTTTCCCTTTTTAAACTTTCTTTTTCCCTGCAGACGCCGTGCCCGCCTGCCATCGTCTCTTCCCCCGCCGAGGGCGGGCCGGGCAGCGCCGAAACACCCGCGTACTCCGTGCAGCCCCGCTGGGGCTGGCACCGCGGGGGTCCCGTCCCCGCTGGACCGCTGCCACCTCACGGCCCACAGCCTTGTGCGTTCCCGTGAAGGAGAAGCCCCCCCTCCACCCCGCGAAGCTGCCGCTGTCCTCCCCCGTCCCAGAACGGGACAAGCATCCAGAAGAAGCCGCGGCGGACTTTACCCGCTTTACCTCACTTCTCCGTTCCGCGAAAGAGAAGCCCCCCCAGCAGCCCCGACGTTCACCACCTGGCCCGGCTCGCCGGTCCCGGAGCAGAACTGCCCCACACGCACCACGCCGCTACCTGCGCCGCAGCCCCGGCGCCAGCTGTCTGGGTGCTCCGCCCAGGCCCGGCCCCGCGATGCTCCTCGGCCCGCCCCTCGGCACCGCCCCGGCCGCGGCTCTACCTGGCCAGGCCACCTGCCTCGCATGCGGAGGGAGGGGCGGCGGCAGCAGCAGCGTACCGGCTTTCAGCGAGGGCGAAGGCTGAGGGGCAGCGAGAAGTGGATGCCCTCGGCCATAGGCAACGCCTTCGAGGAGGGCGAGTGGGCGCCGCATCCCCGTACGTGCCGCGGCGGCTTCCTTGTTATTGAGGGCAAAACACCGCCGCGGGCCAAACCGACAAACTTTTGATGTCGAGGGCAAAGCGCCACGGGTTGAGCACGGGCACTTCGCCCCGCCGCCGCGGCTGCCAGCGGCGAGAGCCACCCGGCATAAACCAGTGCCCGGACCGGGAGGGAGCCGGAGCTTTCCGTCCGCCGGGGCGAGGCGAACAGGGGGCACGTCCCCGAGAGCTGCGGGCGCACCGGCAGCCCGCGGGCGCGGTCCTGCCACCGCCTGCGACGGCTGGAGGGTGGGTAGGGGAGGAGAGGGCGGCGGCCCGGTGTCCCGCGGAGGTGCCGAGTCTCAGCAAGAGCCCGGGAGTAGGCGTCGCTGTCCCCAGCCCCGCGGGCCCCGGCAAGCCCTGCCCGGGCAGGGGAGGCGTGCTGGGGCAGGCGCCGCCCGGCGGCTGAGGCTAGCGTAGTGGAGGTCAGCCCAGGACCTTCCGGCCAAGATGAACCCGCATTTTCCACCCCGCAAGGCCGGGTGCGCCTGCCGCCTCGGCCTGCCCCGGGGCCCCGGCTACAGGTAGCCGAGGCGGCTCCCCCCAGCCTGCCCCCGTCCCCCGGCTGCGGCGGCGTGAGAATGACTCCGTGGCCTCATGGTGGCGGCGCTCTCCCCGGGCGCTCAATTAGTATTTAATGTTTAATGGATGCTAAACTAGTCCTCTTCTAATTAACCCTTAATTACTCATATGAAGTGGAACAGCCTCGACAGGAAGGACCACGCAGGTCTCGCTTCGGCGCTTCTGAGGACCCTGTGCGAGGGCGGCAGAGACACCAGGTCAACCTTCCTGCGGCTGGCTGGGCGGTCCAGCCCGCAGCGTGTCTGGCCCTCTGGCTAGCGAAGAAAAAAATACGAACCTTTTTTTACACGGTCGCTTCCTCCTCCGGGTGGAAAAGTGCTAAGTTAGTTATTTCTGCCTCACCGACAGACTAACGTTTGGCTTCGGTTCTAAAAACTAACCCAGACGTCAGTTGAGAAACATCGTTGCAGCTCCAGGACAGCCCCCGAGCACATACTTGCTTGAAACTGTGCGCCCAAGCCCATAAAAAAAAATATACAGAAAATAAACTGGGGGAGACAGAGAGCTGCCTTGCGCTGCAACCAAGCAGAAATGAATGAGAACCTTTCTTTTTGCTCACCTTCTTTACCTGTGTTACACAACTGGTTACTACCGAGCTTTTTTCTCTACTAACAGTCATCTTCCCTTCACTGCTTTCAGACAGACAGGTCTATGGTCGTGACCTTGAGCATAAATTTTTGGGTTGCTGGGGTGGAATTTTTTAAAGACAGTTGAAAGAATCTGCAACTGAGAACAGTTGATACTTCCCCCACCCCTTTCACTGACTTCTTTCAGCTAGTAGAACCAAAACAGTCAATGAAAGGAAGAGTAACATTGAGGGTTGTGTTGAGCTCGTATAGCTCAGGCAGTTAAAATGCTTTAGTGATAACAAAAACGATACATTTCCCTATCAGGTGCAACAATCATGACTAATGCAGCCCAATTACTGCCTAATTCCTTGATCCTGCGCATAGATTACCACTACTAACTAATTATGGGGAAGGAATGAGGAGACACTAATAAACAGTGGTAGCTTAAACAATAAAAACAAGTAAAAATACATTTTCAGGAACACTCAAAGCAAGCCAATAAGCAAAGAGCGACACTGATTTCTCTGAAACCTCATAACCACTACAAGTTGGGGAGGGATGCTTGTATTGTTCATCTTAAAACACCAGAACAAGGGAAAATTTAATTCTATTATGATGTCAATCTGCATATTAATATTTGGATGCATAGCAGCTGCCAGCTCTAAATTAGTTTGGATTACCTTATCAACCTGACAGTCATTACCACACTTGCAGCCAAGCTTTGGCTTTGCAAGATTACACTTGGTGGGGGGGAGAAAAAAAACCTAAGTTATTTGAACTGTGGATCTGGATTTCTCTCTTCCCAGCAGCTGATTTTCATAAAGTCCATGGGAACTTAATTATCTCTGAGACGTCTCCCCCTTTCAAACGTAGTTTTAAACTGTCCAACAAGTTCAAAAGGTGCTGGATGGAAGGGAGGAGGGAAGGACAGCCAGCCAGTCCAGTCACATAAGCCTTGTTTCCTCAGGGAACGAGGCTAAAGATTTTTTTTCTTGATCTTGAAATAGCTGCCCTATGTAAACTGTTCTGAAGTAATTTCTCCATACAAAGTACCTTAATTATATATAGCTCTTCCAAAACACATAAAAGGCCAGGCACTTGCCCTGAAGAGCCTGTATTTTAACTCAGATAAATGTTGGTGAGCCAGTATTGCCAGTGCAAGAGGGCATAGAGGCTGAGCTTCTCGAGACTCCCGAGTGGGGCCCAGCCTGGCAGAGCAGAGCACAGGAATGCTTCCTTTGCAGAGCACAGCACTGAAGTGTTTGATTTTTCAGAAGGCAAGAAGTACCCTTGCTCTGCAGATAAGCTGTTTCAGCTGTGCTCAAGTATTCTTACCCTTGAGACATGAGCTGTTTCAGAAATCCCTGATCAAAGGCCACTGAAACAACCAGAGGACTCGCCTCTCCGTTCCCTGGGCAGCATGGAGGAAGCTGCTGCAGGTACACTGCATGAATCTCTATGGCAGTGTTCTCATCTGAAAGTATAACACCATCTTCTTAACCAGGAGATGCAAATCTTGTTTGTATTTATATTCATACTTGTTTATGTTAGCATCAAACACATTTCCTCTGTTTTTGGCTAGGGCTTTTTTTCCTCATTAACGAATGTTAGGTTTGCCAGAGCCAAACCCCTAATTTGACGACATAATTAAGCATGATTTGTTGAATCAGAACTTCAGGCTGTGTCTCAAGGGATCAATTGGGTGTTATTTTCTTAGATTAGTTCATCTGAGTCAGCTGAACATGACTGCAAACACTTCTTAGAGCACACATGATATGAACAGGTAGTATTTTTACTAAGTCATTAGCAACTTTGTGGTAGCTAATAGGTAGTAATACCAGCGTGGATGCTTCTGGAATTTCAACTAGTGATTTTCTAGCCTATGTTCACCTTCAGGGGGGGAGAGGAGGGGGAAGGAACAAACAGTATTTAGTGAAGAGTAAGCTTGAGTTTTATCATTCATTAGAAGGCTATAAACTGGATTTCAAGTAGCACGTAAAGCTCTGAGACCCTTCTGAGCTCCCGCTGGAACACCAGCAACTTTGGTTATCTTTAAATCACAGCACTGCAGCTGCCCATGAGAAGCAGAAAGCCTCAGAGTTCCAGCAGTCACGTGATATGCCCAAAAGTGCCTTAGCCAAAACCATTTAAATAAAACACTGCTCTTCAGGCTCCAGCATTCTGCAGTGACTGAGGCGCAAATATTCAGCACCAGCAGCACCAGGCTTGCTTAGGCTGAAAAATCCAGCTGGAGTATTGCCTGCACAGCATGCTCTAAAAGTACTAGCTTTCCTACTAGAAGGAAGGATGTACAAATAAAGGCTAAGAGAGAAAAGTCTGAGAAGCACAAGACCCACTCGAGTCCCTCTGCCAAGTCCTCCAGAGAGAAGATTTCATACTGCTCTCCTGCAGGTGAGTGCCCTAGCTACTGGCAGAGAGAGAGAGAGGAAGCTGTAGGTGGAGATAAAGGCTTTCTGCTTTTGCTTCTCTTCTTATTCTAAGAGTATGGGAAAAAGATTATACTTAAAACATTTGAGCTGAAACTTTTGTCATTCACTGAGGGGAAGAAAAAAGAAGAGTTCTGTTTCAAGTTAACCTAAATGATTTCTAAACATAACTAGCTTAGAACCAAACTGAAACTTAACTACCTTGCCATCAGCCAACCAGGCTTCAGTTACTTCACTATAATAATTTTTCCTTGCTTCTGCTCACCCTTTGCAAAGCCACAGAGGTGTTACTAGGATGAAAAGTACAACATTCTGTCTTAACCCACACACTGTCTTCTGAACACCCAGAGTTAGTACACACAAAACCTTCTTAGCATTCTGTAGACTGTATCAGATTGCCTGTTGACAGTGTCCTGCTCAGAGGCAGAGAAAGAAATACACGTAAATACACTTTAACAAGTCTACTCTAGCAGGGAATTTGCTCCCTGCCTCTTCCAGCTCTTTGCCTGTTACAGAGAATAGAAACAGCAATAGCTGGATTTTAAACAGCTACAGCTTTGCTGGAGCTCTGTATTCAGTTACCTCGACTGGGGAACCTTAATAACCAAGCAACTGTAAATGTGAGGCTTGAGCAGAGCTAAGCGAAACAAACACAGTTTCTCTTAATAGCCATATTACCCCACAAGCTCTGTTTCCTACCAAGTCTGGATAGTTTAGGAAAGAAGTTAATATCTTCAAGAGAATAGAATCCACCTGCTTCTAATATATTTTCTTTTCCACTGAAAAGCTGAGTTTTCAGTTGAAACATGCACTGAAAAGCCTATGTGCTGTAGACCAATAGGAACACTGAGCCGGCATGTAAGGAAAGGAAACCATCAGCTTCAGAAGCCTGGATCTAAGCATAGATGCAGTATCATTTCTTAGGTGCCAAACACAAGAGATGTGGATACTGGATGCACCAAACCACCCCCAGCAAAACTGAACAAAACAAAAATCTCCCAAAATGAAACAAACTGCAATCTTCCCAGAAAGCTGAGCAAAGACAAAGCAGCATGAATGAAAATGGAGCAGACCCTTACATGAGCATTTAGGAAAGGAGGTTGATAAGAAAGGAGAACAGGCATGTCAGAAAGGCATGCCTGCTCCCATCTCCTCTTCCCCAGAGCTAGTTATTTCCATATACTAAACCCTTTACCCCCTCCCCTTCTGTCAGCAGTAACATCTGTCAGTTAGAGACACTCTGCAAACTGCTGGAGATCAGTGGATTTGATGATTATTATTTAAGTCAGTTGTGTATTAACCCAAAGATCTCTGGTGGAGTCTAAAGAGAGGAGAGAAGAGAAGAGAGTGCTGTTGCCTTACCATGATGATGATAATTCTTTTTGCTCTTTACAGAAGAATAAACAAACTATGGTGTGTGAGATGCAGTCCTGTGTGTCATTAACCAAACCCTTTTTCTTAGCAATCCTCCCACGCTTTAACCCCTTCTTTCTTCTGGGAGCACTCAGTTAAAAACAAGCCCCAAAAAAGAAAAGGAAGCAGTATCTGACTTGAGCCTTTCCGACCCAGAAGTCATTTGGCAGCCAAATTACAGCCATGAAAGGGACTCAGTTAGAGCATAGGAGAAAGAGCTGCAGAAGGGTGGCAGCGAGTCCTGCAGTAAGCACCTCTATGGAGGCAGAGAACCTGTGGCAGAGAGCTCTGGAGCTAGTGTTGGGCAAATGCCTTACGTGCATTAATTAGCAGGCAGTGCTAGATAAGCAACGGCAGGAAAAAAAATGTACCACACACGTTGGTTCTCACAAGCTCAGGTACTGCTTTTTCTGATCCACATTTAAACAGGGAAAAACACCCTCTCCCCACAAAAAAGCAACCCCAACCCAAACCCACAAGTTCCTTCATCCAGCAAGAGTTACGCAGGCATCCCTGGTCCTTTGCCTTCCTGAACTGGTGTATTAAACTCTGTATTCATTGTTTTTTACCTTTTCCTAGTGAGTTGTGGAAACATGACATGGAAAAAGCACCAAAAGCAGGTGCAGGGATCATTCAGCCCCGAAGAACTGAAAGAACATTTATTCTCCTGAGCTTGGAAGGCTTTCAGAAATGAAATTACATGCAAAAAAACCCCAGAGATAAACCTCACACCATGCAACTTCTGTTGCACATGACAGCCAGGGTACTTTTGGGGTACCTTTAAACAGACAGAATCTTTCAACTGAAATGTGTCTCAAGTCAATCCCTCAGTATGAAGGCAGCAGCTGCACTGAAAAATTTGGGCTTGATAACGCTTCCAAGAGCTTACATCCTTCGCTTATCAAGTGCTTACGTCCTTTGATAGCTCCTCTGATGACCAGATTTGGACTTGAAAATCTCCAGAGGTCCCTTCCAACCCCTAACAGCCTGTGATTTTCCATCAAGTAGAGATGGAGAGCCCTGTCAGTACTTAAATACCTTACCCTGACCTCATAAAAATGGCTGGACATCTCGTTTTACATCTCATTTGAATGACAATACTGGCGTTTAGCATTGATTTTAAATGACAATGCTCGTCTAAGGCTCCCAGGATTCCCTCAAACTAATTATTATAGTAATTACCACAGAGAATTGCCTTATTATTAATTAGAACAGACTTTATAGGACCAGTACAAAGAAGGTAACAGGCATCCCTGCCCATGGTGGGGAGGGTGGAGTAGATGATCTCTAAGGTCCCTTCCATCCTAAGCCATTCTTTGACTCTAGGAAGATGGGAATGATTCAAGACCCACTGCTTCCATGCAGTGCAGGGGGCAAAAACTAAATGAGGTGGAATAGTCCTGTGATCTCTTTGCCCTTAATCCTATTATTGCATCAGCATCACCTAATATTAGCTGTTAAGCAAGAGACATGTCGAAGGAAAAACACTTGAAGGAAATGTGGTCTAGGGGAAGGTGTCCCTGCCAATGCCAGGGAGGTTGGACCTAGAGAATGGAATGGAATGGAATGGAATGGAATGGAATGGAATGGAATGGAATGGAATGGAATGGAATGGAATGGAATGGAATAGACCAGACCCTGTTGGAAAAGACCTTTGAGATCATTGAGTCCAACCTATCACCTAACACCATCTAATCAACTAAACCATGGCACCAAGCACCCCATCCAGTCTCTTCCTAAACACCTCCAGTGATGGTGACTCCACCACCTCCCTGGGCAACACAATCTCTCTTTCTGTGAAGAACTTCTTCCTAACATCCAGCTTAAATCTCCCCTGGCACATCTTGAGACTGTGTCCTCTTGTTCTGGTGCTGGTTGCCTGGAAGAAAAGACCAACCCCCGCCTGGCTGAACCTCCCTTCAGGTAGTTGTAGACAGCAATAAGATCTCCCCTGAGCCTCCTCTTCCTCAGGCTAAGCAACCCCAGCTCCCTCAGCCTTTCCTCACAGGGCTGTGCTCCAAACCCCTCACAAGCCCTATGAGGAGAGCCCTAACCTTCAAGTTCCCTTCCAACCCAAACCATTCTATGAATCTGGGAAAAGTGTTTTGTTCTTAGTGTGTTTATTTTAGGCTCTGAACAGAAATAATTAGTACATAAAACATTAAAATAAACTACCTGCCTGTCCAGAAAACAGATACCTTATTACTCCTGGAGAAGAAGGGAGATAGATCTATTTTCCTACTACCCCAGATACATAATTACAGACATGTTGCACTATCCCTTGGCTGCGTAGCCAAAGGGATGTAACTACAGCAGTGTCACTGCTATCACTAGGAACTCATTGGATGGCAGTTCAAATTCTTACCTGGTGCCCTTAAAAATGAAAACTCAGGTCTTGCCTCTAAACAATGTGGTTTGTTGATACCAATAATGCAACAGGGAATCTGATCAAACTGGTGAGAACCCCCCCAGCACTTGCAGGAAATGCCAAGCAATGCACAGGATTCTTGCTTCTGCACTTGAATCTCTGAATAAAAGGTTAGTTTGGGCATAGGCCACTTCAAAATACTCTGGGGCTGGCTTTGGTGCCTATGGTTTGGAACAAGACACAGCACAAAGCTACTTTTGAGGATAATCCTTAAAAGCTCTCCTGATTAGCCAAGCCCCCTTTTAACTGCAACAGTTGTGTTTGAGATAAAGCATGGGGAAACCACTCCCCTGGCAGCTCCTGGGGACCCCTTAGCATAAGCTTGCTCCATATTGTGTCAGTCACGGAGGATACAGGAGGGAGCTGGTTGTCTGCTGTTCAAGCCCAGCAGATGAGAAGTGCATGCAAGGCAGCTGTGTGTCTTCTCTGCCACCCCTACTCCGCTGCTTCCCTCCCTTGCTGCTTTGGGACCTGGTGGAAAGGCAAATCTCTGCCACTCTGTATGGTTTTCCTCCAGCTACCTACCCTTTTCATCTTCAAGTGTCTCCCTCTCTGCTGCAACTCAGGCTTTCCCAGCCAGCCACATGATCAACCTGACAGTGCTCTTCAGTTTCCCAGCTGAGCACCGGGCTCTGATGGCAGCCAGGAACAAGCAGGGCGAGCTCCTGCTTCACTGGGTGGCCACTTAGGTAAAACCTCTCACAAACTGTCTTTTGTGTTTGGAAAGTGGGGCTCTTTTTCAGCTCCAGAAATTTACCTGATAAAACTAAAGTTTTGCATGCCAAAGATAAAAACCCCATACCTTCACCATTCCCAGAAGCAAAGCACTCAAAACTCTCTTGGATGAGAGGGAAGGGGAATATTGAAGCTTGGGGAGGGCAGATTTAGACTGGAGATTAGGAAGAAATTCTTGAGAGTGAGGGTGGGGAGACACTGGAACAGGTTGCCCAGGGAGGTTGTGGATGCCCCCTCCCTGAAAGTGTTCAAAGCCAGGTTGGGTGAGACCTTAAGCAACCTGGGCTAGTGGAAGGTGTTCCTGCCCATGGCAGGGGCTTGGAACTAGATGATCTTTAAGATCCCTTCCAACACAAACCATTCTGTGACTCCATGGATATACAACTATCCAGAATTACCATTGATAAGCCTTCTAAAAAATCACAAGTTCTTCTAGATGAAATACAAAGATATCAAGAGATCCTGATGTTTTTCCTATCTAAGTTCTGGTTGCTAAACCTTCAGAGTGTAGTTTGTTCAGATTTTTCAGGCAGTGAGCACAGCCAAGGTCCTGAAAACCATTCCAAGACATTGCACAAGCGTGGAAGTGGTACAAGAAAAGCATGATGCAAAACTGTCGACAGCTCTCCACACAGATCACTGCACAGTAGCCCAGCGTGGAGGCCAGAAACAAACCCCTGGTGACTCAAAGACCAACTTCACAGGGCTGTGCTCACCAAGGGAAAGAGAGGGGAGGAGTGTGCCCTTTGGGAAGAAGGCAGTAAAGTGCCTGGTGTCATGCTAAGTGAGCCACACAGCAGCATGAGCAACACCCGTGCAATGCTGAAATACCATGTAGCTAAGTGCTTGCCATGATGATACACAAAGGTGGGGCAGATAAAGGATGGCCACTGATAATGTTAGCTTGCCTGGTGCACCCTCCCATGCCGCCACCACCACCAGACTCCTTACATCCTGTCCATGACTGATGGCTGGTGACAAACCTCCTTCACACTCTGCAATCACAGATGGTTCACTGCCTTCCCAGGCACGAGGCAGGTGAGTGCTCCCCTGAAGCTGTTAGGGGTTTTCACCCTTGAGAAACCTACACCAGCAAATCTTCTCAGCCCCTGCATGACTCACTGTGGAGGATGCTGGCTGTGGGGATTTTGTTCAGCTTTCTGATTCCAGGCAGCAGGAGGGTGCCACCTCTTCTTTTGGTCTCAAGTTTTGGGAGGAGATTGGTTAACCACTGAAAGGCCTTATCTGTAAAAAACTGGGGTGAACCTTAAGGCAAAGACTTGTTCTCCTCAGGGCAGGCTCCTCTCACCTCTCCTCAAACTGGTAATTTTGCTGGCTGTTACTCTGGAAAGTGGCTCACCTGATTGCTCATTTAACTTGGTATTGGACATGTATCACATGGCACTATGAAAGGTTTTGTTAAATATCCCTCAGGAAGGGAATTTGTGACCCCATGGAATCCCCAAACAGACCTTGGGCTTTGTTATTTCTTCAGAAAATAAAGCACAGTAAGGAGGAGCAGTATGAGGACCCAGGCTGGATGCACTGCAACTATTTCTCTGAGCAAGGCAGAAATGAAATTAGAGAAGCAGATGAGGAGTCCTAAGCTGAAATATGCTAGACCTCGACAGGCTATCATCTGGAAAGATGAGTTCAAAGAGCAGGAGGAATTAGAGATCTGCATATCTGCTGTCTGGGGAACATGGCAAAGGCAGCGATGGAACAAACTCAATTAATCCAGAAATTTGACAGAGAATCAAAATGGGCTTCCACACCTGGGTGTAAGAAGTACTCCACCCAGTTCCCTTCATTAAATATTCATGTTTAGGACTGAGTCTTTGTGTGAAAGGCAGTGGCTATGTTCAGGTAGCAGGTAGGTGTGAGAACTCTTATCTAGATGGAGAATCCTGAGAAACCTTTAGGTACCTGGTTATAGGTCTGAAAATATGACTAATCAACACCTGAATATAAGAGGAGAGACAGCACTGGAGCACAGAGATGTGACTTGGGAAAGGCAGAGAAAAACCAAGCCAAAACACCAAAACATTTACCTGAGTACCTCCCAAGGAATTGTAAAGCCTAGGTATTTTATGGTCATCATTCCTAGTGCACAGGAAATGTATAATCAATGAAGGATTAAGCAGTGTCCTCTTCATTCCCTCCTTTTACTCTCAGCAGAAGCCAATCTAAATTGGGAATTGTTCTCCATAATAACAAATGCCTTTCAGCTTCACTGTATGGAAACCCATCAGCTTAAAGGCTCTTTGTCTTTAGCTTCATGACTGAAGGTGATTTGAGTTTGTCACATGACAGCTGGGACTCTTCCAGCCCCTGAAATTCTGTGATTCTGAGACTCCTCCTCAGCTGGCATCAGTATTTTGTCGCTGTGGAAGCTGTGTGCCTGCAGAATCCACACTCATCTGTGGAAAGGGATTGTTACTTATTCAAAGAGGACAGAATGAATCAAACACTGAGGAAGTTGTTCCTTCATTCGTGGTGAGAGCATTGGCCACATTGTTCTAGGAATTAAAGAGTCTTGAAAAGATGAAAAAACCCCACCCAGTCACACAATTATGGCCACAGTTATCTGCTTCATGGAGTGAAGGTTATATGATAGCTCATACAGCTTTCAGTGAGGAGCTGCAGAGACATCCTACATACATCAGGAATCTGATCAAGCTATTTTGTCTTCAGTCCCAAACAGACACCAAATGGACATGGAGCTGATGGAGTGCGTCCAGAGGAGGGCTACAAAGATGATCAGGGGGCTGGAACACCTCTGCTACAAGGACAGGCTGAGGGAGCTGGGGGTGTTCAGCCTGGAGAAGAAAAGGCTCCAGGGAGACCTAATAGCAGCCTGCCAGTGCCTGAAGGGGGCTACAGGAAGGCTGCAGAAGGACTACTTGCAAAGGCCTGCAGGGACAGGACAAGGGACAATGGTTTGAAATGAGAGAAGAGGAGATTCAGATGGGATGCTAGGAGCAAATTCTGCACCATGAGGGTGGAGAACAGTGAAACAGGTTGCCCAGGGAAGTAGTTGAGGCCCCATCCCTGGAGATACTCAAGGCTGGCCAAGGCTCTGAGCAACCTGATCTAGGGGAGGATGTCCTTGCTGACTGCAGGGGGGTTGGACTGGATGAGCTTTGGAGATGCCTTGCAACCCAAACCATTCTGTGATTCTATGAAACATTCCTCTTTTGCTCCACTGAGCAGACATGCATTATGCAAATGTAACCAGGCATGCAATGCATTTTTTGGGGGAAAAGCAATAAGCTGAGCTGTAGAAATCTAGAAATAGATCATTTCACAGAACTGGCAGCTAGACATTATTGCTGGGATGATTTTTAATAGCATTTAATAAAGTGTTTCCAAGCTTCTATCTGCCAAAAGACTAAAAGAGAAACTGCTAACCTTCACTTTCAGCAAACAAATGTTATGCATGTTCTATAGGAGAGGAGTCATGAAAGTGAAATGTAGATTTAAATGTGTATGATTAATTAATTTCTCAATCTAATTACCTCCAGTCATTTAATAAGCAATAGGCTATTTGTGTATTTGATAAGAGCTCTCCAAAACCTCTTGTCATTGTTACGTGGCTGACATTTTCAGTTGCTCAGATCAGAAGCTTAAAATAAAACACATTGCAGACAGCCTTGCTAAGGGCAAAAAGAGAAAGAGGGAAACCTTTGTACACAACTAGGAGGATATCTGAGGGGTATTCCATGAAAAAGCAAAACAGATACAGAAGGATGTTGCATTTCCCCCCCCAAACAATGAGGCAGTGAGAGGCAAATCTTTTGTGTTTGGACAACTTTTAATCCCTAGCAAAGAAGCGAGCCTAAACATTGGTCAGTTTCCTGCCCTTTTACCACCGCAGGGAGGAAGCCAAACCGAAGAGGTACAAAGTTGCACTGGATATCAAGGACAGCTGCTGTGAAGTGCAGGAACAGGTGAGATGGAGATTTGTTAAACAATCCTGGAAGAAGATGAAAGGGGAAACCCAGGGTATGTTACGATAGAAGTTTATTACACACTGGTTAATAGGGTGTAGAGAAAGCTGGGGTTTTGATCAAGCAAGGCAAAAGCACTGAACCTGGCAGCTTTAATTACTTCTTGGAATTAATTCTTTTTTCTTTCTTTCCTGTTGGAAAACAAATACAAGACAGAGACAGTCCAACAAGTTCTTGGAATATGCTGGGGACAGCTTTTTCTTCAGAAGGCAAAGAAAGCCATTAAGGGAGTGGCTATTTTAGATCTTCTGCTGACTAGGAGGCACGAACTGGCTGAGTGGAAGGGAATTGAGGTGAAAGGAAACTCCATCATTTAATGATCACTACCACAAAAACAACAGGCAGAGCAGCAAAATAAAATTGCTGTTGAGTCTTGGTTTGCTTTTCAGAAAGCAAACCCAAATGTTAGCAACCTCCAGAGACTGATAAGCGAGGTTTCTGGTTTCCTAGGAAGACTGTTTCATTCGTAAAAGAATGCAGGAGAGCTCATCTGTTTAAGTCCGTGCTGGAGTCAGCTCTGAATTACCCAAGGTAAAGGGAATAAACCTAAATTAGGCAAAACCAGAGGATCATCCAAATTAGGCTGTGTAAATTAATCTGCAAGGCTCTTCACCTTTGCAAGAGTTATGAACAGACCTCCAAAGAGCCACAGAGAGGAGCCTGATGCAGACAAGCTTATGTTCTGCTCCTTGTGCCATTTTCTGCTGCTCTCCCACAGGAGATGCTGAGGGAAAACAGGGCTCCATTAAACCCCAGTGCCCATAAACCATCTATCAGCAGTAGGTGACTGCATTATTACACAGCTTATCCCAATCCAGAAGAAACTGCTGAATTCACACAGCCCACATGCAATTTCTTCGGCTTTTATGATTTATCTGACAATCAGACCTTTGAGTTCTGCATCAAAGCACAAAAGGCTGTGGCCTGCTGGAGTGCTCTTTCAGATGCTTCTTTTAAAGTCTTTTAAATGCTCTTAGTACAAATGGCTCAGCTCCAGGTCAAAAGGAATGACACCTCAACAGTTTAACTTAGCTGTAAGTGTGGCCCATTTCTTCTAGGAGAAGATCAAAATGCTAGCTCAGAGGTCACTACAAAGCAGCTGAATTCTGCCACTCTTAAGTATCCACTGGGGAAAAACAGTATTAAAAGAAATAACCAAACATCTACTTGCTTTTCTAAGGGAAGCCCTTGCAAGGAGTTAATAGACAAGCCCAAGCAAGGCAGCAATAGGGTGAGCAGCAGGGTGGGTTTTTTTTCCCTGTAGGTAGCTCTACTGCAATAAAAATATCACCCCATCACATTTGGCTGTTTTGTAACTGTCAAGAACTGATCTCTTTCTGCAGGCATGTTTCTGGAGTATCAACAGAACAAAGATGCTGAAGGAGACCACAAGGGATGTTTGGGGTTTGCATTATTTGTGCATTCAACTGGAGACCTATGAGTCTTTCCCAAAGGCTCCTTACAGAAATTAGGAGGTGAGATTTTTCTGCCTTGAGAAGACTAGACAATAAATTTTGACAGGCAGAATATTTTAAGCCCTCATCAAATATATTCAGATGAATATTCCTTCCACAAGCAAGCCAAACCAAAAAGCAACTTTTCCAGTTACTGGCCTGCTGTGCACTTGTGTTAATGTGGAGGGGAAAAAAAGAAAGAAAGAAAAATAATGTTTCTCCCTCCATGGAAAGATTACAGTAAAGACAGGAATGGCATTGCACAACGTTGTCTGCAATCTGAAATTAAGTTCTCACATTAGAACAGAAGTAATTAGCATTTTCCCTAGCTTACTTCCAAGCAGCAATGCTGCTGCCAAGCAAATGAGTAACACTGCATGAGCTAAATGAACACTAGAAAACAAACGTGGAGCCATTCCTCCTTCTCTGGAATAAAACTTGGCAGAGAAAACAGAACAGGTTAAGTGAGAAACTATCAAAGTGGAGGTGCTCTTCCTTTGTTGTTTTGGGTTATATATACTTTATGAGCCAAAGGAAAAAGCCATATGGTTTGGGAGAGCAGGCTGCTGAAGACCTCCTCGAGCCATTCCCTTTGTTGGCTCTTCATGCCAGCTACAGTCATCCTGCACCTTCCTTACTTCCATCTAGGATACTCAGTTGAACATTTTCCAGTACTTCAAACAGAGGTCTTTCAAAAGGAGATTGCAATTACACCTAGTGTTAAATTCTGTTTTCAGAACAGCCATCTCCTTTATGAGACATGTAAGAGTGTGTATAGACACTTTATGTAAGCACAGCTGGTTTGTTTTCTCTTACCTTTCTGAGTGCTGCTGGTAGGGAGGCAGTAGACATTGATATTGCTGGAAGAGCATAGGAGTGTGAACAGCTTAGTGATGGTCTCTGGTTTTCTGGAACATCGTAGTGTCTGCTTGATGTATCATAGTACCTGAGAAGAGAGTAAATGTTGTTTAACTAACACAGAATTCCATGAGGATAGGGGTTGGAAGGGATCCCTGGGTGATAGGTTGGGCACAATGGTCTTGAAGGTCTCTTCCAACCTATTCTATTCCATTCCATCCTATTCCATTCCATTCCATCCTATTCCATTCCATCCCATTCTATTCCATCCTATTCCATTCTATTCCATCCTATCCTATCCTATCCTATCCTATCCTATCCTATCCTATCCTATCCTATCCTATCCTATCCTATCCTATCCTATCCTATCCTATCCTATCCTATCCTATCCAACCTCCCCCTGCCAGAGCAGGTTCACCTAAAGGAGGTTGCACAGGTTGGCACCCAAGCAGAAACTACCCTCACCAGATATTTTGCCCTCAGAAAACACCACCAAAGAACAACCCAATCAACCAAAACAACCCCACCACAAACAAAACAAACCTCAACAAACACCAGAATAAAAATGTTTTGCTTGTCCTTAAAATATGCACATTTTTCATTTCAGCTGGGCCAGAAATCCCTTTCCCATAGGCTTCTTTTCCAGACTCATCACAAAGCCCCAAACCCGGCTCTGTTTGTACAGCTTTTAGTTGCAAATGGAGCTTTATAACTGACTGCCATGCAGAGCTTTCAAAGGGTAAATGAGGGAGCAGAAAAGCCTCAGGCACATGTATGGAAGTGTTCAGTTTATTGCACAATTGTGGTGAAAATGTTTTGACATTTTAACACACATCCCAATAACCACGTGCAATTATTTTGTTTATTTACCTAGTTCTAAGGCAGAAAGTGCATTGCTCTCAGGAGCTGGTTACCTCCTCCCAGCCAAAGCTGACTTGGAGCTGTCCATCTTGATTTTAATTTTCTGCCTCTACCAGTGGAGGTTGTTTTTGGAGTCACTCCACACACACTGAACATGAGAGAATTCAAAAGTCGTGTCAACCAACTGCTCACCTAGTGCTGAAAGATCCTCTTGCACCCCACCCTGTCTAATGCACTGACTGGAGGCCTCTGGAAGACTGCTGAAGGAGGCAAAAGTAGACTGAGGACTATCAACTCAGTGACTCAGAGCAGTGGAACAAGTGACACAGTACAGGCAGAAGACCAGCAAGGCTTTTGATTAAGTCCAGGTAAGGAGGAAAATAACAGCACACCATGAGAAGGGGATGGAGAAGCTGTCAAGTGTTGAGCTGACACCAACACTGAGAGGCCACCACTCACAGTGGCTCTGCTGCCAAGCATCTGCTATACAACAAATGTATCAGAAAACAAGGTGCCACCCATCTCACACGACACACCACCAAAAGGAGGCAGCTCTGGGAGCAAGCAAACACAAATCATGGTGTTTCCCCAGGGTACTCCATGTCCAGTGGCTGTGCTGGTCCCCAGGCGAGCCAGCAGCATCCACATGGGAGGCAGTGGTTGGCTCCCCTTCAGCAAAGGAGGGAGGGTCCCCTGAGGGCATCCTCACACCTCACTCCCATGGGCTCACTCCTGATGGGCCATCTGTCTCTGAGACCTCAGGGAGCTGGCAGGTCCACATCCTGGAAGCCATCGTTTTCAGAGTATGGACAAGCAGCAGCTTCTTTCAGACCCCTTTTTTTAAAGGACACAACACCACACCAAAAGCTGAAGCTGGCAGAAGCAGCCTGGGAAGCTCCAGCCCCAAGATGGTGTGGTAGAAAACAGACAACTCCAGAGTCCCTTTGAATTTCTTCACGGTTTGAGGTCTGCCCTGCCAACAATCTTCTAAAGAGCTGAGCTCACCAAAGCCTCTCAAAAGCTTTACTTTATGGCACTGGGCAGTTTTCCAGGGAAAGGCTTCCCAGCCAGAGGCACAGGCACACACACAGCCCCCCGGGGGCACACCGAGGTGTGAAGGCACAGCTGCACCTCCTCAGCCCCGACAGCCAAATTCCCTTCTTCCAGCCCAAGCGTGGAGCAGCCATGCCCAGCTCACCATGGAGAAACTCAGCGTGGGGCAAGGGCAGGTGGGGGGACAGTTACTGCAGAGGAGCTGACGCAGTCAGCCCACACCCTGCTTTCCTCACCCCAACCTGTTTGTGTAACCATCCCCATGGCTCCAAGCCCCGAGGGCCCCAGGGGAAAGGGCTGCTTTCAACAGGCTGGGTATGTTAGGAAACACTCCCAGACATTTTGCAAGGCCCATCAATCGTTGGAGACTCTTGGAGAGAAGCTTGGTCTGTGGAGGGAAGAATTTGTAGATCAGGAGAAATGGTGGGGTGAATATTTATGGTAGACTGAGTAGTGTAATGTTTGCTCTGTGCTTGGCTACTAAATAACACAACTAATTAGGTGCAAAAGGCTCACAGTATGTTTACCTGGTCTACAGCAATCTCTGTCTGGCATGTTTTCATACAGCTAATGAAAATAATAGCTAATTTTACAGTGAAGCAAAGGAAGAGCAGGAAGGAGTCCTTGGAAATTACCAAGCGTTTGAAGAGAGCATGAGGCACTAGAAGGAAGGAGGAGAAGCACAGGAGAAGATGTGGGTACCTACACCTTCTCTTCACCAGCCCAGGGATACTGGTTCACAGCAGAACTATTGGCTGGTAAAGTAAACCACCAGACAGGAATCCCACTGGGGAGTGCTCTCCTATGCTGATACCACACAGCTTGGCCCCCTCCTAGCTGTCTGTGCCTAAGTCACAAGCAGACACACCACGCTGTCCTGCTGTCTCAAAAGGTCACAACTACAAACCATATTGGTGGGAATGAACCTGAAGACAGAAGCGTAGGAAAGCTCTAAGACAGGACCAACAGCTGACAAAGAACAAGAAGAAAGGAAGAGATTGTCATAAATCTTAAACTAATGATGTTTCCTAAACTGATATCCTGATGATTTTACAGCCATGGCTTCCCTCATAATCCATCCTGTCCAGCCCTGATACCCATCTACAGCCTGCTGGTTTCCAGCACAGTCTCCAGTCTGTGCCCAGGAGATGGCTCTTGCACATTAACTCCCATTATCAATCAACACTTTTTCACAGGATGAGATCATACATTTGAAAGGAGAGAGCATGTAGGAGCAAGAGCAACTTGATTAAAATGGAAAGAGACACATTTTGTTTGTTTATGCAGATCCTCTGCCCAGCCTCCCCCTCCCACAACATATCAGCACTTGAGTTTTCCCCTGGGACCGGCAAGTATCGATTTGATCAGCACAGTGTCTGTGCTAAAGATGTACTGCAAAGCACAGAACAGCCCTCAGAGCCTTTTCCCCAGCCTGCCCACCACCTAGGTGCTCATGACTATGATGGATTCATCTGTGCTGTCAAAGACTTTACCTCCCTGTTCACTCCCTGGTCCTGGTCCCCTTGTCAGCCACACTGCACAGGCATCACTTTGTGCTGGGACTCTCCTCTGGAGGAACTTCCCTCTGAGGAAAAGCCAAGGTGCAGCTCGGTGGATGGACTGTCCTGTGGATGGGACTGTACCAGCTCTGGCTCCTCCTGCCCTCAGACAGCCCCTGGATGCCCCACAGCATGCAGTGTACCCTTGGCATAATGCTAGAAAAGTACCAATCTTGCAGGCAGCAGAGCAGCCCTCACATTACCTCAGACACTTTGAACTGAAGCCACCAAAACATAATTATGGTCTCAGAGCCATGGGGGCATCAGACCATCAGGTCAAGTGCTAAGCAGCAAAATCACAGCCAGTTCACTCCAGAGGTGTGTGATCTTGAGAGGTGTGGATGCCTAGAGAAGGATTGCTCCCTGGGGCAGCTCCTGTAGCAGTGCAGACTCGACTCTAGACAAGGTTTTGGGGTTTGGTTTGGTTTGTTTTTTATGGCACATTATTTGAGTTGCTGTAGCTACAGCCTTGATATATTTTGAGCTTTTCAAACAGCCTGCTCTGGGCTGAGGTTTTCCATACAAAGCTACTGCTCGTTGTTCCTTCTGTCATCTCTTCCACAAAACCAGTGTGTGGACTCCCAGAACAGGCTGAAGCAAGCTACATACTGCATTTAACATCGTCTCTTCCCACTGCCTCTGCAGTCCCTTTACTGCATCCCCAGCTGTAAAAGAGCTTCTTCCCTTCACTGCAACACAGTTCAGACCCAATCCAACTTCAGCTCCTGCACAAACTGGTTTGAGACACTGGGGGAACTAAACCCCTCTTGTATCTACCTACCCACAGATGGCTTCAAAAAGTGCAAAGCCAGAGGAGATGCAGAGAGACGTGTGCTTGGGACACAGCTTCCTGCCATGGGAGTGACAAGGGAGGGTGTGTGTGTGTGATTTTTACAGGAAAAACAGCACCTCAGAACTTCTCCCAGGCTCTGGAACTGCCAAGTGGCTCTGAGCTCCTCCCGGGGCACGGCATGAAGAAGCGGTGGGGAGGGCACACACCTTCTTGTGCCGGCACCCTGCCATCTAATGGCCAGGCTTTGGAGGCACAGGTGAATCGAGTTTTACCTTTCTGCCTCCACCTTTCTAGATCCTAGAGATAGAAAAGTCTGTTTAAACTACCTTAGGTCACCTCTTGTCAGGGCAAGGTGTATTTCAACCGGCTTGCTTCGAAGTGTTTTGTCAAACAGCTTAATAACAGAGTTAATAACTCACCTAAAAGTGCCCTTTGTTATAGCTGCTCTGCTCTGCCTTACTCTGTCAGCCTAAACAATTCCTTCCTTTGTTTGACAAATTCACAGCATTTAAATATTTGCAAGCTTCAGCTCTCTCTCTCAGCCATTATTTAGCATAATTTTCCCTTTTGTAAGTGGAATTCCCATCTCCTCCTCTCTGTTTCTTTCTGACAGCATCTCTCCAGCAATCCTGTCTCCAGAGCTGGACAATGTTCCCATTCTGGTCACACCACAAATCAAAAAGAGCCTCATGGCTTTGTTCCACGATACATATGCACACCCAAACACTGCACAGAGCTGCTTCTAACCCACAGCAACACCACAAACTTGTCATACTTGCTGGCCCCTGATGTACCTCCACTTGTTTGGTTTTTAGAGCCCTGCTGCCTTCCCAGCCCAATAGATCAATTTCAGGTTATTAAAGGTATTTGTTTGCATCTGGCAGTTTGTTGAAGCTCTGAACAACTGCTCCTGAGATGAAATGGCTCCAAGAGCCTGCTTTTCTTGCACTTCAGACAGCGTGCAATTGGAAGTACTGGGGTCACCAGTGCTCAGAAGGTGTTTTTCCCAAGTCCTAGCACAAATACACAGTGTTCCTCTGCAGCCAGACCTTTGCTAGAGTGAATCCAAGCAGCTTCTGGTCTCTTACTCCTAGTGACCCTTTTCCACTTTGCAAAATCACAGAGCCCCACTGTCACAGAAATTACTACAGTCATCATTATGCCTAAGGTTCACTTTTTCACCTCTACTCATGAGGAAATAAACCACATACAGACTCCTCAGACTGAGAACAGCTGCATTTGAACTGTGTGGTTATCACCTAGATAATCTGGAAACACTGAATAATGATTTTAGGGGCCCCAGACATTGTGGAGCTAGCTAAAAGTCTTCATGAATAGTAGTATAGAGTTCATCTAGAACCAGCTGCTCATTACCATTTCACTCTCTTGCCTCCTGATAATCTCAACTAAGGAGTTTAATTCCTGTAACAGAGGTGATTTTGTATCTTGCTGGCATCACTAACATCTTCAGAGCAACTCCATTTCCCCCCTCTTTACATCCACAAACCAGATGATTATCATTCTGTATTGATGTCAGTAAGAGGAGATGCATCACAGATTTCAGTTAGCACCCACCACAGGCAATCACCTCTCCTGAAGTGTACTTCTAGCACCTTGGCTTAGTACAAAACCCACTTGATCATACACAGATACAAAAAATCCTGGTTTCAGTGGAATTTTGTCACTGGGTTACTTGGAGACTATAAATTAACAAGCTCTTATTTACTCTGAAAGTTAAATCCCAGAACCCCAGATCATAAGGAGTTGGCAGGGACCTCAAAAGATCATCTAGTCCAAACCCCACTGCCAGCAGGGTCACCAAGGCCTCCCCAGAGCCTTCTATTTCTCCAGGCTGAATAACCCTAATTCCCTCAGCCTGTCCTTATAGCAGAAGGGTTACAGCCCTCTGGCCCACCCATGACCTTCTTGTGCTTGGCCACCTACTACTTCTTGAGAAAGGCAATCTTCTATTCTAATCATGGAGTCTTTACAGAGAGGAAAAATGTGTTCTTGTAATCTGCCCTGCCTTGGGAGGGATTTTGGGTTGGTTGGTTGGGTTTTTGGGTTGGAAAATATCCTTGTTATCATCTGGCCACTGGGTGGCACCTCCACACAGATGCCAGATGTGCCCCAACAAACCCGTGCTGCCTGTGATAACCACTCCATCCTCCCACTGCCAAGTGCTGGCATAGAATACTTTGGGTTGGAAGGGACTTTAAAGACTGCTAGACCAGAGAGAGAGAGAATCATTCGTGTTGGAAGAGACCTTTAAGATCATCAAGTCCAACCATTAACGCAGCAGCCCCCATCTAACATGGTTTTGAACACTTCCAGGGCTGTGAGCTCCACAACCTCTCTGGGCAACCTGTTGCAGTGCCTCAGCACCTTCATGGTGAAGAATTCCCTCCTACTGTCTAATATTAATAGAGTTTCTTCCACTTTGAAGCCACTACCCCTTGTTCTGCCACTCCAAGCCTTTGCCAAAAGTCCCTCTCCAGGTCTCCCATAGCCCCTTTCAAATACTACATCAGCCCCACAGACACAGCCAGGTCTGGGAGACAGCTGAAGTTTATCACTAAAAAAATGACTTTGCAAAATATTCCTGGCCTTTTCCACTGGCATTTTCCCACTCCTAATTTTAGAGGGGGGGGAACCTGAAGTTGTATAAAGAAACCTAAGAGTGGACACCTGATTCACAGTGCCACAGTGCATTAGAGGCTGGATGTGACCTCCAGAGATCGCCAGGTCCAACCCCCCTGCCAAAGCAGGATTCTTTGAACACGTGGGGGTATCTGACAGATGTGACACATAACAAACTTGCTTGCTTTGTGTTTATGTGAAACAAACCAGATTTGACACTGCAGCAGCATCTAGGGAGCCTTTGCAAAGCCTAATCCCAGTTTGGGTGGGCAATGAACAAGGAGACGCCACTAAGATCCTCATCCCCAGGAAGGGTTTGTAACTTTGCTGCTCCTGGACTAACCCACTGAGGGCACAGCTAATCTTGATATTTATATCCTGACCTAGCTTTAAAGCATTGTATAAACAATAATCATCACACTGACTTGCCTAACAAAGGTAATATCTCATTTTATAGAGTAAGAAGGTCAAAGAACCAGATGAAGCTGTTTGAGGAGACAGAAAGCCAGCAGCATCACTCATTTCTTTAAACACATGATGCTTTTCTCCCTTTGTTCATCTTGACTCACCATGGCCTGATGAGCAGAAATAAGTTACTGCATAATTTTGCCACTTTCTGTAGCTACAGAGGGAGATACAGAATGATGTTTACAAATGCAGGGACATGAAAATGCTTCTGAGCACACAGACTCACACTTGCAACATCTTTCCCCTGCTCTTTCATGTCATTTGGTTTAAAGTGAGAGCTGGGGGAAAAAAGTGGCAAAGTTTGGGCTCTTTGCTCTTTAAAGCTTGCAAAGAGCATCTAGTAATCTGCTGGAGACTGAAGTTCCACTTTGAAAAGTGCCCATCCCAGCTGGGCACTTCTAAACACACTGCAATCCCAGCAGCAAGCAGGAAAGCCTTTAATTGGTAGAAAAAATGTTTCTGTGCACAAGAAGAGAGGAGATAGGTTTATAGACACCAGAACAGGCCTCTTGAGTTTCCACTGACCAAATGCAGGGGAGCTGGTGCAGGATGGGTACAGAGCCAGCAGGGAGGGATGCACCAGCTGAACCCCTGAACATCAGGTCTTGTGGCTGGGCCACATCTTGTCACACAGAAATAGGACAAGGGGCAATGGATATAAACTGCAGCACAGGAGGTTCCACCTCAATATGAGGAAGAACTTCTTTATTGTAAGAGTCACAGAGCCCTGGAGCAGGCTGCCCCAAAAGGTTGTGGAGTCTCCTTCTCTGGAGCCTTTCAAGCCTTGTCTGGATGTGTTTCTGTGTGACCTGTGCTGGATTCTATGGTCCGGCTCTGGCAGAGGGGTTGGACTCAATCTCTGGAAGTCCTCTCCAACCCCTAACATCCTTTAAGCCTGTGAAATGACCACAGCACCAGACTCAAGCTGAGGACTGCAGGAAGGTCCTTTTCATCATGAGATCCCAAAGGATTACAGAGCCTTGCAGCAGCCTGGTGTTTCCTATCCCTCCTGCCCCAGCCTCCCCTGCACCCCATCTGTCTGGCAAGGAGACCCACACGTAGGTGCTGCAAGTCAAGTGCCATACAGGGTTGGGGGTGAACCCCCAGCAGCACAGCCCGAGAGAGAACAGGGCAAATGCATGAGATGTGTAGAGGACCTGTGAGGTTTGGCTGGTGCTGCCTGAACTCATCGATTTATCTATTCATCAGAATCTTCCTAAACCACGCCCTGCAATTACGGCAGAGGAACTCGCCTAAAAGGAGTTGATTTCAGGAGCTAAACTGTCCCGCTGTCTCGAACAAAGACACCCAACCAGTGTGGTAGCAGCCAGCTTAGATTTGCATCAAGTACACTGAGCCTAATTGAAACTCAGGCTTTTGGCAGCAGAGCACAGAGGCACCTTCTCCTCAGAAAACAGCGGAGTCGCTTCTGGCCCATGGAGATCGGTGGTTACAGCTTGCAGCGCTCTAAGTTTAGTGTAGCATTGCTGGATACCACCTATCTTCAACGCCGAGGAAACCTACACAACAGTTACGTGCTGCAGGAGAAACAACACAAAAGACAAAGCAAACAAACAAAGCCACCCCCAAACCAACCAATCCCAAACAGCACAAACCCCCAAACAAACCATTTTGGTGCCTTGTTTGAGGGGGGAAGGGAGGAGTGGTTTGGTTTTGTTGGGGGTTTAATTTTGCTTTATGGTTTTGTGTTGTTCAGAGTTTGTTTTTTCCTTGGTTGGTTGGGCTTGGGTTTTGTTGTTGTTGTTTTGGGTTGAGTTGGTTGGGGCCTTTTTTTGTTTCATTGTTTTGTTTTTAGTATGGCACTACAGAGGTCCCAGTTCAGAAGGCAAATTGGGAAACTCAGCTTTGAAAAGCAGCCACTAAAGTTTGACTGAGCTTTAAGCAGGGAAGCAAGAGCAAGTTCTTGCAATGATTGAGCAACTGAAGTTTTCTGATGCCAAGAACCCAAAATTGAATTAAAATGATAGTATCATAGAATCAGGCAGGGTTGGAAGGGACCACAAGGATCATCCAGTTCCAACCCCCCTGCCATGGGCAGGGACACCCCACACTAGATCAGCCTGGCCAGAGCCTCATCCAGCCTGGGCTTAAACCTCCAACCACCTCCCTGGACAACCCATTCCAGGGCTTCACCACTCTCATGGGGAAGAACTTCCTCCTCACATCCAGCCTCAGTCTCCCCACCTCCAGCTTCATTCCATTCCCCCTAGTCCTGTCACTACCTGTCACCCTCAGAAGTCCTTCCCCAGCCTCCTTGTAGCCCCCTTCAGATACTGGAAGGCCACAATGAGGTCACCTGGGAGCCTTCTCTTCTCCAGACTGAACAGCCCCAACTCCTTCAGTCTGTCCTCATAGGAGAGGTGCTCCAGCCCTCTGATCATCCTCCTGGCCCTTCTCTGGACACCTTCCAGCACCTCCAGATCCCTCTTGGAACAGGGGCTCCAGAACTGGACACAGTACTCCAGGTGGGGTCTCCCCAGAGCTGAGCAGAGGGGGAGGATCACCTCCCTTGCCCTGCTGGCCACACTTCTCCTGCTGCAGCCCAGGAGCTGATTGGCTTTGCAGGCTGCAAGTGCACACTGAGAGCTCCTGTTGAGCTTCTCCTCCCCCAGCACCCCCAAGTCTCTCTCCTCAGGGCTGCTTTCCAGCCAGTCCCTGCCCAATGCTGTATATTCAGTAAGCAGTAATAGGAAAAGATGAGGCTGTACTTAGATAAGTCAGCTGATGTAATGTGAGATGTTGTGCTCCTTGCAGACTTAATGACAGACTCTCTAATTTCAGGTTTCAAACAATGATAGCTCTGCTGCACAGCACAGTAATAAGGATTTTCTCATTTGCCTAAAAACCTGCACCTGCAGAGATTTTAATATAAACCCTAATACTTTACTCTTTTTAGTTTAGGGAAACCACTAATTGCCCCTTTAATTGTTCCCTGCATATTACTATATGGAACATCTAAGTGCAGTTGGAACTCTGTCTTGAAGTAAAAGGGTGACAGTGCTGCATCACTGTTGATGGATGTGTTGGAGGGGCCAGGCCCATGACTCTCATGTCTTAGAGCAAACCATCCTCTCCTCACCTTATATTTGCATTTACAGTTATATTTATGAAAGCCATTTTAAGATGGTTTAACACAGATGCCTTCCAGTGCCTGAAGGGATCCTACAGGAAGGTAGGAGAAGGACTTTTCATGAGGATACCTAGCAACAGGACAAGGGGGAATGGTTTGAAGCTGAGAGCAGCATTAGATTGGACCTTAGGAAGAAGTTCTTCAGTAGGAGGGTGGTGAGATTCTAGAGTAGGTTGCCCAGGGAGGCTGTGGATGCCTCCTCCCTGAGGGGTGTTCAAGGCCAGGTTGGATGTGGCCTTGAGCAGCCGAGTCTAGTTGAGAGGCATCCCTGCCCATGGTGAGGAGGTTGGAGTGGATGATCTGAGGTCCCTTTCATCCAACCTAAGCCATTCTAGGATAACAAAAAAAAGTATCTATTTCCATAGTTCCTCTGGCTTTTCAAGAATGCAGGGAAAAGGAGAAAAGTCCTTTGGGGAAGTCCTGGGAGTCATCAAGCCTTTTGGCAGGAGAACAATGGAGGAGGTGAAAAGGTGACTCAGACCGATTAAGTACAAGTCACAGATGCAGCATGAACTCTAGCACAGCACCAACATGAGAAACCATTTCACAGTACATCCTGTGGCTCTGCAGATGTCTTCAGCATTCTTCACTCTTTTAAGAGTAATTAATGTGGATATTTCAACTGTCCAAAGTTACATGTGAAAACAAATACAGGTGTGTGGATGGGCTTTGCTGCCTTCATCCCTCCACAGAGGTCAGGCTTGCTGCCAGCTCAGACAGGCATCACCACACGGATTTAGACTATGAAGTGCTTCTTTGAAGGCACACTGGCTTCTTAAGGAGGATTAGCTTACAGAGCAAGTAGCAGCAGACTTCAGGAGTCCTCCTGGATACCACCTCGCTGCAAGGCAGCTTACCTATATCTCTGCATCTTCACTCTGCAGAGCCAGAAGATCACAGGCTTCACTTCCACCGTTTGTTTTGCTTCACCTTTTGAGGAATGAGTAGTTGTTGCCTAACAGTATTTTTGCCTCTTGTCAAACCTATTCATCACTCCCCTCTTTCACCTCCTTCTCTGTTCCACAGTTATCAAAACTGATCTTGCAGGCGGTGAGAGGAGACAAAAGAAGGCAAAAGAGGGAGGAGAGGAGGAAATGAAACATTGAAATGAGAGGCTCCTGGGAAAGGAGGTGCAGACAAGCTGGAGAGAATATTCTTTGAACTGGGGCACTGACAGCCCAGTTAATTTTGTGCAAGGCTTTGTTATTTAAAACTAGAAGCATTTTCTTACAATTCAGAACACTTACTTAAGGCTGCTTCCACTTTGCTCATTAACAGCTCTCTTCTGGATTACTGACCTACAAGGCCTTCAACCATTGGTTAGGAACAGCTCATCTTCCAGCCTCAGTGCTTGCTCATCCCAAGATGCTTAACTACCTTCTCAGCAGGAAACACCTTCAGCTTAATTACATTAAATGTCTGGGATGGAGCCTGCCAAGCGGTTTTGAGCACAGGGAAGCAGGCAGGGGCACTTTGCAAGGAGTAAAACCCATGTGCCCCTTCAATGAAATCAGTCCATCAAAAGGAAAGTCCTAAGGAAAAAGGAAAAGAACCACAAACCCTGAGTATTTAACTTTGAGGAAGCTTGTTAAGACAAACTGTATTTCTATCTCTTGCACTGATCTGTGGCCACACCTCTAAAAAAGAATTCCCTTTCTTTTGTCTCTTAGATGTAGGCAGCAGATAGCCAGAGCAGAGGTGGCTAAATCACAATGCACAGGCACCTCTGAGGGAGAGCAAGTCTGGTTTGTCCACCCTAAGCACTAGCTTTCAGCCACACCTGCTCTTCTGATCAGGGCACGTCTATTATTAGTGAAAGCTCCCTCTCCCCATGACAGGCAAGTTTAGATAGAGCCCTCCTTATCTGTGATTCAAGATTCATCTATAAAATGATAAGATTACTACAGTTCTGTTTGAAGCTGAATTAAGAATGAAAACTTAAAGGAGTGAACTTGCTCTTACTAGCCTACAGCTATAGAATCACAGATTGTTACCAAGTCTGCTTGACCTGGTCTGTACCTAGCTGGTGTAACCTCCACAGTGTTTGCTGGGGGAAGTCATTTTCATCTTGGTAAGCTCCATGCTTCAGCCCTTTGTCATCCAGAAGTGAACGATTTTGCTGTGGCACTAAGTGACAAACTCTATTGTTCAAGTGTGTGTGCACACACATGATCTCCTGGACTCTGGTGCTTCATGTGCTGCCAGTGGGGAAACTCATTCAAAGCTTCTAGCCTGAAAAAGTTCACATGATCATCTAGAAAAACAACCAACCCACCCAAGAGCTTCACATACAAAGACTTCTAGAGGACTTCACAGCACCCTGCTGTAAGTTAGGTAGCTCAGTTTGGAGCTGGGTCTTACACAAGACATCTAATTGAGAGTGGAGTACAAAGAGTAATTAAGTAAACACCTTGAATCATGCAAAAGGATGCCACAATTTCAATCACATTTTAATTTTAAAATAGTTCACACATTAAACTTTGTCCTACAGCAGCACTTGGTACCAATGCATTATGAGTCTTAGACTTCACACATGAAATGCAAGTCGTCCTGGAGCCAGTTCAAAGACTGACTTAAGTCATCTAGGATGTCCTATTTACAAGAGCTTACTACAGAGTCATCTGCCAGCAAGTCTGTAGTTACCTGCTAAAACCTTCTACTTTAATTTCTGCATTTGCCTACTTTCAACTCCATGAGGGCCAGAACCAGCTTAACAACATTTATCTTGTCATTTGTGATGACTCCTTCGGAAGGGACAAAGGAATTACAATCTCCCACGGATAAATCCTCAGGTTTGGGAGGCAAAATCGTTTTGGTGCTGGGTGTTAGACAGCAAAGTATTGTGGATTGAGGACTCCTAAGTATAGCATAAACCCCTCCTTTCTGAAGAAAGCTTCTCCCAGCTGCAGAAGCCACAGATGCCTTCTCTAAACCCTAAGGAATCTCCCAAAAGGAGCAAGAGTGAAGAGCTGAAGCAATCAGCGCTCTGTCACTGGAACTGGTTGTGCAAGGACAAAGGAAGTGGTCACCATTTCATTGTGTGAAACAAGCATCAGTTTCCAAATCTCTGCACTGAGCCTCCAAATGCAGACCTTCAAGCCTTCTGAAAGCCTCCTCTAGGCTGCTGTGAGCTGCAAGTGCACAGGCAAGCTGGCAGCAGAACCCCAGGGCTGAAAAGTTTCTCTTTTGCAAAGACTCTCAAACCTCTCATGGGGGGCTGAAGTTAACTTTTGCCAGGCCGACTCAAACTTTTGCGCCAGGGGAGGTTTAGGCTGGAGGTGAGGAGGAAGTTCTGCACTGAGAGAGTTGTTAGCCATTGGAATGTGCTGCCCAGGGAGGTGGTGGAGTCACCATCCCTGGAGGTGTTCGAGAGGGGATTGGATGTGGCACTTGGTGCCATGGTCTAGTCATGAGGTCTGTGGTGACAGCTTGGACTTGTTGATCTCTGAGTTCTCTTCCAACCTTGGTGATTCTGTGAAACGAAGCTGTACTGACAAGCAAAATCTGCTCTTCACAATGGAATGCAATGAATGTGTATGAAATACACAGGATTCACAGTATTATGCAGGTATTTACAGTTAAACAGCACAAGGAACCCCCAGGCCAAGGACCAGGGGAAGCTACTAGCTTCTCCCATCCTACCCCCACTGTACCCTCCCCATACAAAAGTGATAAGAGAAAGGAGCAGAGAAGTTAGACTTAGCCAAAGCCAGCCAGAAGCAGCCAGGTTCTCTCTCTCCTGAGTGAAGCAAAACAGCCAGAGATCAGAAAAGAGAAGACTTGTTATGGTACAGCTCCTCTCATTCTGTATATTTACCCAATGAATTTGTTTAGAACAACCTTCTGTTTTCCTTTTCACACCCAACAGTGATTTATTTGTGTTTTTCTACTTTTCTGCTCTAAATCTGTAACTAATCTTAAAGGCATAGCCTCAAACCACCACACCTCTGTCAAGAGAGATTCCTTATCTGGAATGCAGAACTCTTCTCTTCATGTGAGAGGATACTGACTTCAAAGCAGCCATGGATCAGGAAGCAGCAACTCAGGCTGGCAATTCAAATATTTGAAGATTGTTTTCAAGACAGATGAGAACCAAATGTTGTAAACTGCTAAGTGACAGATGTAAAAGTAAAGTGGCATGATGTTGCCAAAGCATCATAAGGAAATGACTTTACTGGCCTGTATCAGGAACAGTGCGGCCAGCAGGAGCAGGGAGGTCATTCTCCCCCTGCACTCAGCACTGGTTTGGCCACACCTTGAGTCCTGTGTCCAGTTCTGGGCTACTCAGTTTAGGAAAGGTGTTAAGATGTTGGAAGGTGTCCAGAGAAGGACAACAAAGCTGGGGAGGGGTTTGGAGCACAACCCTGTGAGGAGAGGCTGAGGGAGCTGGGGTTGCTTAGCCTGGAGAAGAGGAGGCTCAGGGGAGACCTTATTGCTGTCTACAACTACCTGAAGGGAGGTTGTAGCCAGGTGGGGGTTGGTCTCTTCTCCCAGGCAACCAGCACCAGAAAAAGAGAACACAGTCTCAAGCTGTGCCAGGGGAGGTTTAGGCTGGAGGTTAGGAAGAAGTTCTTCACAGAAGGAGAGATTGGCCACTGGAATGTGCTGCCCAGGGAGGTGGTGGAGTCACCACCACTGGAGGTGTTTAGGAAGAGTCTGGATGGGGAGCTTGGTGCCATGGTTTAGTTGCTGGGTGATCGGTTGGACTCAGTCTCAAAGGTCTCTTCCAACCTGCTTTATCCTATTCTAAAAGGCTTGGTCTGAACTGTTTCCATCAGAAGGCAGCACTGGAGCCTGGTCTGGAAGTCTGCTAATTACAAATCTTCCACATAAAAAAAAAGGCAAATGAAATATTTACTTGAGTGAGGCAAGGCAATGAATCATGTAGTCTTCTATTAATGTTTCCATTCATTAATGTGACAGAATAGGAGCTACAGAAACAACAGGACACTGAAGTCTTGGTTTCCCTAATTAAAGCTAGTTTGAGTAACTCAGGGCTCACTAATTAACATGTGCAATAAAAGTTCTAGGATCTTCAGAACGACAGTGGCTGGACCTGTTAGCCAGATCCTGTCCTCTCCAGGGTGGTGAGACACTGGAACAGGTTGCCCAGGGAGGTGTTCACAGCTGGGCTGGATGAGGCTTTGGGCAACCTGGTCTAGAAGGATGTGCTCCTACCCATGGCAGGGAGTGGGACTAGAGGATCTTCAAGGTCTCCTCCAACCTAGTGCATGTTATGATTCTATGACAGATAAATACAGGAAAGGGCAAGGCAAATGGACTGCATTGCAGTGTGCTGCTTCTAGCCTAATTCTATGCCCTAAGTCAGTCTTTTTTTTAATGCTCTATTAGGCAAGCAGGCAAGAGTTGGCTCAAAAAGTAGTTTTGCTGTAGCAACCTTGGCAGGCCCTTTGAAAAACACAGAGTCTGCTCAGCCCAAGTTAAAAGGCACACTGCTTACATTAAAGCAAAGCTTCACTGCCCCTTGGCTTATGTCAGCGATATTGCTGCATCCTGCTCCCTCCACAAGACCAAGAAAACAAACAAGCACCCTGAAAAGCCTGAGCAGACTGAGCCCTAGACCACAAGAACAGAAGGTGCAAGATGACTGAAGGGTTTTGTTTTACAGCTACATTTTGCAACTACAACTGTCTCTCCTCCACCATCCCTCACCTTCATTATTCAGTTGTAATTTGGGCTGGATTAAAGGACAGCAGAGCAGCATAAAAGGAGGGGTGGAAAGCTAACCCAAACAAGCACCTCTATAAAAGGGACTTAGAGGAGACAAAAGATTGTTGAGCAGATGGAAATAATTAGGCTGTTCCAGGCATATGACACATGCAGAGATCAGTGGGAGAAAGAAAGCATTTCTGAGAGTGAGAGATGGGAAAGGTACTTCAAGAAAGAGAAAAAGAAAGCAGGGTGAGGACTTCTTCAAAAGTTAATATAAAGGTTTCCTCAAGCTGCCTTTTCTTTGGGGTTTTTTACCCCATATATTTCTTACTCTTGGAGGAGATAGAAAATAGTTTAGGGGAAAAAAAGGATTTGTATAAACATGAAAAAGCTGTCTGTACTGATCCAAGCTCTTCACCTTGCTATCTTCTGCTGCAGACAGGCTGTGCAGGCACCATGTCAAAATTCAGACCCAAACAGGCAACAGAGTCAATGTAATCAACAGGTAGAGAGGAAATAGCATGGAAGAGGTAAAATCTAATAGGGTTTGCACTGCAGTTCTGCTGAGACTCTTCAGAGTCTCACTGTGGTAGGTCCTGCCCACCAAAGTGGGTATGCCCACTAAGTGGGAAGGGAGGAGACCCAATTATGCTGACACATCTGTAATTATCATAACAGTTTCAGAACAGCAGCTGCTTCATCAGATTTATCATCACCAAGACCCAACATCTGACAGGGAAGGCTTGTGGCAGGAGGCATCAACACCAGGTAACTGCAGGTGTGAACATCAAAGCCAGCTGATAGGATGTGCCCAAGCTTTTGGGAGCCATCCAAGACACACACAACATAGGTGCCTCTGTGGTCTTTCAAATCAAGATCACAGGACAATAGTGACAGCCACCTGAATTTGATGGCATTGGCAGTGACCTCCAGGATAAGAGATGTGCCAGTGATAGCAGCTCATTATGGAGCCCTCAGCTCAGGAAGGACATGGACCTGATGGAGTGGCTCCAGAGGAGGGCCACAAAAAGGACCACAGGGCTGGAGCATCTCTGCTACAAGGACAGGCTGAGGGAGAGCTGGGGGGGTGCAGCCTGGTGAGGAGAAGGCTGCAGGGAGACCTAATAGCAGCCTCCCAGTGCCTGAAGAGGCTACAAGAAGGCTTCAGAGGGACTGTTGGCAAAGACCTGCAGGGATAGGATGAGGTGCAATGGTTTGAAAGGAGAGAAGAGGAGATTTAGATTGGATGTGAGGAGGAAGTTTGGAAGAAGTGGTAAAACACCGCAACAGGTTGCCCAGAGAGCTGGTTGAGGCCCCATTCCCTGGTGTTTAAGAGCAGGCTGGATGAGGCTCTGGCCAGCCTGATCTAGTGTGGGGTGTCCCTGCCTATGGCAGGGGGGTTGGAACTGGATGATCCTTGTGGTCCCTTCCAACCCTGAATGAAACTATGAGATATTCAAGGTCAGGCTGGCCAAGGCTCTGAACAACCTGATCTAGTGAAAGAGGTCCCTGCTAACTGCAGGGGGCTGGACTAGATGACTTTTGGAGGTCCCTTCCAACCCAAACCATTCTATGATTACTAGCTAAGCAATGCTACAGGCCAGCAGGAATGTTCTTCATGCTCTTCACACCAGTGTCATAAAGGGCAAAGCATGCCCAAAGTGTCAGCTGCCTCATTAGATCTGACTCGAGGTTGCCTGCTTTGCAGGAGGATTGGTTGCAGAAGGTGCCTATGGCCAACACATCTCCAGGAAAGTCAAACAACACATTAAAACATATGTATTCCTTTCTTCTATCTGTGGCTGTCCACAGGCACACCTGTGAGTAATTACAAATGAATAATCAGGCAGCTCAGAGGTGAGAGGTAGAAGGGAGACCTGAAGGACTGTTTTTCTGAGTCTACCATCAAATTTGGATGCCCTCAGAAACCATGTAGGATTTTATGAATGGGAAGCTGTAGGACTGTCCTTTGGAACTCCTATTAAATAAGCTAAATACAGTTTTGGACCGTGCTGGAGGTGCTGCTTGCTGAGCCCCAGCAGCCTTAGTCAGTTGGGCAAATCCAGCATCCAGAGGTCACTTGTTTATAGGCACAGACACTGTTCCCAAGGCTGTTTGCTCAACTCCCAACAATCCTGGCTGGCTCTTTGATGTGGTGATCCCTTGCTGTTCCCATCAGGTCTTAAACCTTAACTCTTTGAAATCTTCTCATCTGCAGGGTGATTGTCTGTAGATGAGCACTCTGTCTTGGGAGGATGAGCTGGAAGCAGGATCTCCAGCACCTGTGAACTCAGCTTCCAAATATCCTGGTGCCCTGGGGACTGCTGCTAGGTGGATGCAGGGCTGAAGGGTCTCTTATTGAGCCACCCTGTCCACCACAAATGCCTTGCATCCCTGGACTGTCTCAGTAACCATATCTTCTTTCCAGGACCCACCTGTATTGCCAAAGACAGAGCATATTTGCATTCATCACATCCTGATTCCTGCAAATGGTGAGGAGTCAGAGAGAAGGGCAACACCCTTCCTCCACAGCAGTCACCCTGGTGTCAAAGGTAGCAGGGCCATCAGGGGAATTAAATGCCATCAGCAATGTAATCTCAAGTCCTGCAGCATTAGTCAGGGTTACCTGCAAGCAGATGCCCTGATGTACCCTGGGTTCCCCATCAAATATAACCTGGCACCTTGGGCTGTGCCAGCACCGCTACTGAATGCCACAGTGGCAACAAGGATCAGATAACCAGAAGCTACAGAGAGGATCAGTGCTCAGATTGTTTCTTTATTGTCATTTGCTTGTGATTGAGCCCAGGGAGAGAAGCAGAAGGCACTGGCAATACCACAGCACCTGTTCCTCACCCAGGTACTTTGGAAGCAGGTCACCAACATCAGAAGCTGCATGAGCACCACTGGAAAATATTCATGCTTCCAGTGCTGGGAGGTGCTCAGTACTCCTCCAGATGCCCCTGATCACTGCCTTGTCTCTTTCCTTTTTCAGTAATGTGAAATCTGTGACAAGGGACCTAAACCAAGGGACCCAGGCTTATAAAAACCTCCCCAAGAAGATGAAATTTGCACTAAGGCTCAGGAGGGACTCAAGCACATGAAGATGTTTCACCCCTTGCTCCTCTGATACGAAGCACAAGTGGCAGCAGCAGATCTGTGGACACTGCTAGATTAGAAAGGCATGGAACCACAAAATGGCTTGGGTTGGAAGGGGCCTTAAAGAGCATCTAGTTCCAATCCCCCTGCCCTTATGTTTGAGCACAGTACCCACACACACACACCCCTGAATACAAAACAAGGACCACTGCTCAAAAGCAAACCAGTCTGTTTAGACTACATATGCAGAAAATAAAAGGTCCTGGCAAACCCCCTTTCTGAGGTGCCATCGATGGTGAGCATCTCTCTCTTTTTGACCCACTCCTAACACCTGTAAAAACCTGACCCTGAAGTTGAGACATGATCAAAAGGCTCTCCAGAGTCTTGGTGTTCACAGGCTAAAATCAGAAGGAAAGGAGAGGCAAGCAAGGGCAACCCAGGGAAGATCTAAGAAACGCTAAATCAGGTGAGTCTGTCCAGATTTCAGTGTCCACTTCAGTAGTATTTAACTTCCTGACAGCCAATATCCTTTCTTTCCCAGCTGTCTCCCCCGACAGTCTCTAAAATAAAGTTCAGTGCTGAAAAGCCAGTCTGGGATTTTTGTTTGTTTGTTCTATGAGTGGCATCCAGGGCATCCTATAAAACATGGGATTTTGTTTAAAGCACAGTGACACACTGACACTACCAACACCACTCCATTTACTGAGAGAGATGAACATCCCCACAGGGTTCACTCAAAAGGAGAGTTGGATGTTGTGCTGCCTCAAAAGCGTGGCAAACAGAAGTGAGGCAAACGTATTGGAGAAGTGAGGGCAACAAAGTTGTTGGCCATTGGAATGTGCTGCCCAGGGAGGTGGTGGAGTCACCATCCCTGGAGGTGTTCAAAAAGGGATTGGATGTGGCACTTGAAGCCATGGTTTAGTAGTCATGAGGTGTTGGGTGATAGGTTGGACTGGATGATCTCAAAGGTCTTTTCCAACCTGGTTAATTCTGTGATGCTAACTGTGTGAGTCCTTCCTACAAACTGAGTAAGATGCTGCTTGGGAGAGGGTTGAAATCTCTTTTCAAAGGTAGAAATGACTCAATGGAATATTATACACACCCACACCCCTCCAAAACCAAAACCAACCAAGCAAAACACTCCCCACAGCACCAAACAAACAAAATCACCTGTAGGAGAAGCCCCCTGATTGCTTCCGAAAGCAAAATAAGCAGGCACGTGGACCTCAGCCAGAGCATGGCATGGTGCTGCCAGCACATGGCTGGTCACACCTGCTTCGTGGGGTGACACAAACACCTGATTTGTCATCAGCAGTAAAACTTATTTATAACCAGCTTCAAGTGTCATGGACATCCTGCTAGCACGAAAATGCAGCCAGTAAAGCAAAATGGCTCTGTTAGAATGCAAACAAGTATTATGTGCTGCATACATAACATTAATTGATGTATTATTCATTTACAGCCAATAAACCAACTCTGTACTACAGCATAGGCTGCAAAGCAGTGAGTCTGCTGGAAGTGGGCAAAAATATAGCTCAGAATTATGTGAGAAACAGATCAGAGGGGGGACAGAGCGAGAGAAGGAGGGGGGGAGATCAGAGGGGGGACAGAGAGAGAGAGGAGGAGAGAGGAGGAGATCAGAGGGGGGACAGAAAGAGAGAGAAGGAGAGAGGGGGAGATCAGAGGGGGGGACAGAGAGAGAGAGAAGGAGAGAGGGGGAGATCAGAGGGGGGGACAGAGAGAGAGAAGGAGAGAGGAGGAGATCAGAGGGGGGGACAGAGAGAGAAGGAGAGAGGAGGAGATCAGAGGGGGCACAGAGAGAAAGAAGGAGAGAGGAGGAGATCAGAGGGGGGACAGAGAGAGGAGATCAGAGGTAGGGGAACAGCCTGGGGAATATTACATCCCAAAGAAGACATGAAGGAATTGCATGTTGGTAAAGTACAAGCAGAACTACTGATGAGACAGAAATCTATTAGTTAGAGAGGCACAGCCAGGAAATAAATGTTAGACTCCCTTACATTTGGTAGAACCAAGTCAGAAGTGATGCCCCTCACTGTGGCAACCCAGAAATACACGATATGAACTCTCATTTTCTGACTGGAGGATTCAATTTCAACCAGAAAAGCATCTCCAACTCAGCACTGCATGAGGAGGAGTTCCATGGACCATAAAGAACAGCAGGAACAGAGAATTTCTGGATTTTGATGAATCTTCTGTGCCACAAAGAAAAGAACTATAAAAAAGTGGAGCCTTCAGAGCATGAAGGACTTGCTTTCTTTAAGGTGGCTGCAGGAAAAGCACAGGGAGGTAAAAACACTCTCTAACAGAACTAAACCAAGGAGATATGCCAGAGGTTGGCAAATAACTCTGATCTACCTTCCAACTTGGAAGAGGTTGGACATGTCCAAACAGGCACACAGAGGTTTCTTTTTCTTTTGAAACCAAAACCAAGCAAAACTGAACTGTAGAATGTGGTGAGCTAGTCACAACTGTAGCGATGTTAAGGAATCACCCTGATCATATTCAGTAAAACAACCACCAAAATAAAGCAATTCCAAGAAATCAACTGCTAAAGAAAGCTAGGAAGACAAACTACTCAAGGAAAACAGTCAGGCAGCAGTGAGAAGTGATGTGGAGGCCTTTCTAAGGGGAAATAAAACACACTCCATACAGCAATCCTCTGTCCTAGTTTTGAAAGCATCTTGCCAGGGCACTGAAACAAGTAACCATCACAAAAATCTGATCACATCAGGTAGCACTACAGAGTCATCAAAACCACCATGGTGCTCAACACTTGAGCTTCATTTAGACACAGAATTTACACACAGAATTTGAGAGTTTCAAGCTGCCAAAGTTTTTGGTGGCTACTTCCTGCTCAGTTCCTCCTCAGCAGTCACAGCAAGCACCTTTGCAATGTGTAATCACCACTGGAATACTTCTGTGTAAGCCCTGAACTATTATTATTCCCTCCAATGCTGCCCCACTGGTTTAGCAGCAAGTGGGACATTCTTCCTGCACTGGCAGCCTGCTCCTGACAGGCTCCTGCAGAGCTTCTGAGCTCTGTTGTTCTAAAGAGGGAAGATAAGAGATAGGTCCCATTAAAACTAGGTTCATTTAGGATGCAGAGCATTCATGAAATGCTCAGGTCTGAATTCCTACACAGTTCCACATCATTTTGCTGCTGTTTTTAAAAGAAGCCTTACCACCACATTGTATTCATAGAATGGTTTGGGTTGGAAGGGACTTCCAAAGGCCATCCAGTCCAACCCCCACTGCAGGGACATCTTCCACTAGATCAGGTTGCTCAGAGCCTTGGCCAGCCTCACCTTGAATAGCTCCAGGAATGGAGCCTCAACTGCCTCCCAGGGCAACCTGTTGCAGTGTTCCACCATCCTCATGCTAAGAACTTCCTCCTAACATCCAATCTAAATCTCTAATTTCAAACCATTGCTCCTCATCCTGTCCCTGCAGGCCTGTGCAAACAGTCCCTCTGCAGCCTTCAGGTACTGGCAGGCTGCTATTAAATCTCCCTGCAGCCTTCTCTCCTCCAGGCTGCACACCCCCAGCTCTCTCAGCCTGTCCTTGTAGCAGAGGTGCTCCAAAACCCTGATCATTTTTGTGGCACTCCTCTGGACCTGCTCCATCAGGTCCAGTTTTTCATCTGACCAGAATGTCACACAATGAAGCAAGGGCCAGTTTTCTACTTGATTGGGTCTGCTTTTGGTTTTCAATCTGCAAGACATTCTTAGCACATTGGCACACATGTGAAAGATGTTCAGGGTAAGACTCTCTCTTATTTTGAACTTAGCCTTATAAAAGTTAAGAGTTGGAATCAGATGATCCTGAAGGTCACTTCCAATGCAAACTATTCTATAATGATTACTTTTTTAAGCTGTGCTTTGATCCAAATATTGTATGTTTATGATAAACACTGCTTGAAAGCCAAGATGAGAATCAGGGAATCAGAATTATTAGGGTTGGAAGGGACCTCAAGGATCAGCCAGTTCCACACCCCCTGCCATGGGCAGGGACACCTCACACTACAGCAGGTTGCTCAGAGCCACATCCAGCCTGGCTGCAAAAACCTCCAGGGATGAGGCTTCCACCACCTCCCTGGGCAACCTGTGCCAGTGTATCACCACCCTAATCATAGAATTTCTTTGGTGGGAGCAGACCTTAATATCATGGAGTCCAACCATTGAGAAGTCAAGTACCTAACAGAAAAAGCTGTCCTTAAGCTTCAATTTCTGTTGTTGTGTTTGTTAACTGCAATGAGCCAGAGTATTGTTGTACCTCTACCCATTTTTTTCCTTTGATAGTGAACGTGAAGTCTCTCCCAGAGATCTGAGCTCACTCATGAATTTCTCTCACACAGAACACTGAAAATTAAAAAGCTGGCAATAAAACTATTTGCTCTACCTCACCTCCAGGGCCATATACAGTAGAGACTTCTACTTGACCCAAACAAGGAAGATATCATCTAGATCTCATTAAAGAACTGCTTAGTTCCATCATCAGTGGCTCCAAGCCACAAATACATGGCCTGAGATAGTGCTGACAAGGAGGCAGACTCACAGGAATCATATTACAACTGTGGTTTGCTGCTCTACTAAGAGAGGAGAGAGATCTCCAGTATCTCAAGGGGGCTACAAGAAATCTGGGGAGGGATGTTTAGGGTGTCAGGGAGTGATAGGACTGAGGGAACGGATCCATGCTAGAAGAGATTTACATTGGATTTTAGGAAGAAGTTCTTCATCATGAGGGTGGTGAGACACTGGAACAAGGCTGCCCAGGGAGGTGGTGGAAGCCTCCTGCCTGGAGGTTTTTGCAGCCAGCTTGAATGTGGCTGTGAGCAACCTGATGAAGTGTGAGGTGTCCCTGCCCATGGCAGGGGGATTGGAAATAGATGATCTTTGAGATCCCTTCCAATCTTGACAATTTTGTGACTCAATTTCCACCAGATGTGACAGGAAGGAGCTGCTCACTGGGAATCAGGCAGCCAGCTCCACGTGAAGGCACTTAGTACCTGCAGGAGCATCACCTGTGCCGTGTTTCAAACATCCCCATGGAATGTTTATTGGCCTCTTGGTCTCTTTTCTAATTCTTCACCTCATACACACCCTTTAAATTATCCAAGGACTATAAAACCTGATGAGTTCCACTCTGAAATTGCAAGCAATACGTATTCATTCAGAGCATTTGAAAGGTGCCAACTCTTCTTCTTCTTCTAGGTCCTACTCGTTGTTATTTACTATTTGCATACAGAAGCCAGAGTCAAAATCCGACTCCATTGTTCTAGGCAGCTGATAAAAACACAACCCAAGCCACAGGAGCCTGGGAGGGATTGCTCTGTAAACAAAGGACACAAACAAAAGGTGTGAGAAAGAGGTTTCCTTTTGCCTAAGCTGAAGGCGGGCATGGTTGCCTCCCACGGAGTAAGTTAAGGAATCCAGCCTCAAATCAGAAGAATCCCATGAGCGTTAACTCAGAATACATCTGCATGGTGGGGTGAGGCAGGTGTGTGTTTGTTCAACCTGAAAGGAGGTGGCAGCAAGGTGGGGGTTGGTCTCTTCTCTAGTAACAAGGGATAGGATGAGAGGAAATAGCCTCAAGCTGCACGAGGCAGGGTTGAGGCTGGATATGAGAGGAAAATCGTTTTCTGAAAGGGTTCTCAAAGACTGGAACAAGCTCCCCAGGGAGCTGGCTGAGCTCCCACACCTGGGAGTGCTTAAAAGAGAAGTGGTGCTGAGGGACATTGTTTAACACCAGCCTTGATCATTAAATAAATGGTTGGACTCAATGATCTCAAAGGTCTTATCCAACTGGAGCAACTCTGTGGTTCTAAGATTAAATGTGTTGAAGTTTAAATCAGCCAGGTGAAAAGCAGTTCTAGCTTGCAAGCCACATCACTCTCTCTGTTGGGTGCTGCACCTGCACATTTGCCCTTTCAGGCTGACTATGTGAGCTCTTCAGTGCTGTTACAAACCAACCAATCACCCAACCAATCTGCCCCTATGGGGTGTGCTAGTGCAAGCTGTGTCTCTGCTGGCTGTCCTAGCCAGCTACGTTGCTTCCACCTTGCTCCTAGACAACTTCCAACCAAGAAAGACCAAAGAGGAATAAGTCTCTACCTCTTCTGCATGGGTGAGAACACAGAGCTAACAGCAGAGGTAACACAAGGCCTGACTTCCCAGCAGGTACACTAAATTACCTGCAGGGTTACTCTCAAACATATTTAGGAAAAACAAGCTCAACAATTCCTTCCTCTTTGCCAAGCACACAAATGTTCTTCAAGCAGAACAAGCATAAGGCAGATAACCCTTTTAATTTTCATTCCTATTTTCTCCTCTACTGCTTCAGCTTTTGCATATAGCTAAGGGAGGTCAAAAAGATGCTGCAGCAGAGGACAAGAGGCAAGTTTCAGCTTGTACCTAGAAATGTCCTCTCTACACCACGGAGTATGAATTATTTGTGCTTCATCTACAAGCTGGTAACCCTGGGTGAAGGGTCCACACACCTGTCCTTGAAGACAGAGATGGCACTGTGATGTTAGAGACTCTTATTAGTAATTGCATGGTGTGGGTTTATGCCAAATTCTGTCCCCAAATTCTGAACACCTGTTCTGTCACAAGGATCACCAGGTACTCACTGACTCATAAAAGGCACAGGATTCCCAGCCAAAGGAAGGAAAACATGTTAGCACTGCTAACCACAGAGTACCTCCCTGGCTGTTGTGGAATATCCACTGGGAAACCCCACCAGCTGATTTCAAGGAATTACAATCATGGAAACCAAAGCAAACAGATCAGTCAAACCTTCTGGAAGTCAAAGAATGTATACAGACACCGTCCCCAAATCCACAGGTCCACAACGGCTCTTGGAATTGCCTTGTACTTCTCAGTGCTGAACCTCTGCAAGTCCTTAGGTCTCACACGATTCTAGTATCAGACCATACCAGCTGTGTGCCATTGTCACAATGAAGGACACCTGCCTGCACATCTTCAGCACAAGAAAAGTGTACAACATGGCCTGAGAAGGGCCACCAAGATGCTTAAGTTCTGGGGCATGAACACATGGGACTGACCTGCAACATGAGATTTGAGGAATTCATGGAACATGTCTGTCTTACAAACTGCTCAGGGCATACAATCACAGTTTGGGTTGGAAGGGGCCTCCAAAGGTCACCTAGTCCAACCCTCTGCAGTCAGCAGGCACATCCTCCACTAGATCAGGTTGCTCAGAGCCTTGTCCAGCCTGACCTTGAGCATCTTCAGGGATGGGGCCTCAGCTGCCTCCCCGGGCACAGGAGCGTGGCATCAGTGATTCCCCCCAAACATCCCAGCTGCAGAGTAAGGCATGAGAGTTCATCTCTTCTCTCTAAGCTTAGATGCTTTAAAATTCTACTGCTCAAACAAGAGATACAGAGAGAGGCTGACACTGGGCTGTGCAGTTATTCCCTTTATCATACAGCTCAAGTGACTATGAAAAGTTATCTTTTACCACCGAGAAAAGCAAAACCAGATGAAAATAAGAGAGATGAAGTAGACTTCTCATCCTATTTAATTGGCAACGTTTTTTCAGCACAGCTTAAACCAAACCTTTTCTGCTCAAAGCTAACACATACTACTACTAAGGGCACCACTTGCTCTGGCTTATGGCACAAGTTCTATCCCCATCTCCTGGGGGCATTAGTAAAGTCAGTATCTATTTCTTTGTACACAAGAGACGTATTTTATGACTGCATTATGTCAAGATTTGGGTTGGTTGTCTTTATAACTGTGAATTCCAGATGAACAAGTGATTCCCATAGCAAAAATTCCTGTTTTAGCAAACTCTCATTCTTCTATTCCAGAATTGCCAAACACAGTTCCACAGTGAGATCAGTGAAAAGTGACAGTTCTGGGGAACAAAGGCTATGGATGATAATGAATTTCCTTTAAATGGATATTAAGCTTTTTGTTTTGGTCTGGGGGGAGGGTTTTTGGGGTTTTCCTTCTAGCAAAGGGCACCAAAGGGGACAATTAATCCCTCATATTGATCAGGCTTTGCTTATCTTTCCCTTCTTGTCTTGAGGGAGCACTGAATGATGAAATATTCGATGATAGATTGTGTTAGCTCACAGTATGTGGCTGCATGACCAAACATGTGTGAGAAGGGAAACTGCAGAGCAGAAAGCTTGCTAGGTTTAAGCAGGGAGTGATGCAAGCACAGCACGTACAAAGATAACACTCTTATCAGACATATGGCATGCATGCAAGCCACTGATGGCTTCTGTTTTGAAAGCTGAAGGAGGGATATTTTCCCTTGCACAGGAATCTCTGATTAGAGAACAGCTCCTCACAGTTTTGTTTCATTGCAAAATGCCAGCTGCTAAAGGAAGAACAGCCTAGTGTCAACCAGTCCCTGCCTTCCCCATTATAAAAGTACATTTCCAGCAGCCTTTAACTTTCCTAAACATTGCCGTTTCAGCTAAAGATTCTGCAAATCAGACCCCAGGTAAAGTTGTCTGCCCTTACCCCGGCTTCCTCCCTTCTCTCTCTGTAATTACCTGTGAAACATTTGCTCTCTGTGACTTTGCTTTGGCTTGCCCAGCTTTCCCAAGGAAACAGCAGAAGTGGGGAACCACCTTAGTTCCCTAAAGAAACTTGAAAACTCTTAGCCACAATCATGGAATGGTTTGGGTTGGAAGCAATAATTTTGCTGCTGTTTTTAAAAGAAGCCTTACCATCACATTGTATTCATAGACTGGGTTGGAAGGGACCTCCAAAGCTCATCCAGTCCAACCCCTTCTGCAGTCAGCAGGGACATCCTCCACTAGATCAGGTTGCCCAAGCCCTGTCAAGCCTCACCTTGAATATCTGCAGGGATAGGCCCCAGCCACCTCTCTGGGCAACCCAGATCAGAAATTCTGCAGAAAATGAGCCTTTAGAAGCAGATTGCTCGGGAACAAAGAAGATGTCTTAGAGGTGCACCTGAAAAAAAATCAGAACGCAGCTTTGGAAGCTCACAACTCTTCCACTTTGCACTGCAGCATCTCCTCCACGGAAGCAGCAGCCTGTGGACTTCCTCAGATTCAGATGTTTGGAGGTGTCACCTTCAGGCAGCTTTTAAAGTCAATGAGGCAAAACTGGCACTTCTAAGCAGCAATTCATTTAGCCTCTTTTAGACACTCACCTTCGGGTGAGGTGAATTCCACACCAGGTGTGCCTGTTTGCCCTCCTTGGTCATGAAAGGAGCAACTAGTTTAGATGCAGATAGCTGGAATTAGAGGTTATGGATCTCATCCTCTACTTGTCTATGAAGCAAGTCAAAGTAATTCTATTCACCATGTCAGTAGCAGATTCATTTCTATTTACAAACATTGTTCTGCCTGCGCTCCAAGGCCATCACAGGTACAACAAAACACCACTCTTCTGCTTGCTCCATGCAAGCAGGAACCCATGAGAGAATGAAGGCTGAACTGCTTGATGCAAATATGATAGTTTAAGAGAACTTCTTGGCTCTATAAACCAAAATTAAACTCATAAATACTCCTAAGGCATTATGCTTATGTGGCAGAGCACTAAGAACTATACTTCAAACATAATTACCCTTTTTCCATTTCCACCTCTCGTAAAGTAAGTGCAACCAGGAGCACTCGGAAACATCCACACTCAAGCTTGCAAAGAACACAGTTCCATTTCAACCAGGCAGCACACAGATGTGAAGCCACACTCAAAGGGTACATTGAAGGTTTATCTTTTACTCCTGAACACAGCTGGCTGTACCACATTTTCCTGTGCTTCTTTCTTGTCAATCAAGCAAGCTACTAAATCTGTGCATTCGAATCTCTGCTTTCCACAGGGTGAAACATTTACTTGTTGGGCTGTGAAGCGTGGTTCCTTCACCTCTTCTAGTGCAGAAGTCAAAGAGTAACACTCAGAATATGAAAGCAGGGAAGAGATGTCAGACCTTGGTCTCACCAGTACTTTCTCCACTCATTTGTTCACACTCACCATATCTCCTGGATGTCTGTGCTCCTCTCCAAGAAGGTGCTGTAATTATTCTACAGACTGACTTCCCTTGGATGCAGCCCAATGCTGTTTCCCTTTGCTTATTTTTATGCTGTTACTGAACACTAAGTAATTTTTGTTTCCCTGACAAGCCTCTGTAGAGTAACAGCCACATGGGCTGCTTGGCTTCTCATATGTAATATGTTAATGAAGATGAGGCGAGGTGAATTTAACCTGAGGAGAGGAAAGTAGTAAAAACCAGAGGTGTTACTGATGGTAGCAGCCCTTACAACTCCCTGTACCAAGACCAACACCAAATTATCAGTGTTTCTTGAAACCAAGGAATTAATAAGCAGCAAATTGTCCTCTTGTTTTGTTCTGATTGGGTTTTGGTGGTCATTACGTTGACACATTGTGGGCAAGAACCTAGCTGCTGTCATTTGTGTTACCCAATTCATAACTGGACTGAAGTAACTTGTCTGGTCTTGACCACCAAATACCAAAAGCTCCAGATTCATAGAGCAGCACACATGGTGAGGAGGACTGCCAAACAATCACACCCCAAAAGACAGACAGCTTTCTTTGTCCTCCTGTAGCCAACTCCCTGCTTCAAAGTTCAAACCCAAGTCACCCTCTTCATTTGTTAAAGTTGCCCTTGGGGGGTGATCAGTCAATGCCTAAGACATGACAGCTTTGTTGGGACATCAGAAGAATCAATCTTATGATTAGTGACCAAAGGAGCTGAGGCTGTTTAGTTTGAAAATAGAAGGCTGAGGGGAGACCTCATTGCTGCCTACAACCACCTGAAAGGACATTGTGGGGAGGCTGGTGCTGGTCTCTCCTCACAGGTAATTAGTGATAGAACAAGAGGGAACAGCCTCAAGCTGCAGCTGGGTAGGTTTAGACTGGACAGCAGGAAAAAAAAATTCCCAGCAAGAGTGGTCAGGGATTGGAATGTGCTGCCCAGGGAGGTGCTTGGGTCACCAACCCTGGATGTGTTTAAAGGTGGTTAGGATGTGGTGCTTGGGGATATGGTTTAGGGGTGAACCTTGTAGAGTAGGGTTCTGGGTTGGACTTGATGATCCCAAGGGTCTTTTCCAACCTGAATGTTTCTGTGCTTCTGTGACACCCTAACATCAAGTGAAGCTTGGGGGGTTTTAATAAGGTGCAGTTTTCTACAGCATGGTGACAACTGTCAGTCTTTTTCATACTTCTCTTTCACTGCACCTGTGCAGAGGCTCTGATCTGTAGCTATCATCTCTAGGAAAGACACTCTGGAATAAGAAGCCAGAGGACTTCATCTGGCTCCACTGATTTAACCCAAGACAGCCACAAAGATCTCTGTTCATGGTACAACACAAGGCAGGAGCATGCACACTTGTAACCTGAAGTCTGAAGGAGCTGGGCTGCTTTTTTGGCTTTCAAGGCAAGATTATCTTTATGTCATATTGACTGCTGCTCTTAAAGATAAGTAACTAAGAGAAAAGCATGGACTACCTAAAAAAAATACGGAAGACTATCAGAACAGCTCATTAAATCACTTTTTAACTGCAGTATCATGTAAATTAGGTGTCTTTAAACTGCCAGATGTCATGCTAGCTATGTGCCAAGCCAGGGCCTTTAATTAAGCATCTCAAATGTTCCAAACAATCACTGTTAAAAGTATACTTTTATTTGACCCACACAGCATTCTTGCAGCCACAGATTACAGCCCACCACGCAGGGAGCCAAAATGAAGTACGTCAAGCCACGCTACTGGAATCTTCACCATGTGAAAAAGAAATGCACTGAGTGTTTGTGGCTGTGTGTTAAAGGCTTTGTTATGCCCGTTTTCAAACAGTAAGGGTGGTAGAAAGCTACATAAGCAAGAGAAGGCCAGCCCTGACTAAAAAAGCAAAAAGAACCCTAGCCCAGTATTTTACAGCAGGAGTTAAAACCCTTTCATTTCAGAAGCCTTGCAACTATTAGGCTTAACTTGTAATTCAGGCACAGAACTTGATAACAAATTCATGCACTAAAAGCATCCTCCTCTTTCTTTCCTCCTCTTCAGTTGTAAGACCTGAGCCCCAAATCCCATACAGCATTTGTTTGGTTTGGCAGTGTAGACCCAGCAAAGCATCCAGGAGGAAAAAAAAACTCCTCACCCCTAGATTAAAAGACTTATCCCACTCCTCTTGCCATTCATTTGGCCACAACTAGATACTTCAGGTTTGGACCCACTCAACACAAAGCAAATGTTGGTAAACTGAGGTGGGTTGAGAATAGGCCCCAAGCCACTCAGGGGCTGGTGCTGCTGCCTTCAGAGGGGAGGTTGGGGTAGCAGGGCTGGTTCAGCCTGGGGAAGAGTTGACCTCAGAGAGGACCCATCATCTGCCTGCCAACACATGTGCAAGGGCCACCAAGGAGAGCCCAAAGTCTCTCCAGTAGTGCATGGCAGGATCAGCAGAGGGCATAAAATGAAAGGAGAAGTGTTCCAACCTTGTATCAGAAGAAATTTTCACGTGTAAGCAGTGCTGCATCTTGCCCAGAGCTGTTACATACTCTGTTCTTGAAGACTTTGAAACTCAGCTGGAGATGGTTTTCAGTGACCAGGGTCTGAACTCGGAGCCAAGCATGCTTGGAACTCCCTTACAACCTGAGCTACACTAGGATCCCCTTCTGCTTGACTTGGCTTCTGGAATGCAAAAGAGGAGCCTGTTCCTGGTTTGGGTCACCTGCAGCACTACCCTGAGCTTAGCTACTCGACAGCACTGTGAAATACATAATTTCCTGGCTTGAAAGTCCTGAAAAGCAGACCTCATTTTCTTATGTCAAGCTGTGTTTCTCTTCTGAAAGACATTGGGGTTTAAAGCTTTCAGTAACACGTTTCAATATCAAATACAGATACCATTAGACTAGCCAAGTCCACATATCCACAGGATGTCTATTTTCAGGCAAGATGAGCATTTTCTGTATAACTTACATGTATATACACACACAAACCCAAGCAGAACCAACCACCTTCTGCAAGTTACAGGCTTCTCAGTCTGAACCAAACACCTGAGAGACAAATCATAACTTTTTTTCCCCCTAAGAGCCAGGTGGCACCAACATCTTCTCTTTGCCTAGGTCTTGCTGTTCAAACCTGGGCAGCGTTAACCACACCAACTTCTGACGTCACTCCACGTTCACCTGCTGTGAATTACCTTCACCTGCTGTGAATTACCTTCACCTGGAGAGGCTCTACTGCACGCTTCCCCCATGCTGTGGCCACAGGCTGTAAACAGCCCCCGGGGAATACCTGTGTCCTCAAGAACGTACGAGCCAGCCAGCATGCATTAGGTGGTCATTACTCATGGGAGACTTCAAACCACCCTGGGGAGAAAGAGCTGTGGGGTGCCAAGCTGTTCTTTCCCTCCTTTATAATGTCCAGGAAAAGCAGGTGCAGGGCAAGGCCACTGCTCCAAAGGGAGGCTGTTTGGGGCCAGGAAGCTTCCCTCTGCTTCAGGCACAGGGGAACTGTTACTTCTATACTTAGTTCTGCATACTCTCTGCAACTACCTGTGAGGAGGCTCGAGTGAGGTGGGGGTTGGACTCTTCCCCCGAGTAACAAGTGGAAATGGCCTCAAGTTGCACCAGAGGTTCAAGTTGGATATTAAAAAAACTCCTTCACTGAAGAGGTTCTCAAACACTGGAACAGACTGCCTAGGTTGAATCCCCATCCCTGGAGCTGTTTCAAAGAAGCAGAGTTGTGGTGCTGAGGAACATGGTTTAGCACCAGCCTCAGCAGTTAGAAAGCGATCGGACTCGATGATCTTAAAGGTTTTTTCCCACCGAAGCTATGATTCTGTGATTGATTCACACTGACACTGGCGCCTGCCAGCACAGGGGACGCTGCGCTCCACCACTGGCGGGGGCGAGCGCTGGACGGAAAGACGCTGCGGGACACCCGCACCTCCCCACGGGGAAAAAAACACCCTGGCCACCAGCCGTGTACTGCCCTCCGTCCCCCGGCTCCGCGGCTCCCCCCGAACCCTCGCCTCCCCCTGTCCCACAGCCTCCCGTGGGGACGGGTCGCGCTTACCGCGGGGCTGGGCAGCAGTGAGGTGATGCGGGCGGTGGGGTCCGGGCTTTCGGGACACTGCTGCTGCTCCCTCGGGTCTGCTGCTCCTTCCTCTTCGGGCGCCAGTGGGGGAACGCGGGGCGCCGCTTGGGCCCGGCGTTGGCTGCGGGGCGGCGGCGGGAGGGGGCGGCCGCCCCCTCGGGCTCCGAATCCTCCGACTCGCTGCGGCCGAAGAAGCGCTGGAAGCGGCCCCGCCGCGCCATGCCGGGCTCCGCGCCTCGGGAACTGTGCGGGGCGGCGGTGCCCTCCCGCCGGCAGCCGGGACTGGAGCCGCAGCGGCAGGAACACGGCGGTGCCGGCGGTTTCGGGCTCTCCGCGGGCATGGATGGAGCGGTGGTAGCAGCCGCCCGCCTCGGTGTATGCGTTTAATAAGGCGATTCCCTCCCTCCTTCCTTCCCTGCCCACCGCCGGCCGCGTCGGTCCCTCCCCGCCGAAGGAGCCGCGCCACGGCAGGCTGCCCGCCGGTGCACAGGAAGGGAGCGGCCGGCGTGTGATCCGTGCCCAGGTGCGCATTATAGGCCATTATCTTGTTGTTGTTTTCTGCTCGCCCTCAGGTGTGCCCCGCGCCGCCGACACTTGTGCAAGGCGCGAGCAAAGGCTCCGTAGGGGCACAGCTGGGGGATGCGCGCTCCCCGGCCCGGTCCGCCCCAACCCGACCCGCGGCTGCCCTCCCGGGCACCCGAGGGGGCTTCCCGGGAGCCAGCACAGCCCAAATCCCCGCAGCGCTGCTTTTTTGTCCCGGTGCCCGCGACATTAATTAATTAGCTGCTTATCCTCATGCCGGGGAATAAATTGGCTCTCACCGCCCGGCCGGTTCGTGTGCCTCTGAGGAGGGCACGGCAAGGGATGTCCTGGGGAGGGTCAGGATGCGACGCACACCTCTGCCGCCTGGCAGCGGGGAACATCACGGCAGGTGGTATCATCAGCGGCCCCTCGTCCTCGCCTAGACGTGGAGGTCTCGTGTGTCCTCCGTGCTTTTAGCAACCTTCTCTTAAACGACTCCTAATGCATCCTGGGGTGCATTAAGAAGAGCACGTCTGGCAGGTGGAGGAAGGTTCTCCTCCACCTCTGCTCTGCCCTGGTGAGGTCCTGTCTGGAATACTGTGTCCAGTTCTATTCAAGCAGAACAAGGAACTACTGCAGAGAACCCATTAGAGAGCTACTAAGATGAGTAGGGGGCTGGAGCATCTACCTTGGGAAGAGAGGCTGAGAGGCCTGGGGCTGTTCCACCTAGAGAAGAGCAGACTGACGGGGGATCTCATTAATACTGATCAATATCTAAAGGCTGAGCATCAGGAGGATGGAGCCAGGCTCTTTTCAGTGATGTCCACTGACAGGAACAAGGAGCAATGGACACAAAGTGGAAAGCAGGAAGTTCCACATAAATATAAAGAACAAATTCTTCACTTTGAGGGTGGCAGAGCCCTGGAGCAGGCTGCCCAGAGAGGCTGTGGAGTCTCCTTCTCTGGAGAGATTCCAAACCCACCTGGTGTGCTCCTGTGTGACCTGCCTTGGGTGCTCCTGCTCTAGCAGGGGGTTTGGACTAGACAGATCTCCAGAGGTCCCTTCCAACCCACACCATTCTGTGGTTCTGTGACTCTGAGGTCTTCTCCAGCTTTTCTTAGGAGGCTTCACTGTTCTGCCTGACAGGTACCATCTTTCCTAAGCTGTAGCTAACAAGCAAGCATTTGTCTGGTGTCAGGAGCTTTTGGGGTGTTTTGCTTGTTCTTATTTTGCTTGCCACTGATGGGACATGGAGGTTATAACTGTCTGCTAAAAATGCTAACAGGAGATAATAACAATCTCAGAAGTCTGTGTGCTAGAAAAACTTTAATTTCACTGTCAAAGCAGTCATAAGCAGCCAACAGGTGACAAACATCACATGAATGGACATGAGTTAATGCTGGGGTTTTTACAGCAGGAGGGGAAGGATGTGAGCAAGGCAGGGGAACACAAAATCAGAAGGGTTTAGGCTGGGCAGCTCAGCTCTGCCTTGTCTTAACCAAAGAAATATGTACAGCAGTTGGGGGAGTTAACTCAGCTCTTTTCCTGAGTGGTGTGTAGTTTTTTCTGGGTGGTCATTAACCAAGAAAGTGAATTATCCCCACATTAAATATATGTCATGACAAAAGTGGCCAGAACTGGAAAGGTAGAGAGTTGTACCCTCAGGAAATGCATGGGTGGTCAGGAAAAACAAAGTCAGTTTCAGAAAAGCAATTCATAGAAATCAGAGAATACTTCAGGTGAGAAGGGGCCTTGAGCAATCTTGGTCTAGTAGGATATGTCCCTGCCCATGGCAGGGGGTTGGAACTAGATGATCTTTAAGGTCCCTTCCACCCCATTCCATGAATCTACGAAAATGGGCAGAGTCTGGAGTGAGACACAGAGGAACAAGCATGCAACATCAGCTCTGAGGCATCCAGCACTACAATCATAGAATCAGTAAGGCTGCAAAAGACTTCTAAGATCATGAAGCCCAACTGTCAACCCACCTCCACCATTTGTGCCCAGTGCTAACATACACTACAGTATCCTGACATGCAAAAGTAGATGAAGGGGATTTGCACTCACTCAGACTCTGGCCAAATGGAAATGAAATATGGCAGTATCACACCACCATCTGATCTGGATCTAAACAGATTTGTGGAGGCTCAGTCCTCACAGCAGTGCTTGTTCTTAGACTTCTTTAGAAGACCACAGGCTCACAGATGTTAGGGATTGGAAGGGACCTCTGAAGATCATCAAGTCCAACCCCCCTGCCAGAGCAGGACCATACAATGTATCACAGATCACACAAGAATGCATCCAGATGGGTCTTGAAAGTCTCCCAGAGAAGGAGACACCACAACCCCTCTGGGGAGCCTGTTCCAGTGCTCTGTGACCCTCACAGTAAAGAAGTTCCTCCTCATGTTGAGGTGGAAGATTTGGACCTCTCCTTCCAGGAAAGGCACTTCTAAGCCCATCAGTGAAGACAGAAATCCATTAGAGTTAGCCAGTCATTTGAGGAGGTTTACATGGTGGTCATGTTTATGTCAGCAGTCCTGACACATGCAACAGAACAAGTCAGTCTGGCTTTTATGTGAACCAGTACAGTTTTGCAACAGTTTGCAGTAAGTCCTGTCACAGAGAGATATTATGCAACAAATTACCCTTCTCCAGTTTGGTTTCATTCCAACACAGTGAAAAAGAAGATGATTGGGTATCAAGACTGACTTTATCACACACAATATCCACTTAGCTGGACTGCACACTGTATGTCAGATTTACAGGGTGGGGGGGGGGGGGAGGAAAAACCATCCAGGAATATGGAGTTCTATTCATTTTGGACTCACAATAACAATCAGACCAATGTAGACTCACAATCTGTGAAGCTGGTACAGAAACTTAACAACATACAAGTTGAGATGACTTGTTCAAATCACTGATCCTCCCTTTTTGTTGTGTCAGAATGGCAACACTGTTCAAATACAAAAGTAATATACATTAACAGGTGTGAAACTGATGGTATGTTATATGGAGTTGATATCAATTACTGGAATATATGTGCCACTAATAGAAATTAATGTGACAAGGCAATCTGAAGCCCAGAAGCAAATGACACCACATTAGGAATGGACTACCACCAGCTTTCTCACCCAGCAATTGAGCTCCTTTTTCATAGAATCAGTAATTCAAAACCATGGAGGTTTGAGGTTTCCTCCAGAAAAGGTGAATTTATGACATTCAGGTCCCAGAATACATGGAGAGCACTTTGGATTCCCACACTCTGGAGCTGGAGAGCAATAAAGTGCACAGGGACCAAAATCCTGCCTGTGTCCCACATAAAACGTCAGATCCAAACTAGGATCCTGAAATCCCACATTCATTTGACACCTAACCCTACAGGCACTTAAATTCCAGGAGTGTCTCCTTGTTTGTCTTGAGAGTGCCCCAGGTACTTCGGGATTCACCTCTCCACGTGCTGAGAACTGCCTCAGTCTTCATGGGACTGAGTGCTGGGTGCCTGCTTCTTGCTCAAGTCTGACAAGGAGCTAAAAACTAGGTATTGCTTGGCCTAAATCCCTGTGGTTGGCATATTTGGGTCTTCTTTAACATGCAGTAATAGCAGGCTCTGTACCAAATGCTCTCCCAGCTTCCATTTGTTTCCCGTTGTCCAAGGTACGATGCAGAAATCATAGCATCATAGTCTATCAGTCAGGGTTGGAAGGGACCACAAAGATCAGCTAGTTCCAACCCCCCTGCCATGGGCAGGGACACCCCACACTACATCAGCCTGGCCAGAGCCTCATCCAGCCTGGGCTTGAACACCTCCAGGGACTGGGCCTCAACCACCTCCCTGGACAACCCATTCCAGGGCTTCACCACTCCCATGGTGAAGAACTTAGTGAAATAGTGATGGAAATGGTGGCTTCAGGAACTTCCTCCCTACAGAGCAATGCTCTACCTCACAGTCATATCAACACTGATGTTTTCTTTGTGGCCCAACAAGATTGGAGGTACCCTGACTCCCCCTGAAAAAAGAAGAGACTCCCACTTCATGCCTTGGAAACAAAAGGGACATTAAATATGCATCCTCAGTAAATGAGCAGCCATGGTGGGATGTGGGTGATCCTTTCTGGTGGTTAAAGACAGCCTGGAATCAAAAATGCAAAAAGGAACTAAATATTATGACAAGGGAAAGCCAAGGCTAGGAACTAAACTAGCTCAGGAACGTGGCAGGCATAATTGCAGCCACAGCAACAGGTAGGAAGCCAGAAAGTCCAAGAGACACTTAAATAGCCAGGGCAAACCCCGTGAAGGTCAGCAAGTCACAGGGAAGGACTCTGGAAAAATAGCAGGCAGAGCACAAGTCAGACTAGGACTAAGGACTGGCAAGAGCCAGGGATTTCAGCTTCAACCAAGAAGTAAATTTGGAAGCCAAAAAGAATCTGTGGGATTGCCTTATGCACCTGGTAGATGAGGCAAAACATCAGTCAGGCTCCAAGGGCAAGCTTCACTTAGCCAATGTCACTGGCATGCCAGCTGCCATGACTTGGCCTGGTCTGTCTGGCAGCCCTGTGCCTGGATTGCCTGGAGAGACACAAGTGAGCACACAGGTGCTGGAGCTGGAGTAGATGGAGCCACCTGAGGCTCTGGGGGACATTTTGGAGTGGGGATGAATTTACATAACCTTTTGCTCTGAATTTCTCCTTACTTGTGCACGCTGCATCATTACTTCAGGTGTGTGTGTTGGGTTCTTTTGCTCTCATTCTGAGGTGTCATTTTCCTGTCAAGGTCCAGTTTGGGATCTTTGGCATTTAACTCCACCTGTGAGCTGGTGCCTCTGCTGAAAGCATGCAATGTCCATCTCTCTTAGGTGCTAGTTCTTGATCAGCTCACGTCCAAACCATGTAAGGCTCTTGTCTGGGTCAGCATTTCACCTTCAGCCTGCTGATAGCTTTGGCTTCATCTACAATCTGGTTATTTGTGGCTAGTTCTGCTGGACCCATTGATACTCCAAGAATTTTACCCCTTAAACTGAGTAGCCCACAGGGATAGGAGAGGCTCGAATTTGCAATGGGGGATCAGCACATTGCCTTTTTCAGTTCCAGACACCCCCCCAGCTACACACATCCCCCCCTCCTGTCAGCTACTCAAAGAAGAATCCTGCAACCCATCTTGGGGCTTTGAAAGTTGCTTTTGCACTGGAATCCTACAGCTTGAGGGAAGGAAACAAAATAGGTCATGTATGTAGTTCATGGGGTTGTTTGTGCATGAAAGGCATCCCACAACATGACCCTGGTGCAGCATGTGATCTTTAACTACAACAAGAAGTTTTACAGTGCTAACCACAGCCATCCTACTGCTTTTTCCAACATAGAAGTGGACTACCTCTGCCTCAGCTATTGCCTCCACATAATAGTCCCATGGTGATGCTAACAGGGAGAGTGCTGTTTGATTTTAGTGCCAGCCAGCTGCAGCCCATGAGCTCAGGCAGATAGCCAAACAGATTTCAGTTATGAAATGTTCAGGAATTCCCAGTGTAGGACATCACTTTTACTTTTGCTGTTACAACCCTGGCAGTAGTTTTCACTCCTTCTCCAATCAGTTCACACTACAAAACCCCTGTCCCTCAGAAAACCTCTCTTTCAGGGGCTTCCTCTGTCACCTGCTAAGTACTTTCCTCATTCTGTTGTGGCAATCTGGTATTACTTTGCTCTTACTGCTAAGTACCCTTCACTGAAGTGCAGTGTCAGTGCCAAGCCAAGACCTACAGCCCACTTCAGCCTTGCTCTGAGTGTCCAAGCACCATGTTCTTCTGCCCCCTGTGGAAATGTGGAATGTGGAAACATTTTTCATCTCCTAGTTTCTTCAGGGCTTTCAATCTCTGGACTTCCCAGTTTGCATAAAGAGTTTACACAAGGATTCTGTGGCTGGTCTCCAGCTGAACACTAAAATCTGTCAAACACTATCTGTATGCTATGTTTTTCATACCTCCTCCCTTAATGTCAGTGTTGGTTCACTGTGGCATTCGTTTGGTGCCTGGGGTTTCGCAATAAGCAGGTTTTTTTTTCCTTCCTGAAACTGTAACAGGGGAAGATAAAATAGGTGTGAGAAAGCAGACTCTGTAACTAGGCTGAAACTAATGCTGTGGATGCTCCCCAGGGGAAAGAACATTCCAGTTTGTGGCACATTTTCTTTCCCACCTTGGTGGTTCTGTAGACTGATGGAAACTGAGTGCAGGACGTCATGGATGGGCAGCATTGTGCTGCTCTGCACATCAGATGCTCCAGGCTCCTCTGGAGTTTGATTCTGAAAAGCAGAAGAATGTTAATTCTAGCACACTGTCCTCCTGCAGTCATTTAAAGGAATGCTAATAAGACCATAAATCAATAAAAAATAGCCAAATTAACATCAGGAATATAGTATCATAGTATCATAGAATCAGGCAGGGTTGGAAGGGACCACAAGGATCAGCTAGTTCCAACCCCCCTGCCATGGGCAGGGACACCCCACACTAGATCAGGCTGGCCAGAGCCTCATCCAGCCTGGGCTTAAACACCTCCAGGGACAGGGCCTCGACCACCTCCCTGCACAACCCATTCCAGGGCTTCACCACTCTCATGGGGAAGAACTTCCTCCTCACACATACTGCTAGCAAAATGTACATTTGCTGCTTAATACCAAGTTGTGATTATGTTCTCCTGAGTGGATACAGCTCTGCTGAAATGTGTTTATTTCCTGGGTAATGCTTTATGGCTTTGCTCATCTTGCTTTCCAGTTTCCCACTGGTTAGTGTGCCCAGTACTGTGACACCTTCACTGCTGCCCAAAAGCTGAGCTACATTGTGTGCTTCTATTTTGCATCCTGATCTCAATTTGAATTACTCTCTAGGCTGGAATTAGCTTGGAAACCTGTCACCTGGGTTTTAGTTGGAGTTTGACTAAATCAGCAGTGCCACTGGGTTGTATTTTCATCATAGTCTCATGGAAATCTATCAGCCAGCATGGCTTAAGTTAGGAAAGGATTTTTCTCTTTTACTTTTGAAGAAGGGAGGCAGAAACTGCCACAGCATTTACATTTAATTACTCTACAGAGATCCCAAGTACATTACTTAATTAGTGGAAATTAAATACATAATTATTGGTGATCTATTATTTATACTGACTGGCTAATGAGGTGGGAAACCTACAGACAGGTAGGAAAGCAGGGCCCTGTCTTCAGAAATTTCCAGTCTAAAACCAAAATGCTGATGACATTGCTGTGGAATATGAGTGTCCTGTGACAAATCAGAGCCAGCCAGAATTCTGTAACCTAGAGAGCTGCTGAAGAATCTACAATTAAATAGTAAACTGAGCAGATGTCATTAAAAGCATAACTGTCCCTATATAGCTGCAGACAGTAGAGGAGCATTGCTAGGGAATGGAAACTGGCTGTTCATAGTTCTGTTTACCAGCCACTTGGTTCTGCTGTCTCCTGTAGATTACAAAGCCCTTAGGTCTGTGTGAACACTCTGAAATCCATCAGCCAGTTCCATCCAGTGCAGCCATCAGCTCTGTCCTCTTCTCAGAAGAATCTAAGCTTTGAACTGTCCCATGAAAAGTTATCCAAAAGGGGAGGTGTTGAAACAGCCCTGATGAAGCAAAGCAGTTATCAGGAGAGCCAGGGAGCAGAAGCATGAAGTGGCAGAGCTGTCTGTCAGCATTTGCTTTCCCTGTGCTAATCAGTTGGGATCAGAGAGAATAGGGCTGTAATATTTGAAACAAGCACAGAGGGTGGCTGTGAGAATGCAGGCCAGTGAAATTCTGCTGTCAATAAACAATAATTAGGGAATTATCTACTAGCTGGTCTGCAGAATAAAGTAGATGAAGGAGAATGACTAAGCTGGGATTTATTTGGTCTTTCTAACTGTGCCCTTCCCAAGAGATTATCAAGGAAACTATATACTTATGGGCTGAGAGGAAAGAAAGAGCTGTCTTGGGCCAACAGAAAGAGTTAGGATAATCAAAGTGACATGAAACAAGCAATGGGCTTCCTTGAACATCTCTAAAATGATTATTCTGATTTAAAATATTTACTGATGAGCTATGACAAGTAGCAAGACAACAAATACACAGGGGACTGAAAGTCTGGGGGGATAGCTAAGCATAGACAAGTTCATGGGGAATACCAGGAGTTTCCAATGAAAATCCCAAACTGGCTGAAACCAGCACCATGAGGATGGAGTAATGGGTGACAGTGGTTGAGAATCCCTCCTCTAGGGACCTGAGCACCCACCTGCAGGTCAGGTCTGCTGCTGGGAAGATGATTACATGGCTGGCCCCCACTGTGGGACACCATGAGAACAGTGTGGTGTCTGGGCTATTGCTGCTGTTGTCTTTGCATTATTGCTGTCTACTTCTGCCTACCCCACTGGCCACAAGTGTTGCTGTCTCCAGCAGAGCCAAGATGGCTGCTGAGCTCTAAGCTGGGCTAAAGGGGCCACACTGCTGCTCTTTTTTGACCCTACCAGTCAAGGAAACGGGCTCAGCAGGAGAGGATGTATCTTGCAGATCAAAGCCAGTGTGGCTGGTGTCCTGGGCAGGGCCTTTGGCTTCTGTGCCTAGGGATCATCTTCTGGAAGCAAGGACTGATAGGGAGCGATGGTACCAGCGTGAGAAAGAGAGGCAGGAACATCTTTCCCAACAGTCTTGCTAATCTATTGGGAAAGGCTTCTAAGCAGGTTCATCAGAGCATGGAGATCAAAGCCTAAAATGAAGTGGAGAAACAGGTTGAATTTAAGATGCTAAGAGAAGGGAAGAAGATATGTAGCAGAGTACAGATCTGGACCTCAGGATGGTGGACTTCAGCTTGGTCAGGGAACAGGTAGGCAGGAATCCCTGAGGAGCCAAGGAGGAAAGAGGTCCCATTAGAGCTGATCAACTAAAATCTCCCTGAAGCACAAGAATGTCCCATTGTGACTGCACAGGAAGATGAGCAGATATGGCAGGAGGCCAGGCTGACTGAAGAGGGAATTTCTAGCTGAGCTAAGACACAGAAAGGAAGTATGCAGAAAGTGGAAGCAGGGACACACTACCAGGAAATGCAGCAGTATCACCTAGGCATGCAAGAGTTGAATTAGGAAAGCCACACATGGCTGGGGTTGAAACTAGCAAGGAGTGCAGAAGGAAAAGAGAAAGGTGAAAGGAAATGTAAGCTGCTAAAGAGTACAGGCAAGCTAGGAAGGACCTAGTGACAACATGTGTAAGAAAGGCTAAAGTACTTAATGCCTTCTGGGCCTTGTTTTTCACTGGCAAAGTCAGGGCTCTGTGGCTTGTAGCAAACTGGGGGAATGAGCTACTACCCACCCTCCAGGAGAATGTAACTCATTCTGGACATGGGGTGAGATGAGGTGCAGCCATGGCAGTGAAGATGACTGATGTCAGGCTCCTCTTTATCATCTTTGAAGGGCTGGGGGATCTCTCCAGCTGCTGGTAAAAGGCAAATATCACATCAAAAAGAGAAAGGAAGACAGACCTACAACCTGGTCAGCTCCTGGGAAAATTAAGGAACAAGTCCTCCCCATTTTAGGCACATGAAGGACAGGAGGAGGACTGGAATCACTTAGTAGAGGTTTAACCAGGCTGCATTATCCTTGACCAACCTGGCTGCCTTCTATGATGAAATGGCTGGCTCCATGGGTGAGAGGAGAGCTACAGATGTAGCTTATCTGAAGCAAGACTTTCAACACAGTCTTTCACAGTATACTGGTAGCTAAACTGAGATGTGGACTGGATTAGTAGACTGCAGGGTAGGTGAAAAACTGGCTGGACTGCTGGGCTCAGAGAGCAGTGTTTGATGGTTCAAGGTTGAACTGGGTTTGTGTGGTAAGGTTTTGGTAGCAGGTGAGGCTACAGGGGTGGATTCTGTGAGAAGCTGCTAGAAGCTTCCTGTGTGTCCAATAGAGTAAATGAATGCCAGCTGGGTCTAAGAGCAGCTGCTGCTGGCCAAGGCCAAGCCCATCACCAACAGCTGTATCTAAGCCACACTTAGCACTGGGTTACCATGATCCCCTAGGACATCTGATACTTTATTGAATACTTGTCAGGTTTCATCAGTTAGTTAATAGACTTCAGCTGGGATGAGCACCTGTGGGTGACTGTGTCTAGCTCAGATGCTTGAAATGATGCAATGAGACATAGAAAATCAATTAAATCCTTATTGGAAGGATTTTCATACAAAGCTGTACAGCAAGAATTCCTACCAAGGTGTAAAAGCTTAGCTGTCAATAGGCAGCAGCAAATGTTAGGTTCAGTTCTGGGAGTTTCTGAGTAGCAGGTGACACACAGGGGCTTGGTGTGGACTGGACTGCCCTTGTCTAAGCTGACATCCTGGCAGCATAAACAGGAGGTTTCTGTTTAGATTAAGGGTGAAACATCTTCTTGCCTAAAACCAAACAACCTAAAGGCTGCTCCAATAGCCAAACAGCACAGGATTATCACATTATCCTCCTCATATTTTTGTTGCACTTCCTGGCCATGCAATGATTCAGCACTGAGCTGGTGGTGATCTTTGGCCATAAACAACTGAATTTGTGTATCAGATACAGATGGAACCAATCCTTGGTATGGGAATGCCAAGACAATGCTGGCAAAGTCATTAACCTTTCTTTCAGTATTCCCAACAGAAAAAACCAGGAACCACCAAGCATCAGCATCCTACTGCCTTTGGAATAGCAGGCACTCCTCTTGACAACACGTGGCAGGATAAGTGTTAGTTAACATGCAGAGGGGGGAAAATCTAGCTAAGTGACTACATGGCACTATTGATGTATTAAAGAGAAAGTTTATGCTCTAATTTCTGTCCATAAGAAATCTCCACTCACACACTGTGACCTTTTTTTCCATGGTCTTTTTCCTCCCAAGATGTCCTAATGGGGCTGTGACAAAGCAGTAAAGACAATTTGTTTGAGGTAAATAATAAGCAGCAGACCTAGAAGTTCCTAATGCCCAGTCACTTGGTTTTAGCAAGCAAAGATTACTCTGAGAGTCTGAAATATGACTTAGGAAGTTTATGTAAGAAGTAAAACAGGAAAGTGGCCAAGTAAAACAGATAAATGTGATGAGGGAAGAGTAGGACTGCTGCCAGCACACTTCAGTTACTTAGGCAAGAAAGTGTCTAAAACCAGTCTAAAATATCTCCAAACCTATTCACCTGTTGCAGAAGGCAAACATTAGTAGATGAAGAGGACATGGAAGTATATCCAGGTAAGAGTGGGTTGGGTTTTTTTTTGCTTCCACACACACATAAATTAAAACTGTATCTGGAGAACACTCTGACATCAGACCTGGAACGTGGCACCTGTAGTATTTCCAGACAGGCCTCAGGTGAGTGAATCAGCTTCTTATGTAATTAATCAAACTAATTCTTCACTGGGAGTAGGCAAGGATGAACTATTTAGCTAGATATAAATAGCAGCACTATGAGTTTCATTGGAGTCTTACTCACTGCTGCATGTTAAGAGGTGAACATTAATGATTCTCACAATCTGTTTCTGTTGCACACTCAAAAGACAATAGCTGAGAAACAAAACCAAAGTCTGCTTTGCTTTCTATTGAGAAGTGGGAAGGAAATGAAAGGAAGCCAACTGATCACTGCTGAGCAGTTCCTAATAAAGCAGCACTGGGACAAGGGAAGTTTCACATATTTCTGTGTGTTTTGCCACTGATTTAATGAAGCCAGGATCCTGTACAGAGCAGCCAGGCCTGAATAAAAGGATGGTTTTGGTCCACCTGCCAGGGTTCTTTGTTATATAAATATATACAAATGGAATGGAATGGAATGGAATGGAATAGAATAGACCAGACCTTCAAGATCATCCACTCCAACCTATCACCTAACACCATCTAATCAACTAAACCATGGCACCAAGTGCCTCATCCAGTCCCCTCTTAACCACCTCCAGTGATGAGCCCTACTTTGTGTGTATGTAGGTGCCATACAGCTCTGAAAGCAGCACTGAATTTGTTCCATGTGATCAAAGCAGAAAAATGTACCAGGAAATAGTTATTTCACCTTTCATTTCAGGTAACTTTGCAGCAACCAAATCTTGGCATTCTTCACCTTCACCAAGGTGATCCAGCTTTGCAGCTGCTCCTGCTTTGAGGTCAGGAAAGGTCTCCAAAGATCCCTTCCAACCTAAATTGTTCAGTTTACAGAACCTCATCTCCACTACCATTACCCAAAAACCTAACTGCCCACAAGCATGTAAACCACCTGTTCCATTTCTCTTATTTCTGTTAGAATTGGTGCACCTTTAATTATAACCTCGCTCTTTACAAGGCCCTTCACATGCCAGAGGGACTCACTAAGAGGCACTTTGAGTTGGGTGCCATTAGGCAATGACTCACTCTGTGCTGTCTAATGATTAGGTTTAAAATGGGGGAATAGTGCTTAAGGATCTTTGGAATTGGAAGTATGTTTGATGTGCTCCTCCCCTCCCAATTTAGACTGGTCCATTCCTCAGAGTGCTAATGCAGCTTGAAGCATGAGATAACCATGTGGGAAACAATGTGCCAAAGGAGGTTCACTCTTTTGTTTGGTTTTTTTTCCAGTGCATTTGTTTTGACATTCCATCCCAGCAATTGTTTTTAATGCTTGGATTAATGGGGAGGAACTTTTTACAAGGGCTTGTAGTGATGGGACAAGAGGGAATGGATTGAAGCTTGAGGAAGGCAGATTTAAACTGGGTATTAGGAAGAAATTCCTCACTGGAACAGGTTGCCCAGGGAGGTTGTGGATGGCTCCTCCCTGGAGGTGTTCAAGGCCATCTTGGATGAGGCCTTGAGCAGCCTGGGCTAGTGGAAGGTGTTCCTGCCCATGGCAGGGGGGCTGGATGATCTTTAAGGTCCTTTTGGATGATCTTTAAGGCCCTTTGCGCCCAAACCATTCTATGCTTCAGATTCCTTATTTATAGTCATATTAATAGCAAAGGTTTATTTGTTCAGTAGTTCTACCTAAAGTATTTATCTACAACCAAGACCATCTCAGCAGCAGAGCCTCATTTGCCTATAGAATTACTAGCCTTATAATCTCTCAGAGATTTTACAACTTATCTGGCTGCATCTCCACCTGGTAACTACATCAGCAGTCTGCTGGGATGTTTAGATAGGAAGATACTCTAAACAGCACATTATCTCACTTCATACATGATAAATGACAGTGTTTTAGTCACTACTTACCATCTTGTGTCTAGATCCAGCAAAAGACTTGGGACACTCAGTGGTGCTTAATTTTCAGCCTGTGCAGTGGAATCCATATGCCTGAGTCAGGTGTCCATGTTCCTTCTACTATACATGTGAGAACAATACAAAAGTTAAGTGTTTAATCTCTTTGGTAGTTGTCATTAGCAATCAGCAGAGTGCTGATTACACAAGCCAGCTGGCCAATGGTGTGCTTCAAGCTGTAGAAGCAGAGGTTAAGACCTGAGGAGGTAAGCACAGGCAGTGTCAGGAATGGGTCACATCCTCAGTACACACACTGTCAGTATGATTGCTAATAGCAGTGCTGGCAGACTTCTTCCTGCTCATGGAGTTCTGCCAGTGGAGGTTTCTGGGCCATTTTCATTTCAATACAAGCTGCCATCACCTTTAGTGCTGCTGCTAGAATGATCAGCCAAACCCACCAGCACTGCTGAAAGAACCCTTTCCTATTGAATTACCCTGAGGAACTCATAGAGAAAAGGGCAAAGAATAACCCTTCTGTTTCTCCTTGATTTCCTGCAGGGAAATCCACAGTTGCAGAGCTTTGTGAAAGTTGGTGAATCTTGTAACCAGGGCCAACTTTTTTTTTTGGGGGGGGGGGGGGGGGTGGGGTGTTGGGGGGGTTGGAGTGGTGCTGGCACTTTGCAGCAGTTCCACAGGTCAATGTATCCTCATCAGACTGATTCCAACAGAACCATAACAGCATCAAGGAAGCTCCCTGCAGAAATGCAGAGAGAAGCCTGTAGCAACGACCAGTGCTCATGGGCTGGATGCCTGTCACTGCGGGATCAGCTCTGAGCTGATCTCCATGAAAGCATCCTTCTGCATCCAGTAAGTTTCTGCCTTTCCAGGATGGCAAGACAGTCATTTCCACACCAGCCACGCTGGTTAAGCTATTGCGAGAGCAGATGGAGTACTCCCGGCGTAACTAACTCCTCCCCTTCCATCATCTCAGTGTGAGCATGCTCGTTAGAGGTGCTGCCTTATTGAGGAGTCCAAGAGAACTGGTCCCTCCAGAGCCTAAAGCCCTCGCAATATATCGTGTACTAGGTGCTGTCTTCCCCTGTGCTCTGGTGTGGACCATACACTTACTCCAGCTTTACACCAGTTTATGTGCCTTTGGAATTCAGGTGCCACAAAAAACCTTGAAGAGAAGATAATGGAAGCTTTGACTGCACACAACTCAAACCACAGAAGGGTCACAGCTAAGCTTCTGGCTTACAGAGCATTAACCAATCCCCCAAAAAAAGTGGGTTTGTGAGAGGGCTGGTGTTCAAAATATGTCAAAACCAAGAGATCATGACAAGTTTAAACTGGAAAAAAATGAATCAAACTCTTCAGACTCCTCTGATCTTTCAGAGGACTGAAAACAAAAAAAAAACAACACAAAACACCAAAAAACCAACCTAAAATTCCTCCAACACAGCAATCCATTCAAATGCCAGTCTGGCTAACACCCCAAAGTCAGTCAGGAATAGCTGTTACTGAACTGCCGCGGACACCCTCGGCAGCAATGGCCATTGCATGACATCTAGTGGCATGCAGCCACCACAGCAGGCACATCGTGCAGCATCCACAGCAGGTAAAAACCACATTTTGCCAGCTTCCCTTCAGATGCTCACTGCCGAAACGCCACTTGCAGTGCATTTGCTCCAGTTGTACGTCTCGCACGGGAGAACCCAGTTTTGGCACCTGGTGGTGTGTGACACGACTAGCAAAGAAGCCGTGACACAGATCTCCCTTGGGATTCTGATCCTGCCTCCCACCTGAGAAGCGCTGTCCTTCCTGCTCACTCCCCATCGCGAGGGGGACTTGCAGAGGGGCAGAACTGCAGACGTTCTTTAAGACCCAGAGGTGGAACTAACCGTGAGCTCGAACCCACTCTGCTAAAAATAAAGGGGGAAAAAAGCGATCCAAGATGATGCTCTGGTATGCAAGAGATGTCCCTGACAGCGGCTGGTACTCCTCACCCTCCTGTGACCATGGTATAAACCCACACTGTGCAAAATCTACTACATAAAGAACACGGAATGAGAATAATCATCTAGGAGAGCACAGAAGGCTTAAGCGGTCAGGTTGTCCTCAGACTCCTCAGTGGCACCGAGTCGACTCCGTTAGCACCCGCAGCTCTCACACCGGCCTCCCGCGGCCTGCCGGCTGAGCCACGCCGCCGGCGCCTCAGGAGCGGAGCAGGGCCCGGCCACGGCTGCAGCCCAGCGACCTCCAGTGCTGTCCCTGCCGCTCCTACAAGGCACACGGCAGCCGCCTCCACCTTCTCCGCCTCACACAGGCGCGGCTGCGACACCGACACCGTCTCACGGCGGCCTCAGCGCCCGGCCTCTGCCTCCTTCCTCCCGCCGGCTCCGCCCCGCTTCCGGCCGGGGCCACTTCCGGCTTCCGGCGCCGGTGAGAGCCTGGCGGAAGCCGCGCGGCGGACAGCGCGTACGCCCGGGGAGGGCCGAGGCTGGGGGTGGGGCCCCGGTTCCGTTCCTGCCCGGCGCCGCACGCCCCGCGCCCCGCCGCTGAGGTACCGGCCGCGTCCGCTTCCCCTCCGCCTCCTCCTCCCCTCGCCCGCTCCCAGCCTCGGCAGGGCTGCCCGGGGCCGGCTCCGGCTCCCGCTCCCGCGAGGCGCCGCTCGTCCACGGTGGGCTGGGGCTGGGGCGGGGCCGCTGTGATCCGCCCTCCTCGTTCCCCCCGGCCTTGCCGTTGCCCGGGGAGAGCACGCCGGGGGAGCGCCGCCGTAGCGCTGCTCGGTCTGGCCCCACGAGGCGGGAGCGCCGCCGCACCGTGCGCTGCTGATTCACCTCGGGCGGCTGCTGGGCAAGGAGGGAGGGAAGGAGACCGACAGACTTCGCGGGGCCTGGCCGGGCCGCTGCTGCGGGCCGCCCCAAGCCTGCTGGTGGGGCGCCCCCGAACTCCAGGTGGGCGACGTTGGGGCCTGTCCTTGGGTCTCGGTGACTGACCCCCGGGCCCCGGCCCCGCCGTTGAGACACTTGCTTCGGTGTCCGCGCCGCTGCCTGTCCTGCGAGCCTGCGGGCATGGGCTGTGCTGGCTGCCCCCGGGTCCGAGGCCTCAGGGGGGTGTGGGAGCTGCAGGGTGACGGTAAGGCGGTGACGAGAAAGGTGCCTTTGCCTCTACGGTTGGTGCAGGCTCAGAAAATGCTCATTCACTCGACATCCACCGTGTGTTTGTAGCTGGGGAAGTGCCTAACTCATCCTCTTCTTGTACAAACTGGTGCTGAGTGACAGCCTTGATCGTGCTTGAAGGAAAGTAGCTACGGGAGAGCCTTTAACGAGATGTGATTTTAGTTGCGGTATTGCTGACTTCTCTCTTTTAGGGGGAACTGGGTTACAGTTCTAGCTGAAGACCCAAAGTGATCTACATGTGCTTCACTGTCCATTGGAAGAATGACAGATGACAAAGATGTGCTTCGGGATGTGTGGTTCGGACGAATACCAACCTGTTTCACTCTCTATCAGGATGAGATAACTGAAAGGGAAGCTGAACCTTACTATGTGAGTATAACAAAGGCAGGCACAGACACTCCAGTGCCATAGTTGGGTTTGCTTCCTTCATTCTCAGCATGTGTTCTGCTACATGATGTGAAAAATAAACCCCAACATTTTCCTTCCTATTCCTCCTACCTTCTGAAAGCAAAGCACATGACCATGCTGCATGGTTTGTCACTTTTGACAGCAGTTTCAAACCTTTAAGCTTGTTTCACCAGTGAGAGAAACTTGTCACAGATAATTAAGATCTTACAGAGTCATAGAATCACTAGAGATGGAAAACACCTTTAAGATTGTCAGCTGCAACCCAACTACCATCTTAAATTATGGAAAAGTCAATTTGCCAAAGGGAGAAGATTCTGCCTGAGTTTGTATGCCTGACTAGGAGAGGCAGAGCCTTTATGCTACCTTACTGCAGAAGTAACCTCAGCCAGAGCTTTGTGCAGTCTTCAACACTAAGATCACTGACAGCTGGATGTTAGGAACAAGGACAAGCTCACTACCGTGAGAATAGTGGAACGTTGGAACAGGTTGCCCAGGGAGGTAGTTGAGGCTCTATCCCTGGAGTGAGGCTCGACAGGGCACTGGGCAGCCTGATCTAGTAGAGGATGACCCTGCTGACTGCAGAGGGGGTTGGACTGGATGACCTTTGGAGGTCCCCAGACCATTCTATGATTCTGTGATTATATTGTTACTAAAGTCCGTGGAGGTACCAAACAATTCTCACTTGACTGCATACATGAATTTAGTGAGGTTGTTCTCCCTGTAAAACTGAAGGCTGTGATTAACCACCTTGCTGAATTAGACTCCTGTGAAAGAGAGTAGAAACAATATGATGATGGTAATAGGAGTAACAGATGGAAAAGGGAAAATCATATGTTACCTAAAAGATCAAATGTCAAGTGACTTGTTGACTGTGATGCTGGTGAGTCTTGATCTGTGGTAGTTTTCTATAGCCCTAAAATGTAGTTGTTTCACTGATGTGTGCAGATTAGTAGCCTAAAGCAGCATTAGCTCAAAGACAAATCCATTCTCTTTCATCAGAACTTACTCTGGAGTTACTGTCCATGTTTTCTTCTTTCTGATTCTGATATCTATAAACAATGTCTAATATCATAGCCAAAATAGTGACCAGCAATAACTAAACTGTCTACAAGGCATCTTAGTTTAAAGGAGGAGGGAAGAATTCTGACTGACTTTTGGTTATGAAGTTCCTTATTCCTAAATGAACAATAATCTGTACATTTTGTGTATGCCTAAAGCTTCCCCAATTTATGTTTTCTCTTTCAGTTGCTTTTGCCAAGGATAAGCTACTTGACCCTGGTAACAGACAAAGTGAAGAAACACTTTCAGAAAGTGATGAGACAAGAGGAAGTTAGTGAAATCTGGTTTGAATATGAAGGTACACCACTGAAATGGTGAGTTGCTTAACTTTGAGCCTTTACTCAGGGGTTCATAGAATGGTTTGGGTTGGAAGGGACCTTGAAAGATCATCCACTTCCAAAGCCCCTGCCGTGGCCAGGGACACCTCCTCATCCAACCTGACCTTGAACACCACCAGAGAGGGGACATTCATGACCTCTCTGGGCAACCTGTTCCAGTGTCTCACCACCCTTACTGTTAAGAATTTCTTCCTAATCCCCAGTCTAAATCTCCCCTCCTCAAGCTTCATTCCATTCCCCCTCTTCCTATCACAACAAGCCCTCGTAAAAAGTCCCTTCCAGACTTTCTTTTATCCCCCTTCAAGTGCTGGAAGGCCACTCTAAGTTCTCCCCAGAGCCTTTTCTCCTTTCCACACTGAACAGCCCCAACTCTCTCAGCCTGTCCTCATAGGGGAGTTTTTTCCAGCCCTCTGATCATCTTTGTGTCCTCCTCTGGACCTGCTCTAGCAGCTTCATGTCCTGCTAATGCTGGAGGCACCAGAACTGGACACTGTGCTCCAGGTGGGGTCTCACAAGAGCAGAGGGGGCAGAATCACCTCCCTCGTGCTGCTGGCCACCCTGCTTTTGATTCAGCCCAGGACATGGTTGGCCTTCTGGGCTGCAGTCAGTACTTTTCCTAAACTATTCACTGGGTTTCAAAATGGGTAAGAAGAGCCAGTTGTTTGAGAAAAAGAGAAGAGAGTTCAATGTTGAGCATATCTCTGATTATTCTGCCTGTATGTGAAGGCAGAGGTTATGCTGCAACTGTTGTTCTAGTTGTTTCTGTAATATGAAGTGCTTGTGCTTTGGGCTTGGCTGTTTCTTGCAGTAGGATGCCCCCCAAAATCTGGATACTTTCTTGATACTTCCTTTTGAGAACAGGCTGAGGGAGCTGGGTCTCTTCAGCTTGGAGAAGAGGAACCTGAGGGATGACCTCATTCATGTTGAAAAAGATGTGAAGGGCAGTGTCTGGAGGATGGAGCAGGGCACTCCAGGGAACTCCAGTGATAGGACAAGGGGCAGTGGGTGCAAGCTGGAGCAGAGGAGGTTCCATGGGAACAGAAGGAAAAACTTTTTCACTGTGAGGGTGACAGAGCCCTGGAGCAGAGAGGTGGTAGAGTCTCTCTCTGGAGACATTCAAAACCCACCTGGATGTGTTCCTGTGTTACCTACTCTAGGTGGTCCTGCTCTGGACTAGATGATCCTGTGAGATTCCTTCCAACCCCTAACATTCTGTTATTCTGTGATCCAAGAATTGTACTGTTTTGTCTCTCGTTTTTCTGCTGTGTTGGCTTTGCCCTGGCTTCGGGGTTAGCTCACCCGTAGAGGGTGCTCAAGCATTGCTGTGTGAGCCTTCAGCAGGTCAGGGAGCTGGCTTGGCACAGGTGCTGTTAGAGCAGAGCTCTTGGTTGTTGCTCTCTGGACTTTCAAAACTTATGTACGTGCTGGGCTCTGCATCTTGTGATCAATCCCATTTCACTCGGTGAAGCTGCTGAGTTTGCAGTCCAGGCTGTGTTTATCTCTGTGTGGAAGGAAAAGCCAGTGAAGCTCTTTCAGTCAGGACTTCTGAAAGAGAAGAGCTTGGTGTGCTGAACACAAAGGAGAGAAAAATTAAAGTCTTGCTAGTGTCTGCTTAGGAGCAAATTGCAGAAAGACCTCCTTAAAGTGCCTGTGGGAGCTTTGTGTATGGGATAGATATTCCTGATAGTGCTGGAGGCTGTGCCTTGAGTGAATTTAAAGGAGACAGAAATGAATGTTTGGAGGAAGCAGCTTCTTTGTCTAACTCACCTACTCCAGAAAACCACTGAAATACAAAACTCCACTTAATCTATTTTTTTTCCCCCTCCCCTTCCTTTCTTATTTTGATAGTGAAGATAAAAAGTCCATCTTGGTGTATCCTCTTTCAGCCTTTTACACAGAGGGTATTTTTTTTCACTTAACTACTTATTATCCACAGTGACATCAAGGAAATGGGAAAGGGAAGAGATGTTAAGGGTCAGTGTGGTATAAAGCCATGACTTTTAGATATCTGAAGGCATGTCTGCTTTTTTTTGTCAAACCAGCTATTCCTGCTATTATCAAGCTTTTTATCTACAAAAAACCCTGCTGGTTTGAAGGGTTCCACAGAGCAGCTCTAGGCCACTTGGACTGTTGCAAAAGCAGCAGTGGTTTGTGAGCACAGCTTGAAGGCAACTCTTTTAGATTGCAGATATTGAACATGTACTTCCAGACTTGACTCTGCCAGAATTCTGTCAGTCCTTTATACTTGCTTAGTTAACTTGTCTGAATGAGGAATAATGAGCATTAATTGTGGGAGTCAAACAAGGTTTTTTTTCCCCTGTAAATGCAGGAAATGTTAACTGTTTTGTGTAGAATTAAATGTACAACTTCTATGTTCATTTACTATCCTTTTCTATGTTTTTTGAGGCATTACCCAATTGGTTTGCTGTTTGATCTGCATGCATCAAATACAGCCCTTCCCTGGAGCATCACAGTGCACTTCAAGGTAAAACTGAAATACACCTTCTGTACAGAACAAGTGAGTGTGGGATGACATGGAATTTGGGAGCTAGGAAAAGGTTTCATCATTGCTTTATAAGCAGGTGAATGTTATGACTTGAAGAATAGGTGATTCCTGAAGAAGAAACAAAGTCTCCTGTTCATGTCCAGGCCTTTTCCATGAGACTTTATGTGCTTTCAGAGTACCTCCATTTGAAAATGATTCTGTCAGAACCTGAAAATCCAAAAAAGTTGTTTCAAGATAACTGGTGAGACTGTGTCAGTGCCACTGAGTAGAGATAGGAGAACAGCTTTCTATAAGGGTTTTAATTCAGTCAGATGGAGTTAAAGGGAGTTTGGCAAGATTGAGAAATGCTCATCCTTTGAGGCATGAGCGTGCATAGGAGATGCTGTAGAAATCCCTGAAGTCAGAGAAGGCTGCTGTGCTTCATGAGGGTCCCCTTTAGAGAACTGAGTGAAAGGAGTTTGATCTTGTGACAGCTTAGTCACAGGAGAGACATCAGTGTGATTACACTTTGTAAAACCATTAGGTCAGACTTCACAGCACTCCTGATCTTTGCTCAGAAGAGTGCTTGTGCAGGGTTAGCTTTGGTGTAGGATTCTTTCATACTCTGAACTGCATTCAGACATTAATCAGCTGTGTTTTGAAGTCAAAATCACAACTGCTTTGGAAATGTTGATCTCTTCAATAATTAATTGCAATTTCATAGAATCCTGGAGCGGCTTAGATTGGAAGGGACCTCAGATCATCTACTCGAACGTCCTCACCATGGGCAGGGATGCTTCTCAATTCAGGTGCTAAAGGCCTCATCTAACCTGGCCTTGAACACCCCCAGCAAGGAGGCATGCACGACCTCCCTGGGCAGCTTATTCCAGTGTCTCCTACTGAAGAACCTCTTCCTCAGCTCCAGTCTAACCCTGCTCTCCCTCAGTGTCAAACCATTCCCCCTTATTCTGTCTCTAGACACCCTCAGGAAAAGTCCCTCTACAGCCTTCCCATGGGATTCCTTCTGGTATTGGAAGGCAGCTCTAAGGTCCCCCCAGAGTCATCTCCAGGCTGAACAACTCCACCTCTCTCAGCCTGTCCTCATAGCAGAGGTGCTCCAGCCCTTGGATCATCTTTGTGGCCCTACCTGGGACTTGCTCTAACAGCTTTGTGTCCTCATACTGGGTAGTGTAGTAATGGAAACTGACTTCAATGTCTTTATATTGCTACTTGCCAAAAGATCAGCTAAGTTTTGTCTCAAAGGTGCACATTAAAGATCAGCAGAACTGATTTGCTGCTGAGGCAGTGTTACTTTAAACAGCTGCTGTAATTCAGTTTTTAAAAGTAAAACACCTTGGATTAAGCACCTGCTTAATCTCTCTTCCTCTTTTTCATCTACTCTGAAAGTTTATTTAAATGAACCCTTCTTAATCCTTAAGGGCAAAACATCACCAGAATGTGTCAAAAGTAGGTAAAAAATAGTGCAGACATTTCCATGTGGTACAGTTTGTCACAGCTAAATAGTTTAGGTGTGGGATTCCTGCCTGGGTTGTTCATGTCATTTGTGTACAGTTATTCTTCAAAGGGCCAGGTTTTTCTCTTTGGCCTAATAGAGCAGTATGAGATTCTTGTGGGGTTTAACTTGTGCAGTCATGGCTTTCTCCTTTCTTTTATCAAAGCACATGCAGGCAACATCAGGTACCTTGAACATCTGTAAAGAGTGGGTTTTATAACTGCCCCTCCCCCCATCAGTTTTCTTTGTTTAAAGTCTGAAAACATGAATAGGTTTATTTCTGTTAGCAGAAGTTTGAAAGTTAACAGATACTTGGAATTGTCCTGCTGTGCTCTGTGTGCAGACCAAACAATGAAAACACTTATTGTTTGCATTGAGGAAACAGTTTACTCATTTGTCCTTCTGGCATGCAATAAAATAACCTGCAGTTATATCTCTAGTAAAATTGAAATACAGTTTCCTTAAATAGCTGTAGAAGGATGAGCTTGAACAGGCTGCTGAGGTCTGAGAAGCATGAGAGGCTGTGGTCTGGGAAGTTGTGGTTGTTACCCAGGTGTGGCTTTACGAGGAGAAGGGAAATTTATCCCTTCCTGTTAAACTCCTCTCATGCTATTCTGTGCCCTGCTTAGCACTGTTCATGTTCTCAGCATGGGAACTGCTCTCCAGGTTTTGGGCAGTAGAGCCACTCTGGAAATGGTAGCACTGTGGGAGCAGACAGCAGGTGTGCCAGGGGAAAGGCTAATGTGCTCCCTCTGCTGAAGCCCTTATCTGCTGCTGCCTGCCTCTCCACCCAAGACTCGATGGACTGCATCAGGCTGTTCTGTAACAACAGCTGTTGTCTTGGCTGTCTTGGCTAAACTGGGTCAGGTGGAGTGGAAAAGAACTTGCCCATGGCAGGGGGGTTGGAACTAGATGATCTTCAAGGTCCCTTCCAACCCAAACAATTCCATGAATCTATGAACTTTTCCATGTGGCATATGGATAAATTGTGAAACTGCTAAGAGATGTTCTGGAAGCCAGAAGCATGCATGAGGGGGGTTTGAAATGAATCATTTTGGAAGAATAAAAACCCTCTGTGGTATTTGAACACAAACATGTGGATGCTTCCCCAGGAGATGTTCTCTGTGCCACAGGATATATCTCTTATGGATTCTAATGTTCTGTCATTGCTGTAGTTTGCTGTAAGTGTAGGAGGTAAAACATGCTGGGTTTTTTAACTTTGAAAACTAAAGACAGTTAACTTGTGATAATGAATGCCTGTGTCATTTGACAGTGGCAAGTAACAGTGTTGGTAAAAGAAAAGAGGAAGAGCAACCCAGTGCTGAACTTCTGGTTAGTTGACTTCCAAATAAATCTGGGTTGGTACCTGAACAAGATTTACTTCTGGAATTCCTTAATAAACTAATTGGGAAAGGTACTTGTCATTTACTGGGAGGATAAAAGTTACCTGAGGAGTAGGAGCTGTGCCCATGCAGTGTGCCAGCTCTACCCAAATAAAGGGGTACAGAATTAAGTCACACAGCAAGCAGTTGGCACACACAGGAGGTAAGAGACAGGAATCTGCTGGAGAGAGTCCAGTGGAGGCTGTGAGGATGATTGCAGGACTTGAACATCTGTGCTGTGAAGAAAGACTGAGAGGCCTGGAGCTGTTTAGTCTGGAGAAGAGAAGGCTGAGAGGGGATCTGATCAATGTCTGTAAATATCTGAGGGGTGAGTGTCAGGCTCTTTTTGGTAGTGCCCAGTGATAGGAGAAGGAAGAATGAGTGCATTGGCATATGGTTCATGTATGTGGATGGTGAATCTTGAAGGAAACACTTTTCCAAGGCCTGCATAGAAATGCTTACTAAACCACCATTGTCAACAGGAATTGGGTGCCTCTCACTTGGGTTTTTTTCCCCTTTTCTCATGTTCACTGCCAGAGAATTGAACACCTGCTTGAGAACATGTTAAAGCTCTTCATTTCCTGACTCTTGCATGTAAGGGCCTAAATACTAACTTATTTGTGCCATTTATTTCTGTCATGTATTTAATGTGTGTATTAAGTTGAGGTTGAATGCTTTCAGTTCTGGTATTGCAGGAAAATTGTGGCGTTTCTGCTTTTCCTAGAATGTTTTGTCAGCAAAGTGAGAGAACACTTGCTACCTTCTTCCAGAGGCAGAAAACTCCAGTGTGTAAACCTCCTTAAAATCACCATTTGCTCTTCATCTTCTAAGGGGTGTGATGCCTTTATTGCTCTTTACCTATCTTTTCCCTGTAGAATTTTCCAGAAAAGGATCTTCTCCACTGCCATTCTAAGGATGTAATTGAAGCTCATTTTATGGCTTGCATAAAAGAAGCAGATGCTTTGAAGCACAAAAGTCAAGTCATCAATGAGATGCAAAAAAAGGATCACAAGCAGCTGTGGATGGGATTACAGAATGGTAAATATAGTGCATCTAGTGTTGCTTATATTTAGGTCTAGCATGCTAATAGTTGCTCCAAATGCAGTGATGATGTGGGATTTCAATTCTGCAGAATTTTAGTCTGTGGAAAAGGTAATTTGTTATTAATTGATTGTTGTTATTAATTGTTTTTCCTAATTTAAGTGCTTTTAACTTAAGTCTCCATCTCTGGGATAATCCAAATGTGGTGTGAGTTACTCAAGAAACTAAACTGAGTCACAACTCTGTTTCCCTGACCCAAAGCTTGCAGTAAAATAAATGGATAAGTACTGCCTGGTGTACTTTGATGGTTTTTATTTGGGAGGTCCCTGGAGATATAAATGTTCTGCTTTAACAGTCTTGGACCATAAAGTAAGATGAAATTGCCACTGATGAACCCTACAGGTAGGCTTCCAAAAGAATTGCCCAGCAGGTTAATAACTTTTACTCCACCAAATGAATTTCTTATTGCAAATATCACTTTGGCTTTCACAAAGGTTTCTGCATGAGTTAAGTGTTGAGTTGAAAAAGCCAGCCAACAAAAATCAGAACAGGGTGTTCTGAAGTTAATTCATGTTCTTACCTTACACACATGGCAGGAATCTATGTTGCAGTGCAAAGTAAAACTTCTTTTGCTTTTCATCTCTTCTTTTTAATTTCTTACCTTTCTTAGAGGCCTTCTCAGTAAAGCTTTAGGTATTTCAGACCCTGCTCTCTGGGATGGGTAGTAAAGCCACTTTCCATGTGGCTTCCTCATCTGCCAAAGCTGTTATTTATATTAATGACTGGTAAATTCATTTTACAGAAGCTGGAAGCATAAAGATGTTTAGTCTGTGTTGAGCCCATGGCAGGGAGGTTGGAACTAGATGATCTTCAAGGTCCCTTCCAACCTAAACCATTCTATGAGTCTATGAGCTATGAGTGTAGTGAGTTGTACTATGAGTAGAATAAGGACAGAAGAATTGAAGAGACACTGAAATGGTGGGGATTAAGGTTCTCTTCTTAACCAGAAGTTAAAGAACCTTGATACTCTCAATATGTAAGGTAAGAGAACAAATCAACGTTGATGTCTTTCCATGCTCACCTTGGGCTCCATCTTTTAGTTGCTTATTTGTCCAAGAGGATCTTTGGTTGTAGGGAAACCTTAAGTTTATCATATTAAGCTCAAAGGTTGCCCAGCAAGGTTGGTTTCAAGAAGGTTTCACTGTACCTCATGAAAAATTGCACCTGTGGAATCCAGCTCCTAAATGTTCTCTTAAACAACCTTTTTTGAATGCTTCCAAGTGCTAATTTTAATTTCTCAGCCCTTCATAGAAGAGAAACAAGAAAAGCTTGTGAAACCAAGAGAGCTCTTTTTAAGCACGTTGCACCTTTCAAGATGTTTTGGGAGGCTTTCGTTTGAGATGTTACAATTTTTCAGCCCCTTTTGTGAAACAGAATGAACAACCACAAAAAAGAAAAGCAAGCAGCATTTGCCAATAGCTGCCCTGTGAGTAATCCTACATCTGCAGGCTTCTTTTTTTTTCTGTGAAACTTCAAACCATTTGCTTCAGTTCTTAAATATAGGAAGTGTTATTTGTTTCAAGAGTGATAGCAGGACTTACAGGATATGTAGTAAACTTAACATTTTCTTGGGCGGGGGGGGGGGAAAGGAGGAAAAAAAAGTCTAATTTTGCTTGTTTGGAGAAACGTAGCTGCCAATTGCAAGTGTGATTTGCTATAAACCTTTCTACTGGAAAGGAAATACTTTTTCAGTTGCCTGTGGATGGCTTTTAGGGGAAGAACTGTAATAGTGAATTTGTGGCAAAGTCTTGTGCTGGTAACAGCTGCTGAGGATTCATAGTAACCTTTACATGCCTCCTCTCACCCCTTCTGGTTTGCAGAGAATCAGAATGGTTTGGGTTGGAAGGGACCTCCAAAGGTCAGCTAGTCCAACCCCCCTGGAGCCAGCAGGGGTGTCCTCCTCTTTGCTTTATTTTTGTTCAAGTAGGTTATCTCCTAATACACAGATCCCTTATTTAAGAGACTGCTGACTGGGTTAGTGAGGAGGATGCAGTTCTTTGTGTCACACACTGGAGTAGTAAACATCTGACTCCATAGGCTGGGGTTCCCAAATGCTTGGGTACATTCAGCTTCAGGCTGGTCACTCTCATCTGCTGAGCTTCCCAACTGTGGGCTTAGCAGCCTGAGTCCAGGCAGCTGCTGCTCTGAGGCAGGTGCTGTGTGGTGGTGTTGACTGCAGCTCAGGTAAGTGCTTGTCAAGAGGCACTTGCTGCTAATGGGAAAACAAGGGTGTGGAGGTACTTTGAGATAAGTATCAGGAAATGCTCCTGCAGAATGCCTGGCAGGAGTTCTTCACAGTTTCTTGGAAATTCCTGTCTTGTCACATTCAGTCAGGAAAAGGAAGGTGTTGTAACCCCTGAAGTATGTAGGAAGAGTGTCTTTGAGCTCGCTGGCAAGCATCTGTGCCGTACACCGGAGCAAAGCGAACCTCAGGCTTTCACCTTTCTGCTGTTGCTTTAACTCTTATCAGCAGTTCTGGAAGCCAGAAGGAAGACCCTTTGTTTCATGAATAGATACCTGAATTCTACTTTGCTTCAGGGGAGCTGCATTCTGGTGCAGTTGCACCCCCAGGTTTCTTGAGACTCAGCTGCACATTGTGCTGAGGAGTGGGCTTGCAGTTCTGTGTTCCTTCTGAAGAAACATCTGCTCTGCTAGGTGTCTTAGAGAGCTAGGGCCTCTGTGGAAGTTTATCCCTTGCTCTCTTCCCCTTTTAAAGCTGCCTTCTGCAGTAAGGCTGGCAGCAGCTATATTAGCTCTTCACATTCCTCTCTGTCCTTTGTGCTGTTAGTTGTTTGCTTGATTTGAATAATTGATTTGCATGTGTAAAAAAGCCTTTCCTCCCCTAGATCTGTCTTCAATACACTGAGTGCAATAAAAATTCTGTTCCTGTGATGTCTGAACACGATGAAATGGTGCTGCCTCAGGCTACTTTGCTAACCTGATTTGCTTGGATAATATTAACAAAAATATGTTCCAGACATAAACTTTTATTTTCAGGTTGTGCCACGAAGCTGGCAGTGTGTTTTCTGATTGCATCATCCATGGTTGCAGAGCATTTTAGGGTCTGCATGTAGAAATGTGAAACCCTGAAGAAATCTTTCTGCTGCTTGAGTTACTCTGCATTTGTCTATAGTTAAGAGCAATTAGATGGTTTTGACAAACTGTGAGACCGTACAGTGTGGACCAGGGAGTGGAGAAGCTGACACTGTTAACTGAGATAATGAGTTCCATAAATTGTGGCCCAGTCTTTGTCTGATGGAGATTGAAGTTGCTTTCTATTTCAGTTCAGTAAGTTGCTGCATGACTGTTTTCATAGGTCAGTGCAGTGGCTCATCTTTGGCTTCAGGCTAACTGGGGAAGAGACATGTGGGGAAAACAAATTCATGCAGGTCAAACTTCTGCGATGAAGAGTCTGCATATTGTTTCATGTACCTGAAAAAGAACATATTTGACTAATCCTAATAAAATCTCCTTTTCCCTTCCCAGATAAATTTGAGCAGTTCTGGGCAATAAATCGAAAGCTCATGGAGTACCCTGCAGAGGAGAGTGGATTTCGATACATCCCGTTTAGAGTTTATCAGGTAGGAGACCATGCAATAAACCTGCTTCTACCAAACTCTGCCAGGTTCAAGTCAAACCTGTCAGGAGTAACCTTTTTCCCTCACCCACTGCATAGGCCACTGTTCCTGCTGCTGTTGTAAGGTGAGAGCAGTGGCATAGATCATGGATTGAGACCATAGAATGGCTTAGGTTGGGAGGGACCTCAGAGATCATCTGCTCCAACCGCCCCACCACAGGCAGGGACAACTCTCAATTAGAGTTGGTTGCTCAGGGCCTCATCCAGCCTGGCCTTGAACACACTCAGGGAGGAGGCATCCACAGCCTCCCTGGGCAGTCTCTTCCAGAGTGTTACACCCTCCTACTGAAGAACTTCTTCCTAAGATCCAGTCTAACCTCAGCTTCAAACCATTCCCCCTTGTCCTGTTGCTAGATATCCTTATGGAAAGTCCTTCTCCAGCCTTCCTGCAAATTCCCTTCAGGTATTGGAAGGCAGCTATAATGTCCCCCCCAAGGCTCTTCTCCAGGCTGAATAATCCCAGGTCCCTCAGCCTGTCTTCATAGCAGAGGTGCTCCAGCCCTTGGATCATCTTTGTGGCCCTCCTGTGAACTTGCTCCAACAGTTCTATGTCCTTCTTTTCTGACTGAGTACTTCACAATCCATGAGCACCTTTGAATCTTTTCTCAGGTTTAATACCACCAGGGCTCTCTTTTTCCCAGCAGTCTGTTTGGAGAGATATTCTTTGAAATCCTTACAAATTCATGGATTCAGAGAGTGGTTTGGGTTGGAAGGGACCTTGAATCAATAATGTTTCCTTAGTTTTTATGGTATTAAGGTCATGATGCAGTTAGGAATTGAGTATGGTTAAAAGCTTACACAAAATTCCTGTGGCTTCCTTGTAAAGGAAACAGTTCTGTGCTGGTTTGTCTTTGAAACACTTTCATCTGGGCATGTCTAAGTTTTGCACCTGTCACTACCAAAAAACCAGTCCTTTATCCACAGCACTGAATATTCTGGTACTCCTTTACAACAGACTTCAGTGACCCTACAAACCTGCACAGCCCTTACAATGGGACTGAAGGAACTTTTAATGTCACATTTGTACCATCATAGCGAAACCTTAGATTGAGAACGGAAGTCACTTATTCTGTCAGAGATCAGAGCAGATGGCAAGGCTTGTCTGAGCATCAGAAAGCATCTGTCAGGAAAAGTAGCTCACTCACAGCATTTTGTTTGGTTTTTGACTGAGTTGTTTGTTTGTTCTCTGGTGGGTGTGGGGGTGTTTGAGCCTTTTCATAGAAACCACGTAAGTGGGTTTGCCACATGGAGGCTTTGCTGTCTGAATAAGGTAGAGACCTTTAAGGGAAATTTTCTGTGATATCACATGATTTCATGCCAGTAAAGCTTGCTTTTGAAAAATTAAGCCTAATTCATCCATATCTATCCCTTCAACCAGCAGTACTTCTCTTGATTCTCATTATCTTTTCAATTGGAAGCCTTTGCTAGCTGTAGTTTAAACCCAAGCTATGTAACTAAGAGTACAAGACCAAACACCAATAAAGATTGGATGTGGCACTTGGTTTAGCTGATGTTGTGGTGTTAGGTCATAGGCTGGATTTGATGATCTCAGAGGTCTTTTCCAGCCTCAATAATCCTGTGATGCTGAGACAGCCTTTGGAGAGGTTAGTGTAGCTCATTTTCAGTAATGCCCCTCTGGATATTGCTAAGTATTTTCAGTATTGTTCCTCTTTCTTTGAGAAAAGACTGGATGCAGGTGTTTGTAGCTATTTTGGTTTGGTTTGTTGGTTTGTGCACTGATTGTTGCTCATCAGAAAAATCCAAGTACTGAAAGGGGTCTTTAGAAAGTGTTAAAAAGGGTGAGATTGCAATTTGATTTCAACAAGGTGCTCAACTCCTGTAGTTTTAACTTCATTTTACAGAGTGAGCTATGGTTAACTTAAACTGAGCAGTACTTAGTGGCAGACTTGCATATGCTGAAGTAACTGATCCTTGAGAAAAAGTATTCAGATGTGTTTAACCCCCACCCAACCCAGCATCATCTAACCTGGCCTTGAACACCTCCAGGGAGGGGGCATCCATGGCCTCCCTGGGCAACCTCTGCCAGTGTCTCTTCACCCTCACTATAGAGAATTTCTTCCTAATCTCCCTTCTAAATCTGCCCTCCTCAAGCTTCAATCCATTGCCCCTCATCCTATTGCTACAAGCCCTTGTAAAAAGTCCCTCCCAGCTTTTCTGTGGCCCCTTCAGGTACTGGGAGGCTGCTCTAAGGTCCCCTTGGAGCCTTCTCTTCTTTAGGCTGAACAGCTCCAGCCCTCTGATCATCTTCATGGCCTCCTCTGGACCTGCTCCAGCAGTTCCATGTCCCCCTCATGCTGGGAGCACCAGAACTGGATGCAGTGCTCTGGGTGGGGCCTCAGAAGAGCAGATCAGAAGGGCAGAGTCACCTCCCTTGTCCTGCTTCTTACAGTGGACATTTATTTCCTATGCACTTCCCAGTGTTGTAGACACTTACGGGTGCCACCACTTAAGGGGGATGGCAGCAGGTTGCTAGGTATTGCCTTCAGTGGGCAGAATTCCTCCTCTTGGTCTCCATGCCACCAAATTATTGGAAGGAAATTCTATGTAGGGAAGTGCCCAGATTGTGTTTTGGCAGTGTGAGGTGGATGAATTGGTTTTCCTTCAAAGAAATGTAGTAGGTTATGTTACCAACTAAGGAAAAATCAGCCTCAGCAGCAATTGCCTGTGACGTGCAGGAAAAAATGCATGCACTAAAGGGGGTTGATCTGCTTTGCACTAAAAGCTTGATGTTTTTCAAACCCCAAAGGCTCTTTCAATTGTAAAGTCTATTAAAATACATTTCTGAAGAATAATGTGAATCATATCTCGTGTGGCATCCAAATCTGATGGGGTGTGTGGGAGAAAAGAGATGGCAAAAAATGTAAGTGTCGTGCTTGAGTAAGTCAGAACTAAACCAACCACAGGTGGTTCTAAAAGCCCTTATCCAGCACCTCTTCTATGAAGTGCAGCAGCTCAGATTGAACCAGAATCCTGACATCTACTGTAGAAGGTAAAGATTGGCTATCACTAGGGATCAACTCATTTGCAGCTTGCAAAGTTTGCTGAGAGGTAGTGGAGATTTTCTTGCCAGCTGTCAGAGTCTAAACTGTGTCATAAGGAGCTTGCACCAGATGAGCCTTTGGCATAGGTGGAAACTTTTTCTACCAGAGATGGTTTGAAAATAGTAATTAACTTTGGGACACTTTGACTTGCATTTAAAAAAAGTGCCCCACTTGATCACAAGTATAAGCTGCTGTGTCTTCAGCTGGCACTTGCATGACAACTTCCTTACCTTTTTGCCTGTCACTTCACTAGTGGGTTTTTTTCACTTGCTCTTTAACAGCAAGGGAGAAAACCACAGTAATGTTTGGAGTATATTATGCATTTAAGAGGTGCTTTTCCTGCAGAGTGCTAGAGCTAGTTCAGCTGGAGGGCTTCTGCCCTGTGTTTGTAAGGCCAGCTGGCTTTGCACTTTCTACTTGAACAAACTGTAGGGCTGATAGACAGCAGGAAGTCTGCATCAGCCTTTGGCTCCAGGCACCATGATGGGGCATATTAGTCAGGCATGTAAGAGGAGTCTCTACGTGCTGATGGAGGCTACCCTGATGAACCAGTGGCTGCTGTCAATATTGCAGATGGAGTCTCAGTTGTTGCACACTTAGTGTGCACTCACTCCCCAAGTTTTGGTGTCTTGCTCATTCCCTGAGTATTGGTATCTTGTTCCTTCTCTGTGTCATTCTCACCCACTTGTTCTCTCCCTGTCAGTCATCCTTCTTTCCTCTGGAGCAGATGCCAGGAAGAAGTCGATGCCCTGTGAGTGTATAGGATTTAAAGCTGTCAAGAGCATTGCATTCTTGAGAGTAAGATTTATTGTTTTACAGAAAATGCATTCAAATTATCCATGACAAGCTCTTCTTGAGTCACAGGCTGGCTGTAGTGCGTTTGCCAGCCCAAAAGAAGATGATCTGGGATTGTTTGTTTGCTTGTTCCTTTGTTTGGGTACTGGGATGTGCCAGTGAGCATTTCCTGTCCCTCTTATTTTCTAAGTGTTTTGATTAGGTTATTAATTTTATTACCTAATTACATAATAGGCCTTAGCTTTGAATGAGTTTTTCCTATCACAGCTCCCTTAAGATGTTGTGATTAAGTCCCAGTCACAAGTTGTTATGATGTTTATCTGCCTTAGTAACGTGAGTGAAATTCTCCATGCTCACTGAAGCAGTGGTCAGATCCAGCACTTTGCTCTTTCTGTCAGAGTTGCACTACTGAGATGTCTACAGAGGTTTAAATGTCTGTTGTGACCTGTCCTCTAGAAACAGCCAGGTGGGAGGGGGAAATGAGATATTCTAAGACATTATTAGTGTCTGGCTCAATAAATGAATCAGAAGTTCCAGCGTGGCCCTCCCCAGGCAGCTGAAGGTGGTTTATTTGTATTTCCCCATTAATTGGCAGAGCTCAGATAATCACCTGCAAAACCCACTACAAATATGCAAATCAGCATCACAGTGTGGCCCCTGCCATGACACCCCAAACAGTTCTACTGTGTCCACCTGTACAGTTTTCTTGTAACACTGACTCCATCCTTGTATGGTAGGTTATTAAGATCTCTTTTTGTTTGGGCTGAAAAGCCTCCATTGCATTTTAAGGCTGAAGTTGTCTGGCTTCACCTCCAGTTTCCAGGCTCTGTTTTGCCTTGCACCTCTTTGAAGTCATCTGCCTTTCTAGCCCCCAAGTTGATTAGGGATGGTTTCAGCAGCTTCAGTTTTCTTTGTTAAACTGAATCCATTGAGCTCCTTGAGCCACTCACCATGAGGCTTGCTTAGCAGTGCTGAAGTTGGTTTTTAGTCATCTTCTCAAACACTACTTTGATAATCCTCAAGATTAATGTTGAAGTTTGGGAGACTTAGAGGCCAGAAGTTTATTTTTATAGGTATTTTTTTAGATCAAAAATGCTTGAGGCACTGATGGGATAGAGTAAGGCTGCTGCTTGACACTGCAAATCTGAAAATGCTTTGTGGAAGAAGTAGAAGTGGAAGGACTTAGCAAGCAAAAGAGCTAGAAAATAAACGTGCTGTTGACCTGAAGAGGGCAACACAACACAGCAGGTTTCAGCAGCATCTTGCTTAGTGCAAAATGTTCTTGACTAGACCTGTGTGTGATACCTTAATTAACTGGTGGTGGTTCTGTGTATTAAAAAATGATGTTTTCATAAAGGGCCTGTTGCAAATAGGTCAATTTATTTGTTGCAAGCTTCCTTTTACAAAGAGGAAGTTTGAGTGAATGTGAGAATGCTGTGAAATGCTGGTTGCTCTGTTTGTAACAGCTGTGCTCAGCTCGATTTGGTGCTGAAGAGGGGAAAAAAATGATCTCAGATTCCTCATCAGTTGAGTGCACAGAGTGGCTTATTCTAAGAACTGATGGTTCAGCACTGAAGGAACCCTAGCACACTTTCTCCAGTTTTAGATTACTTCAAAACCAAAGCTTCACAAATGAGAAGTTCTAAAAGCTTTTGTAGGCAAATATTTTCCCTAGTGTCTCATTACTGGGGAGAAAAAGAAAGCAAACAAAAGAAAACACTGTTGGCTCATGTCCAGCTTCTCATCCACCAGGACCCCCAAGTCCTTTTCTGCAGGGCTGCTCTCAATTTCATCATCCCTCCAGCCTGGACTGGTATTTAGGATTGCCCCAACCTAAGTGCAGGACCTTAACGCTTTGCCTTGTTGTACCTCCTGATCTTCTCCTCAGCCCACCAATCCAGCCTGGCCAGGTCCCTCTGGATGGCATCTTTCCACTGCATTGCTTTATAGTACTGAATGTGGAGGTAAATAAGTTGATGTAAATGTTCCTGCAACAAATTGGAATGTAAACCATGAGGTCTGGATTCCTGTGGCTCCCATTTCCCTAAACTGTTTTATGAAGTTAATGCTCTTGTATATTTATATATCATCTTAAGTGTGTTAGGGAAATTAATTATGTATGGAATTAGAAATAATTGCACTTTTCACCACAACATTGAGTATTAATTCTGCAGCATATGAATATGTTGAGAGGCTGGGATGAAGGCAGTGCCTCGCAGAGCTGCTGCTCGGTCTTGTAAAGTAGCTGCAGCGCTGCCTTTCTTCTGCTCGCTCAATCATTTTGCTTCTCTGTTTCGCTTGTTTCAGCCAGCACAATCTGATTTGCCACTTTCACAGCACATTTGTTACCTGCTCAGCTGCTTATTATGTAGCAAGGGGGTTTTCTTGCTGCCTGAAATTTACACTCCTGAGCTGTGTTCCTCTCAGACTGGGGATGCTCCTGGCTGCGTGCCTGTGTGACCTACTCTGGGTGCTCCTGCTCTGGCAAGGGAGTTGGCCTCGATGGTCTTTCAAGGTCCCTTCCAACCCCTAGCATTCTGTGCTTCTGTGACTGTGCAAATTAATGCTTCAAAATACTAAATAGCTCATGTGAACAACAAATATGCAGGCAAGTGCAGAAAAAAAGGGACTGCTGTGGATATTGGCCAGGTATTTGTACAGAAATCATTTGCAGCCTTAATTTCACTTCTAAAATGGATTTGATCTGTTTGAGTTGCACTCTCCATTGCAGGAACTAACTGCTGGGGTTCAGCTTTGCTTTTGTTGAAGACAGGATGAGGGGTAATGGTTTGAAATTAGTGAAGAGGAGATTGAGACTGGATGTTAGGAACAGGTTCTGCACCATGAGGGTGGTGGAACACTGCAGTAGGTTGCCTAGGGAAGCAGTTGAGGCCCTGCCCCTGGAGATATTCAGGGTCAGTCTCAACAAGGCTCTGAGCAACCTGATCTAGTGGAGGATGTCCCTGCTGACTGCAGGGGGGTCAGACTAGATGACCTTTGGAGGTCCCTTCCAACCCAAACCATTCTATGGTTTGTGATAGGAAGCTTAGAACACTGAATGTTTGGACAAGAATTAGAGGTCTCTCTACATACAGTTTTGCCTATAAAGCTTTTGATTATCTGCTGTGATTCCCAGCTTATGCAGCCTGCAGGCACCCCAGTGGTGCAGAGTGGGGAATGTGAGTTGGGCTACAGCTGCTGGTGGGCTTCTTCAGTGTGTAGTCACCTGTTTGTTTTCTGAATGATAGTCAGTGTTTGCCCTGCTATTGAAATGTTTTTCTCCCTGCGTCTCTGATGCTGTTTGCTGGCTTGTTTGGACCCCCTGATGCTAGCTGCTTGCACATGTAAAAGCTCTCTCTGCTGTGGGATTTTATTTTTTAATTCAGTGGTGATTTTTGAATTCTTTTTTCCCAGGAGGCAGTCAGAGGTTTCTGTTGACCTTATTCTGCAGGTATCAGGATATGGGAAATGAGTTTAAAGGCCAAGGAACCTCTCTGAATACATGACTGGTTTCTGAATTAAAGTCAAAATATGGAGGGGTTGAAGCAACTGTAGATAACTTCATTCAGATCCCAAAACTTGGGCTAAGAGGTAGGGCAAGTCCAGGAGGGTCACTGTAGGCTAGGTTCTCAGAACTTGCTTCATCCTCACACCCAGAAATATTTCTTCCCCATTCTGACACAAGTTCTTTCCTACCTGAGTTTATTGGTGATTGTCAGTTCAATTCCATTGAATCTTTCTCTGATGTCCTACCTGTCTAGTTTCCAGCCAGTGGGGGCTTTTTCTTTTGAAACAAACCAAACCCACCCCCCTGGAAACATTCCTTGTGCCATTTCCACAACTCAGTAGTTCTGGTGGAACATTAAGCAGAAAAGAAGCCAAAGATGGCCAGAAATGCCAGGAGGAAAACTGCATTTTGGCACCAGTGTATGAGCTGAATTTCTGATGGGGCTTTGTAGTATCTCGCTTCCAGACAAGCACAGCATTGTGATGGTTGTGTGACTACAGCAATCCATCATCTTTTCAATTAGTCACTTTTTCATTGTTCATTGAGGCTTTTAACTGGAAACATTTCTCCAAAGCAGAGTATCTGAGAAAATCTATGGAAAAGGTACTTAGGAGTAAATATTTATGAGCATTTATACAATTCTGTATTCCAGAGGCAACTTTTGTAGCAAAGATTCATAGAATGGGTTGGGTTGGAAGGGACCTTGAAGATCATCCAGTTCCAACCCCTCTGCCACGGGCAGGGACACCTCCCACTAGCCCAGGTTGCTCAAGGCCTCATCCAGCCTGGTCTTGAGCACCTATATGGAGTGGGCATTCACAACCTCCCTGGGCAACCTGTGCCAGTGTCTCACCACCCTCACTGTCAAGAATTTCTTCCTAATCTCCAGTCTAACCCTGCCCTCCTCGAGCTTCAATCCATTCCCTCTCATCCTATCACTACAGCCCTTGTAATAACTCCCTCCTCAGCTTTCTTGCAGCCCCCTTCAAGTACTGGAAGGCTGTTCTGAGATCTCCCTGGAGCTGCCTTTTCTCCTGGCTGAACAACCCCAACTCTCAGCCTGGAGATCCCATAGGGGATGTTCCCCAGCCCCCTGATGATCTTGTGGCCTCCTCTGGGCCTGCTCCAGCAGTTCCATGTCCCTCATGCTGGGAGCACCAGAACTGGATACAGTACTCCAGGTGTGGGTCTCATGAGAGCTGACCAGGGCAGGAGAATCGCCTCCCTCATCCTGCTGGTCAGACTTCTTTTGCTGCAAACTCTTATTATTACTTCTGAAACTCCTTGGTTGAGTTTAGATCAGTTTAAACAAAATGATAAGTTTCAATTAGGAGAGGTTTTGTTAGTGTAAAGTGGTTCTGTGCAAAACAGCAGAGACTATGAAGCTGACAAGTTAAGGAAGGTCGGATGGAGTTTGTAGGGAGGTCTCAAGCTTTAGAGTTTTTAGGAGGTGCCAGCTTATGGAAATTGTAAGGCATTTTTTATTCCCTTATTTATTTATGCTTTGCTTTGTGGATCCAATATGCATGGCAACTTCTGTTTGTTGAAGTACTGACACAGCAGCAGAGGGGCATGTAGGCAGAAAAGCCAAATCTCTTCCTCTGGATGGAAACGCCAGTGCCTGTGATTTGCCCAGACTGAACCCCCAGCAGTTCAGGAGTTATGTTTTGCATTTTAAAATGCATCCTGTGTAAAAAGAACTGACTAATTGAATTGTGGATTCCATGCAGTGTTTGATGTGCTGTTGATTCTGAAAAGGACCAGGCAAGCTGGCTACCCTTTCTTTGGCAGGATGATAGGGAAGAAAGAGTTTTAATTGCTAGCATGACATGCATCTATGTCCTGGGAGCCTTTCTGCTGCCTTAAAGGTCCTCTTAAAACTTTCCCTCACCTAGAACTCTTCGGTATGCCTGGATAGGTAATTCTTTTTCTCACTGTAATTTTGTTTTCACTGTCACTTTCCTGTCTCTGTTACTGTTTCCACTTTCTTTAAGGAGAGCAAAGTCCTCATTTGTTCTGCAAAGCACAAGAGTTGTGGTGCTGTGTAGTTGTGTAGTTAAGACTGAGAAGTTTCACTTGCAGTAAGTCAGTCTAAATTTCTAGGAGATATTGAAGCTGAATGTTTGGTTCCATAAACCCCCCAATGATTTGAGATGGAACTGGGGACCTGTTTGGTGTGAAATGCACTGCAAATGTGGGGCCAGGGGGTTTGGGTTTATATCCTTATGTATTTGGTGGCATTGCCTTTGTAGATCTGTCCCCAACTTCCTGATTGACATCCTTTGTGTCATAGATTCATGTAATGGTTTGGGTTGGAAGGGACCTTGAAGGTCGTCTAGTTCCAACCCCCTGCCATGGGCAGGGACATGTTGCTCATGGCCTCATCCAACCTGGCCTTGAACGCCTCCAGGGAGGGGGCACTTATGACCTCCCTGGGCAACCTGTTCCAGTGTCTCCCCACCCTCACTGTCAAGAATTTCTTCCTAATCTCCAGTCTAAATCTGCCCTCCTCAGGCTTCAATCCATTCCCTCTCACCCTGTCACTAGAACCCTTTGTAAAAAGCCCCTTCCCAGCTCTCTCCTAGGCCCCTCTCAGGTACTTACATCCTGCACATGCATCCAGCACCTGAACAGCTCACAGCTAGGTTGGGGCTAGACTGTACAATCAAATTAATTTTCAAAGCACTATATCCTGCCCAAGCTGTGATCATCTTAGTAGGAAACAGTGATGGATACTGCTCAGGCCTGATGGCAGTTAACAGTGCCACAGTGGTGTCTTTGTGGGTTAGGTCATAGGTTGCACAGCTTTGCACTGTTGATTAAGCAAATGCTGTACAAAACACAGCATTATATAAGCAGTTACTCACCTTGGCCATTCCTTCATGTGGTGGTGTAGTAAATGCTGGAGCAGAAAGCTGTAGTCAAGTTGAGCTGCTCCTACTAACTAGCACACTTCAAAAGGAGTGCTGCTAAGCTTTTCCTGAAATGATTTCTGACTAAGAGGCTTTGAAAAATTACCCTATAAACATTCTAACTGCAGGATGGGACTTTTCTTTTGACTCTCTCAAGGCCTAAAGCATCTGCTTGCAGGAGAGGGGTGAAGTGTAAGCATGCTGGGCTAATACCCTGCCTGTAGGATTCTATTTGTGGACAACAAGCTTTGTCTAAACAACGTGCAGTTCCTTTTATCATTTTAACATTGATGGAGAGCAGGGATTTCTATTTACATTACCACATCTGTGGTGCTCAACACTTCAAATGCAAAGTTGAATTCATTTGCTGTAATGCTTCCTGATAGCAGCTGAGGCTATTGCTTTGCAGCACTCAGCAGCGATGTGGGGGATTTTGGAGAGCCCATCCTTGGCTTTTCCCTCTTGGCAATAAATTATTGCAATGAGAAATAAATTGGTTGTCATTTATTAATAAATAATTAGAAACTGCAGCACTCACTTGGGAAGTTCTCCTCTTTAAAGTTTGTTGGTAATGATCACCTTTGCCTGCATCTTTTTTTTCCTGGTGTTAACTTCCACTTCTGCTGCTTCAGTGAGGAACTGGTCCAGGGCTGAAAAACTTGTGAGCAGATTGAATGTTCTCTTTCTTTGCAGGCATGAGCAGTGGGCATCTTCCTGTTGGAAATACTCCACAGGATATCTGAGGAGACTTGTTTTGTCCCTTGACTCTTGAGTGGGTCCAGAGGGGGCCACAATGGTAATCAGAGGGCTGAAGTTGGGACTGTTCAGCCTGGAGGAGGGAAGGCTTCAGGGAGACCTTAGAGCATCCTTCCAGTATTTGAATGTGGCTACAGAAGAGCTGGAGAGGGATTTTTTTGACAAAGGCATGGAGTTATAGGACATGGGGTCATGCCTTCAAACTGGAAGAATCTGGATTTAGTTGAGACATTAGGAAGAAATTCCTCCCCATGAAGGTGGTGAGGCACTGGAGCAGGTTGCCTAGGGAAGCTGTGGGTGCCCCCTCCCTGGAGTTGTTCAAGGCCAGTTGGAGAGGGTCTTGAGCAACCTGGTTTAGTGGAAGGTGTCCCTGCCCATGGCAAGGGGGTTGAAATTAGATGATCTTAAAGGTCCCACCCAAAGCCTCCTATGATTCTATGAAATGGCAAACTCTTGGCAGCTGTGATTTAGACTTCTGTCCATTAGTGTTGTTTTAAATAAACTCAGTGGAAATCTGTTTGGTTCTAACAGTGCTTTAGGGGATTTTTTTCCTGTCTTTTTTTAATGTTTTGAAGCTACACTTCTGCTCTGCAATGTGCCAGAGTTCACTGCTCAAGTGTGGATCTGTCTGAGGTGGATCCTGCTGGCTGTGTGCCTCCCATCATTTTTCAGGCGTTTCATTAGCACTGTTTGTATCTGCACTCTGCTGCCCTCGGGACACAGAGAACTGACTGCAGCAGCTACTCAGCTCCTTCTGATCAGCCACAAGAAAAACTGGGAGAAGACAATTTTTCCATTTTTGGAGTCTGTTGGCAAGAAGTAACAAGCAGCCGTGTGTCAACAGCTCTGCCCTGTACTGCCCTGGAATTACTTTGAGGTGCTCTACCACTCCTTGCTGTGCTGTTCCAGAGAGGGTGAATGACAATTAAGTTGTCATGGTTAATCCACTGCTTGTGGCTCTTCATGTAGGTAGGTAGGTAGGTGACAAGAGATCACATCTGAACTTCCTTTCAAAATGAATTTGTAACTTTTCAGGTTTTTCCACTCTCCTTGGTTGGTTTGCTTTGGTTTCCCCCCCCCCTCCAAAAGCCTGCACCAGAAGATACAATCCTTCTTGGTGTGGTGGTGTTTTGTTTCTAGTTTGTTTCTAGGAGCCACTTTCTAAGTGGTAGGGAACTATATCTGGCAAGACAGTGACTTGTGTTGCTTCTTCCAGTTCAGACAGTGTATGGTCCAAGTGGAACTGAGTTGAGCCCAGTCACCCAGAGTGCAGCCCATGTGAGCTGCTTCCTGGAGTCAGCTGCTAGCAGAAATCTGTCAGCAGCTGTTCAGAGCTTGGTTAAAAATTGTGATGTGGTTCAACAAGAGTTTTTTAACTTCTGTTTTCTGGCTCTCACTTTGTGAGGAGGTTGTCAGGAAAAATAAGTCTTATTCTGTCCTTTCAGTATCCCTGGAGGTGTTCAAGAGGGGATTGGATGTGGCACTTGGTGCCATGGTCTAGTAGTCATGAGGTCTTGGGTGACAGGTTGGGCTTGATGATCTTTGAGGTCTTGTCCAACCTTATTGGTTCTATGGTTCTATGAATATCAGATGACACTGTTTTATTCTGATCCTCAAGGGAAGGGATTATCTTAACATAACCATTAAAAAAGCGTATCTGTAGGTCTCCTGAGGTACTTTGCTTGAGCAGAGTGGGAGAATCACCTGTTGCAGCCTCCTGTTCTGTCTTATTTTCTGCCTGTCTCAAATAGTAGCACTACATATTTGTATGGACCTTAAATTGTTGCTTTTGTTACTTTTGTTATTAAACCAGGCCACAACAGAGAGACCTTTTATACAGAAGCTATTTCGACCAATTGCTTCAGGAGGAGAGTTGCATACTTTGGGAGATCTGCTAAAAGATGTCTGTCCTAGTGCTATCACCCCTGAAGGTATTGTAGTGATGACTTTTGTCCAATAAGTTAATTTTTCTGCATATTTATTGCTTGTGGGTTGTTTCTGCAGGAAAAAAAATGGCTTCTGAAGGTCAAATAGCTTGTGGTCACCTGTTTGAATTTCATGACACTAAAATCCATCCTCTTGGGGCCTTTCTTGGTATATTCAAATTCCTGTTCTTGTGCTTGGTCTTAATCTGCAATTTCTCTTCTAGTCAAGACTGTAAAGCAATGTTAGAACTAAAGAGAATGCAGTATCACAGGTATATCAGAAAGTGATGGCAAACTGGTTTCCACATCTGGGCATTCAGACTTGATTTGATGCTCTCCCAGCTCAGACCTACTTCATTGTGCTAAGCAAAGTAAGAAAGAAATGAAAGCTATCCTTAAAGACCTAACAGATATCAGTGGAGCAAGCAGTTTTCACTCTTGTTTTCAGAAAGTCATTTAGGTCTTTTTCCAGGACTGGTGAATAGAATAGAATAGACCAGACCAGGTTGGAAGAGACCTTCAAGATTATTGTGTCCAACCTGTTATCCAGCACCACCTAATCAACTAACCCGTGGCACAAAGCACCCCATCAAGTCTCCTCCAGAACACCTCCAACGATGGTGACTCCACCACCTCCCTAGGCAGTCCATTCTCATGGGCCATCACTCTGTGTAGAATTTCTTCCTAACCTCCAGCCTAAACCTCCCCTGGCACAGCTTGAGACTGTGTCCTCTTGTTCTGGTGCTGGCTGCCTGGGAGAAGAGACCAACCCCCACCTGGCTACAATCTCCCTTCAGGTAGTTGTAGACAGCAATAAGGTCTCCCCTGAGCCTCCTTTTCTCCAGGCTAAGCAACCCCTGATCCCTCAGCCTCTCCTCACAGGGCTGTGTTCCAAGCCCCTCTACCAACTTTGTTGCCCCTCTCTGGACACGCTCCAGCAGGTCAACCTCCTTCCTAAACCGAGGGACCCAGCACACTCCCTCTGCCCCCCCCTTGAGCAAAATGCATCAGTGACAGTGGCTGCATCTTTTTGTCAGTACAACATAGTCAACACAAGCTTCTCTTCCCCTCTGTTTTTTTCCATCTGCTCAACTTCTTTCCTTTTCCCCCTCTGCTTTTCTCTTTCCCAGTGACTTTTCATTGCACTGGAAGCTTCACAGTCATTGTGGTGATTGCTTGTCTGTGGTGACATCCTTAAGTGTGCCTTGTGCCGTGGGAACGCAGAGGATGTATGCTTTTCAGACTCAGCCATATATGCAAGCTGTTCCTGCTGCCAGATACTTAGGGACCACCACAAGAAGAGGGAGGGAAGGCTTTCAAGAGCCACCCACAGTGTCTATATGCCTTTGCTTTAAGAGGCATGGATACAATTAAGGCTCTCTTTTAACCATGCTGAGAAGAAAAAATATTTCAATGAAGCAAACCCCTCCTGTCTGTGTGGAGTGAGCACAGAGACTGATCAGCAGCTCTGGAAAACATGAGGCAGAGAACAGTGTCAAAAGTAGAGCAGGTTGAATAGTGACATTAAAACCCTGATAGTGAAAATGGTCTTGGTAAAACACTGTGTCAATATCACTCTGGCTTGCTGCAGACTGTGGGTAACTGTTTAGATACTGTGTTTGATTTAAATTAGCTTACAGAGCTATTTATTCAAGGCTTTTATTGTTTGTTGAAGTGCTCAGAAAGATAACTTGAGCAATGATTACCCCAAACCATAGCTGTCCTCAAACTGGACCTTTGTTTAATTATGGATTCATAGAATGGTTTGGGTTGGAAGGGACCTCCATAGGTCATCCAGTTCATGATAGATGTCTTGTTTGTTTTAATATGAAACACCCATTCATGAGGGCTCCAGGCTTAGAATCAGATTCTTCAAATTATTCATGCTCCAGCTTGTAAACTTGGTGTCTGATCTTTCTTTCCTCGTGCTTGTGGATGCCGCTTGCACAGACAAAAGTTGATCCTTTAATTGAACAGTTCTTGTGTGGTAAAGTGGAATTGTCAGCAGTAGTTCCAGCTCCAGAAAATGAAGCTGTCTTTTGCATCACTTGGGAGTTACAATTTGTGAGAGGATGCAGTGTGCTGTGCAGGATCAGGCTATGATGGAGCTTAATATTGTCTGTGCTGGCTGTGGTCTCTGAGGCTGCATAGTTGTAGTTTCTGTGCAGGTAAAGAAGAGATGTTAGGAATAAGTAGTTGCCTGCAAATATAGCACAAGGTCACACTGCTGGTATGGTAGAACAGAGTACTCTTGGGTATTCTTCCCCAAACTGCTGAATATCAATTATGTGTGCCTGAAGGAGGTAGCCCCATGGCTGTTCTTTCCCTGCTGTCTGATAACTCTGTCTCACTGAGCTGAGGTAGATTAGGCTACCTGCTTCCAGCAACAGGTAGCCCAATGTCATTTGTGACAGATACATAAAACTGGTTTGTGTCTGTTGCAGCATTTCCTCATGGGTTTGTGCAGCTGATGATAGGTGCTCCTGCTGCCAATTCAGGGGCCTTTGCTTCCAGAGGTGGTGATGGCAGTTCTGAACTTCAGAGTCTGTACAATTTGAAGGGAAAAAAAACCCAAACCACCAAAACCAAACAAAAGCAACCTAAAACATGTGAATAATTCACAGCAATTGGAACAAACTGAAACAAAACCCCCAACCAACCAAACAAAAAATCCCTCCAACAACCAAAACCCAACAAACAAACTCAAAACAAGAAAAAAACCAGCCCCCCAAACAAAATTAAACACAAAACCAACCAACAAACTCAAACAAACCCCCCCAACCCCCAAAGAAATGAACCAAAGAATAACAACAGGCCCCCCCAAAAAACCCCAACCACCACCCAAACCCAACACCCCAAAAAACCTCCAAAGCAAACAAACAAGCAAGAGCAAACAAAAAAACCCCAACCCAGAGCAAGCAGAAGGGAAATCAGAAAGAGATGTTTAGTAGTCATTTATGAAGTTCCTGTGGAAGAACATCCTAATCTTGTAAACAGTTCATTTAGGAGTGGTGACTCATCTTCTGAGGAGGAGATGAACACAGTGTGGTCTTCTCTGACTGCAGAGCAACAACTGGAAGAGTTCAGCATAACGCAGTGAAGAGGGGAAGGGTTAAAATGATAGAAAGCAGAGTTGTGCTGGGGTGGGGAGAGAGACCTCTTTCCTCTTCCAGACCCCCAAGTGGAAGGCGTTGTGCGTAACGCGAAGGTAGAAACTGGGTGTAATGCAGAAGGAAAGCGTTTTCTTCCCCTGCTATCATGTCTAAACAATTCTGGATGCAATTTGAACTTGCCAGTGTTGTTGAAGTCTTCATAAAACTTGTTTTGATTTTTGTCCCATGCTTCCTTGAAGGCTCAAATGGTAAACATTTGGCCATAATGACGCAAACAGTAGGCTATCAATCAGTCCCAGTTTTCACAGCATTGTTGCTCATTCAGAAAAGCTGTGTGAGCTGACCTCTTTCTATAGCAGTGTCATTAGTTCTTTCAGAAATAAAACAGGGATCAAAAAGACTTCCAGGGCTGCTGCTTTATTTTTCATCCCCCCCCCCCTTCTCTTAAGACTTTGCTGTCCTGAATGATCCTGTAAAATTAGAGATCAGCTGTTTCCCATTAACCCTCAGAGTGTGTTTTTCAATGTATGCTGTATGAGAGGCTGCATATTAATTGGGTTTGTTCTCCTTCAGTTTTCTAAGCTTTGTCCCTCCAGTAAATTAGTCAAACAGAAAACTGAATTTGGGTTAGATTTGCCATTTGGGCTCCTAATTTTGATGCAGTGCAATGGAAAGGGTAAAGGTATGTGGTGTGAATGTCTTTGGATTGACATGACACATAACTGGGCTTGTCCTGTCTGAGGTCAAATTAGCTGGACCTGGGCTTTACCTTGGGAGCTGCACAGCATCACCCTGGTCCTTGCTGCTCTAGTGGTGAGCAAATTTAGGAAGCTTTTGCTTCCCCTATCTACCTATTAAGTTTGGCTCCTTATAGTTTCTGCGATCTGGTCTCAGTGAGGTGGAGGCACAGTGCTGAATTACTTCTCCAGGCCACCTAACTATAGGAATATAACTAGCCCTGGTCACTGTTGGTGTATGGCTTGAAGTTTGATAAGCCCAAATGCTGGGCTGTGCACCTAGGATGGAGTAAAGCTGGGCACAAGCATGAATTGGGGAAGGAGTGGCTGGAGGGCAGCCTTGCAGTAAGGGATCTGGGAGTGCTCATTGGCAGCAGGTTCAACAGGAGCCAGCAGGGTGCCCTGGCTGCCAGGAGGGCAAACCACATCCCAGGGTGCATCAAACACCAGCTGGTCAAGAGGTGATGTCCTGCTCTGTTCAACACTGGCTGCAATTCTGGGAGCCACAATTGAAGAAGGATGTGAAAGTCTTTGAATGCATGCAGGGAAGAGCAGAAGAGCTGGAAGGAATGTCGTGTGAGGCATAGCTAAGGACTTTGGTGTTGACTAGTTTGGAGAAGAGGAGGCTAAGGAGTGACCTCATTGCTTGATGGAGAGGAAGTGCAGAGGAGGAGCTGATCTCTGTTCCCTGGTATCTTGTGGTAGGAAGTGCAGGAATGGTTCAAAGGTGCATCAGTAGAGGTGTAGACTGGGCATTAGGAAGCATTTCTGTGCCAGAAGGGTGGTCCAGGCCTGTCAGTGTTTAAGAGGCATTTGGACAATGCCCTTAACATGCTTTAACCTTTGGTCAGTCCTGAATTGCTCAGGCAGCTGGACTAGTTGTAGGTCTCTTCCAACTGAAATGTTTTGGTCTAGCTTAGTCTCTCCTTTAGAGTTGGAACTAGATGATTTTTAATGTCCTTTCCAACCCATTCTGTGATTCCACCCAGCAACTTCCCTACCATCAGAGTAATGTGCTGCTTCTTTGTGACTTACCAGTGGTTCCTAGGCATGGCCACGCATGCACATTCAAAAGGGCAGAGTGTAGGAAGAGGTAACAGCAAGCAGGGAAAGAATCCTGCTTGTCAGGCAAGCCTTTGGGAGTTTGTTCAGCTCCAGCTCCATTTGTTCTGTTGGCCACCCAATAAGTTTTATTAGTATCAGACCCCAGCCTATTCTCTTTACATTTGGCAGAAGGCAAGTGGCTTTATTCAGGCACCACACAGTTTAAGCCTAATGCTAACAGTGGTATGAAATGGAGAAAGTAAAATCTTCTACAGAGCAAAATAACTGTTTTGTTTGGGGGTTTTGTTTCCAAACTCAGCTTATGCTGTTTGGAAATCCCAAGGCAGCATTTCTGCAGTTCTCTGCAGAAGAGAGGTGGCAATTTTTGCCCTAATCTGCTTCGTGGACTGCAGTAGAGCTGCTCCTGTGAGCATCAGCATCCTGCCCCCGAATCCCTGACGGAATGCTATGGATCTGCAAGTCTAGGCAGTCAAGGAAAGGCTGGGGGGGAAATTGCTAGAACCTGGGCAATGCCATGCATGAGTTTGAGGCAAAACTGTTGGAATCAAAGCATTCTGACAAAATGGTTTGGTTGCTTTGAAAGGGACGTTTGTTTGTGTTTCTAGGAGAAGACCTCAGGTTGTTTATGCTCTGTGTGGACTTTGCAGTGTGTTCCCACAGAATTTATCACTTAGACAAAAACATGAGTGAAGAGAGAGAAAAAGGAAGGAGAAATTAGAGGCACAGAGGGGTGATGTGGCTTGCACCTGGTCACACTGAGGTCAGTAGCAGAGGGAAGAAATGGATGGGTTTGAATCCTGATCTAAATCAGTCTGTCTCACCCCAAGGAGATCACAGAGGTCACTCACTCTCTCGATGACTGAGCCATTGAAAACTTCACAGAAGAAAAGCAAACCCAAACCTTTCTTCCAGTTTCTCATATATCCCTGCTCACAGAAAGAGGCATGTCAGCAACAGCTAAAGTACACAAGGTCTGTAGGCTTACAGGATCTTTTCTTTTATGCTTAGTGTCACAGAAAATGTGAGAATGCCCCAAAATAGGTTGGGTTTTTTCAGCAAGGATCACCTTCCTGCTAATGTGTATATGCTGTAGCATCACTGCTGCCTTTAGTGCTGTAACTGGTGCAAGTGTAACTGGAGGCTTCAGTGGCTCTACCAAAGCATTCAGGAGAGATCTGTAAACCTCTGTGAAGGCTTCCAAAGGGAGACTCTCAACCAGGGCACTGCAGTGCACAGCCAGATTCCGAGACTGTGGTGTCAGTGGTTTTATCTACACTAGTGAACAAAAGAGCATGAGCTGGTGCTTGTGCTCTATGGCTGTTAGCAGTTCTCTGGCAGAATTTTGGCATAGGCCAATTAAGACTCTCCCAGAAAAGCTGAGCAGTGTTCATGGATTAACAGTCTGGGGATCATTCTCATTCAGTAGGCAATATGGAGGGGGAGACAATTTAGCTTGAGTAGGCAGGAGCTGTTCTCTGGCACTTGGCCTGGGGTTCCAAGAGTGGATCCTGGCATGTTTTATGAGCTACATCTATGCTTTTAAAATAGGAATATGCACTGTACCTTTAGGGAAGGACTGAGTAAAATCATTCCCATCTGCTTTGCTTCTCTCTTGCAGTCTTGTTCTGTTCTGCCCTGATGCAGATGTACAGGTACAAGTAGAACCTGCTTTTCCCAAGAGATAAATATTTTACACAGCTAAACAGCAGAGAACTTACAAACTAGAGGATCTAGAAAGGAAAGATTAGAAAAGTAGGAACCTTACCAACAGCATAAAGCAGAGTAATCCCCTAATAAACAGTTTGCTGAATCCTTCTCCTCCTCAAAGGATTCAGCAGCCCCTTCTTGAATACCTCATTTTGATCAGAGCTTTTGGTCGTTTCACATGCAGTGGATAAATTGTAATTTCCACCAGCCCAGGTCGCTCAGAGCCTCATCCAGCCTGGCCTTGAACACCTCCAAGGAGGGAGCATCCACAACCTCCCTGGACAGCCTGTGTCTCACCACCCTCACTGGAAAGAATTTCTTTCTGATCTGCAGTCTAAACCTACCCATCTCAACCTTCAATCTATTCCCTCTCACCCTACACCTACAAGCCCTTGTAAAAAGTCCCTTCCTGTCTCTCTTGTAGCCCCCTTCAGGTACTGTTTTGTCCAGGTAGCTAATGATACTTGGTAACATTGCTAACCGATTAACTACACCAACTTAGCAAGTTCTCTTTGCAGATGCTGTATGTGTTGTGAGCTTTACAGATCCACTTTTCTACTGAAGGGTGGGCAAATACTTTCTGAACTGAAAAAAAATATTGAAGCCACCAGTCAGGCTTTCAAAGCTTGTCAGATAATCCCTCAGCTTTGAAGCTCTCCCTTTTGATACTGTGGGGTGCAAAAACACAAATGAGCTTCTGATGGAAATCCACTTCCAGTCTGGAGTCTGAACAGGGGCAGCTGTTTTGAGGAGGGGAGCATTTCTTTATTTGCTGGTGTTACTTTTCAGTGTAAAGAGCCCTTCAGATATTCCATCACTCGTTCCTCCTCTCTCCACCCCTTGCGGAGTTGTTTCGAGATGAAGTTATTGAATTGTGCTGTGGTGGAAATCTTTGGATGGTCTCTGAGCTGTTTCAAAGAACTTACAGTACATGTACAGGGGAAAAAAAAGACCCCAAGCTATTTCATGTACAAACTCTCCTGCCTGCTCATTAGAGAATTTGTTTTTGCAGGAGTCAGGGCCCGGAAGAAGCTAATGTAAGGATTTGAGCAAGGGTTTGTATTTCTCTGATAAACAGCACTCCCCTTCTGTTTGTGATCACAGGATGAAAGCTCTCTGAGCTTGTATATGTACATTTTTACTGCTACATCATGTAGTGTGCTCTTAAGATTGAGATCTCATTCCCCAGGAAGCATTTCTGTCTAAGATTAATTGCCCTTTTAAAAATCAGTGTTTGATGTATTCCTTTGGCTATATCCTGACTCACTTTAACCCTCTTTGACCTGACCCCGCTGACTATTACCGCCGTGGCTGGAGCAGAAATCCTTCAGCTTGATGTATGCAGTACAGACTTGAGCCTGTGGTTTTTCACATCGATGGATTCAATTAGCTGAGTTTTTACTGATCAGCTTAGCAGGGGTTGGAGAATTTGTCAGACATGGAACAAAACTGTCCGTCCTTGGGGGGTTAATTGAAGAGCTCCTCTCCGTTTTCACGTGTAGCTTGCCTGGGAAGTTGTTTGCTTTGTTAACTATCAACATAATATTGCTGCAAGTAGCACTTCTTCAAGAGGCAAAAGCAGTGTGTTTTTTCTCCAGTTAAACTGGGGAAGGTACAGAAGATGAAATAGCAACCATTAAGCCTTTGATCTGTACATATCACTTACCACTTTTCAGGCAAACGTCTTAAAACTGTAATTGTGTCCCCGGTGTCCCCTTCTGGATGTATTCAGATAAATAGATTAAACTAACAATTAGCATTGTGGCTTGGTGGAAGCTGGTAGAAATGTGCTGATCTCCTCTGTGCTGGCAGTGAGTTTTGCAGCAGCAGTGGTGCTTGCTGGGAATAGCTCATCACTTGATGAGCTGAAGAAGTTAATTGCGAAAGCTGGAGAGCTGTGAGAATGGAAGAATAGTTGCAGGCATGATGTGAGTTATAGGAACTTGAAATAAAAGAGAGGTTGAAAGTTCAAGAATGCCATTAAAAACCTTTAAAAGTAGATGATGTGCACATGCAGGGGGAATATTGTATAGGGAATATGCTGCTTAATTTGGACATAACAGTGTTTTGAGTACAGTGGCATTATGAAAGTCCTCTCAAACTGTTAGCAGCAAGAGGTCTTTTACAGCAGATTAATTTGCCTTCTATCAGTCTTTATAGAGAGGAATCTTTATCAAATGTTTCTTTTTCAGGATCCATATTGATCACATTTAGCTCCCTAGCTGTACACAGAGAGAGCTTAATTTCTGAAAGTCAGTTTAGAGGGAAGGGAAACCTTAAATCTAATGGAGGTCGTGGGATGTGAAAGGGTTAACTTATTGTGAGTCAAGATGCCTGCTGTTTAAACTAGCTCCACAACTCCTAAAAGTGATTTAGCTCTCCCCCAACAATGGAAAACATCTCATGGATGAGTTGAGCTCCATTTGTCACACGTTCAAGTGCTTATCTTTCAGTGCACACCTTGCCAGTGCATTGTGTGCTTGGCTTCTCCTGTGCAACAGCAGTGGGATCTGCCCTGAACTTTGCCATTGGGTTCATGTGTGCAGAGCCAAACTTCAGCATATGGCTCAAAGCTCCTTATAAGCTTCCGTGGCTAACCCCAGTCTTTTCTGAACCAGCCCAGGTTTATTGCTGGTTCAGGGCTGAGGCACTGGAGAAGTGGTGTAAGAATATTTCTTGATGAGAGTTTCACCTTCAAATTTGTTTTCTTTCCTGCCTGCAGCTAGATGTTGGATGGGGAAGTATCACAGTATCACTAAGGTTGGAAGGGACCTCAGGCTCAGTCATTGTAAGGTTCTCTAAAACCTTTGGACTCCTAAAGTGTTGCATATATAAGAATGAATACTTTAGAGTCCTGTCATGAGCTAACTTGGGGTTTATTACAGCAATCTCATGAAATCTTCTGTTTGCTGTAGAAGAATCAAAATAGCAGTGAAACCCCCACAACAATGTTTAGTTAAGTAAAGATTTCATTTCCCCCCTCTTAGCTACTGCTCCATTGAGCTTCATGAGCTGCTTCACTGAAGGGAAGTTCCCTTTGGTTGGTGGGGATGGCATTGCTGGCAGTGCCAACCCTTTTGGACCACACTGAAGGCTGTTAAAAATAATCTGCCTGAGCAAGCTGGCTGCCTGCTGTTTGGAGCCAAATGCACTTGCTCTAAAAACACTCTCCATGCAACAGAAAGAAGTTTTCTAGTCTGTTTACACACCTGCTGTCTGCCATGAGATGAGAAGTGTGACTCAGGTTCTCCTAAACTGCTCAGAAGTGTGATCAACTTCTGCTTGTGGGGATTGGTTTAATCAACATTGTTTTAATTAGATTTCAGAAGTGTGGCTAATGTGAGGATGCCAGGCTCTGCTCATGGTGTGCTGTGATAGGACAAGGGGCAATGGGGGCAAGCTGGAGCTTTCCATGTGAACACAAAGGTGCAGCAGGCTGCCCAGAGAGGTTGTGGAGTCTCCTTCTCTGAAGACTTTCAAGACCTGTGTGGATGTGTTCCTGTGTGACCTGCCCTGGGTGGTCCTGCTCTGGCAGGGGGTTTGGGCTGGATGATCTTTTGAGGTCCTTTCCAACCCCTAACATACTGTGACAGATTTGAGGTAGAGTTTGATAGGAGAGAAGGAGATAGGGAAAACTGCAGGGAGAAGAAAATGATGAACAGGAGTCATGCCAACTGCTTGATTTGATCTCAGTGTTTATTCCAGATACAGAATCACTCTGAGGACACTTGTTCTGAATGCCCTATTGACCATGGATTTCTGCCTGTGAGTTCTTCAGCTGACATCACCACCAGTGGCTTTCCCCAGGGCTGGTGGGCTATGTAGGCAGGAAGGAAAAGCCAGTCCTGTGCTTTCATGTCACGTATCAGCCTCTATGTTTTTGAGGTCAGAGGAGCCTTTTGTTGTGGCTGGGCTATTTTAGCATGGGCTTTGCAGAATTCTTTGTGTGCTCTAGCTCTTGGTTAGAAGGTACTGAACAGCCTGTCTGGCTGACTGTGATCTAATCTCTCATCTGTGTTTCTGTGTGAGCTGATGAATATTCCAAATCAAGGGAGAGGATAAGGAGTTTGGTGGTTTATACCCAACTAAAGTGAGGTAAAAAGTACATGAGGATTGCTGTGGAAAAGGAGTCACTTTTAGTAATGGAGCTCACTACTGGGAGAGCAGGGTGGAATTCACAGAAGAGTGAGGAAAGCCTGGCATATGTTGGCTGAAATGGGCTAGTCTGAAGCTTCTGAAAACTCATGCTGAGATTTTTATTCCCATTTCTTTAAAATTCACTTAAAAAAAACCCTGCTCAATGGAACCTGTGGGAGCCCTAGACCTTGAAGTTACCATTTCTTACCTATACAATATTTTATATCAGTAAAGAGAACTTGAGGTATTCCCTGTCTGAAGTACTTGTGCTGAGCTCATTCAAAGAGCAAGCAATCAGGCTGCCCAGGGAGGTTGTGGATGCCACCTTCCTGGAGGTGTTCAAGGCCAGGTTGGATGAGGCCTTGAGCAGTGTGGTCTAGTGGAAGGTGTCTGTGCCTGTGTCATGGGAGTTGGAACTGGATGTTCTTTAAGGTCCCTTCCTCTTCAAACCATGCTATGAATCTGTGAATCATTGGCCAAGGGATTTGACCAAGCTCACCTTTTTCTGTTGCAGGCATTTCCCATAAAACTGTGTAGGAATTGAGCACCTGTTAGTACTCAGCTGAGCAAGCAAGACTGGTTCAAAACACACGGTTGTTTTTCTGCTGGAGTGCTTTGGTTGCTGTTACACATGCACATGCCAGACAGGATTGCAGAAATGTTCTCACTAGATTTGAGTTTATGAGGGTGGTGAGACACTGGCACAGGTTGCCCAGGGAGGTGGTGGAAGCCTCATCCCTGGAGGTTTTTAAGGCCAGGCTGGATGTGGCTGTGAGCAACCTGATCTAGTGTGAGGTGTCCCTGCCCATAGCAGGGGGGTTGGAACTGGCTGATCCTTGAGGTCTCCTCCAACCCTGACAGTTCTGTGACTCTATGAAATGAAAAGCCTAAAATTACCCATTTCAATTTCCAATTGTGTTTCCTTTACAGAAGATATGTAAAAGCAAAGTGTCAATGTTTGATTTATGGGTGGTTGGATTCATTCTGGAGCGAAGCTTGCTCCCTGAGCAAAGAAACTTGTCACAGCCTTTGAGCTGGTGTCTAAGTGATCTGAAATGTCTCAAAAATGGCTTAGCAGACAGCATGTAAGCATAGTTATTTGCTTCTGGAGATGGAATAGTGTTAAATTTTCCCCCAAACCTTTCTAGTTTGTGCTTCTCACTTGCCACTAGTGACCTTTGGGAGCTGTAATGCCTTCTATATTCATGAATTTCCACAAGGAAGGCAAAGGAAAATAATCCTGGGACAGCCACTCTGTTAGGAGATGACTTGATTAGATTTGAGCTTTGGGTTGTTCTTTTCTTTTGTAATTGCCAAACCAGTAGTTAGTAATTTTGCATCACTTTGGTCACCTAAAAATGGCCTGATTTGAAGGAAATAGTTACTGTGTACACACATCATAAAACCTTCCTATGAAAGATGTATTGCTGTGCTTTTGTTTTGCTGGTATCTCCACTCCTCCTTCCTGAGGTTAATTTGCAACACAGTGGGGGGAAAAAAAAAACCATCTTTAGTTCTTATGAGGGTTTACATGGAACTCTATCATGATTTATAAGGGGGGGAAAAAAGCAGGGGGAGGGAAATGGACTTCTTGGTTTTGAGGAAATTCTGGTGAGGGTTTGGTTTTTTTAACCACATTACTGAATCCTGTGAAGTGGATGTTGACAGCAATGCTGTCGTCAGGTCTGGACCCTGAGCTCTCCAGGTGAGCAGAGTTATTTGCCCTCATTTGCCTGGTCCAATGGCCTTAAAAAAAGAGAAAAGCATTAATCTTCTTTGTCATTAAGTCATTTAAATCTTACACCACTGATTTAAATACATGTTGTGTTCAACACGCTGTACGCTTCTGTCAGTCGAAAGGACATTCTGTTAGCATAAGGGGTGGGAAAGGACAGCACCTGCTGTTGCAAGAGACATGCAAAATAAGCTGCAGCTTTGAAGACTGTGAACAGTAATTCATAGAATGGTTTGGGTTGGAAGGAACCTTAAAGATCATCCAGTTCCAAGCAGGGACACCTCCCACCAGCCCAGGTTGCTCAAGGCCCCATCCAACCTGGACATCCACAACCTCCCTGGGCAACCTGTTCCAGTGTCTCCCCACCTCCACTGTAAAGAGTTTCATCTTGATATCCAGTCTAAATCTGCCCTCCTCAGGCTTCAAGTCATCTATAAACCAGGTGGATGAAGCTTGCATGATAGCCAGCAAACCATCCAGAACTCAGATCCCAGTGGAAATGCTGGGCTCAAACTAGCCAGCTGTTGAGAAAAGATGATTTTCCACTGGTGGTTTTAATGTGTTTGCTCCCTCAAGCAGAGCAGCCATCTCTCAGTGTGTGTCAAGATGGGGAAGGTGCTGAGGAAGAGGGTTGGGTAAATGTGACTTAAGTGAGAGTTTGTGGTCCTTTGTAACAAAAGGAGGGAAGAATTAAAGTAAACCCAATGGATTCTGTGAAAGAAGGGCTACAGTAAGTACAGAATTGGTAGATAAGATCTCTTTAGTCAAGCCTCCAGGGGAAAAGGAATTAGGGAGAAGTGTTGCTTTGTCAGAGATAATACTAAAGCACAAACAATGCTAATGCAGAGATTTAGACTTTAATTAAACTGTAAATTCTTCCTTGACCTCTGAAACTTTCTCAGCTTGAGGAACAGGGGGTGGGGGGGGAAAGATTTGTATGAGAAAGGGACAAAGTTGGAGAGGGAGCTGGGAATGGAGAAACCCAGATGAGCTGTGTTTCATTTTGAAGCAAGAGGCATTAGGTTAGTCTGGACTAGCATCCAAGAGCAGCCAGAGAAGGGCAGAATCCCCTCCCTGTGCTGCTGCTCTCCCTGCTTTGGATGCAGCTCAGCACACAGCTGCCTGCTGGGCTGCCGGTGACCATTGCTGGCTCCTGTTGAGTTTCTCATCAACTGACATCCCCAAGTCCTCCTCCAGACTCTTTCTGAGCCACTCCTCACCCACCCTATAGTTGTGCTGGGATGATTCCTTCTGGTCTAATTTAACCTGTGCTGGCATAGATACCCAGCTGTAATACAAACTCCTTCAGGCAGCTGGCAAATCCTTTTGGTTGCCAAACAAAGATGATTTTTATCTGTAAACCAGAAACTTGTGTTACAGTTGGGGTGACTGCATGAAAGAGCCAGTAATGGGACCTGCACTTCTAGAGTCAGCTCTTGGGGAGCAAGGAGGCTTGTTCTGCAGTCTAGGCAGCTGAGGGGGTCATGACATGCCAGTTAGAGAAGACAGTGAGCACGGAATGGGGATTTCACTGTGGTAGGTCCACGTGAGAGTGGCAGAGAGTATACAGCATAAAAGCAGCAAGAGGTCACTGCCCACTTTCTTTTTTAAACTCTAACCATTATTTGGAGCATATTTCAGATGTTCTCCTCTTGGGGCTCTGAAATAAATTTTCATTGTGGGGGTGGGGGTGGTGTTCAGTTCATTTCATGACAGTTGCTGTCAGTTGCTTTAGCTGGTTCCCATCGCTGGAGTCAAAAGGTCAAAGTGCCTGCATCCTCTGGGCCAAGTATCAATAAAAATAATTGAAATATTCTTAGAAAAGATTCTTGTCATACTGGGAATCATTGGCTCACTTGGCCCTGCCAGGAGGTGAAACTAAGTGAGAAAAAGCTGGTGCCAAGTCAGCCTTCTGAGGAAAGCTGAAGTATCGCTGGGCACTGGGTAAATCATGCTTAGCAAAACGAGATTACTTCAGGAGTGTTTGTGTCTCCTGTGTGTGACACAGGCTGTGCAGTCCAGCTTCCTCAGGAGCTCACAGTATCCAGACTCCAGCCTTGTTAGCATGTTTTAGGAAGTTCAAAGTCACAGATCGCATTGGGTTGGAAGGGACCCTCAAAAGTCATCTTGTCCGATCCCCCTGCAGTCAGCAGGGATGCCTCCAACCAGAGCGGGCTGCTCAGGGACACATCAAGTCTGATCTTGTGAATGTCTCCAGAGGTAGGGCCTCAGCCACCTCCCTGGGTGACTTGTTCCAGTATTTCAGCACTCCCATTGTGAACAATCTCCTCCTGATGTCCAACCTAAATCCCCCCCTGCACCGTTTTCAAACTGCTGCCCCTCACCCTATCCCCACAGGCTCTTCTGAACAGTCCCTCCCCAGCCTTCCTGGAGGTCCCCTTCAGGTATTGAAATGCAGCTCTAAGGTCTCCCTGGAGCCTTCTCTATTCCAGGCTGAACAGCCCAAACTCTTCCAGGCTGTCTTCATAGGAGGGGTGCTCCAGCCCTCTGAGCATCTCTGTGGCCTTTCTCTGGACCCGCTCCAGCAGGTCTGTGTCTCTCTTGTCTTGGGGGCTTCAGATCTGGACACAGTACTCCAGGTGAGGTCTGAAGCTCAACATCTGTAAAATTCATCTGGTTTAGAGCTCAGTGAGATGGCTGTGCCTTAAGTGTGCTGATGCCAAGCTGTGATCACTGTAGAGAGGGAAAACTTGCAACTGGTACAGAAGAGTGACACTTTCATTAAGTTTCATTTTAACCCTTTTTTTGTTTCCCTTCTTGGAATTAACTCCAAGTTTCTCTTTCAGGTGACAGAAATCTCAGCTTTCTCCATACTGGTATTTCCTGCTTCTCATTCTGTTGAGTGTTGAAGCCCTGTAACACCAATTAAGCACACCATAAATTCTGTCTATGCTTCATCTTTCTGTGATCTTTGAGCACTCTACCAGCGGCTTCTCTCTTTTTATTTTCCCCTTTGAATTAGATGGAGAGCAGAAGACTCAAGTGATGATTCATGGAATTGAGCCAATGCTGGAAACACCCTTACAGTGGCTAAGTGAACATATGAGCTATCCAGATAATTTTCTCCACATTAGTATCATTCCCCGACCTACTGATTGAGACTCAGCGGCGCTGGCACGAGGATCGCTCTCCAGCCGGGACCGCAAGGCTGCATCGACTCCTTGCTTCTCTCAGTCTTGACTGAGGCAGAGCCTGACCAGAAGGAAAAGACACACACACACACACACACACAAAAACCCCAAACCCAACAGAACAACCCCGAAACAAAACAAGAAGTCCTCACTGCTGCAAGCCAAACAGGAAGAGAGATCCTATCCCCAGACAGGAGCCATCGGGGCTCACCTTCTTCTGCGTCATCGCCGCTTTTCTTCACCGCTGTCATTAAATCAGTTGCGATGCGAAGGAATTCACAGGACCTCCGCTGCAAGCCTGCTGTTTCCTTGTAAAACAGAACCAAGCTGCCACTGTCAGATGGAAATGTGCCACTTGATTGTATTTCTGGTTAACAAATAAACAGGGCTGTTTCCTAAAGCAGCAGTGTTTCGACTTGGGAGAGTGGAAACCTTGGTTTAATTTTCTAGCCGGCTAGGGCACCGCCGAGGTTGGGTTACCCATGGCTTTCTGTACCAGATCAGATTACTGTAAACCCAGCTTTCCTTAATGAGAACTTCATGTTTACAGTATGTCTATTGGTATGCAAATGAGCTGCTTTGTTTTTCCCCCCCTCCTTCACTTTGATAACAAGCAGTGAGAGAGGTTTTGTTGTTTGGTTTTTTTCAAGTCAAGCCAGCCAGCATGTTTTGTCGTTTAAAGAACCTGACCTCAGCATCTACAAATCCCTCTTTGCTCTGTGTGCTGTCACTGAATGCTCCACTGTGGCATTCAAGCCCGTTTTCCTAGGCTAGCAGTGGTGTAGGGTAATTTGTCATGGCATTGCTGTGTGCTCATCTAATTTGCTTTTCTTTTTTACTCTTTTCTTTCCCCCCCCCCTCCTCTAAGAATATTTTCTTGATTTAGTTTGAAAAGTCAAAGGGGGAAAAAAAAAAGGAGGAGGAAATGGATGTTGCAAATTATTGTATCCTGCTGGTTTTTCCCATAGGCTTGGAAACCAGCTCAATGCTGGAATGGTGAACAGATGGATTGCTTTTTAATCACTTGGAATTGGGGGAAGCCATTTCCCACCTAATACTTCCTTACCTCCTGATTTCAGTTTTCTCCTGTGGTCCCCTGAGCAATCAGTCTGAAATTTGGAAGCTTCTAATCTCATTGCACAGATTTATACATTTATTTCCAGCCCCCTTACTGTAGGAGCTGTATTTTTAAGTTATTGGACTGCTTTGGTTTCTGGATATTTGTTACCATTGCAGCTGCTGCTGGGACTCTACCTTTTGAGTTCAGTTTTGTGTGTGTGTGTGTTCTGCTGAATTCATCAGCCCTCGTGCTCTGTTGCTTTAGGCTGCACTTTGTGGCTCTTGGTGGCACAAGACTATGTTGATAGTAGACCTATATCAGATATGTCAAATATTATCAAGCACTAAGCCAGCATGATGTTTTTCTTACAAAGAATAGTAGCTGTTCAATTTCCTACTGAAAGTCTTGGCCTGCAAATGCCCCAGTAGCTCCCAGTGCTGTTCCCATGCTCCCTGTGTGGTTGGATCCTTACCTGTATCTGAAAAAGAAAAGACAATGAAAATCAATCAAACAAAAACCTCTTTAAGAAACAAGAGGGGAAGGATCTCCTTGAGTGAGGGATAAAGTTGAGGCTGGGGGAGGGGGGGTAAAGCCTTAAGGGCAGAAAAAGTCAGTAGACAAATTAGTGTTTTAATGTAAATAGCATTAAGGAAATGGAAGGGAGAGGGTAAGAGCTAAACCTGTGCTGCAGTCTGTGGCTCAGGAAGAGTTTTTAAAACAAAGCAAACCGTGCTGCTCAGTGCTCCTGCAGAACTGAAACAGAATCTCCTTATGGTGGGATCATTTGCTTGAGTTCTTCTCATTTCCAGTTCTGTTTGTGGAGCTTTTCTTACGCTGTTGGAGTGGCATTTGTAAACCCTCCTCAGGCAGACACATCTGAACAGCCTGGAGGATTTCCAAGCCCTGCCAAGTGGCAAAGCAAAGATTTTGTAGACTCTTCATATTATTAGGCCTTTTTGTAGGGGTAACTTTTGCAGTAATCAGGATAAGCAGCAGTGCATTTCAAAACCTGTGAAGTCTGTTTCCTTTGGTTTAAGGTAAGCTGGAAGAAGTCACTGGATAGTTTGTTCTACACCAGCATTTGAAGTGTTCAGCTGTTTCCTCGTGGCCCATGTTTGCTAGGAAATCAAACTTTTGAGGCCTAGCATGGAACAAAGAAGTAGCTTGGCTTTAACAAACATACTCTTTCCTCTTATTTTAACTATTTAAACTTTATTAAAAAATAAACTGAAGTTTGAGTCTGTCTTTATTTCCAGCTGAAGGGCAGCCTCTGCCACGGGAGACAAAGCCGTTTCATTCCTACTCAAAATAAGTAGGAAGGTCTCAGAGTTGGTTTGGGTGAAGGTAAAGCTCTCCCAAGAGCCTTGCAGCTTTGTGAGAGGCTTACAGAATGTGCTTATTCAAATGCTACCATGTGTAAATGTTGGAACTGGTTTCCTGTTTGTGTGTGAGTCTGATATGAGCAGCGCTGATTATCGAAGGATGCCAGAGAGCGGTGTTGGTGTTGGTGAGGGCTCCCCGGGTGCTGCTGGTCCGCTGCTGCAAATGGATGCTGTGGGGATTGAGTGCATCTCTGGTAAGTGCTACCACTTTTTCCAGCTTCAGCCTCCCAGCAAAGCAGAGTTACTCTGCTGAGAAAGCAGTGTTAATTTCTTGACGTAGCAAAAGTGTATTTCAGGGCAAATGAATTCCTCTGTCCCTCAAAACCAAACAAATGGACTCAGAGTTTGTGGCTGTATCAGGGTAAGGATTTTTGGACAGTGCCTTTAGCCATTGATTTTGGCAGATAGGAAAGAGAGTCCTGAATTTACTGGGGGCTTTTTTCTTTCCTTAGGATGAGAAAAGGTATCACAGAATGTTAGGGGTTGGAAGGGACCTGTGGAGATTGAGTCCAGTCCCCCTGCCAGAGCAGGATCACCCAGGGCAGGTCTCACAGGAACACATCCAGGCAGGTTTTGAATGTCTCCAGAGAAGGAGGCTCCACAGCCTCTCTGGGCAACCTTCTCCAGGGCTTTGTCACCTTCACAGGGAAGAAGTTTCTCCTTATGTTCCTCTGCTCCAGCTTGCCCCCATTGCCCCTTGTCCTATTATTGAGACCTCTCTGAGCAGTGCCTTGCTCCATCCTCCCGACCCTGCCCTGCACATCTTTATCACCCTGAAAGAGGTCACCCCTCAGGCTCCTCTTCTCCAGGCTAAGGAGCCCCAGCTCCCTCAGCCTGTCCTCATGCACAGAGGTTCTTAGAACACCCCATCACGTGTAGAGTGGATTTCTGAATTGCAGCAGATAGGAAGCATTGCAGCTTCTGGTTTCGAGACGGTGCTGGTGACATTTCAAAATGTCACAGTAAACCTGAGAGGTAAAAGAGTTTCAGATGCTCAGAAGTAGGTTGCAGGTTTCTGTACTTTCAAGTTATGCCATCAAATTAGCTTGTGGAAGAACAGTTTCAAATGAGATGGTTATTTATTTATTCCTCTCCCCCCAGCCTTTCATGTCTCTAGGATTCAAGTAATTAAGTTTTAAGTGTGAACTCAAACACAAACCAGTTCCTCTCAACAACAGATTAAAGAACACAAAAGAGTACAAAACTCCTTTCAAAGACAGCTATGCCAACAGGTACCTGGAGAGGAGTTCTGTGCAGTTCAGGGGTTTTTATGTGTATAAATTAAGGAGCAATTATATGAAGATTAAAGGGAGGGATTTCCTTGTGGGTTTCATAGTATTTCTGTGGATTAAAAGCACTTAGAAGAGAGAGAGAGGCAGGCAAAGGCTGTGTTAGGGTTGGAGATTGAAGGAGCTTGACTTCACTGCGCTTGGCACTGCCAAAATGTGTCAGGTTTTAAACCAGCACTTTCCACAGGAGATGTTTGAAGCCTTAATCCTGGCAGCATTTCAGTAATACAGGCCAACAGGTACAGTAAAACAAAGTTGTTGTGGGAACAAGTGTGTGATCAAGTTGCTAATACCCATTGTATTCCCAGTGCAAAGGCTAAAAGTCTCTGTGTGATACAGCCCAGAGAGAAGACTTCAGCCTAGAGAAGAGGAGACTCCAGAGGGACCTTAGAGCTGTCTTCCAATACCTGAAGGGATCCTCCAGGAAGGATGCAGAGGGACTTCTCATAAGTGTGTCTAGAGACAGGACAGGGGGGGGATGGTTTGAAGCTAAGGGAGAGCAGGGTTAGCCTGGAGATGAGGAAGAAGCTCTTCAGTGCAAGGGTGGTGGGACTCTGGAATAGGTTGCCCAGAGAGGTTGTGGATGCCTCCTCCCTGGGAGTATTGAAGGCCAGGCTGGATGAGGCCTTGAGCAGCCCATTCTAGTTGAGAGATCTCTCTGCCCATGGTGGTGAAGTTGGAGCAGATGATTTCTGAGGTCCCTTCCACCCTAGGCCATTCTGTGATACATTTGCACCTATCAGAATTTGGAGGATTGCTTGGACTTTGGCACATGCATGTCTTAAAAACTACTAGAAGTTAGGTCCTCCTTGAAAGAAAGCCAGGCTGGGAGGGGGGATGTGTGGACATCAACAGTGCTGCTCACTAGACCTCTCCCTGGCAGGAACAGACACAGAGAGGGTGCATGTGCAGAAGCTGGGGATGTCTTCCCTCACCCAGAGGTGTGCAATTCTCCTTGTGCACGTTGGAGATTGGCTGCTGAGGGTCAGTAGTGTCCCAACTGCCACAGAAAAGACAGTGTGTAATTCTTTCAGCTAGATTCATGAGGACCTTCACCACTCAGAATTAAAGACCAGAATGGAAACTGTCTGGCTGTAAGCTGCACCTTACATGCTCGTAGAGCTGTAATTAAAGTCATCTGCACTTCAGAGGGCTGATTTCCGTCGGCCCTGTGTGCTCACAGCCTCACTGGAGTTTTTCCACAGTGCAGAATAAGCTCCCTTCACTCATTTTAAGGGTTATATGAATCACAACACGGCAGATGGGAGGCAGAGAGCAGGCTGTGAGAGTGGTCCTGGAGCTCTGAAGTGCCAGCATGACCCAGGAAGTTTACTGGGCTTGGTCACTATTTCCCCTGTCCCTTACCTGCAGGCTATTTAATTTGCATCTTTTCTTTTAGCTAATGCTTGACCTGAGCTGACTGGAGCTGAGGTTGACCCTGCCCCTTGCTCTCCACAGCCATCTCTCCCTTGCAGCTTGCTCTCAGTAACTGCACAGTGAGTGTGACTGAACCCCTCATCCTGGAGCACTCTGTCACCCTCTTTGCACAGCTTCTCCCTCAGCCTCTGAGCTGTGAGGTTGTTTCTGCTGGCTGTTTGCACCAGCTGGGCAGCCCAGTGGGAAAACAGTGAGAGAAGGGTGCAGAGGAGGGCAGGGGGAAACGAGAAGAATGAAAAAGAACAGTGAAGGTGGGGCTCAGGAGAAAAATACTTTGTGGGGAGTGAAATGACAGAGCTGGATTCTTGATCTCACCCAGGTTTCTCATTCACTCACCATCCTGCAGCCCCCACTGTGCTTTCCTTTCTGCCCTGGCCATGAACGTGGTGCTGTGGTGGCTTTCACCTGTGAAGCAAGATGTCTGGCACCTCTGGTGTCACCCTCTGCTCCTTGGAGCCAGCAGTTCACCTGCAGGGGTGAATTTAATCCTTGTAGCATATTGCTTAAGGAGACCTTTGTTTACAAAAATCACTTCAGAGCTTCTTCCTCTGCAGCAGATCCTGGGCCTGGGCCTCACTCAGCTGGGATGGACTGGGAGGTCCTGCAGGACGTGGTGGCACAGCTCGTGCAGGTACTTCTCGTTCCTGGTGGAGGAGGTTGTGTTGTGGAAAACCTGATCACCAGCACTGCTGTTTTATTCAGGGAGTGGGTGATGGAGTCACTTGAGGACCTTTGTGTCATGAAAACTACTGTCTCATGGTCCTGAAGTCTTGCTTTGCACTGCTCTGACTGCTTCACGCAGAGCAGCAGAGTGCACTTTCACGGTGTGTAATCAGCGCCAAACCCACTTCTTGGTCACCAGGCTTTTTTTCTGTTTCAATTCCCTGTCAGAACGAGATTCCATTATATTGAGCTGTAGAAAAATATGTCAATACTCATGATCAGGCTGTGAAGGCAGCAGAAAGAGGATGTCTCATTTTTAATCAGCAGCCTTTCTGCACTTTGCATCTCGATGCCTTTCCACACGGGGGGCACGCAAAGGGCTTCTCCACCTTTCTGCTGAGCCATGGTCTTTGCTGAACCACCCAGGCAGTTCCTTTGCCAGTTTGGGGGATCTGCTCTCTTTCTGGGAACCATCCAGCTTTGGTTCATTGGATATAAATTTGTGCTTGGCAGCTGAGGAGTAAATCACAGGGACAACAGCCATAATGGCAAGAACGTCGTTTGAAAAAGGAGCTTAACTTAGTGCTTGAATGCCCTGCACTAAGAAATTGCAGGGCCAGGTCTTAGTGGAATTGGTGATGGCCTCCTTCTGGTTGTGCCTTCAATTATCTCAGTGGTAAGAGGGCAAAATCCTAGTGGCTTGCCTTACAATTTCCTTGAAATGTCTTGTGTGTGCTGCAGCAGGAGCTGGCCCTCACAAATCAGGTTTGGTGTTGTCTGGGGACACAGGGGAAATAATATTGCAGTTCTCTGAAGCCTGCCTACTTGCACTCTTCCCTCCCTCCTTCCCCACATTAGGTGCCACAATTTTCCATAATGCAGCCCTTCCTTTTTTTTTTTCCCTTCTTGTTCCATGCTTTAAACAATGAAGCTGCTGGGCAGAACAATTAATTAGGCTGGGCAGCAGGACCAGAGAAGTGATTGTCCTCTTGTACTCAGCACTGGAGAGGATGCACCTTGAATCCTGGGTTCAGTTTTGAGCCACTCACTACAGGAAGGACATTGAGGTGCTCAAGGGCAATGCAGCCTGGAGAACAGATCTCATGAAGAGGGCCTGAAGGAACTGGCATGGTTTAGCCTGGAGAAAAGGAGGCTGAGGAGAGGCTTCATTGCTCTCTACAACTCCCTGAAAGGAGGCTGGAGCCATGTAGGTGTTGGTCTCCCTAGCAACAAGTGATAGGATGAGCAGAAATGGCCTCAAGTTGCACCAGGGGAGGTTTAGGTTGGTCTTTAAGAAAAACATCTCCCCTGAAGAGGCTGTCCAGCCCTGGACCAGGCTGCCCAGGGTGGTGATGGAGTCCCCATCCCTGGAGGCATTTCAAAGCTGTGTAGATGTGGTGTTGAGGGACATGGTTTAGTGGTGACCTGGCAGTGCTGGGTTAACAGTTGAGGTTGATGATCTGAAAGGTCTCTTCCAACCAAAATGATTCTGTGATTCCTAGCGTGGCACTCCATGGACATGGGAAGTGTTGCTTCAATTATCCCAGCTGATGCTCCTTTGAAACTGCTGGGTGGGTGATTTTAATGGCCATGGTATGGAAATCATTGCAGTGGCAGGTACAGTATCTGTTCATCTTGTTTGCCTACAGCTGTTCCAAGCACTCCCAAATTGCACCTTGCTGCCAGTGAGGCAATGCCCACTTGGCACTCGGGGCCTGCGAAGAGGGAAACTTTTCTACTGTAACATTAAAGGCAGACACTTTTGTTCTAATCACTTGCCAGGGCAGCTGAAAACAATTATTAATTAATAGGAAACACTGACTTTTAACTTCACAAGCTCTCCAGAGAAGTGTCTGTGACAGCCTGCATCTGGATCTGTGGCTGGCTTTGGATGGAGTGAACTTGGGCACCGCACTGCAAAGGTTGGCTGCTTCGAATTCATTTTTAAGCGTCCACATAGCGCTCTTAAAATTAATCTGTTTATAAACCCAAATTGGTTGGGTTGAATGCCTTTTGTTCTCCCTCTGGCTTGCATATGAAGCCACACACACAAAAGAAAGGAGAAGCCCCCAAAACAAAACAACAACAACAACAACAACAACAACACAAAGAGCTGTGCTGGTTGTTTGTGTGCTTAACCAAAACGTTCCATGGAATTAATCTACCCAAAGCACACAGCTATTTGTTGTGTAACAGAGGCCACCCCCTTCACAGCCTCTTTGGTATTTAGCACTCTGGTTTTGGAGGGGAGAAAGCAACTTTTTCACATCTCATCAATAACATTTCTTAAAGCATCTTTTCCCTGGCTTTGCTTTTTTTCACTTTGAACCAACCCAGTGCAGCAGCCTCTCGACTGCTTTGATAAGGCTGAGGGGCAGTGTGCATGGTCAGAGGCAGGCAGCATTCCCAAGGGTTTAGATTCTGGAGCTTACTTTCCCTTCTGGAAAATATTGTGTCTGGCAAATGCAGCCCCCCCCCAATAAATAATAAGAGGAGGATGAATATTGCAGTCTGAGACAGAGCTCCAATTTGATCTGACTCAGAGGGTGATTATGTGAGGACTCATCATGCAGATCTGCTGGTTTACCTCATTGGTAAACAAAACAATAGCATTCCTTGGACCCTCAGAAAGAGAATATCCAAAATACTTCGACAAGACCAGACCACAAGAATTAGTTTATCTTAATTGAGAGCCTTGAGACAATCCCAATTACTTTTAACAATGGGAGAGTGGCTGCCCAGCCTCTCTGCTTCCAGCCAGTCCACTTCTCAGTTACTGAGAAGTTCATGGGAATACTGTGACAAGTTTAGTAGCTGCAGATTTTTCGTCAGTTCAAATCTCACTCCTAGCAAATGTGAGAGCTTTGCCTAATGCATTTGCTGCTGAGACTCCTGACAAAAGAGTGTGAGCTCATTTTCATTTAAAGTTCTGCTCCTCCTGCTAAAGCAGTGACTCATTGGCCAGGTAACTCAGCCTGAGCACATCCTCTGTGCATGGGACTGAGCCTGAACTGCTGAGCCTTGGCTGGTCACACTGTGTAGCTTGGGTGACTGACAGCTTGGATGCGTCCAGAGGCTATGCCTGGGTACAGAGAGCCAGGTACCAGACTTCATCCATGTCCCTTGAAGAAAGGTCATCTCTTTCCCTCTTTTGCCTGCTTACTTCTCAATAGTTTATAATATTTGGGACTCTCCTTGTCCTTTTGGTCAAGATACAGCTTCCACAGCTATTCATCAAGCCATAGAAGACAGAGACCAGTCTATGTAGTCATAGAATTGTCAGGGTTGGAAGGGACCTCAAGGATCATCTAGCTCCAACTCCTCTGCCATGGGCAGGGACACCTCAAACTACATCAGGTTGCTCACAGCCACATCCAGCCTGGCCTTATTGACCTCCAGGGATGAGGCTTCCACCACCTCCGTGGGCAGCCTGTGCCAGTCTCTCACCACCCTCCTGGGGAAGAACTTCTTCCTAACATCCAATCTGAATCTACCCACTTCTAGTTTTGGTCCCTTGCCCCTAGTCCTATCATTACCTGGCACCCTAAAATCTCAAGTTGTTGTGAATTAGAGCTAAAAGAAGCAACAATATTTGTTCTGTTAAAAAGGGAAAAAATAAAAGAAAGAAAGAAAGACAAAGAAAGAAAGGCTGGCTTGAAGCAAATCAACAGGAGAAAAGAAAATGCAGGAAGGTGCTGATGTGGAAAACTTTCACATCATGCCAAGGTGTTTTTGTTAAGGTGTCACTTGCAAGGCTCTTGGCTGATGCTAACTAGTGATAGGATGAAAGGAAATGGGCTTAAGCTGTGTGAGGGAAAGTTTGGAATGGGTATTAGTGCAAATTTCTTTGCTGAAAGAGTGGTCAGGGATTGGAAGAGGCTGCTCGGGAAGGTGGTGGAGTCACCATCCCTGGAGGTGCTGAAGAAGTGTGGAGATGTAGCACTTCACTGTGTAATTTAGTTGGGTTACAGTTAGGCTCAATGATCCAGAAGGTCTTTTCCAACCTTAATGGTTCTCTGCTTCTCTGCTGATGGCAATGCTGTGCCGCTGAAGCTGGAGGAAATGAGGCTGATGAAAAGTTTGTGTGTGCAAACCTGCCGAAGCTGACTTCAAACAGAGCATCATGAGCCCGGCAGAGACGTTGCGCAGGAGCGTTCGAGCTGTCAGGAATGGCAGCTGGGTTGTGAGCATTTCCCCTCTCAGATTTGCATAGATGGAGATGGGTTGATTCAAAACAGGAGGATTGTGATGAGCAGAGATTAGCTTTGGCCATAGCTGAGTAAAGAGGAAGAAAGGTAGGTCACGTTCAAAACAACGGAAACTCAGCAGCTTAATTACATGCTGCGAGTGCTGCTGCTGCTCCAGTCAGCAAGGGTGGAAAAGTCCTTTGCTAAATGCTGCCAGTGGTCTTCAAGGCCATGCCAGCTGCTTCTGACATCACAGCAGTGCACAGTGCAGGCTAGGCTGCAATTTGTTTTCCTGAGGTCATGTGTTTTAGCCTGCAAGTGAAAGCTCCTTGGGTCAGATGCAAAGGTGTGGAGTTGAGAAGGGAGTTGGTGGATGTTTGTCCAACCAGGTTGGAAGAGACCTCCAGGATCACCAACTGATCACCCAAGCCTAACTAATCAGCTTGACCATGGCACTAAGTGCCTCATCCAGTTTGCTCTTAAAAACCTCCAGGGACATTGACCCCACCACCTCCCTGGGCAGCCCATGCCAATGAGCAGTCTCTCTCTCTGTGAAGAACTTCTTTCTAAGATCAAGCCTAAGCTTTCCCCTGCACAGTTTGGGGCTGTTCTTGAGAAGTTCTGTGAACTTCTGTGGCCATTCTGCCTTTTCCCTCAAGAAGTGCTAAAAACTTTGGGCAGGATGAGTTAGTGAAAGTAATGCCAGAGCTTAGGCAATGTAACTTTCCTGATGGCTAAGGGATGGCTCAACGTCAATTAGATGTGATCAGTAATAAGAGTAAGCTACAATTACAGCCTGACAGTGCTTAGGAGGAGACTTGGAGCATGTGTGTAATATTATTCCCCTCCTTCCCAAACTTGTTTGACTGGCAGCCTGGCTACAGGAAAATCCTTGTAATTTAGCTTTTGTTGGCAGTATCAGCAGTGGAATCTAGGGCATACAGACATTGCTTTGTGTGTATCTCAGCCCAGATCTAGCACAGGAGCACCTGAATATGGGAAAGTTTGCACTGTTGTCTCTTCTCCTTTTCTGGAACAGGAACAGCTCAGGCTTGGTCATGCTGGAATGTGTACTTAAAAACATCATCTTCACCTCATCCCAAATGTCCTGCTGAATGGAGACATAGGCCCATGTCTTATCCAGCCTAGCACAGGGATGCTCTCGAGCTGCCTCAGAGGAGCACACGGGGAAATTAATGGTTGAAGGTTTCAGGCTGGGCATGGGGAGGCAGCTCCCATTGCACCCAGGCCCCATGTGGGACAGAAGCAGGAATCTCCAGTCTCCAGACTGTCCCACATCTGACACAAACATTCCTGTTTCCTTCAGCCCACTCACTGGGAAGCATCTGATGCAGCTCATGAGCTTTGCTTTGTGCTGTGTCTGAGGCAGAGTTTGGTTCTACAGTGAAGGAGTTCTGTGAGTCTGGGGTTTTAGCTTTGGAAGAGCAGGGTAGCCAAGCTGTATCCTGGATGCATTCAGTTCAGGCTCCTGTCAGGTGAGGAAGCACTCAGTGTCTTGTTTCTCCAAATAAATCAGCATAAGCAGAGCCAAGCCAGCCCTGAGTGTGTCACTGGTGCCTTTGGTAGCCCTTTTGCCCCACTTAGACACTGAGGAACCTCTGCAATCTGGAGAGCCCAGCACTGGGGTTTGTGCCAGCATGCACCTGTTAGCAGGGCTTTGTCGAGGTCTTTGACCTCCAAACACAGATAAGCTGCTCTTGTGGGTGAGGAGATTTGAACCTGCTGGGCTGAAATCCAGCAGGTTACAGCCCAAGCTCTTTACCTTCTCCTCGGTTAATAGGTGCTTGAACTGTTTGGCAGGGAGCCAACGAGGTCTGCCAGGGCTGGGGGGGGGCAAAGAGTTACATTTAAAGCCCCAGTTCCTAATTAATCCAGGGCCTCTGTAAGTGGCTTGTGCAGAGTCACACCAGTGCAGGGTCACACTTGTCTTCTGAGTGTGAGATGGGGCAGGTGAGGCCTCCAGTTGTTCTAACCACTGCAGTGCAGTGCAGGTCGTTAGTGGTTTGAAATTATCCACTGCAAACTGCTCAGGAGTGATCTGTGTGATTGTATTCCCAGAAGTCCCTTCCAGCCTCAGCCTTTCTGTGCTCTTGAGGGGCAGAAGCCAAAGCAGAGCTAGCCGGCTGATGTTTCTCCCTCGGGCAGGAGTTCAGCATTGCTCTCTGTGCTCCCTGCTGAGCCTGGGTTGTGATTAACATGGAACTTTTTGTGGAGCTGTAGCTTGTGCTCAGAGGAGAATGAAGGAGATCCCAGCCTAGTGTTTTCTTTCTGCATTTCTGATGGTAGGTACTGGATGTGGGGGAATAGCTTTGCTGTAGCACTCTGGAAGTGTGAGCATAGCTCTGCCCAGGGCTGCAGGTGCTTGCTGCAGGTGTGTCTTGGCTGTACTAAGCCACAGGATTGCTTTTTGCTGTGCTCTCAGTTCATGGCAGGTACCTCTCAAAGGTGATCTGTACACACTCTGGTGTTGAATGATGTCCCATGTGAAAATATGGTGACCTCAAACACGTGGCAGAAGCTGTTGGTGTAGCAGTGTCACAGTGAACAGGGATGGGGTTTGCTCACAGAAGGTTTAATTAACACAACACTTGTGTGGTCAACTGGTCAACAGTTTCAGAGCCCTGAGCAGCAGTGCAGTGCAGGCAGTGCAGATTCCCCTGCTGCTGGCTGTGACTGAGTTGGTGGTCACAGATTCATAGAATGGTTTGGGTTGGAAGGGACCTTGAAGATCATCCAGTTCCAACACATGCCATGGGCACTAGCCCAGGCTGCTTAAGGTCTCTTCCAACCTGGCCTTAGACACCTCCAGGGAGGGGGCATCCACAACCTCTCTGGGAAACCTATTCCAGTGTCTCCCCCCCACACACTGTCAAGGATATTTTCCTAATGTCCATTCTAAACCTGCCCTCATCTGCAATGAGTGGTGATTCAGTGCAGACCCTTGATGCATCTCCTCATTGCTTTAACAACCCTCAATCCACCTTTGCAGGGGATTTCAGGTCCCCCAGAATTTCCTTGCTGAAAGAGAAGTCACTTTAAAAAGAACAAAGCTGTAAGAAGCCTCACACAGGAAGCTTCTTTGGTCTCTTAGTGGTGGTAAATACGATGTGTCTGCTAATATTGCATGAACTGAGTTAAGAGAAGAGACCCAGAGAGGGCACTCAGGTTGCCCCAGTCCTGTGTGGTTGATGTTCAAAGAATTTTCACTTAATCATCCATTGAGGTGGGTGATAAGAATGAGCAGCTCAGTGCCAAATACTGCTCTGAAAGAAAAGAGGAGGATCAAAACCCAAACCCACCCTGGGTAAACTAACCCAACTGCATTTCTCACTGATCTGCAGCGTGCAGCTCTTCATTTAAAAGGAGAATTTATAGTATCTGAAATCTCCTGGCACATACTGAAACCTTTAGTGTAAACTGCCACTTTCTGCCTATCACATATTGAAATACTTGTGGGGCAGAGTGAAATTTATGTTACACAGTGTAAAATATATAGTGAAACCAAAGTGATGTGTAATGAGACACACATGTGCCTGCAGTGACTTCTCAGTTCCATTATTTTTCTGGCATGATTTTCACCAGCAGGTTTTTCTGGGTCAAAGGAAGGCAAGGGTGAAGCCCAGCCCGGGGACTGCAAATGGAAAGTGTGGACCTGAGCTTGCAGAAAGCCCCCCCATCGAGCTGAGGGATCCTTTGTCCTTCTCTGAGGTAAAATCTAAATGCAAAGTCTGCTAATGGTTGCAGCATGTCTCTCTCTCTCCCTGCCAAAGCTCCCTGATGAGCACCAGCAACGTCCCAGCCCAGGGAAACACCACCAGCCACAAGTGGAGAAGCTGAGTGCCCAAGTCTCAGCAGCTATTACCAGCATGGGGCTGCCCCTGAGGGACCCTGTGAGGTGTGTGGAGCCTTGCAGGAGCATCCAAGCACAGGTTAGGATGTTCAGGCACATTCAGGTCTTACAGAAAGGGGCAGGCAGGCAACTCAGACCTGACCTCCTCCATCCACCAGGGCTCCAGATCTCCTGAGAAGGCTCAGAGTGGATGGGCAGCACTGCTGGTGGCTGTCATCTGCAAAACTTCCTTCTCTGCTGCTTAGATTTGTTGATTTGTTGGGGTTTTATTCCTACTTAAGCCAGGTCCTGACTATGCAGCCAAGCATCCCTGCCAGGCAGGGTGGCCCCTGGGTGTGCCCTGCTGCTGGCAGAGTTGGGCTGTGGCTGCTGCTGGCCTCCCAGTGACCTGGGGAGCTCCTCTGTGGGGCTGTCGTTTGCAATTCACACTTGCTGTCCAACCTCAGCCATGGTTTGGGCTGAGGATGTCATCTCCTGAGCTGGCTGGCTTGGGAGGCAGGACTGTGGTCTTGCAGGTCCCCCCTGGTGCACGGTGGCACGACTTCCCCAGCCCTGCTGGCTCCTGCCCAGAGTTTCCCACAAACAAAATGCTGTCTGCAAGACCTGACCAAAAACCAAACCAAGATCCCAGTGCTGCTCAACCAAAAGAAAGGAGAATAACCCACAAATCTCACACCTCCTTGGCCAGGCCCACTCCCTGCCCCATCAGAGGGGTTTCTTCCATGGGTTATCTTTTAGGATCATAGAATTGTCAGGGTTGAAAGGGACCTCAAGGATCAGCCAGTTCCAATCCCTCTGCCATGGGCAGGAACACCTCACACCACAGCAGGTTGCTCACAGCCACATCCAGCCTGGCTGCAAACACCTCCAGGGATGAGGCTTCCACCACCTCCCTGGGCAACCTGTGCCAGGCTCTCACCACCCTCATGGGGAAGAATTTCTTCCTAACATCCAATCTGAATCTACCCCTTTCTAGTTTTGTTCCATCCCCCCCAGTCCTATCACTCCCTGACACCCTAAAAAGTCCCTCCCCAGCTTCCTTTTAGCCCCCTTCAGATACTGGAAAGCCACAATAAGGTCTCCTCAGAACCTTTTCTTCTCCAACACTGAACAGCCCAAACTCTGTCAGTCTGTCCTGACAGGAGAGGAGCTCCAGCCCTCTGCTCATCCTCATGGCCCTGGTTTTGCACCAGTGCCAGCAGGACCAAAGCATTGAACACCTGGGACAGGGTAACAGCAATGGATTTCCCTCTGTGCTCTGAGCTGCTAGCACTCCAGTCAAGGTGTGCTTGTCCATCCCAACCAGTGGAGTGCTGGCCTCTTGCTAGACCTCAGCGATCTAGGCCATAATGAAACTGAAAGAAGAGCTTCTAACTTCACAGCTGTTGTGCAACCCATGCCCATCAGGGGTGGCTGAGGGCACAAGACACAACACACCCTGTGTTTGAGGGTAACCTTTCCACTTGGAATGCCCTAATTGCTCAAATATTGCCCCCAGTGTTCCAACTGCAGCTCTGTCAGGGAACAGGCAGAACTGGAGGGACAGCTCTGTGTAAGGGGCATGACAAATTTATTGGGTAGGTTGTATGGGAGGGCTTAACCCTGCTCTCTCTCTTCTGGTTTGTTGTTTTTATTGTGTTGTTTTGGTTTGTTCTGTAAGGACAGCTGCAGAGCAGAGCTGGGCATGACTAATCTCTGTGAGGAAACAGCACAGAGGAGCTGAACAGCAACAACCAGTTTAATTTCACTTGTTACCAGGAAGGCCAAACTTACTTTTCAGAAGGAGATGCAAGGTAGCTTTGCCATTTGCTCTCTATGTTTTAAAAGCTGCAGGGCAGCTTGAGGAGAGATGTGTTCTGCAGCATTAATGCCTCCTCCATCATTAGGGCAAGGGGAGGAGACAAACACAGCTTAATTCCATTGTATACCAGGGCAAAAGGTCTCCCAAGCATCAAATTTGTCTTCTGGGTTTGTTCTTCTCTGTTCTAGAATGCTAGAGAGGATGTCTTGTGCTGTCCTTGCAGCAATGCAGAGTGTCTCTGGGCTGCTGCACAGGCCACAGCCAAAACTTTGTTCAGTGGTGCCCAGTGATAGGACAAGAGGTAACAGGCACAAACTTGAACATGGGAAGTTCCATCTAAACATGAGGAGGAAATCCTTCTCTTCGAGGGTGGTAGAGCACTGGACCAGGCTGCCCAGAGAGGTGGTGGAGTCTCCATCTCTGGAGTCATTCAAAACCCACCTGAACACCATCCTGTGTGACCTGCTCTGGCAAGTGGGTTGGATTAGATGATCTCTAGAGGTCCCTTCCAACCCCTACCATCCTGGGACTGTGAAACCTGACCAAGGTGGTACAGAAATGATGAAGAAGAAATTGTCTTGAGGGAGAAGAGGTAAGCAGGAAACATGTCTTAAGTATCTGAGCATCAGCTCTAGCAAACAACATATTAGGCTGAGTGCACCCAAGGGGTGCAGTCCCCTGCTGCCTGGTGTTTGATCTATCTCCTTATCTCTTCTGAATGAAAGGGTGAGACAGTGGTGGCAGTGAGTGGAGGAGGTCCTACCTCTTTAGAGAGTGTTGTAGATCATTTGTTGAGAGGGAAACAGAAGCCTTTCGTAGGGCTGGGAGGAAAACTCATCCAGTAATCCCAGAATAATAGACTTTTAATCCTCCATAGTTTCCTTGTATGAGGCAAACTACTGGGTGCCAGCCACCCCTCTGCAGCTTCACTGGGGCAGACCATTTCCTTTTGGTCCAGCCTGCAGCATGTGCTGATTCCTTCAGCTCTGTGGCTGTGCTTTTGCTAGGGCAGAGCAGAGCAAACCCACTGCTTCACCACCTGTGTGTGTGAGGCTCCTGAAGCTTACACATGGACAAGCTTAACTAATTCTGGCACTGACATTCCAGCCTTGCTGGTGTTGGGGCAGGTGTGCATGTGTGAGTGAGGGAAAGTAGCATCAGAGCTTTGATTAGAGCAAGGTTTCCTGCAGACACAGGCTTGTGGCCAGCCTCCTGCCCGGTTGTTTCCCAGCGATGTGAGGTGAAGGCTCACTCACTTTCAGCACACTTCTGGGGGCCCAGGCTTTTAATGATGTGTAATGCTTCTGGCCCCAGATGAGAGCTAATCTGTGGTGTTTAAATCTGGGATGAGTTGTTGACCAGCTGTGGCCTGTGTGCAGAGACAGTAAATGCTTCCCTTTGGGTCATGGCACTGCCAGCCTGCAGCTCAACCTGTGGGTCAGAGGCAGAATCACAGAGTTAACCAGGCTGGAAAAGACCTTTGAGATCATCAAGTCCAACCTATCACCCAGCAATTAAACATGGCACTGACTGCCTCATCCAGTCTCTTTTTAAACACTTCCAGGGCTGGTGACTCCACCACTTATCCCAATGGCCAAGCTCTCTTTCTGTTCTTCAGCCTAGACCTCCCCTGGTGCAGCCTGGGACTCTGTCCTCTCATTCTGATGGGAGGCAGGACTGAAGACCAGCAAAGTGAAGCCATTTCACGTCGTGTCAAGCCATGCTCCTCCTGCAGAGGGTTTGGGTGCAGTCATCCTCTAATGATCTAACCATCTCAGAAGGTTCTGGGCGTGCTGGCTCCTTCTCCAGCGCTGCAGGTCGGTGGATGCTGGTGGGAGGTTTCTGCACCAGAGATGTGAATTAGTTAAGCAGAGGCATGAATTATTTGCATGCAGCTGAGGTGGCAAATGTGTTATCTGAACAGCAGAAAAGGAAATGGTTCTCTATAGATTATTAGTTACTGAAAAAGCGCAGGCATGCCTTATTTGTTGCCACCACACCACTGGTCTGACTGTTGAGTAGATACAGATCAATATCCCTCCTTCCTCCTCTCCCCCTCCACCCCCCCCTCCCCTTCACATTTTCACTGAGGCCGAGGTGAAGAGGTTTCACTCTAATTGATGTCACTCTGGTCTTGCCAAATGGCCTGCCGGAGCAACCGCCCCGGGCCCGAGCTGCCTCTCTGCTCTGTGCTCTCACAGGCCAGCCCCTCGTGGGAAAATGCTGAGAGAAAATGGAAATGTAAGCTCTGCACCCAGCCACTGTGGTTTGTTGGGTTTCCAATAGTGCTGCGTTTGAGAGCTCCTTGGGGCAGAGAGAGAGTTTGTTGTTGTGTTTGGGGTAGCTGCAGCCCGCCAGGGAGGGCTCCTCAATATTAAGCCATTGCAGATGGTGCTACAGGAGGCTTGTTCTCTCTATGAACAGGGGAAATGCACAGTGGAGGAGCTCAAAGCAAGCTACAAATGTCAGTCCTGCACCCCAGCTTGCACAAGTCTCGTGCTTGCTCTACAAATGACTTGGGTGTTGTATGGGAAGGTCAACTGACTTGTTCCAGCCCTCACTGCCGGTTGATGGAGGCAACAAAACCTGAACCCAGGCTTCTTGGCTCCTGGGTTCCTGTCCTTGATGCAAAATTTAGCTCTGGCCTTGAAGTTCTGAGGTGTCCAGACTGAAACAGAAGTCTGCCTTTAAATCTTCACTGTTAGATAAGCTTAAATTGGATCTGCTCCCCTGTGTGGGTGCACAGCACTGCCTCGGTGTTTGGGCTGATCTGAACTGCTGACAGTTGCTTTGACAATTGATTGGATTGACAATTAGTTAATTTGAAATGAAAGACATTCATCAGGGCTGGCAGCAGCAGGCATCCCCAGACTTTAACACCCTAAATCTGGAGAAAATGAGAACCTGGAGCTGAGCTCTGTGACTGGGGCCACCCCTGAGTGTATTTTTGGAGTCAGACTCACTTGGGGCTGGGGTGTTCCTCTGTGGCTAAAGGCTGCAAAGGAAGTTGGTGGACAGCAGGCCAGCAGCAAAGGGCTGAGATTGAGGCTGTCCATGTCTAACAAGGCTCTTAGAGTGTTTTTCAGGGGTGTGTCCTGCTTCAGAAGGGGTTTGAGGGTGAGGGAAGACCTTTGTTTTCTGGTCTCTGAGCAGCCTGCTCTAGTTGGGGGTGTCCCTGCTTACTGCAGGAGGCTTGAGCTGGAGAATCTCCAGAGGCCACTTCCAACCCTGTGAATTCTATGAAGGAAATGAGAGCACTGCTCCTCCAGTGTGGTCTGTGCCCCTTTGCTCCTCAGCCTGTCTCTCTGTCAGGTGCTCCCTCAGCAGAATAAGGATAATCCTGCCCTGGACAGCAGGACCCATGCCACACTGCCCCTGCCCCACAGCAGCCTGCACCACCTGTGTGTGGCAGGGCAGGGATGGCTCCACCTGCAGCCACTGTTGCTCCTGGGCTCCTTTTTGAGCTGAAACCAAACAAGTGACTGTGCAGCCAACAACAGTCATTCCTGAATGGTGTATCTGGGGGGAGATTAGAAACCTCAAGCAGATCTGAGGGAGGGAGGAAATCTGCACATCACTCTTAGCTGTTATGTAGGTCATAACTTCATCAGAGAAGCACTCAGGTGCTTGGCCAGCAAGGCTTCCAGTGAACTGTGGCACTTGGCACCCAGGGCATTGGGAGAGGAACTTTGGCTCTCCCAGGGCAACTGCACTGAACTCCTCCCCAGTGGCTCCAGCTTTGGGGGGAGGCGTTTTTCTGCAGGTCTCTGCAGCAGCTGCAGGAAGCAGGCTGCTCTTGAGGGTGATGGAACACCAGGGCTGCTGCTGTCGAGCTGGAGGCCACATGGGCAGCAGGTGCAGGGATGGAGGATGTGAGGCACAGAATCACACAGAATGCCAGGTTGGAAGGGACCCCAAAGATCATCTGGTCTGAACTTCCTGAAGACATCATGCAAGCAATTACCTCTCAGTCACAGCCCAGCTGGAGAGAGTGCTGTGGGCAGCATGGACATTGGGGTGCTAGGAGCAGATGCAAAGACGTTCCTTGGAAGTCAGCTGCATGGCTGAGCCCAGAGCTCACTGCTGAGAGCCCAACTGAAGCTGCTTCCTAAAGGCCCTGCCCTGCCCTTCCCTGCTGCTCAGCTCTGGTCCCTGGCTCATGGCCAGGCTTGCCCAGGGTGGAATGGGGATGGGCAAGCACCTCCTGCAGCTGCCCCGTTTGCAGTGGCCAGGCCAGGCCCCCCGTGCTGGGGCATCAGCGCACGAGGCCACAGGAGGTGGTGCAGGGTTTTGGGGCAGCAGGGATGTGGGAAAAGAGCCCCAGCCCTGGGGTCCCAGGGCCCTCTGCTTCCCAGGATCAGGAGCTCTTAGGGTGGTGCTGAGGTTGCAGGTCTCCAGGCAGCTTAAGACCCTGCTGAGTATGAGGGGGTTGGCAGATTGGGATGCTCTGGTGAGAGAAAGCCCTGTGGCCACCACCTCCCTCGTTCCCTGTGCCTAAAGCAGATTTTCTTAGTTTGCAGTGTCAGAGGGCTGGGCACACCATGGAGCTCTTTGGATCCTGCATTGATAAGGCAACTGCAAACTGTCCTCAGAGATCTCAAGAGCAGAATCAAACTGAAACTCACCACTCAGAGTAGAAAGCTCCTGACACCCACAGCTACAGACGTGCACAAATTGCTGCAGCATAGGTTAGGGAAGGAGCCCCGCTCTGCACCCTCTGGGCTCATTAAAAACACACATAACACACACCCCAGGTCTTCTCTGAATGACTGTGAGCACCACTCTGTGCTCCCTCCTGGACACCCAGGCAGCCTCTAACGGCTTGCTGAGAAGGCAGCTTTTCACTTTTCAGCTGTCCTTGCTCCCTCCTGCACCTGCTTGCAGTTTCTACAACATTTTTAACTTTTGTTTTTTTCAGGACCAGCAAAGTGAGACCTCTCAGGGACACCACCCATCCTGGTTAACCGGGTCCCTACCTGGGGACATGGTCCCAGCACAGCCAGAAGAGGCCAAATCTTCCCTGTTCACCGAAGAACTCCTGCACGGGGCTTGGAAGCTGACAGGAACAGCAGCACAGTCTGCACCTGCAGCCCAGAAGGCCAATGGCATCCTGGGCTGCATCAGAGCAAGAGTGGCCAGCAGATCCAGAGAGGTGATTCTGTCCCTCTGCTCTGGTGAGCACCTGAAGCACTTCATCCAGCTCTGGGACACTCAACACAGACATGGACCTGACGGAGAGGGTCCAGAGGAGGGCTACAAAGATGATCAGGGGCTGGAACACCTCTGCTGTGACGATAGGCTGAGGGAGCTGAGGGTGTTCAGCCTGAAGAAGGTTCTGGGGAGACCTAATAGCAGCTTTCCAGTACCTGAAGGGAGCTACAAGAATGCTGGGGAAGGCCTGTTTGCAAGGGCTTGTGGGAACAGGACAGGAGGCAATGGTTTTATACTAGAGAAGGATTTAGATTGGACAGCAGGAAGTTCTTTGAAGTTCTTTACTATGAGGGTGGTGAAACACATAACAGGTTGCTACAGAGGTGGTAGAGGCCCCATCCCTGAAGACATTCAAGGTCAGGCTTGATGGGGCTCTGAGCAACCTGCTTTAGTTGGGGAGGTCCTTGTTTGCTGCAGGACATTGGACTGGGTGACCTTTAGAGGTCCCTTCCAACCTGATGCATTCTGTGATTCCCTGATGCTGTGATCTTGGCTGTAAAGCTGCACAGGACCTGTCCTTAGGAAAAACATTGACTACAGATGGGAGAGAGCAAATAGCTCCTGCAGTTTGCAGAGGGACAGTCCTTCATCCTGAAGACTGGCCGTAGGAAAGCTCTAGGGACGCTGGGAACTATTATACCCAAGGAATTCCACGTGGCCTGCCACGCTCCTCTTCCTGCCCAAGGTTCTCCAGCCACAGCTACTCTCCACTTTGCTCACTTAAAGTAGGATTTCACCTGTGACTCCCAGCTGGTAAAGGCAGGAATGCTGGGGTCTTCCTAACCCTGAGAGCAGTATCATGATGTGACAGCTGAGCCCTCAGCCTTTCACCCTGCCGTGCCTGGTGTCAGTGCTGCAGGAGCTGCTGCTTCTCTTCCTAGCACGGAGCAGCCACTTTGGGGCAGGAATGTGGTAAGGAATCTCACCCAGGCCCTGGATAAGGAAGTGATCAAGGACTTGCCTAGTCACAATTAATAAGGAAAAAAATAAAAAAGAGAGAAGAGCTGAAGGCCTTCATTAACCCTTGCACAAGAAGGAAGTCATTCTGGTTTGGCTCCCTCCAACAGGGCTGTTTGGTCACACCTACCTAAGTGCTTTGGCATCCCAACCATCCCCGCACCAAGCCGGAGAGGAGGAGCAGGAGGAGGAGGAGGAGGGAAGGGCCACTGCACCCAGGTGCCATCAAGGTGCCTGGCTGCCAGCTCATGGGGCAGGAAGAGCTCTGAGTGCCCATCTCCCTTTCCTGGAGGGGTGGCCATCTCTTTTTAGAGCTCTCCATCCAATGCACATATCGGTGCCACCATCCCCATGCCCTGGGCACAGGTTTCTGCCCCAAACCCTGGCATCAGAGAGGAGCAGAAGTTCACACATGTCTGTGCAGGATGGCCTTGTTCCAGCACCTGGCACAGAATGAAGCAGCCATGGCTTTGGGAAGTGTCACATCCCTGACTGAAAGTCATGTGTCCCTGCTTTTCAGGAGTGTCCAGTGCTGAAGCCACCAGGATTTCCATCTGTGCTCCTCACAGCCCAGCCCAGCCCGGGCAGCTGTCCTGTCCCTGCCACTCTGCCCCAGCCCCATGCAGAGGGAACTCTCCATCAGTGCCAGGGCAGCTACCCTGATGCCAAGGTGAGTTCTCCTTAAGCCCCTGTGCTGGGTGGTGTTTGGCAGATACCTGCCCTGTGACAGGGACATTCTGTGGCCGCACCGCAGCCACTCAGCCCTGGCTCACATGGTAATTAGCCAAGTGCTTCCTGGCTGCCTTTAATTATGGCCACAGCTATTTCCCTGGTGCTAATGTCAGGCCTCTGAAGGCCAGCAGAGGCTTTGGGCTGCATCCTGAGGGTAGCTGTGGTTCCAGCACGTGCCGGGCTGCAGCTGCACACCGGCAGCTGCTGATTCGACCCCAAAGGGCTCACAGCCCCTCCGTGAGTCATGGTTTTCATTTTCGACCTCAAGATCACAAGTGTCCATGCTGGGAAGTAGCAGTGTCACCCCCAGCACTCAGCTGAGAGACACCAGGCTTTATAAAGCAGGCAGAAGGGCAAGACCCTCCTGAGCTCTGAGTTTGAGTCTGTCATCTTGGCTCTGATTCACCCTGTTCCATGGCAAAGAACCTCAGCCAGCAAAGCCATGGCAGCCAAGCGCACATCCCCCAGCACTCTCACACCAGCAGTATTGATGTTTGCAGATATCTGAGGGGTGGGTGTGAAGAAGGGGCCAGGCTCTTTTCAATGGTGTCCTGAGATAGGAGAAGGGATAAGAGACTAGCACACAGGAGGTTCCACTTCAACAGGAGGAGAAACTTCTTTACTGTGAGGGTGACAGAGCCCTGGAGCAGGCTGCCCAGAGAGGTTGTGGAGTCTCCTTCTCTGGAGACTTTCAAGACCTGTCTGGATGTGTTCCTGTGTGACCTGCCCTGGGTGATCCTGCTCTGGCGGGGGGTTTGGAGTGGATGATCTCTGGAGGTCCCTTCTAACCCCTATCCTTCTATGATTCTCTGAAGAGCAGCAAGGTGAGCCTCAGGCAGCCCTTGGCTGTGTGCTGGGGTGCATGGCCTTGCAGGGCTGTACTTTGTGGCAGCACCCAAAATGATGAGCCATGCCCCCCTGCCCCTTGCCAACGCCGCTGCACTTAGTTGACCTGGTGGTTGTGGTGTCACCGTGGCTGATGCCAAACCTATTTCTGGTGGCAACAGAGGGCTGCAGCAGCTTCCAGCCAGCTTGGCTGGGGGCTGCCAGAGAGCAAGGCAGCAGCTGCTGGGCTCAGCCCGGCGGGGCTGTGATCTGTAACGTGCATTGTCTTTGGATGTAATGTGTTTTATTAAACATCTTCTAAAGCTTACAAGTGTCCCCAGGACATAACTCTCCAGCCCCAACACAAGGCTTTGCCAAGTAATGAAGTTTGATTTACAGTGGTAACCCTTAGCCCAGGGCTCTTATTTTTTTCCCTTCTTTTTTTGCCCCCCTCCCCCCCCCCCCCCCTTTTTTTTTTATCCAGAAATTATTACAGCAATAGCTCTGTGGAGTAGAGGAATATAACATGCTGCATTTGGCACGTTTATGACACCAGTGCTCTGGTTTTCTTAACTCCACAGTTCGGGGCTGGCAGTATTTCAAGCTCCTCAGACAGATGTTTAAATGAATTTTTTAGGAGGACAGTGAAATAGTTTTCAAGCATCAGACGGGGCTGAGGGGCTCAATGTGAGCAGGAACATTGATTCTTTATCCTGCAGGTAGGGCAGGGCAGCACATGGCCTCTCTGGTTTAGATCTCACAGCCAGTGATGGAAGTAGCAAATGTTGAATTAGCTGTTCTGGGACATCCTGGCCTGCTGGTCCTTCATGGCTGAGGTGATGGGGGTTGGAATGGCCACTTGACCTGGATTTGGGTTGTGTTTGCCTCTCCTTGGCAAGCAGAGCCAGCAGATGCACCTTTGTTTGGAGTGCAGCTCCCAGCAGGCTGGGACAGGGCTGAGTGGTCTCATGCTGACATTTTGAGTGTGTCATTGTGGTCCCAGTGGTTAGGGTTTCAGGCCAGAAATGACAATCATTTGGAAGTATGTAAATGAGAAGCCTGGTCACAGAGAGGCAAGGCAATAGATAGCATTCAAGTGTGTCCACTGTAATACTGAAAAGTCTGGGGTACAAAAATGTAATCCTTTATTATTTGGGGGTGTGGGTGGTGGTGGTTGGGTTTTTGGTTGTTTTTTTTCAAGGCAGTGGCCAAACCAAACAGGAGCACTGCCCTGAACAAAGCTCTGGTCATCAGTCATGAGGAGCATGCAGGCTCTTCAACTCCAGAGTGGCTGATGCAACCTTCAGCTCAGGGCCTCTCTTGAAGAATGGCAAAACTAGGGGCTGGGAGCAGACTCAGAAGGTCTCCAGCAGGACCTCCTGCTCTTAGAGCAGCTATGTCTTCAGATCAGGCTGTCCCAGGCTCTCTACAGCTAAACTCTCAGCAAGTCTGCTGGCAGCACAAACCCCTCACTGTTCTCTGACACCCACCCAGCTTTGCCTTGCTGCAAGTTGCAAGCATTGACTTCTTGTGCTGCGCACAAGCTCTGGTCACCAGCTGGGTGGTTACAAGAGCACTTCAACCCTCTCACCCCCAGCTGGGAGACAGCAGCTTCCTTGGCCCCAGGGAGCTGCCTTCTCAGCAAGAAACATGCAGGCACAGCACTCTGGGACACAGTTTAATGGCCATGGTGGTGGTGGGTCGATGGTTGGGACTCGATGAGCTTGGGAGGGTCTTGTCCAACCAAAACAATTCTGTGCTTGCTGTTTGCAGCTTGCAGTCAGGGCAAATCAGGAGCCCAGAAAGCAGGAGCCAGCATTGGTGGAGGCATCGCTTGCAGCCCCGTTTGCTGCCAGGAGGGGAAGGCGCTCCCCCTGCCCCCGAGGCTGGGAGAGATTGAAGACAAGGGAAGCAGCAAGTAAAGCAATGAACACTTATATTTAATTTACATTTGACAATTTGCACATAAATAATGATGTAAACCAATACGTAAACAATAGGATAGTTTGTTGTTCTAGCAGAGTAAAAAGCCTGGTAACTTTGGTCAGAGTCTTTCTTAAGAGAGACAAAACAAAAGGAGAGAACAAAAAAAAAAAAGGAAGAAAAGAAATTAAAAAAAAATCCAACAAAACAACCCCAAAACACTGTTGATCGTTGCTACATTCACATGTAAAACTTCTAAGGGAAGGGGGGGAGGAAGGGTAAAGAGAAGTAACAATTCTTAAAGCTGCTGCATATAAATGCTGGTAAAGTTTGTATCAAATACAAGAAAGCACTACAGGCAAGTAAGAGAAGTGTGTGTCCAGTGAGAGAGTAGTGATACTTTGGTTTATCCTACGGGTTAAGTCACTAAGAGTATGAACTATTGCTACATTTAAAAGCTGTCAGCCTCACACTTTGCAGGAGTGGAAATGTAATGAACTGTAGGTCCTTCAAAAGCTGTGCCGAGAGAGAGTTGGGTTTCAGGAGCGGTTTGGTTTGCGCTTAACGGAAGGCATTAAAATGAAGTTTGCTGAAGAGGAAAAACCAAACCAAACCACCCCTCCACCCCCCCCCCCCCACCACCACCACAGGCCATGGAATCCTGAGGTGGGCTGGTTTCAAATGTCTAAGGATATAACCAGACAAAATGGGAGAGGTGGAGGGGGGGTTGGTGTGTAGTAATGCTACTTGTGGCGAGTTGCCTCTACAACTCGTTAATGGCCCAGGGGCTCGTCCCAGCTAGCCCCATCCTGCCCTTGGCTGTGCTGTGTGACCACGCCACGCACAGGGCATATTTGGCTTCAGTTCAAGTTCTTTCAGTGACGTTTCTTTTTGGCTGTTTGTTCACTGACCACCCACCTCCTTCCCCATGCACACAGCTGGGTGAGCAGGGGACTGATGACCCCTACCCTGTCCTGCAGACAGGGTGATTCCCACCGAGTTACAGTGGGTGATGGTGGTGAGACACTGGAACAGGTTGCCCAGGGAGGTGGTGGAAGCCTCATCCCTGGAGGTTTTTAAGGCCAGGCTGGATGTGGCTCCGAGCAACCTGATCTAGTGTGAGGTGTCCCTGGCCATGGCAGGGGGGTTGGAACTGGCTGAGCCTTGAGGTCCCTTCCAACCCTGCCAATTCTGTGATAGGTTTTGGCCGGTTCAGGCTTTCCCCTGGGGAGCTGTGCAAGTGGTAACAACAAAAATGCCTTTAGCACAACCTTTTGGTTTGTCGAGGTCACTGGTAGGCTATGCAGAAGTGGATGAAGAGTGGAATTTTCACACTTAGATGAAAAATAGGTTTTATTACACGGTTTGGCTCACAACTTAAGTGGTATAAATATATATACATATACATATATAGTATAGTGGTATAAATATATCTATAAATATACATGTACTCTTTGCTACACCTCAAACGTCACCACATCATCTTTGGGCTTAGCAGAACAACAGGAGGAAAACAAAAACCCCAAAAGGAAAACAAAACAAACCCCCCCCCAAAAAAAAAAACCCAAAAAGCTAAAAGGCTGTGCATTCTATCTTTCCCTGTGCACATTTTGGTTTCTTCTCTGAAGTAGCAAAGCAATTTTGTTTTAGGTTTAAAGGAAAAAAAAAGAAGACAGCATTGTCTGCACCACTGGACACAAGCACTGAGGTAATTGTTGTTCAACAACTTTTGCAATGCCCTTATTTTTTTTTTTGTGTTTTTCTTTCTTTTCTTTCTTTCTTTCTTCTTTAATTAAATTAACCACAAAATGTACAAACACAAATACTGAGGAAACAGGAAGAAAATAATAAATCTGAGTCGTACAGGAAGGAAGGGGGGAAAAAAAACAAACCCAAAGAAATATCAATGTATGTGCCAGGAAAGGACTTTTGATCCCCACTTCTACCCAGGCAAAGTAGGAGAGGAAAACAGAAGTAAAACCCCAACCCCCTTCTCCCTCAGGGAATCTGACCATCTCTCTTCTGTCCCTGGAAGGCTCTGGCCATTAAAAGGAAAGAGGAAAAAAAATACATAGGAAGAAAGAAGCCTGCCCAGAAACCTCCTTTCAGGCAGAGTACAAAGGATGTCTGTGTGTTTGCTTGGGTTTTGGTTGTGGAAACAAGAGAATGTAAAGTGAGATTTCTCTTTTGGAAGAGCCACGTGGAGCTGATGCATTCCTTTGGTCATAAAGCTGCAGGATAACGTGTGGGGCTGTGGCTTTTCTATTTCCTAAACATTATCCATGGCAGGGAGGTGGTTGCTGTGCCACAGCCGTTGCAGGCAGGAGAATCCTACTCCTCCCCTCGATAGAGGCTGGGGGAGCAGTGCCTCCCCTGCGTGCTGCTACTCTTGGTCCGTTTGGTTTTGGTTTGGTTGGGTTGGTTTTTTTTTTGCCTTTGGGATGATTTGCACATAAAAGTGTCTTCAAACTGACAGATGCAGGATCCTGTGTGTCAAATGTCCAACTTTGGCAAGAGAGGAAAAAAGACAAAACACAAAACCCACCAACCCCACACTTGTCTGAAAGACATCAGTACATAAAACACATTTACTGAAACCCCAATCTTAGGTTCTTGAAACAGATGTGCAGGAAAAAGAAAAGGAAAGAAAAGAGGAAAGGGGGGAGGTGGGGGGAACAAACCAAACCCTCTACAAAGAATGGCCATAAAAGGAAAAATGCAAACATTTAAAGTCAAAATTACAATGAATTTTCCAGTCATTGTAAACATTTTCCTAATTATTGCTTTTCTTTTCTTTTTTTTTTTCCAAGTGATTAATTGCATAATAAATTAGGAAGTACTATCATTGCAAAAATAATTATGGATAGAGGATTGTCTTTTAGTAACTGGTGAGGCAACGCAGAGTCCTTTGCCCCCCTCGTTTTTCTTTCTTTTATATATGCCCTGAGAAAACAGTAACTTTGGAGTTCCTTCTTTTCAGCTGGAGAGCGTAGGGAAACTACTGTCAGCCAAGATTGCTTTGCAGCATTGAACCTATGTACAAGCAACTGCTACAGGCACCCTGACTTGCCAAGTCATAAATTAAAAACAAAACAAAAATAGTCATTTTTGCCACCAAAAAAAAAAAAAAACAAACCAACAAGACAAAAGAAAAAGTCCTTAAGGGTCCATTGGTTCAACTGTTTCTTGCTTGACCTTTACAGGTAACAGAGGTAGTGGGTGACCGTGAGGCAACTTCATAATGGACATATCCGACGACTCGTAAAGGTTGCACCCTGAGGAGAGAAGTCCATTTCCCAGGTTCCTCTGCAGGGATACTTTCAGGTTGGCTCCTTCCATCTCCCTCCTGAGCACGGTCAGTATGTCCTTCTCCACGATGGCTGTCAAGTCGATATTGTCCTCCACCTCTTCCAGCTTGTCGGCATTGTCACTGATGTCGAACTTCTCGATCTCCTCGTTGATGCGGTTCAGGTCCTCCACGGAGAGGCCGGAGGCAGGGGCGGCAGGACAGTTGCCCTTCAGGTGGACCTGGAGGCTGCAGAGGTGAATGTAGCTCTTGTGGCAGTGGATGCACTTGTGGGGCCGTTCCCGGGTGTGGAGCCGCTTGTGCAGCTTCAGGTGCACGAACTGGGTGAATTTGGCTGGGCAGAGCTTGCACTGGTAAGGCTTCTCTCCAGAGTGGAGTCGCAGATGGGTTTTGAGATTGCTGGTGCTGCTAAACCGCTTGTGACAAACCTGATGTGGGGGAGGGGGGTGGCAGAGAAAGAGTGAATGAGTGGGAGGGGATTTGATGCTTTAAATGGCAGACAGCTAGGAGGAGAGAGCAGGATGAAGCAGCAGCTTTATGTATCTTCGTGCTTTCTCACATAGGGGGAAAAAAAGTCCCCTCCTCCTTTATTTAAATATTGCTGAGCAGCTTTGTGAGTGTGGCCCAGGGCAAAACTCCAGCAGCAGATGTGTCTCTCGCGGGCTGGAGGCAGCCCTGCTGTCTCACAGAGGCTGGCTGCTGCAGCAGGGCTGGGAACGGCTGCGGGACAGACTCCAGCCCTGAACAGTCACCGGTTTGTCACAGCCCTCCCCACGCACCACCAAGGGTGTGTGTGAGCCCTGCCAGCCCTTCAGCCGCCCGGGAAAGGAGGTCTCTGCGGCGTGCTACCTACCTGACACTCGTGGGGCTTTTCTCCCGTGTGTACCAGATAGTGCTTCTGGAGGTGAGCCAGCTGCGTGAAGCCTTTATTGCAAGTCTGGCATTTAAATGGTCTCTCCCCGCTGTGTACTCGGAGGTGCACCTAGGGAGAAACAAAGCAATTAACAGCTTGCAGTTTCCAGAACTGTAACACAAGTGCTTCCCTGAAGTTAGCAGAAGGCTCCCATTGCCAAGATACAACGTTCTCTAGTTCGTTAGGTGGCATCAGGATTGAAACCCTGTCTCTACAGCCATGCTTTCTTGCCAGGGGTGCCATCCTAAGCCCAGGCTGATAGCAGCCTGCCATTCCAGAAGGCTCCTGCCTCCTTCTCCACTGCCTACCTTGAGATTGGAGAGCTGGCCGAAGGTCTTGGAGCAAACGTTGCATTCATACTTGATCTTCCCGTTCTGCTTCTTCAGTGGGTATGGGAGGGTCTTGTACCCAGTCACATTCCTCTTGCTTTTAATGAGATTCATGGCTTCTTCACCGCCCGTGGCAGCCAACACCACTGAGGTAGGTTTAGGTTGCATTATGTGTTCTGAACTGGCTGCTGTGCCAGCTGTGGGTGAGCCGCTGGTGGGGCTGCACGGCTTGTCCTTCATGCTGGCAGCAGCGCCCGTGATCGAGAAGGCACTGTTAGGGGCTGGGATGAGGAAGTCTCGGGGATGATCAGGCTGCAGCAGGCGACGGCCTCCTTCGCTGGGCAGTGAGCTGGGGAGGGTGGTGGGGTTCAGCATGTGGTGGGAAAGGCTGCCCCCGCTGATCAGGTTGCCATAGAGAGGATACATCCTTGGGAAGAGATTGAAATTGTTGATGCCGTTGATATTGTTCAATGCGCTCAGGTTATTACAGCTCATGTTGAACGGAGGTAACAGGAATTTGGGATAGTGAGGGTTATAGGATGGCAGGAAGGCAGGTGGGAGGTGGCCAGGGGGTGCATAGCCAGGGTAAGACCCCAATCCTTCCGAGCCGTAGGATCCGTTCAAGTAAGAGTACGGCTCTCTGTGCTCTTGGGAAGGGGGTGCCAGAGGGGACACCGTGACCCCCGGACTGCTGTGGGGGCTGGAGCTTTTTAAGCTTTGGTCTGGGCTGCTCCTCCCGGAAGGACTCGGTGTAGTAGACGTCTGGATGGGTGAGTGAGTAATGTAGCTGGGTCTGTCCATCCCGTATGCTAGGGAAGCTTTCAGATAGTCATCTGGAATGTGAGGTCGGATCGGGTAAACAACTCGAGGGAAGAAACACCTCTCCGGGCTATAGTTCTTACGCAAATCGTCCAAGTCTTTTTCTGGAGTAACTGGTGAAATGTTGGTCTGGAAGAAGTCTTTTCCCTTTGGAGGGTTGGATTCCATTTTCAGGATTTCTTTCACGCTGTGCTCCTTCTTTGGGACGCTTTTCTGATAAAGCTCATCTTTATCAGCGCTGTGCTGCTTTGGATTCCCGTGGGTTTGTGCTGAAACACAAAGACAAGGTAATGATTAGACAGGCCACTGTCATTATCTCTTGTCAAAACACAACCTGACTCCTACAAGTTTAGTGGGAAGGAAGGGCCGCTCTCAGAGATGAGCACTCATTTAACTCCCCCCAAAAACCAATTTCTGAGTGAAGAAATGCCCCTTGGTGTTAAGTGTTCATAAAGGCGTTGCTAATCGATGGGATACCGAGTCGTTCGCAGAGTGCTAGCCTCCTCTTTGCAAATCGATTTCACCTTTCTCTCCCCTTACCAGTCTGCTGTCCAATGGCCGTTTAAGCAGCCGGCTAATAACTGCAGTTAAGGAGTATTTGTTCACATGGCAGGTTTAACAGGAGGACTCTGCAGAAGGCAGGCTCCCAGAAAGGTTCCTCAGTAAAATAACAAGGCATGACAAATCGGCTTTTGCCAAACCGCAGCAGTCACTTCACCAGCCAGTTCAATTACTTACAGTACCAAAAACCCCATGGCTGGCTAGGATGAAAGCCTTCTTCAAAGAGAAGGTATTCTCCATCAGTAAACAGATCATTACTCATTAAATATACTGCTTAGGAACATCTACAACAAAGCGGGCTATTTACTGCCGATTTCTGTGGCATTCCCTCTATGCAAAACTCCTCTGCTTACAGCTGTGCTTTATAAAAAAAATGCTGAAGCAAAGCAAAAGCAAGCAGGACTGCTTGGCTCCAGCTGAAGATGAAATGTACTTTAAAAAATAAGGGGTGGTGGTGGAGGGGAGAAGTATGTATTTAGAAGGAAACAGAAGCTAGCGTCCATTTGGCTCAGTTCGAGGCACACACTCTGCATTGAGGGACTCTACCTTCTTATCTAGGCATAACAGAAACAGGATGCTGAGAGATGTCTTCAACAGAGAAAGAAGCCTGCTTTTATCTAATCTCTCGGGGTTAATAGTTGTATAATCTTGAAATGATGACTTTTAAGATATTTTATTATAGAGGAAAAACTACCACAAGGTTTCATGTGTTTGTGGTTAGCTACGTGCAGGGTTTTCCAGCGGGGGGACAATGCCAATGAGTCTGTCACTTGAAAGTGTTGCAGCCCTTTAGCCAAACATCTTTTGTGACTGACTGTCCTTACTTCACTGGCTGAGGTGAGAAACAATTATTTTTGTCTGATTTTTTTAGAGGACCAGTTGAACCCAGTGAGGAAGATGGGAAGAGACAATGACCAGGGAGCTTTCACCATGGATTCTTTGCTTCACTATTCACTGCCCTGATGGAATCTAATGTTTGGCAACATTACCCTATAAGGCAAAGAAACAGCCATCTACTAACTGTACCTAAGAAAACAACTGCTTTCAAAGCATGCTTCTGTTCCCAGTAAGTGGCTTCTACAGCAGCATCCTTTCTCAAACAAGCATCGGGCTGGCAGCAAGCGAATTTACACTGTGTGGCCAGTTGGTGTATTTTCAAGCTGCAGTGAAAAGCAGCTGAAGAGTTCTGTTCAGTTAAAACATCTGGGATGAACCATAGGCTGTGCTGTACAGTGAGCACATAGGCACAGAAGCATGCAGACTGCAGTTACTTCTCTTGATGTTGAGGTTTAATGCAGAGCTCATTCAAAAATAAATTACTAACATGTTGCACTGTCTGGCACTAAAACTCAACTCCTTTCCTCGGTCACTTTGTCGACTGGTAACTCATTTTCTAGGTGTCCACCCAGATTTCAGGGTATGGAGGGCCTGCTGGGTTCACAATGGCCCTGTGGATAATATTATCTACATCTTCTTATCAGCTGCCTGTCACCACGCCAGCATCCCAGAGCAAACATTCCTGGTGACGCTATCAGCATCGGGAAGTATCCGGGAAGTACTGAAAGCTGGGCAGGGGCGGGGGAAGCAGGACTTGTGAAGCCTCACAGCAGAAAAATAAATAAATACCACCTTATCAGGTCCATATCAGTTTCTCAGTGGGGTCTGCTGAGCAGGAAGTTCAAATTGACACTTTTCTCTTTTAAAGAAAAAAAAAGAATCCGGGGGGAGGGGAAGAGGAAGGAGAAGTGCTGGCGCTGCTGGAAAAGTGATAGAGAAACCAGCGCTGCTGCAGCTGGGGAAACGGCTCCTGCTCTCACAAGGTTAAGCATTAGGGTGGGGACAAACATGCCTCATGGGCTGGAGCAAGCCCACAAGTGACAGAAAGGAAGCTCACATCGAGAGCCTAACTTGCTTTGTGCAACAGGCACAGGTCCCCACTTGACAGCCTAAAGAAAAAACTGCTCTCTCCTTCCCTTCACAGTTTCCCCAGCAAAGCTTTCCCTCCTACTAATTTCCATATCCAGGCACAAATTGCACTGACAGCTCTTTAGACTGCAAACTATCTTTGGTCCAGAAATCTCCCCTTGGCTTTTTCCATTATTACCTGAGCACAAGGGATGCTTGGGAACAGCAGAGAGAACAAAACATAAACAAGTGTGTCAGCACTGTGTAAAACAAGAGAAGGTGATGTTGGGGGCCAAGGTTTGGGGCCTGAGCATGGATTTAAAGCAGGGCTGAAAGAGATTGAGAGGTTTACAACCCTTCTTGTTGCTCTTAAAGGAGCCATACTTCAAGGCTAAAGAAATGTATTTCTTATAAATTGATTCTTTTCTTCAAAGTTGTGATCATCGTGTCTCACTCTCCCTCATCACCGTGTCTCCCTCTCCCTCCTGAGGTGCATGTCTCCCTCCCACCCTCTTAGACACGTAAATACACTAAGTATAGACACATCCAAGATCTGTGTAATTTCTGTGGTCAGAGAGTTACAGAGAAAAGAGGTTCATGACAAAACAAGAGCAGCGCAGCTGCATTTCTGAGTTACTGATCTGAAGGGAGGGGCGGGAGAAGAGAAAGAAAAAACCCCAGACGTGCCTCTTTAGGAGCCTGATCCACTTCTAACTGAGGTCAACAGAGTGTTTGCTCAGATCTGAGATTAGTGAGTGCGTGCAAGAGGAAAAGGGAAAAACTCCTCTTACTTTTAAGTATTAATAAGACTCGAGGGGCTGCCTGAAGTCACTCCAATGTGGGTGTTCCAGTTGCTGGAACCGCTGCAGAGCTGTAGGCTTTGCTCTCGTTTCTAATGCTCCGAGCTGCAGCCCGAGAGAGGGAGACTTCATAAAAACAGTGATCTGGGTTTATCTACAAACTTGAACAACGGTTGCAGGCAGGCAGGCAGGAATTTCAGCAGTAATTTCAGGAGTGAGATGGCACCGAGCACGTTGAGTGGTGCAGCTGAATTGTGCCGATTCACATTTTCGGTCTAAATTAAGAACCTCTTTTGCTAGTAAGGAAGAGAACCTCGAAGTCGTGAAGCAGGCGAAAACAAAGAGAGTTTCCACTCAAAATGAGAATGGAGACCAGCATTGACAAGTCTATAATTTGATCATCTTGTTTTCTAACTGTGCCCAAAGCAGGGTGAGATATGCCTTTGAAACCCTTTTGCACAGAGAAAGTCTTTAAGGCAGCCTTCACATCACCCTCAGTGTCCAGTCGGCTTTAGCCCACCAATTCTGGTTTTGTGAAGACAACCTCTCATATCATTTCAGAATCATTTTCCTGAGCTCTTTTGAAGATTCCAGGAGGCTTTGCTTTTTTTTTTTTTCCTAAGCAAGTGCAGATGTTTCCTCTCAACCCACATAGAAAAGCTTCAAAACCAGAAAGTGAAACTGCCCAGTAAACAAAAGGGAAAGCGAGCGGCAAGGGCTTAACTGATGGCCAGCGTGTCAGGGCCAGCAGGAAGAAGAAAAGGACAAACCACATTTAAAGAAAGCAGCATTACAAAATTAATCTTCATAGAATCAAAGATTTTTGAATAATTTAGTCTTGCTGAACCTGCCAACAAAACAAAAAGATTGCCCAATGTTTTGTAAATAGGCAAATTGCCTTCCCCCAACTCAACCTCTCCTCCCGAAGCCTGACCAGAAGATGTCACCTGCCTGCACTTGACTGAGGAGACAAACATGACATGAGCAGCAGGAAGTTGCATCATGATTGCAATACATGAACATTATTATCAAATAGTCATGTCCTGAGTCAAGGCAATTGTTTGGGGGTTTTTTGGTGTGGTGGTTTAGAGTTGTTTGTTTTTTTAACCTGTTATCCTCTCCACCCTCTTCCATCCCAAAATAAAAATCCTATGATGAGGTAGGAGTGAAATGGCAAACTGTGTGGACCCCCCAAAGCAAATTACCTCAAGTCTGTTTGCTAGTCCAAAAAGAACATATCCCAGGCTAAAAAAGACACTCTGAGGGCCCAGCTGAATGAGGTTAAGTGCATTTAGCAAATTACCAAAGACTGCTTTTCTGGTCGGCAGAGTCTAGAAGTCTTGTGCTTATTGCACTAAAAACCATTTACTGGGCAATGGCACCATCTGAAGGTGGCACAGCTCAAAGCTTGATAGGAAGATCCAACATCAGTGGCCTCCAAACAGGCAGGAAGGAGAACAGGATGGTTTGACATGAGACTGAGTTTCCACCGCTGGGATACTGTGGATATTGTGCAACTCCTGCAAGCACTTCAACATCCACTTGGAGTTACGTAGCTCCACTTGGAGCTAATCACAGCCATGAAGGAAGGTGTGTGCTTCAGCGTCTGGAGGACTGGGTCAAAGGCCCCAGTTCAAGAAAACACAGAGGACAGGGTAAAAGCCATAACTAAGTCCCTCCCTAATTGCTGTCTTCAATGGGGATGCTTTCCTTCTACGGCACCAATGAACTAACACTGCAGAAGTTACCTTTAATTTGAAAGTTTGCTGTTACAGAGGCAAATAGATGTTCTGTGTGGATGTGTAAATATATTTATGCTCTCAAGTGGTAGTTCTCTCATTTTTGAGGCCACTAATTACAGGAAATAAAGCCAGAGAAATTCTCTGATACATTTTTCCCCGGAGGCCCATCCCACTTGGGTGCTTAAAGAGGAACTGAGGTGCTGAACTCCCAAGACCGTGATCCCCAAACCCCTGAGGCACCTAAAGCAGCTGCCTATATTTTAAGTTGGCAAGACTGGGAGCTCTCTGTAGGTGTGTGTCCCAGGTGGCCTCTCCTGTGCTGGGCAACCAGCCAAGGCACAGCTCTTCCAAAGCCTCCCGCAGGCACCAACGTGCTCTGCACAGCCAAGATGGGATGGAGGGAGGGAGCTGGGCACAACACACCACAGCCACAGGCTGGCAGTGCTGCGGCCCTACATGGGGAGGGAGCCCTGACTTCAGCCTACACTGGGACCTGGATCCCAACTTTCCCTTCCTCTTCCTCAGAGAGTGCCAAAACCATCAGCCAGGGGCTGGGAGAGGCAGTGATGCTTGCCTCCTGCTGCAGGCAGCCAAACCACTTTAAACCCCAAATGATTAGCAATCATTTGGATGGAGAGGACTTTCCTGACTTTTTAGGGGGCTGAGGAGGTCAGTGGGGGTCTCCCATAGCAAGATGCTGTTCAGATGTTTTGATGGGGTCTGCAGCTGTTGCAGGATGCTAGCAATTTGGGGGCAAGCTTTTTGCACTTCATTCATAGGTGAATGCAGTGTGAGGGTGCCTTGGCCAGGCTTGTGACAGAGGCAGCAGGATGCTCACTGATTTTAGATGTGACTAAAAGTGTCCTGCAAGGAGAGGGAAGAGGAAAACCAAACGGTGCTTACATTGACTTTCAACTCATCTAGTTCCAGTACTAACACTGGAAAAGTCATCCTTGCTTCAACTGTTGCTGCAGGGCCTTCAGCAAATACTGAGAAAGCTGCTCTCTCAAATGTAAAGGCTGAACTACACAACTATTGCTCAAGATTCTGTCTCTTTAAATCCACTTATTGAGCCTGCTTCTGCTCAGATGGATTATTCTGCACATGTCCAGACACTCCTAGTTTTGACCTGAGTAAGAGTAACCAGGTAATTAGTTGACACTATACAACTACGTTCCTTGCTACTTCTGCCAGGCAACCTGAGACACCAGCAGATGGAGGAGACTGAGGCTACACTTGTGGATCCTCCTAACTAGCGGCCAGATGTGTCTGGCTGGATCATCACAAACTCCTCATCCCCAGGAAACCTTACTGCTGTTGTCTTGTCCCACATGGAGGTCCAAAAGAAAAGCCAACAGTTCATCACATCAGGAAATAAAACCACACAGCCAGTGGTGAAATGACATATGTGCAAAGATGACAGAATCAGTGAGAGACTTTTTGAATAGGGAATATTGCAACATAGGACACTCCCTCCTTTTCTTCCCTCTGCCCTTAACAGATAGTAATTTGGTCTTTCCTACTAAATATAGAGAACAAAAATGGTGAAAAGATGACATCCCTGAAGGACAGATGGACTTTTGATTATGACATCCATGAAGGACAGATTAATCTCAAGGTCTTGCTTCATTTTCTTAACAAAGGTTTCCACTTTAGCTCTAATGATCCTCAAAGCATTTTTTGCCAAATAGCAGTAAATAGTCTTTTTTATTAAAAAAAACCTACAACCACCCTGCTTTTACAGTTTTTCCTTCAAATTTCAGTGTAGGCATTGGCAGAAGGAGAAAAGAATGCTCTGCTCTAGCTCAGAGCAGCTAAAAGGAGAAGAGGCATCCTAGAATTCAAATCAGAAGTCATCAAGAACCACCCCCTCTTTTCAAGGGGCTCTGAGTGAGGTGCTAGGCAGTGATTAAACTATGAGTCAAGAAGCACTGAGGCTGGAAATGGTCAGAAACCACAGAGGAACATGGAGATAAACTCTTGGAAGTACCTCTTCCCCCTGCTGCCAGCACTGCTATTTTTGAACAGAAAATGAAAGCTGTGATACACAGCCAAGACAGGGGGATGAAATGAGTTTAAAAAACGAGTCAGCAGATGAGAAGACCGCAGGAGGTTTGCTCCCATAAGATAAGCAAGCATAGATGGAAGGTTCAAAGGGTACTGTGCAAAGTGTGTTTTGTCAGACACCTAGATAGAGTCACAGCACATGGCCACTTCCTTGTGCAGTGAGGGCAGCCCTTTGGGAGCATTACTGGACAGCTTTGAGTATATGCTATCGAAGCAGGCTTTGGCTCAATGTGCTATAAGGTCTGGACTTGGAAAGCCTGAGAGTGAACCAAGGGTTCTGAGGGCAGAGGATATATTCAGGTTGCCTGCCCAGACTTTCAGATTGTAAACCAGTAGCTGTTCAGATTTTTTTGTACTCTGTTTACATTTGAACAGCCACAAGGAACTCCTTCTGTTGTGTTGGGTTTAATTCCCTTTTTCCACTCCAAGCAGCCTACTGTGACACAACAGATGATGCAGCAGTGTAATTATACAACTTATTATTAGATCATATAGGCAGAAGAGACATTGCTAGCATTCCTTGTTCATACTGTAATCCACTTACTGAGGTTCATCATTGTCAGCTCTCTGGAGGAGGGATAGTGCAGCCTCTCTGCAAAGTCTCGGCAATACCACACAAGCAGCTCTTGGTTGGCAGGGATGGGCTTGATGGTGTAGAAGTAGATGTTCATTCCATTCTGACAAGCAGCCAAGTTCTGTTCCTGAACAGAGTAGCCAGGGTTTACATAACGCATCCAGTTGCTCTTGTCCTCGTTAAATCCATCAATGAAGTGGTGAAGCTCACCACTTGAATAGATCTGGAACAGAGAGGAAGCGCTCGTGAGGGGGTGTGCACACAGGGAGCTACGTGTGAGCACAGCATCCTGAGGCAAAAGAGAGAAGACTTTTTCCTTTTCCCACAAGGAGATACTACTGAAAGAATTGAAGCCCTTTCCACCTATTCTATTCTCTGTGTTAACAGAAGAGCTGCTTATTCAAAGGTCACAGTCACCTTTTCCTTTCTGCTTTGCCCATGCCTCTGCTAGTACAGACACATCAGACCCAAAATCTGACAGGCAGAGTACTCTCCCTGCGCCAACAGTCTACCTTGGAGTGCTTTTCCTGGTCCTATGATCAACAAGTGAGTGATGCTAATGACTGCAGGTCTGAGTGCATGCTTGCATTAATGCTTTGAGTCACCTGTGTATAAGACTGAGTGGCTGTGCTACGTCAATCCTTCTCGCCTTTTTCTATGGCCTCTGTACTTGCAGTTTCCTACCACCTCCACCCAAAGATTTAAACTATGCAAACATCCTCCACCCCCCCAGAGTCCTAAAGCAACACTTGCTCATAGCTGGACTGTAACCCTTTTGTAGAAGGGCAGGGCGAGGCAGAGATGAACTTCACCTGCCACAGTAACTTAAGGAAGACCTAGAGAGGGGCTGGCCGACAAGAATTCACTTTTCCTATCCAGAGACACGTCCTGGCTTGTCCACAGAGGGGAGAGAAAACATCAATCTGAAAAAATGTTAGGAGGCCTGGGTGGGGGAAATAAATCCCAATGACTGACAGAAGCTACTGTTTCTTAAGGAAGAAAATCACCCCCTCCCCATGGCAAAAATAAAAAGAAAAAAAGATAAGAAAAAAGAAAATAAACTCAAGACAAATCCAGAGACACACTTGCTAAAGACACATCCCTTACTCATGGCAGGGATGAGCTCTGTGCTGGATGAAATGGGGTGCCTGAGTTTCACAAAACAGATGACTGGGCAAAAGCCACACACTGGCAGCGGGAGTAGCTTGCACCATCCATGCACCTCACTGGGCAGGAAATGCCTTTCCAAAGGGCAGACAGAGCTTATCTCAGAGGGAAAACACTCCATGGCGTATTCCTGTCTCAGTGTTCACTCCAGTGTCCCTTGCACCTACCTGGCCGGGCAGCGGGCCCCGCGAGCACCCGCCAGCCAGCCGGGACCTCTCCTCTCCTCTCCGAGAGCCACCAGCGGAGAGGGGTGAGGCAGCCTGGCCCTTTAACGCGGGCAGTAAACACCAGAATCACTTTCTTTAAGAGCAACTTCCTGTAAACTGAGAAGGGGGAAATACATGTGGCCTCATCAAAGCAGCTTGCGAGAGATTCTGCGGTGTGTTTGTTATGAGAAAATGGAAGAGAGCCGGCCGAGCCGCGCTGCACCAGGAGCAGCCCTCGGGTTTCTTTGCTCACCCCGGCTTGCAAACTTCCAGGAACGTGAGGCTGAGGCGCTCGACGCCCGCCGCCGCTTCCCAAAGCGGGAAGGCCGCCACGCGGTGACAGGTAACCGTGCTCTGGCCGAGGCGAGGCCACCCCACCGGGCTCCCACCTATTCTGGGGAAGGCGAGGCCTGATGTGCTGAGTCACGGCAGGGTTCCCAGAAATGACGTTGGCTCCGCTCCCCTCGCGCGGGCAAGGCGAAGGCAGCGTCCCCCTGCGCACGCAGCAGATGTTCCTGCTCCTGCCAGCACGCCCAGGATGCCTTTAATAACATGTGGGAAGTTATCTCCCACAATTTCCTTTGCATATGCAAGCCTGTGTCAGAGCCCTAGGAAGGAATTCGTTTTTGGTGCAGCAGCCTGTCTTGAACGCATCAAGAGATTATAACAGGGAATTTAACAATGCTTAGATGGCTCCTAGGATATTATTTCTGAGGATGCTTCCGCACTGAGGCTTAAAATCTCATCTTGGGAATGATGTCACCTTTCTCGCTGCAGTACAGAATGAAGTCCTGCAAGATGGTTAACAGCCCCTCTTCCCAGTGTCTTATTCACAACCAGCAGAACTGGGGCTGGTGGACTGGTGTCACCTACACTGGACACAAGCTCCCAAAAAAATTCAGCTACAAGAACCAAGCCTCATGAATGTGAAAGCAGCTGCTGCTTGGTAAGGACACTCATGCAAATAACTGCCTGTGCAATGCTGTATTACACTGCACACAGACAATCTGAGAAAACCAAAATGATGCAATTAGGTAGGAAGAAAGGGGTGTGGGGAACACTGGTGCTTGCCCTGTGTTTCACCTGGATATGAGGTCAGGATATTGCTAAGGTAGGCACCTGGGCACAGAGGCTTGGGTATACTCCCAAATCCGGTGATTTAGACACAACCTAAATGGCTAGAAGGCAGCAAAACAAATCCATGGAAGGAGATGGGGCTGAAGGAATGTTCTCTAATAATTAATAATGGGTCTGAAAGGAAACTGAGGATTATGTGAACTGATAAACTGGAAGTAGATTCCCCAGCACAGATTTCCCAAGCCAAAACAAGCTAGCTGGTGCTCCCTTCCAGCCTATACTACAGAGTGCAGATTAGGCATCACCCCTAGTGTTTGTTTGGCAGCAATGGATTTTTCCCTTCACTAAGACCAGTAGGTTGCTCTTTTAACACCTTCTGAAGTAGACTAGAAAAGCTTATGACTTGAATGAGAGATGCTGAAGGCCACTACCACTGTGTTATAGCAGTCCTATTCAAAATGGAAAAGGAAAAAATGCCACAACATGCATGAGAGTTTCAGAGTAAAAAGATTATGCAGCACTTTCAAGCTTCTTCACAGCTGGAAAAAACAAGGATAGGTGATATTTGCATAAACAAGAGTGACTTTCCGCTCTGAAGAAACGCAAAATCACTTGCCCCTACTGCAAGAAGCAGAAGTATTCCTTTACACAATCAAGCACTGATCTGTTCCAGAAGACAGAGCCAAGAGAAGAGCTATGCATCTCCCCTGCTTTCTCTCTCTCTACCTAAATACAAAGCAGCCAGGCATTTATTTACTCATCTTAGCTCGCCCCACAGGCTCTGGTGGTGCCTGGCAGCGGACAGAAGTTGCCCCCTGCACTCAGAGAGCTCTGAAGCAGGAAGTGACCCAGCTTCTCAGCTGTACTCATTTAGTGATCTGCTTACTGCCACAACATGGTGCTGTTTTTTCCTGCTTACCCGCCAAAAGTATTTTCTGTTCGCATTCTTGGGAACTGTATCGCTGGTATAGATCTCTCCTATCAGGGGTCCGAAGCGCGTTCCTTTTGGGATGTACTCTTTGCTTATAACTCCAGTGACCTACAAGAAGAGCAGCACAGGATCAGTTCCTTGCCAGGAGAAATCAAAAAGTCTTCCTTCCTCTCCCCTGTCCCCCGAATTTAACAAGGGAAAGAAATCAGTGAAGGAAATTTCTTTGTGGCGGTTCAGGACAGGAGAGAGAAATTAACAACCGTGCTGGGTAGGACACGACCAGCATCTTACCAGACACACAGAAGCCACAGCTGAAAGCTGCCTGGAAAATGTACTCTGTGAAGATACACTTTTTATAAGGAGAAACAGCAAGTGAAATGTACAGAGGCTGTCAAACACCTTCTGAAATTATTTCTCCTGTCAGAGGCAACTCCCACAAGTCTAGCTCCAGCAAACAAAAACAGCCAACAGCTCTCAATTGCTTCACTGCTACAGAGTTCACTTTTCTAGTAAGTTAGGAACTGGAATGACTGCTCCTCCACATCAAAATGAAACCTCCCTCTTTCCCCCCACCCCATCATCTTTGCTCTATCCCCATCCTGATAGCTAAAAGAAGAACAAAAGAAAAGAAAGAGACCTACAATTGTCTCAGCAGCAGACAGTGGCATACCAAACAGAATATGAGATGGCTGTGGGACATGTACTCACAGATCACCCTCCTTTATAAAAAGGAGGCAGCAGTTCCGGTAACATGTCAAGTGGGTTTGGTCAAAAAGGCGTGAGGGTTTTGATGAAAATGCTCCACTATGCGAGGTCTAAGAAATGTACTCTGCTTCTGCTGCTTCCTTCTTGACAGTAATTATACCCAAAAAAAAGTCACTGACCACAAATCAGGAAGCAATTCATCATTATTCAGAAGAACGTGCCTTGGAGTAACCCTTTGCAAAACACTGCTGAGTTATTGGTTTTGTCTCTCTCTGTTCCTCACACATCTTCTTCAAGTCGATGTGTCCAAACAATGTTAGGAAACCAACAGTTTTGTAAACCCAAACCCCCAAGCCTTTGCAAGACTAATCCTGCTGCACAGATAGTGGGTGGGGGGAGATGATAAAAAGCCCATTAATTTGGTATCAGAACCAAACTCTCATGGCAGGTTCTATTACTCCTGTCTCCTCGCCACTTGTCTTTTTGCTCACCAGCACTTCAGAACCAGACAGGAGTGGCAGAAGTGGTTGACCAACATAAAGAGTTGAGATTACGGCTGTCTGTACCCCACAAGGAACTGACCTTCTTACCAAAGCAGCTTAGCACTCAGCAGACCTTGCAGAGAGCTCACTTCAAGGAGTATTTCTTTTTCCTAATAGTCCCTTGCAGCAAAGGACAGTAAAAACCCTGGGCTGTAGAGAGCGCTTCATAAATTAGCTAAGCCTTGTGAGTTTCTTGTGCTACATTTTCTTCTGTGGTGTCATCCTTGGTGTGAGAGAGGGAGGGGGAGAGAGAAATAGCTGCCTGTGTGCTGGTCAAGATTAAAAATCCCAGTAAACAACTAATGCCTACCATAATTCGTATGTTAAATGTCAAAATACAGGGGAGAGATAACAGCTATGGAATCGAGGAGGTAATCCACCCGGAAACGGATTGCTGAGTGTATGTGGTGGCTGTTTGTGCTTGCCTGTGTTTCAACATGTGTTTCAGCACACTACCAAAAAACATTATTCAACATCATCAGTAGAGGTAGTTAAATGCTCCATTGATCTGTGCATCTGGACTGAAAAGAGAGAAAAGGGACTTCCAGAAAACTTCCTACACCTACCACAAGCTGAAACAAGCTCAGTGGCTCAGTTTTATTTTTGTCTTGCTTATACATTTCTCAGAGAGAGCTGAAAAAGGCAGATGTTCTTCTCATCTTCCCCATATATCTTGATTTACATCCAACTGCCCTCTCATGAAAAGTTCACAACCAAGCTACCAGCATACCCTACCAGCTTTACTGCATGGGAGCCTGAGGTTTTTTTTCACAGTTTTAAAATATCTTGGCCTTAATTAAGATGACTTTAATGCAATTCTCAGAATCTCTAGAAATCACTCCTTGAACCAGTCAATTTGAAACACTCGCTGAACTGGTGTCTCTGACACAGCAGATACTTCTTGGTGTTCACCTTACTTTTGCTTCTCCCCTGGCACAGCTGAACACGAAGTCAATTTCTCACCCTGCACCCACAAGGTTATTTTGCAGAGGATGTTCTGCACATCCATGTGTGCCAGCACTGAAGTTTTGCTAAACCACACCGAGGCCGACCTTTAACCGAGGGTGCCTTTCTGGTCAGCTCTTTTGGCCCCCGTTGTGCCCCCCGCAAGTTCAGCTGCGGTGGTGGAGGAGGGGTAGCCACGTCCAGAGTGGAGGGAAAGCCATCTCCGGGCTGCCGAGGAGCTGTCTCGGGGCAGCATTTCAGACTTGTGTCCACCAGGTGTCCTTCAGCACATAGCTGCCTCTCGGCGATGAGCCCTTCCCGAAGAGAGAACCGCGGGGGACCGTGCCCTGAGCTCGCTGCCCGCTGATAATAGCCCATTCAGTGGCCGTGTGCAGCCTTCTGGGTCAGACCCGTGCCCTGCAGGAGCAAGGCGCTGTTTCGGACCCGTTTACTCTCTACAGACCCCTACCTGCTTTCCCTTCCCAGCTCCAACTTCCAGCCCACTCGCAGCGGGCCGGCTGACACATTTTCCCTGTCTGGAAAGCAGCGTTTCCAGGACAAGAGAACTGAGCCGGCAGCCTGCAGCCCCAAGGACGGCTCCCGGCACTGCACGCAGCGGCGGCTGCCGCCGAACCCGGGCCGAGTTCATGCAGCTGGACTGAGCCGGGACGGAGCCGGCCGGCGAGCGGGGAGCAGCCGCGACCTGCAGGCGCTGCAGCGGCGCTGCCCGGCCCGGGGAGCCCGGCGGGGGGAGCCCGGGGCCGGGAGCAGCCCGGGACGGCGGCGGCCCTGGAACTGACCAGGGTCCTAATGCGGCGCCGGGGGCCGGAAGGCGGGAGCGGGGCGGCGGGAACGGGCAGGGCTGGAGCCCGCCGGGCCGGGAGCGGGGCACGTCCCGCCCTGCCCGCTGCCCCCGGACAGCAGGCGGATGGGCTCCAGGCCCAGAGCCGACATCAAAAGGCACTGTGGAAGAGGCGCGCTCTGTCAAGCTGTGTTCGGAGAGAGGGCACCGGGTGTCAAGGCCGACCCCTCCTCATGCATTTTGCAACGAGACCACTGCTTCTAGAAAAAGCCAGCAACCAAACCCCAGCGAAGACACCCATCTTGGCTTCAGTGAAACAACAGGACTCTCCAAAAGCAAACAGGGAAGCTCATCCAGTGTCCTGCAGTAACACTGATTTTTGTGTTTTCTTTTTAACTACTAGCTCTACTTGTGTAAGCCCAGACAAATTTTACCCAGCTTTCTACAAGAGATGCCATGAAACAAAATGCTTTCAGAGTTCTTCCTGGAGGACCACAAATTAAAAAATACAATAAAAGCAATACGGGAAAGCAAGAGTCTGAGGTCAGACACATGCCCTCCCTAACAGCTTGAAATCACTGCTCTCATCAAAACCACTGATTCAGGGTCTGTCTCTAAGAAACAGCCTTATCAGAGAAATGCAACAAGTAAAGGCTTCGCTGAGACATGCTTCTGTCAAGCTCCCGGACCAGGATGAGGCACTAAGTAATACACAAGACAGCAGAATAACTGGCACTGTCTATCAAGGTCTGTTTGGGCTTTAAAGACTGAGAGCAAGAGGGGAAAATATTGGTTTGGAAGATCTGTATGAAAAAGATCATACACACATTGCCCTTCTGGAGCATGCTCTTGGCACTGGCTTTTCATCATTTTTTGTTGTTGCTGTCAGTTGCTAAAACTGGCAGAGAAATCAATAAATGACTTCGTGGAAGTCAGGCAGCCTAAGATGTTACGAGCAGTAGTAATTCATGTTTTTTGAAATGCTGACACACATTGTGAACTCACAATGAAAAATGTGTCCCTCAGAAAAAAAAAAATTCCCGATTGAGATCCAAGAATAAACAAGAGTGTGACGTGTCAGGGACTCTCTGGCAAATTCAATAAACCTTTAAAGAGGAGCCACTCGATTCGCAAAGCGTGCAAGGGGAAAGACGCACAAAAAGCAACCCTCCCCAAACAACAGCAGTTGTACTTCCTCCCTTCCAAGCAGGCACGCAGTACTTTTCCTACTCCAAGTTGGAGATACAACACTAATCGTGACAGCACCAGGGATTCATGATCTAATCATGACAGTATTAGCATTTCACAAGCGATGTATTATATATGTTTTTGTCAATAAACTGACTCAGCATTTAAGACTCTCGGCCAGACAAAGCTACATGAAGACAGCTCACATCTGAAACCCACTGGCAAACACGTACGTTGACATCCCCCAAAGCCTTACCTCACCCTTTTGCAAGTGAAAAAATTCCCCCCACACTCCCCTCTCCTGCCCCGTTTTGCTGGCAGGACTCCGGTGGTTTTCCATGAAGTCAAAACCAGAATCATGTTCTTTTACTGACCCCACAAACACTGATGTGCAAGAGCAACTCACACCCAGCCCTGACCCCTCTGAACAAAACCAAACTTGGAAAGTAGCAGAAAGAAAAGCTAAGGTATGACAAAAGAAGTTGATAGAATGTAAGTGGATTACACCATTGACAAGTACTTCAGCTAGCAGACAAGTGGCAAATGAGTGACCTGCCTGTACAGTCACAGGACTGTAGCTTTCACAGAAGGTGGGGGGGAAAAGGCATCATATTTACCCTTTCTTTCAGAGCTACCTTAGAAACACTCAGAGTTTGAAAGTTCCTATTGCTCCTCATGGTAGGTACTACTCAGAACAAATAAAAGACTGAGGGAAACTCTGGAGAACAAAAGGAGGATGTCCTATATTCAGACTCCCACTAGCAGGGAGCTGCACAGGTCACATTTTACAAGGAAGAACCAGGAATCTTTCAACAACTTCTCTCTCTCTCCACACCTCTTACACAGACATGGCAGCAATCCTTCTATCCTGATTCACTGACCTGAGCTATAGCACAAAGAAATTACACCTCGGTGTTTCCAAACAGCACAGGGAATTTTGAAAGCTCCTCGGCCGTCTCCTGCCGCGGCAGCAAGACTAAACAGGGGCAGACAGAGCCAGCAGCCTAAGCAGCCAATCAGTCACCCGAGCTGTCGTGCTGCAAGCTCATCCTTCAAGCAAGAAATCCTCCCAAATCACGCAGTGGAGCTGCAGCTCCATCTCCCCGTCTCAGCCAAAGTAAGCCCTATCTAACAATGCAACACAAAACAAGGGTTCACACCTTTTTTTTTCCTCCAGAGTGAGTTTTTTCTCTGCCAAAGTTCTGCAGGGCAGGGCAGGGCAGATGGGAAGAGAAAAGTGATTTTAAGGAGAATTTAGCTTTAACCTCTTACCAAACCTACTAGGCACTTTATCATGTGCTGCCAAGCTAAATTCCACGGTGCCAATACCCTCCAGCGGGGGGTCCGGCCCGATTTCTGTACGCAGGATTAAACAAGCACCTCCTTTGGAAGAAAATATTTGATAGGCACAGATGAGTGTACCTCTTCTTTTCAGCTCTGTGGTCAGTGTGTTTAGCCAAAGCAGCAGCACAGGTAATAGCTGCTATACCACAAGTCTCAGCACAAGGAGAAATGAAGGGTTGTCCCTTGGGTTATTACCCCGCCGAACATCACACCTAGCTATAATAGCTACTCTATATGAAGGAGTAAACACAAAACCAAATTGCTCATCCGGGCTCATTTCTTTCCAGCCCTTCTGAAACAACAACAAAGAATGTACCCACTCCAGGGACAAGGATAGGACAGACTCGCATGGTGAGCTACCAGTGAAGATACTGTCCCAGATAAACAACAGTTAATTTAAGCCTCAGCCACTCTTCTGTCAAGCTTGTTACAGTTCTACCATCACTTCCTTAGCTGACCCGCTGGAGTTTTAAAGAATTTAGGAAGCTGGGAACACAGCAACCTCACAAAAAGAATAAAGCAATTTCATAACCAAAGGGAAAACAAAAAGAAATAATTAAGCACATTTCCAGGAATTTGTTGGTTTGTTGGTTTTTTGGGGGTTTGTTTTTGTTTTTTAATCCCCTCTACTTTTTTCTTTTTAAGCTATTTATTGGACAAGGGAGGCACTTTAATCTCTGAGCCAGAGGCAATGAATGGTCCTGGCAAGGAGCAGTCTAGAAATTGGCACAGAGAACTACCCCACAGTTTAAATATGCTTATTCAGATGCTGTTCAAATTGTGTGAAAATTTAACTATTTGTAAATTGGTACAGAACCAGTTTCAGGGACAGGCTGGCTGAGATTCCCAGTGAAGATATTCCATGACAGATGACCAGCTCACAGTTTCTTAGAAGAGATATTAGGATCCCAGCTCACAAGCCAGCAGGCAGCATTTGGTGGTGGTGGTGGGGTGTGTGTGCATGGTAAAGAAGGGAAGCCAGGGTGAGCACACACTTTCCAAAGCGCTGTGATTTGGCTTGTCTGACTCCAACCTTCCCCAGAGCATTGCCGCTTACCTCTTTGCAGTTAGATGCATATTTGAAAGTCAAGTTCCTTGGCAAGGAAGCCTCTGCCTGAGTTAGGGTGCCTCCGTCGGCACTGGGATCCAGCGGGTGGTCGTTTACAATGTATGTGCACTTCTCTTCAAAATCAGCTTCCGTCCACAGAGTCATGTCAGCATCCTCCATGTCCATTTTCATTGTCCACTCTCTCCCTTTCACCAGATTCTTGAAACTCACAGCGTCCGAGCTACACTGTGTAGCAGCCTGGAAAATAAGAAAACAGCCTTTAATCCTCATTGTCCTTCAGTGTTGTGGTTTCCGTTGAGACAGCGTGACTAATACTGCAGTCTGTGACACTTTAAAAGCGTACGCAGGATAGTTGGTACAGTTGAGTAATAGCCAAAAAGCAGTGTAAACGAAGCTGCTCTGACTGAAGCAGCGCCTGAGAACGCCGGCCTCAGTAATAACTAGGAGCAAACAAAAACAAAGAAGGGGTGGGGGGGAAATCCCTAGGCTGACAGAACCTTTACCTTTTTCAGACCCTTTCCTTAATGCCTCAGAGGGGAAAAAAGTATTCCATGCTGAAGAAAACGTGGGGTCATGGCCGTGAGACCACTTAGTTGCTTGTGGAAAAGCTGCCTCTCAGAAGTGTCACAAACAAGGAGAGGAAGAGGAAAGGAGCTGCTGTCTGCGTCTGAATGAAGCTAAAAATGGAAAGCGCATGTTGGAAGAGCGGAACCCAGCCTTGCCTCTTCCAAATGGGGAAGCCTGAACTTTCCCACCGGCTTTCAACACACAAACAACTTTCAAAACAACCTGGCCCCCCCCGCCTCCTCCTGACGTCCCCTTATCCTTTGGCATGGAAGGCTGAGAAAGCCGACATCCTGCCAGCATCACCGCAGCAGTAACAGCACTGTACAAAGCACTGTAACACTTTCGCGGGGGGAGGAGGGGAAAGGGGGAAGAAAAAAAAAATAAGGAGCAGGGCAAATAAAGAAAATAATAGAAGTTTTTTTCTGTGCCTTCTGATTGTGATGATACCTCCGATAATGACTATCGCAAAGCGCTGGATAGGAGCCTCGCAGGACAAGTCCACCAAGTTCTTCAGCCCCTCTATCTACCCAGGACAGAAGCACTGCCATCAAACCTATCCCCGAACAGGTACTAAGAAGTCAGGTTCTTTCCTTAAAGTTCTTTAGCAACCAAATCCTGTGCCTACGCCGGTAGCTGGGAATGACCTTCAAGCCCGGCGTAAAATCCCTTCACTTTTTTAGCCTTTCCGACAGGCAGCTGCTGCGAAGTTCACAGCCCTGCTCCGGGAACGACGAAGCACGAAGAGTGGAAGAGCGCGATGTTCCGAGGAAGAGGTTAAAGGCTGAGCGACTCCGGGTCACGGGGAGATCCCCGCTGCCCACCCCGGGACTGCCCGTGCGGCGCTGGAGAGGCACGGCCGGGCCGGAGGCACGGAGGCAGCGGCACACGGCAGGGCTCGCGGCCAGCCCCCGCGCCCTGCCCCGACAGCAGCCGGAGCCAGCGGGGCAATAGCTCCTGACTCCTGGCATTAAAAGGAGGAGAGGAGAGTCACAGCGAAACTCGGGGCACGGGGTGACAGTTGCGCGGCGGAGCGAAAAGGGTTAACGCCGATCACAGGAGCAGCCCCGGCTCGGGAGAGGCGACGAGGAAACTTGCGCTCCTTTCCCCAGGCGCCGGTGCCGGCGCGGCCGGCGGAGGGCGAGCAGGAAAAAAACCGCCGGGGAGGTGCGGGGTGAGGCGGGGAGCAAGGGGGGGGATGAGGGGAGGCATCGCGCTCCTTACCGGGGCAGAATCCGCGCGCGTTTCCACACCGAAGCCCACCGTCGGCGGCAAACCTGGCTCATCTCTACCGAGTAAACATTTCCCCTTCCTTCCAGCGGCCGGGTCCCCGGGAGACTGACTCACACCTCCAGTCGCCGCTCCCCTCCGCTCCTCCCCTGCTGTCAGACACAGGTGCTGCGCTGCCGCCCGCCCGCCCTCTTCTCTGCTCTTGCCGCCGGGGAACGCTGGGGGGCCGCCTGCCACAGCGCCGCGCGCTGCCCGCTCGCGCGCAGCCCGCGCGCGGCTCGCGCTCCACGCACCGGCCCCTCCCCTCTTCCCTCTCCCCTCTTCTCTCCCCACAGGGCGGGAGCCGGGGCTGGCTCTACCTGAAGCCCCTGCCCTGCCCATGACCAACCCCCAGAGGCTTTCTGGGGGTAGTTTGGTCCTCGGTGGTTTTGTTTTGTACTGTGGGGGTTTTATTATTATTATCATTAAACGGTGAGGGTTTTTTTTTTGCCTTCCCCTCTTCTCTCCCCACAGGGCAGGAGCTGGGACTGGCTCTAGCTTTACCTGAGTCCCCTCCTGCCCTAGCCCTACTCACCCCACAGGGGCTTTCTGTTTGTTTGCTCTGATTGGGATGTTGCTGTTTGTTAAAAAGAAAAGGGAAAAAAAAAAGGTTAAAAAAAAAAAAAAAGAGAGAGGGCTGTGCAATTATTCTTTTTAATACTTTTTTTCATGCCCTCTCCTCCCCACAGTGCAGGAGCTGGAGCTGGCTCTCCCTGACACCCCTGCCCTGCCTCCATCCAACCCGAAGGAGCATTTGGGGTTGGTTTTATTTTTTGCTGTGTTTTGTTTTATTATTTATTTTTTAAGTTATTATTACTAACATTTGTATTTTTTCACCCCCTCCCCACAGGGCAGGAGCTGGGGCTGGCTCTACCTGAGGACCCTACCCTGCCCCTATCCAACCCACAGAGGGCTTTTGGGTTTGGGTTTTCTTAAAATACTAAGATTTTTTGTCATGCCCTGTTGACCAAGGTGCCCTGCAACCAGGCAGGAGAAGTCTCGCCACATGCAAGACAGCTTTTACCAGAAAGCTGGTTTTCTTGCCATTTTAAGCACCAGAGAACAACACGTGCCCACTTTCATTTCCCACCACCCCCACCCCAATTTGACTAGACATAAAAATAACAACTAAAAGGATTCTCAGGTTCCAGAGCATAGATTAAAACCCGATTTCAAGTGCTTCCTCCCAAACCTTAAATGTGCAGTACTATCTGATCTGACCAGTTGGGGGGTTTCACAGTCCTGATTTCATCCCCTTTCAGACTTCTCTGCCTAATCAGCGCTTGTAAAACGAGTTGGGAAAAACATTTGTTTCTTCCTTTAAATAAAGTCTTCCCCCATCCCTCAGCACCAGTAGGGAAGCTCACACAAGTAGAGTAGGGCTAATATTCTCGGCATCAGGGCAGGCAGTATTTCCTAACCCATGGCAAGCAAGCAAGAGCTGATCCCATGCAGGGCGCTGTAAGGGGCCGGCGGGCAGCATTCTGGTGATGGGGGCAGGATTGGTACAGCAATCAGCAGACCCCGGACCCAATTTTTTTCTCCTCCAATCCCAGTCAGCGTGCTGACTGAAGGAAGGACATCCTGTGATGATGGCATACAATGTCCTGTTTGTTTATTATTAAGAGCATTCCTGCTTCTCATTACAAAACAACCAGATGCCTTACTTCCTTCAGCAGTGGTCCTGTCTCTTCAGTGAGGCGTCCTCAGGCTCAGAGAGGAACAGGGATGCACAACTCCATTTATAGCCATCTACAACCCAGTGTGAACGCTAAGCTGCTCCACTGTGAGGCAGCTCTACTACTTTTCCTCCTCCTCACACTTCTGCAAAAGCATTTCTCATCGCTTTCCCAGCGCTTTACGTGGCAGCTAGTTTCACATTCTCTCCTAAACACGGAGGCACGTAAATTCTGTGGGTGACCAGGGCACTAAGTGTTTCTTCACAGGAAAAAGGAAGAAAGAGGGAAAATAAAAATAAAAGCGTGCCTTATGCAACCGGCTGCCTGCGTCTCTCTGATGGGCTAACAGATCCCTTTCCCTTAACCTACTCCTCCTCCCTCTGGTGAAAAGACCTGTGGAAGGGATTACTTGCCATTTTTGGTGCGTGGTGCTGAGAATAGCAGATCTCTGTAAAGACCTTCCGTATGTGCTAGCCCAGGAGGGCTGGCTCCTGGCCGCAGGCATAAGTAGGGCAACTGCTAGCTAGTGAGTGTCCTGGCTTAACTTCCACCACAGGGTAATTCCACAAGAGAGCTGGCCCGAGCACGGGGCTGAAGGATATAAATGTAATTGGATATATCCAGTAAAACCCAGGCACATCCAAAATGAGGTCTAGGAAGGCTCTGAAGTAGGAAGAACCATTCATTAAAGGAGAGAAATCCGGCCTACTTGATTGGGTTAATTAGCTGATGCTGAGTCACACCGCATAGAACAGAAAAACAATGTAGTCATACTGAAGGTGATTATTTTACTGAAAAATAGTCTCACTCTGAGAGGCAGCTGTTTCAGAGCTTTTCACTTCCCTGTTAGCTTGAAAGAAAAGAAAAATAAATAAATAAAAATAAAAGGGAGAGGGCCAAGGAGAAAAAGAAAAGGGGTGGTGGGTGGTGTTAACGTGTTTCCTTCAGGGGTTGATCTTAATATGAAGGAGAGTTGGGAGAAAAGTAAATCTGCCTTTCAAGGAACTGAGAATGCTTTTGGGCTGGAGAAGAGGAGGGAACAGAGATTAGATCAGACCAGATGAAGTAAAGTATTCATCAGGACAACAGGAGGATGCCAACATCCCAGGTAGAGCAGAGCCTGGGGGGCTAAGCACAGCCTATGAAGCCTATGGACTGCAAATATCTCCATGGCATGCTCCCAGGCTACCCTGATGTGAGCTCCAGGGTCTCAGCAAAGCTGAGGCCAGGAGCAGGGATTTCACTGACACACAGGTCTAGCCTAACAGCGCCTGATCTGGAATAAAACCAAGTTTTTATCAGGGAAGAAGAGACAGAAGCACATTGTTAAGAACATGTACTAAAGTAAGAATCACAAAGGAAACTCCGCCATTAAAGAAATACATAGACTGACCTCCTGACCTTCCTCCTTAATAGAGAAACATAAAAAGACACCCTGCTCAGCCAGAAGTTTTCTGCTCTTTTATAGAAATCTTTCATACCAGTAGCTGCTATTGTCTGGAATGTGCAATCTCAACTTGTTGTTCATTTCAAAAAGAACAGTTTTAGTCACATTTTCATTTTTTCCTTCTCGCTCATAGAAAACCTCAATTACTGTATTAATCAGCATTTCTCAGGCAGCTCTCTCTGCAGCAGCTTTCAGCCTGACAACAAATCATGAATGGCCCTAACAGCTCTGATCTCAGAAATCCCCATCCATTTCCTTTGATGCTATCACCACTTCAGCTCAACAACAAGCCTGCGCCACTCAGCCTCAGCTGCTGCTGCTGTTCTCCCTGTGCCTGCTGTAGTTGTAAGGGGAAGAAGGAGGGAAGGGAGCTGGCTCTAATAGATGAAACTTCTTTAGAAAGTTGGAGGGGAGATAAAATGCACACAAGAGATTAAAGCAGAGTCTCATTTTCACATCCTCCCCTTACCCTTACCCAAACAAGGTCAGTGGCAGATTAACCACATCAAGAGTAACTACCAGACCCACCCCCATTTCCCACTTCCTGCATGTAGGCATCCTTGTGCTGGTAAACATTTGGGGACCAGTTGTGGTCATTACACTCGGGGAAGGTACATGATGTAGTTGCACGACTGCACATCTTTTATAAGCCAACTGAGAAATCAGACTCAAAGAGGAACCTACTTTCAAGTTCTGCTGAGATACACTCATGTTTTGGGGCCACAGTTCTGAAAATGTGGTTGCTGTCAGATTCAAGGAAAAGAGAGAGACCCAGCAAGCTCTGTGACTGTACAACAGGAAAAGTTAGAGGCTTCTTCCCACAGACTGGCCTGACCTCTGCGAAACACAGCCTATAGGCTTCAGATACCATCTCGGAGCCTTTGTATGCCCTAGACAGCTTCACCATGGTATTGCCTATAAAGAGAGAAATTAAAATTGCACTTGAATCTACATGAAGGTTTTTGCAAGGGCATTTGGGGTGGTGTATGTTGTAGCCAGGAGGCTTTTGAATTAGCACATGCAGCTTTCAGGGACTGCCTTTAATTACAGAGCACCCTGGTCATTGCCTCCTAGCACTTCCAAATGCCTTTACGTTTATTTTCGTCTCAGCTGTGTAATACCAAGAGCAGATCTTCTGGCTGCACTCTCAGCTACTGCCTAGTGCAAGCCTTAACAACTCTTTTGATTTCTGTTGTTTCATCCTCTCAAAAATGTTTCCTTAAAAAGAGAAAAGAAGAGACAAACTGAAATACCATAGCCCTTTTGGGTTCCAGCTAGGCCTTCTTAAAATACTGCTCTGATGACTTATGAATAAGCCAAAACAAGCCTCCTCCAATGAAAAAAAAGGCCATTCTTGCAGCACACAAGCAAGAACTAAGCTTCATCCATTTCCTCTTGTTGAGGCTCAAGTCTGAGAAGAAGATGAAGCTGTCTGGGCCTGCTATTAGGAGGACAAGAAGTCACCCTGAGAAGTTTGGCTTCTCATCACTGCAAATGCATCTGAGAAAGACAAGCTAATCTGAAGCCACTCACTCATTTCCCAGGAAGCTGGGCTGGAGGTACTGAGCATCAGCATCATCAAAAGCTTTGTCATTGGACTTCTTTTCATTGTGGGAAAAATCAGAAGACTTCAGGGTCTGGCCTAAATGTAAGCAGCCATCTCCTTGTCTCTTACAAGAAGGGAAATGCCACTCGGCAAAGATCACACATGTTTCCCTCTTGGCTACCACCAGCCTTCTCATCCCACTTCTGAGAAACACTGATCTTGGGCAAGGTTGGGATGATAGCCAGAAGCCCATACAACAATGCTTCTGTTGTCTTTGCATGTTTCTACTAGCCCACGTTTATACTGGACAAGAAAACCTGAGCAGGAAAATCAACCTTCCACATCCCAAACATGGACTTTTGAATGTCCTGTCCACAACAACTGAGTTAGAGGGAAAAAAAGAATTAAGAGGTCAGCCCATTCCAATCTTATTGGTGACAGAGGACTGGGAAAAAAAAGGGTTTGCTTTGGGAAATTTCCCTTTAAACCAGGCTGACTTCCAGATTTCTATGGAGGAGAGATGGGACAGTACACATGTATTAGAAGGCTCACTCTGCTGAATGTTTTAAAGACATCAGCTCCTCAACAAACTGACAACGAGCTGAAACAATGAAGCCACCTCAGAATTAATTGCATTAATTCAACTTTCATGCCTCTTATCAACCTGGTAGTTGTGACACTTTTTGGGGTATCCTCTCCCCTGCATGCCTGGCATGAGCCACAGTAAAACCCCAGGCTCTGTTCCTGCACAACTCGACTTTCATATCAGATACTCTGCAGGCTGCCCAATCTCATGGAGCTGACAAAGACAGCAGAAGGAAGGTGAGATCCATGGGTGGAACCACACCACTTTTCTCAGACAAAGAACCGGCCAGGGAGTGTGTTTCAAAAGAGATTAACAAAAGCAACAGCTCCACGCCGTGACAAAGCCCATTCGCTGGGAATGAAAATATTTACCCACAGATTATCACAGATCCAGCAACGCCACTACTGTGCATTTAGGAGCTAAGGATTCCCAACAGTGACTGGCAGAGCTCCCTGGGGAATCTGGCAGGGGCAGGCTGAAGGACCACTTTTTCAGCTTCTAAGAGTACAGTTGTCATTTCCCCACCTTTCCTACCCCAGGGTGGTGAAATAACAGTCTTTTCATACCTGTGTGTTGGCTGGGGGAGGGAAGAATTCCTCTGCTATTAAACACAACTTCTCATTAAATAGTTGACACCTTATCCTTCTTTAAATGTTGTAATGTTTACTTTGCAAAACCCGGGAAAGCTTTTAAAATAAAGATAGCAGAGAGATTCCTAAGCCGGGTGTCCTTGCTTATCTGCTCTTTATCAACTCGCCATTGTTTCTGGAGGAGCTCGTTGGGGAAGGTGGAGCAAAGGGGGTTAATGTTCAATAGGTATCTATCAGTTCCCCTGAAGGAATAGCGCTGCTGACAGAAGAGCAACACTGGGCTCTCAGCTACTTCCTGCAGAATGTGACAAACCAGGAGGGGAAAAAAAATGAGGGCTGCAGCTACTTCCCCCCCCCCCCCCCCCCCCCCTTTCTTTTTTCTTTCCTTATTTTCTTTCCCTCCCTCTCCCAAAACAACTAGTTTTAAGAAAGACATTGTCCTTAAGAGAGATAATCCCACAATAGAGAGTCCATTAGAGGTATTAAAGCATTGGCAGTGCCTGATCTACAAGAAGGGCTCTGTCCTGACAATAGACAATTAAAGCTGATAAATCTGCACTACTTGTTGCCGTTCTAATTCCTCGTAATTGTATGCTACTTGTCCCTGCCTCCTGCGTCCAGGGATGAAGCATGCTTCTTTAATCTTCAGAGTACCTGACCTAGTTCCTATGTGGTCTTTTCAGGACCTGTTTTCTTCCCATCTGGACTTCTTCCCTCCTACTCTCCTTTCCTGCTTCCCTCCCCTAAGCATTAAGCAGAGGTTAGGATAGAGGGCACAGAAAACACCAGAGCACAGCACCCGGATCAATAATTCTGGAGCCCCAGACAATGCACTAATCTGCAATAACAGCTAATCATGGTCAATTTGGCACACCAGTGATTAAACTGTACTTTTCATTAGGCTCAACAAGTAGAGCAGACGCACACTGACAATTCAAATTGCCCTATCAGTAAGAGCTGCCAAACTTGTGTGCACTTGTAGCTGCTGCATCACTTGGTTGGGCCACACTAGGTGCTCTTTGGAGGCTTCTCTCTTTTTTGTTTTACTTCCCTTTACCACTTCACAGACTGGGACCCTTAGCTGTGTTTTCTGCACCAAGCATGCCCCTGCCTCCCTTTACTACCACGAGTTCTCCTAGTTAAAGGGCTCAGTGGGTGAAACTGTGCTGTGCTGTGCAGGACACTGAAAAATGACCATCACAATGACACACTCCCTCCTGGTGCTGACAGTGTTCTGGGGTTTATTTCATGTCTCAAGAATATTTGGTGTTTTTATCAATTTTTTTTCCCCCTTCTTTTTAAAGTATGCTTGGAAGTCTGCAGGTGACAGAGCAGAGGCATGAAAATGTGCATCACATGTCTTACAAGATGGAGAACAAGTAAAAATTACCTTGGCTCTATTTATTTTTCAAAGTGCACTGTTCAGCCAACATCACAAAACATTTGGGGATTAAAGGATGGTTCAGATTCTCTTTTTTTCCCCCCACTCCTGAGCATGTGAACAAGCCTCTACTGTGTCCACCTCAGAAGTCTACACAGTTACTAACCCTTACGTGCCATTAAGATAGTCTTTCCCATCACCTTCATGGAACATTTTTTTCTGACAACATCATCTGCTGGTTACAACTGCACCTAGAGGACTTGTTTTGCAAACTGCCTTGAGAGCCTCACCCATGAGTTTACCACAACCTTTCCCTAAAGCACAGCACCAAATTCCAGGACTCCTAGAGACCGACCCCACGCACTCAGGGGTCTCCTTCTGTTTAACTTTACCTTATCAACCTTGTACTAACTTGAATAAGTGTTAAAACTGCACTTCAAGTTGCTCTTAAAAGAGGAAAAAAAAATAACAAGAAAAAGAAAAAAGGGGGGGAGAAAAAAGGAAAAAATAACAGACTGGGGAAGATGTCAAAACGAATGCAGGAAGTGTGTATTCTACTATTAATATTAATGAATCCCTAATGCATTTGCAACCCACTGGAGGTAAGCCAGTAGAGTTCTCCTGACAGCTATTCCTCATCAAACCACCACTGCTGGAAGATGTTGATGCTTTCCCTTTTGCTTTGTAATCTTTAAAAGAAGTTTAAATCACAGCAGAGCCTAGCACAAAACCATGTACTTTGTCCCAAGTGAACACAGCAAGCCCTGGAGGGAGAGGTTCAGAACGGAGCACACGTCCGCTCAATTTATCATTTTAAGATAGGAAGCTGCCGCAACAAACAAAACACCTCCTTGAAAGTGGGACAGCAGCAGATTGCGGTGCAGAAAGCTCTGGGATCTTTTGTTTTCCTGGAGAGCAACGACAGGAGCTTTGCAGAGAAAGACAACAGCTTCCCCTGGCTGAAATCTAAATCAGTCCATATAGGAAAGCCTGCCAACTGCTAGTTAGACGGTAACAAAATATTGCAGATAATTCACTTTTCACGATAAAGCAGAAACAAGCAGGCATGCAGCACCCAGCAGGGGCTCAACTGATAAAACGGTGTCAAACTCAAACCATTTGTCAACTGGGAGGGAAGAGAGCGAGCTGAAAGATGGACTCAGGAAGTAGATTTATCTAGTGCGACACATTAACTAGTATAAATACTACGGCAAAAGTAAACACATTTACCCAGCAGTATCTCCAGCCAGCAAGAAAAGGCTTCTGAGCCTCAGAGCCACGCTGGCCATCTCACCACTCAGCTGTCAGCTCCAACAGCAGTAGCATTTTTCTTCCTGTGCAGGATTGCAATGCCATTTAATTCACGGCACTAAAAGGTTTTATTAAGAGCGTACATTGTAATTAAGCAAAACAAAAGCGTGACTCCTCTGCTGCTTTAGTCTCCTCCCTCCGCCCAGTAGCCAAAACAATAAAACCACCTCGGCAGCAAACAAGTCAGGTAACATACCCCAGAGAAGAGCACAGATTTGTTATATAATCATTTGCTGCTTTGCGTCCGGCTCGCTCAAAACTGCCTTATCAGAAACTTCTGTCCCGGAGGCTCCCGAGGCAACAGAGGGGGGCTGACAATGCAGGTCAGTCAGGCACCGTAAGTCGCCAGCAGCATAATGTGGGGCACACAAACAAACTGGACTAATGCCGGGCAGAAGGGCTCTCTGGATGTGTGCCTTCTGCTGGGAAGTCTGAACAAATAACACAGTTTGTGGGCAGCACATCCCTGCTGCAATCACCAGGAAGAAGGAAAGCGGTTCAAAGGGAGTTTGGATACCAACCCACAGCTACGTAACACACACACACCTTGTGCTGGCAACCCATAATATCAGAGAGTGGCACGTCACATCAGCAAACCATCTGCTATCAAACTGAAAAAATTAACAGCAATCTGCATCGTTCCTTCCTCCCCCCCCCCAAAAAAAAAAAAAGGAAGGAAAAAAGAAAAAGGAAAAGAAAAAAAAAGCATAAAAAGGAAAATAAAAAGAGGAAAAAATAAAATAAAAATAAGAAAAAGAAAAAGAAGAAGAAAGTAAAAAAAAAAAAAAAGTAAAGGAGGTAATTGATAAAGCAGAACACAGCAGAGTTCTTTGTTCAGCTGTACCTTCGTGTGTCCACAGAGCACAGGTTCCCCACCTCCAGCATCTCAGGATGTTAGTCCATATGGAAGGTCTGCCGCTCACTCTCACACTCGTGCACACACACGCATGCTCGCACTCCCCGACACGCACACCACACCCGCGCTCCGGCTCCCCGACACGCACTGCCTGCCACCCGCTCCGAGGGTTTTAGAATTTCCTCTTGCTAGCAGATTCCTCCCTCCCCTCCTCGCATCCACTCCACCCCGTTCTGTAATTAGGCTTAACAAGAGCAATTAACAAAACAAACTCCTCTCCGCCTGGTGGCCTGATAACTCTGATTGTCATAATGTATTAAGATGTGTAAGCCAGTTTAAAATAAAGGTAAATTACAAGATTGCACAAGAGCCGTTTCGCACCGATTTTTACTGCTTTTAGCAGGGGGATAATGAGCACTCAACCACGCCTTGGATTGAAAACACAACCCCCAAAACTCGCCTCTGAAGAGCAGGACTCAAGATTGTCAGTTTTGGACTCACAAGGCTAAGAGAAGGCAGTTCCCTCCTCCTGTGGGTGGCAAACTCCACAGAAATAGACTTTTCTGTTCGGAATGACTCTGTGACTCTCAAAATCAAGTTTAAATGATGCTTCTGGCTTACAGGCATCCACAGATAAATGGATTGTAGCTGTTCCTTTTGCCCTGCCTGGTGTTTAATGCCATGATACAGGAGACCCAAAGCCTCCACTTTTTTTGCTGGTGGTTTGTCCATCCACTTCCAGATCACTTTCCTTCAGCAATCCAAGCAAAGAAATTTAGTGCCAGAATCATAAAAAAAAACCCAAACCAAACACACACAAAAAACCCACCAGCAATTGAGGACTAAATGATTTCAGGTGGTCAGTGGGGAAACTTTGATGTCCTTTCCTTTCAAGGAGCCCTATACACTCAGGAAATTTACACACAGCTTCAATTCACTGGGAAAACACATCTTGTTCTGGCAGTGTGTCATTAAAACTGTCAACAGAAAATTAGTAAATATATCAGAATCATCAGCACACAGAAAATTCACGAGCAGAAGTGAAAAATAGGAGCACCCCCCACACACACATACACACACTTTGGTATGTGACATGGATTTGGGTTCCTATGAACTGAAAAGCAAACCCCATTCTGTACAACCTGATTCACAACACCATCTGCCAACTAGCCACAAACCATTAAAAAGAGAGAGAGAGAGGGGGGAAGAAAAAACCAATTGAAAAGCTGGTGTTGCAAGTGTGTTGTTGGAATCCTGCAGTTTCTGACAAGCTGGGTATGTTTTCCTAAGTCAATGATTTCATCTCTGCTGGGTGTCAACATTTGCACAAGAATAATTTTGGGGGTCAGAAAGCCATCAGCGAATGAGATTTCAGGAGGTTTCATAAGAGGCAGATTGCTCAAACGCAGGGAAAGGAGGGTTTCAGCTTCCAGAACTTCACTCTTCTGCTTCTTCATTCCTCCTTCCCTGAAGCTGAGTCAAAAGTTCTGTGAAAACCTACAGCAAACCATCAGATCTGCAAGAAAGTGGCCTTACATGAAAAGCTGTGCCCTGCAGCCAGCCAAGCACTGCAAAAGTACAGTAAAAGGAGACCGTTCTGGTGCAAAATCACAACAGAAAGAGGCGATTCTGGTGCAAAAAATACAACAAAAGGAGACAATCCTGGTGCAAAATTACAACAAAAGGAGACAATCCTGGTGCAAAATAAAAGGAGATAATGCTGGTGCAAAATTACAACAAAAGGGGACAAACCTGGCCCCAACCTTCAATGGTAGGAGCAGCCAGGTGCAGGATAGCCTACAGAAGCTCAGTGCTGTGTGCCCTGTATATGATGCACCACCTCTTTATTTCTTTTCCACCAGATCTATTCCTGTGTCAGTGTGTAGAAAGATGAGTGCTCACTAAAAAAGTATCTTTCTTCCTGATTTTTCTCTCTTTCTATCCCCTTGAAAGGCCCAATGCCTTTGTTTTTAACCATGCACTGTTCACTTGGAAGCCCAAACTCGTTTAGTCTCGTGTTTTTCCACTTTGCTCCTCGCAACAGGAGCACTGAATGCCTCACAAATATCAAATCATGACTAATCTGATATTCACAATGCCTCTCCCATATGCTGATGAAGGTATCATTGCTGGTCTCGCTCTGCAGGGGCAGTGTGGAGGCACAATGACAGCAACATCAAACACATCCAGTCATTTTGGCATGCAGAGCAGCTGATGCACGGCACATGGACCGTCTACGTTCAAAGCACAAAGCATTCCTCTTCCTGGCATCTGTGATGGCTCTGTATTTTGCAGGGCTTCCCACCAGCCGCCCAGGAAGATGCCAAAATTAACCTGCAAAAAGCTTTGCTGAGGTGAACTGGAATGAATCTTAATCAGAATCACAAGCAGAAAGAGTACCTGGCTCCTCAGAGCACAGCTCATCTGCCCTGAGAGTTCAACACTTCTTCCTGCCACAGCTATTTTACTTCCTTGCACTGCAGCAAAGGAGATGGAGGGAAGAGGTGTCTCCAAGATAACATTTCATTACCCCACCCCAGTTTATCTCCCCTAGCAAGCTTGTCTGATACCTGAATGAAGCAAGCAGCCAGTCAAAAAAACCCCAAACCCCACCAGTAATTAAATGAGTAATTAGAGACACTATCATAATGTGTGAGGATCAAATTGGGGTTAGGCAAACAACCTGAACTCTGGAGAATGAGTTAGCAATTTAGCAAAGTTCTTCAGTGGCTTTTGTGCTGATTTCTGAAGCTGCAAATAGAAAAAGCAGAGATCCCAGGACCTGGCACCACACTGATGCCCACATGGATCATCACCAGAGCTGGGACATTCTGACCTGCCACAGGCAGACCTCTACAGGGCAGCCAGCAGACCTGCCTCACAGCAACCATACAGTTGCTTTGGGCAAGGTCAGCACAAGCACTGGAAGAGACAAGACACTGGTGGGCTCCCCAGGTGTCATGCTGGAAGCAGAGGAATGACTACTTTCAGGCAACCTGGTTTCATGCCAGGTTTGGTGTGGAGTTTGGTCCTTCTCTCCTCTCTTTCTGTTCCACCCCATCTTCCAGAGCTCATCTCCAACACTTCTGATCGGTTTCCTTGCCTGGCATGTCCTCACTTTGTTCCTGCTGACCCCTCATGTAGTTTCCCTTTCCAGTCACTCCCATTCTCCCCTCCCACACCCATGTCCTGTGTGCCAAGTCTTCTCATCAAGACAGTTTCAGTCCCTCCTGGTTCCTCATCTGCACTTCTTTTCTCTCCTACCTAAGTAAACATGGCACACACTCCATCCCCATGTGGCCCTTCCTGCTGTCTAGCAAGCCAGGACTCCCTGGCCTGAGCAGCAGTGTGGTGCAGTTCAATCTCCAGGCATCTCCTGGTGCTCCTCTGCAGGCCGGCAGTGGTGAGGTGAGTTCACACATAGAGCAGACATAGTGTCAAGCCAACTGGAAGTCCTGTGACTATGTTAGTGTGGCACTGAGCCCGAGCTATTAAGCCCTGGTGAGAAGCCGGATATATTAGCTTGGGCTTAGCACCATGCTAATGCAGTCAGGCAGCTTTTGGATGAGAGCTGGCTTACATCCCACCCGCTTTTAACACCGAGCTTGCTCCTCTTCCTCTACCACAACCCATAAATCCCTCAGTCTGGTACCAACCTTACTCTCAGTTTCCCTCCTCCCTGACACTGCTGGTCTTCAGGCAGTCTCTCCTCCTTCATAATTCCCTCCAGGTTCAACTCTTGTCCACAAGCTTTTAAAAAACAGCTCCTCCTGATGACTCTCTGGCCTCAGGATGGTTTGTAGTAAGTGTGCACTGAAGACAGGTTTTTCTGGTCTCAGTCCTAGATCCACAGCATTCACTGACTGAAGCTAGCTGTGATGCCCTCCTACAGTTCCTGAGCTGTTGCTCTGCCAGTTGTCTAGGTTGACTTGTAGCTCAAAAGCAAATCTCCTGGGCATGGGAGTCAGGGATGGAGTGTCCTGGTCTTGCTCCACCAAGACACCTGACATAAGTGAAGCACATGTGCAGATCCAGGGAATCTGGGAAGTGGGCCTGGCAGGGGGATGATATTCAGTCAGTGACCATCACCCTTCCCTGCCACGAATGCTGTCCTTCTCTTAGCCACTGAACCTCTCATTCAAACTCCTGCTCCAAAAATTTGGGGGCTGGAGATGTATTTTTCAGAAGCAAAGGCATCATCACACATTCAAACTTTACCAACACAACTTTTTGACACAGCCAAGTTCTTGGAAATAGCAGAATAGGTTTGGGGGGGAAATGAAGCTTGAGGAAAGTGTAAGAAACAACTGAGAATGTGATAGATTTATGAGCACCTGAAAGTGGGGCCTCCAAATGCAAGTGATCTGTCTTAGCAAGAGGTGAAGCTACCAGCCCTGCTTATACCAGAGATTAGTTTCCTGAGATTAATGTTACAGGGATTTTATTGTATGAGAGGGAGAATATTGCCATCACTCACAAATGACATACAAAGCACATGCAGAGATTTCAACCCTACTTCCTTGGCCTTTCAGTGGCCCAGGCCAATACAGCAGAGCTGAATTAATTACACAGCATAAAGCCAGAGAGGATGCTCCTGTTCCAACCAGTTCACATAAAGTGCTCCTTTTCCTATACCAAATCCTACAGGGCAATGGAGACAACAAAAATGCTGCTGCTGCTATTTCTCATCACTATGAGGACCAAACAATAGACAGGTGGCTAACTGCAGCCCTTTGCTGTAATAAACCCAGCACCTTGAGTGACTTGTCATCAAATTATTTAGTTATTAAATATACTTGGGATATTAATTTCCATCAGTCTGTCCTGCCATACCCCTCATCATCTGAACCTGTTGGCACCACGTGCACACACAAATCGGGCAGCAGGGAGTGAGGGAAGCTTGCAACCAGGCCTGATGCCTTCCCTTCCTCTCAGCCCCCAGTACAGGACAGCCACTTCCTTTCTACAAACGCTTCGCTCAGATCTGTACACAAGACAGGCCACATCTTCCGGGGAGGCTCAAAGCCTTTGCAGACACACAGTTGCCTTCAAAGCATCACTGGAAATCTGTGTGGGAAGACTCTCAAATATTAAAACCATCCTATAGTCTTTTCTTCTCAGCCAACAACAAAGATCCTCTAAACTTATCGCTTCTCTGTTCGGTTTATTCTGGGCTGCGGAGTAAACATTCTGACTGCTGAAAAAGATGCACAAATACAGAAGCAAGGAAAAGAGGAGGGGGAAATTTGCATGCCCTTTCCAGAATGACAGCTCTCTTCCAGAACACTAAAATTATGCATCAGCTTTTCCTCTACTGCCAAAAGCAGGCAAAAAGAAGGCTGGTGTGGAAACACTGCGCTTCCAAACATGGCTCACCTGTCCTAAATTCCAGTGGACTTACCTTATGGATCAACACTCTGCTACCTCCTTGCCAGACTTCTTCCTCCCAAAGGGGAATGCTTGTCCTCTAGCAGACTCACAAGTTATTTAAGCCATGATTCTCAGTCTTAAGAAATCCCCAGCTGAAAGTTTGCTAAGGCACTTGTAACCACAGCCCAGCAGCGAGCAAGATGCAATGCTCAGGCCGCCAGCCTGTGCTTGCTGACTACAGACCAGGGGTTGTCATGCTCTCTCAGTTTCCCCATCTCTAACCTGAGAGCTACTCTCTGCAGCAGGACAGCTTTCAGAGCTGCATCCTTTGTACCCACTCCTTGCTGCCAGATGTCCTCTGCAGCCAGCTCATGGCTTTCGTTTTGCATTTCACAACAGCTTAACAATTTTGCTACATATTCTCGGAGTATTACTAAGAAGTGTGCATCCTTACTAAGAAGTGTGCATCCTTAAAGAAGCAGCAGAAGCCAAAAGATTTGGCCTCAGTTAAATCATCCAAATTTCTCTCATTTCACATTTCTTGTTGACTGTCAAAGCAAATCCTTTGCTAGTCCCACATATAGATAACTGGATCTCAATGAAATATGGTTGAGCTGCCAAGGTGTGGGGCAGCATGATCAAGATGCTGTTTCCTCACATACTTGGCATGTCTGCAGCGTGCCAGGACACCAGGAGAGTGTACACTACCACAACTCACTGTGCAGAGAGAAGAGTGTCCGAACAAACCTTCAGAGATCAGTTTGTGAGGACAGATGCTGTAACCCCACAGACAGCAACGAGGCTGAGGGAAATCGGTTTAAGTCTAGTGAGGATCTAAAGAGAAACAGGTAGCAGAAGTTCAGTGTGTGTGCTAGGAACAGACAAGACACACAGGAGTGTTTGTTTTTTTACCAGGTTAATTTGGATCAGGAAGAGATTTGACTTTTGGAGGCACAGCAAACGTGGCTGTGCGAATCAGCGCGTCGAAGAAAACTAAACACAAGCCATATGCACGCTTCCAAGCGTGGAAAAGTGTTTTAAGGGTCACAATATGTTTTTTAAAATCAACAATAATGGCCAGCCCATGCTTCCAATTATATTCTTTCTTCAATTAGTCTCGAAGAAACTAACACCTCTATTAATCATTTCAATTAACTCCACGCACCACATGACATCCGCACCGGCAGCCCATATGTTGCGTTCCAATCACCCAAATATTAAAGCCTTTTTAATTGATTGATCTAAAGAACATTCAACAGGCTCAAGGTGGCAGCCAGCCAGGAAATCCCAAAAGAAGATGACAAAAAGGTGGGGGTGCTAAACCAGCTTCCCAGTTTGTTTTTCCTCTTCCTCCAGGGTTCACTAAGTTAATCCAATCACAGCCCATAAAGCCCCTTTTTAATAAAATAAATAAATAGATAAGAGAACACACATGTTGGCTTTCCCCCAGAGCAGCCCCCTCCGCTCCAGCCCCAGAGCCATCCTGTTAGGAAAGTGCTGCATACGAGGGTGCATTTTTTATCCGACAGAAATATTTAGCTTGGCTGCCCGCCAGGGAATGCTGAAAGAATAGACTGAATTAGGGGATTTACCTTCCACGTGTTTGGCACGCGTCATTAGAGGCTCTCAAGAGCTTGACTTGACTCTTTCGCTCTCTCACTCTCTGTTTTTTTCTCTCCCTCCCCCCTTCCCCAGCCGGAGCTTTGATGCAGAGAATAAAGCAGGAGCTATAAGAGCAGTTGATGTGCTGCCTTTCCAAGTGTTGGCACGGTGGCTTTTGTTCTGTCGGAGAAAACTGATGTCCAGTTTCTGAAGGCAATTTGCTTTGCTTTTCTTTGTTTTACATTCCAGTCAGGTACGGGGTGAGATGGTGCAAAAGCATTCCCTTGAATGCAGGAAACCTCCCCCTCCATGCTGTGTTTCTTTCTTTCTTTTCCATAAAAGAAAAGGGGGGGAAAATGAAATAAAGGGGGGAAAAAGGAGGTTTTGAGCTTTCCTGTAGACAGCCTGAAACCTGGGAGAAAGTGGCTGAAAAGCTAAATTCCTGAAGTGAAACTCCAGCCACAAAGTATTTTGGGAGCTCCTTTGAAAGGTTGGATTTGTAACAGTAACCCACGAATTGCTCTGTCGTTTGGCTTCTATATGCTGTCACAGGGACTTAGGCTATTTTACCAAACACTTCTTTACATCAGTACTTTGGTCCTGCAAATACCTCTGAAGATCTATAAGCAGAGCACATTAGTTGGGATGGTTGGTCCATACCTCATGCAGCTTGCCAGAGTCTCCAAGGTGTGAAGAGGAAGACAATATTGTAAGTTAGCCTCTGCTGCCCTCAATTTATGGAAAGGGAAAAAAACCCAACAGCAACAACGACAACAGAACCCAGGAGAGCTTCTAGCTGATTAAAAGCATGGAGGCCCTTAAACCAACAGTGAAAGCAAATGTTTGTGTCTAGCACACATGCCAGCCCTATTTACAGCGCAGAACAACTCCCAGTGCCACTCACACCTATCTGCTGCACTGGTGTGAGCACCAGGAGAGCCCTGCTGCAGCTGCCTCTGTCCTGGTGTCCTGTCACAGCATCAGCCAGATACAGACCCTGTTCACACATAGGTTTTATCACTATTGATTCAAGCAAATCAGGTTAGAAGCTCTTTGTTGACCACCCTTACTCAAAGCAAGGTTCCAGCAGAGTTTCTGAACTGGTGCTGGCTCTATCTTTACCCCATCTTTGCTCGCAAATAAATCTGGGTCTGCTGCTGGTTCAGCTAAATTCATGTCACCAGATGCCAGCATGTGATCCTTCACCTCTCTTTCAGTGAACTAGTTCATTGTGCCTTGCCCATCAGAAGGTCCTGGAGGCTACAGAAGGGTGACTGAAAGGATGGACAGTGGCTGGAGCACAACTGAAAATACAAGACATTAGCTCCAGCCTCAGAAGGACGCTGAAGCCCTGAGTTTAAACCACCCCAGCTGCAGGACCTCCTCAGGGCTGCAGGGCAGGCCCATAGTTTATCACATCTTAAATAAATCATTCGTACTTCACAGCCAGGTTGAAAACCACACACATAATAAGCTCTCAGTATTACTCAGTGGAAAGTGAGAACTGGAGTTTTCCACCCAAACCTGTAAAGGCTGACAAGCTCAGACATGTTTTTATGATCTCCTTCCTGGACACCACGTTTTTAGTTCAGCTTAAGAAATTTAGCCAGCCACTTGCCCCTGTTTTTTAAGCTGTCAACCTCCATGCTACTTACTAATACAACTCCTTCTCTTATGGAAGGCTCCAGCAATAGCAGAGGCTTTCTTTTTATCACAAAGGAAAAGTGCAGAAGTAAAGCTGCCTGGTTCTGCTGCTGACAGGGCAGGTTTGGCTTAATACACTGCAGAGATGCCAGTCAGTGGCTGAGGCACTGCTTTATGTTCCCAGCAGAGCATCTTTGCTGCTGATTCAGTCTTCAAATGCAGCACCTGACTGCTGCAAGCCAGCAGCAGTAGGAACTGCAACAGAAAATTCCCCACTGGTTGTTTCCACGTTACCAGAAAAGAGTTAAGTGTTCTGGACTGAGAGTGCCAAGGGGGAGAATTCCTCTGTGGAAAGACTGCAGATTAAACAGCAAATAATTGTGAATTAAGCTGTGGATGCTGCAGGCTGACATTCCATGACAAAGAGAAGACCTCCAGTGCTCCCTGCTCCCCCAGCACGGGGCTGCCCTCCTGGAAAACACCGACCAGCACAAAAGGTGCATCCTGCCACCTCCAACCTCTGCTACGAGCAGTCACAGGAATATGGGATTGTGTCTGCCTGGGACTGCCTGGGACCTGCCTGCCTGCTTTGCCTCTGGAGTGCTCACAGAGGCCAAGCCCATCTCAGCTTTGTGATTGATATTTTGAAACCTGAGTCAAATAACACAGAGCCCTGGCCTGACCATACCGTTTCAGTGGCAAACTGCTTGATGGATTTGTCATCACTGCAACAGCCCCGTGTTTAAACACAGTCTGCCAAGCTTATCATATTTACAGATTAAAAATATGACCTTTACAAGTGAAATAAAAGAACTCTTCCCCCCCTCCACCCCCCTGCCTCATCTCCTCCCTCTGTGTCTTTAATTAAAACCACAAAGCAACGCACGTATCCCTCCTGCTTTCTGCAGGAGTTTGGGATTCCTCTCTCAAATATTACACAGAGCAAATGAACCTTTCTGAGGCAGTGATTTGCCAGGCAGTAAATTCTCCTTTCCAAACCTGCCGTCTTCATTAAAATCTTATTTGCTTGGTAATCTCCTTTGATCGCTAAAGTTATAAGAAGCCCCCTCCTCTTCTCTTGATACTATCAGTGTAGCTTTTGACCAGAGAGCGTGATGAATTAAATGTATGACAGATATGACAGGTGAGGAGTGCTTGGAGAGGGCTTAAACAGCAGGGATAAGACAAAGCCCCCATTTAAGAACAAAACCCCTACCCGATGGCTAGCCCGTTAATGACCAACCACTCTATTTGTCCTGGTGGATGAGGAGCAAGCTGATACTACAGACAAAGCTTTGTTAGCCAAGGGGCTGTTCCTCAATCAGGCCACACAACCAACTAATTGAAATGCCTACTTTTCCCCCTCAGGATTTGATACAGAAGCTAGGAGGTTTGTAGGTATACTCTTTTTCTCTTTTTTTGCTTGCTTGCTTTCTTTTTCCCCCCTCTATAACGTATTAATTCAGCCACCACAAGTTTACAGCTGGACTAAGTGGAATTACAGCATATAAACCTGAAAATCTATCTGCAGGGATCCAGCTAAGCCCTGGAGAGAGACAAGTCCAGCAATACAAATCCAAGGAATTTTGGAAGTCAATCCATTAGGATTACTAGGCCTTTGATTTTGGAAGTCTCAGGCTCAAAATATGGAAGCGATGAACTCTCAATCTTCCTTCCTTTTAGCCTCTTTTCAGAGGCCTTGCTGACCCCATTTTCCCCCTCCTCTATTAAAACACATTGATACATACAGATGAATGATGTCGGCTTTCCATTATATTTGCCATGGAGGAGGACAGGGAAATATCTTCTTTCCTGAACTCACAGTCACCATGCCCTTTAAAATTTCGTGCATATTTCCTACGTGTTTAGAGCTGTCAGAAGCAAACTCATCGCCCTTCTCCTCAGCTAAAGGCCACACTCCCCCTTTAAAGTTCAAGATAATTTTCAGCACACTGGGCTGAAACACTACACAAGGAGTTTCGGGCTCCAGTTACTTTGAGCTGCTACCCAGAGGTGAAGAAATCTCTATGCCCCCCCTGCAGACCAGGATTATGTCCTCCATAGGCCTTAGCCTACCAATCTGTGGTTAGCAGAAGGCCAGCAGCTTCCCGAGGTAGGTGCCAACAGGACATTCATCATGCAAACCCAACTGTTACAGCAAAGGAAAATTAGATTACAGGGATGCAACAATGAACCTGACTTTGTTGTTGCTTTGGATATAATGGAAAACACTAACTGAAGCAAAAAGAGTCCTCATGTTCAGAAGAAATTCAGTTTTTGTCTCTTTGTTCCTTTCTGTCCTGCCCTCGCCATGTGCTGAAGCTGAATCACAGGTGCTGGTATCAGGAAACCTGGGTTCTGTTCTTAGCTGCCACTGCTAACGTGGTTTCTGGCATGCCTTGCACCCTCAGTTTCCTGATATAAAAAATGCAAATATTCCTACCTGTTTCAGAAAGAGTGTGGTCTAGTGGTTTAAACCACAGAATCAAGACATCCGAGTTCTCAAACTGAACACGGCATCGGTGGCTGCTCTGGCTTTAGAGCGGCTCACTCTCACCTACCCAAGGGGTCAGCTTCCCCTGGAAAATGTGGAATGGCCAAACCCCAGGCTTCCCAGTAAAACATCTGTGCTGCTTTCCAAAGTGAGTCACGTTTCTGGCTGGGTGAGAGCTCAGCCTCACCTTGCAGTGAGATCGCTTACCTGGAGTGCAAGAGACACAGAATCTGAGCTATGGACAGCAAAGCTTCTGGGAGCTGCTCTCCTTAGCATGCTGTTCCGATCGTCTCTCTGAAGGCTTTTCCCCAGGCCACCCAGCAAAGCTGGCCTGACTCGGGTGCAGCCATTAGTGTCCTAATTCAGCAAGTGGAGGCTCAAGGTTAAAGTCTTCACCAAGCAGGACGAAAGGGCTGAAATGAGAGCTTTTCCCTTCCCCAGGGAGCACTCTGTATCTTTTGGCTAGGTTCAGATGGTCTCTCATGCTCTCTCCTCCTCCACTTTTCCTCCACAGAAAACTCCCTGAAGTTCTGCTTCCCTTCTGCTCAGAGTAAGCAGCAATTTGAAAAGTCACACAGGGCATTAAAAATCATTTCCTGCCTGGCACTACCTCATGGCTGTCTGGCTCACTGGACACTTGCTAGGGTTAATTAAACAATGCTTAGATACTCATAACATGCAAAGTCCAAGAGAAGTGATAAATGATAACGTTACAAAGAGGCACTCAGAGAAAATAACCTTAAAGAAATTTAGAGCAAGATGTTTTAACCTCACAGGAATATGGTTTCCTTCACTGCAGACTCTAATAAAGCCTGGAGAAGTTGTCACCAGCATCATCACTAGCCTAGTACTGAAAAAAACCCCAAACCCAGACTGATTTCTAGGAAGAGACCACAGCAACACAGATCAATACATGAAGGGAGGGAGAAACACCCCCAAAATACTCATCTGAGGCATTTAGGTTTTGAATGCACCAACCCAAATGGAAGCTGCTTTTTGTTGAGGCAGCTTCCCAGCCTCCCTATTAGATATAATGTTATAGTCTTATTACACATGTTGTCTACTAGATGTGCTCTGACTTTTATAGATGTCAACCCCATTTCTTAATTCAAGACATTTGTCTCTTGTGATCTCTGCGCCTCTGGGTTAGAGTTCCAGCCAAAGAGGTGAGCCAGCTCGTATCTGCAGTGCAGCCATAAAATCCTCCAGCACTGCATCCCTGAAAGCTGCTGCTGCCCTGAGAAAAGGCCTGGATTTTGTCTGTCTGCAGCTCAGCACCCAGAAAGGACGTTTTGCAGAAGGGTTCAGTGGACATCCAGGAAAACTGTTTTCAGGACCTTATCTGAAGGACAATACTTAACTTTCACCACCTGGGCCTGGCCCCTGAAAGGAAACAGTCACACTCAATTATTGTCTTTTTCTAGACAATTACTATTTAATCAAACCTCCAGCTGATATTAACTGGTGGAAAAAAGGCTATTTTTAGTCAGGACAGTGATTCCCCCTCACTCCTTTCATCTATGAGTAATGTATTTCCTTTTGCTCTCAGTACCACAAACCAGTCCCCACCAGATGCTCAGTATTAGGTAAAATTAAAAATGTGGGCATCATACCCTTTGAAAGATGCTTTGAACTCAAAGTAATATACCTAAACCCCGCTATTTAAATTAAAGATATCCTGTCTCTCTGCTCTGTAGTTTTCCCTTTTATCAGAAGGGGAATTTTAGACCATTTAAAGGAGTTTTGGTTCAGCTCCACAGACCACACTTTCGACTTAACAACACATTGTAATTTCCTTTTAGCCACAAGAATAAAGCAAATGCATAGAAGCAACACCATAATCTTGTCAAGCACCCTCTTTTGTTTCCCTGAACAAGCCTGCTCAAGAAAACCTGAAGCCTAAGATTTTTAAGATGTTTAGATCATGAAATCCTTTTATTGGAAACAGACATGTGTACTTTTATGCATCTACTGATGGATCCCCACACATAAAATATGTTCCTACTCAATTCCTTTATGGACAAGAACAGAGCAGTCTGCAACCTGCAGAGGTTTGGCAGAATTCAATCTCCTTGCCTCAGCATTTTACCTTTTCCAGGCTTCTGCCCAGAATGTGTGTGGATACTGGAGGAAGCCCCAGCAATTCCTACACCCAGGCAGCACCTGCACCCAGACTCACCTGTGAGCTGGGCTCACTAGTTGCTGTCAGAAGCAAAACTCTCTGAGCCATGCAAAATAGACCCATTTCTTGTGTACCTCTAGGTAGGAAGAGGGCTCCTGCCCAGCTCATGCCATTTATTTGCACCTTTAAGTCTCTTTCTTTTCCAACACAATGATTGAAATGCAACTGCTCCACCTCTGGAGAGCTACAGGACTAAAGCAGTTTGCTGAACATAATCCAACTTTACATTCCATAAGGAAAACCTGCCCACCTTCATCTTCAGTCTCTCCCCTCTTGAGGTCACCACTGACAGCCCTCTGAACACAGGGAGAGGTTTAAGAGCTACCTCTTCCCTTTGGTGGGTGCCATGGCAAGGGGGAGCTGGCCTTGTTTGAGGTCCCACAGGACCAGGAGGCATACCCCACCACAAAAGCAAGGCCTGGGGGCACCCATGTGGGCACCCACACATGCACAGGATATTCCTGCCTCTGCAGACCCTGGCAGACCTCATTTGGTCCATGTGAGCTTACTGAGATGCCAGTGAGGCACAGTGCCTGGCCACAGCATGAGCAGAGGGACCTGTCAGGAGCAAACTCAAGCACCAGTCTGGTGACAGCGCTGCTGAGCCTGCCGTGCTGAGAGAGGGCAGAGCAGCGCTAATGATGCCAAGGAAACGTACTTTGGGACAAAGCAAAGGGGCAAGTTAAGCATCTGTGAGTTCTCTTGGAGCAGGTTAGACAGTGATAGTAAGGCAGTTTATCCCCAGGAGCTTTCTCCTGGCTGGAGGTGTTGAGTTAACTGGTGGTGACCTCGCGCTGACCCACAGGCAGCATCTGCGAGCGGTGCGCGGCGGTGGCGGCCAGGAAGCACTTCTGCCAAACAGGGTCCCTTCAAAACACCACTCTGAAAAGCAACAGCTGAAGTGACCCAGGAGTCAGCTGCCCAGCCCCAGCCAGCATGGAGGACGTCTCCCTTCACCCTCCTGGGGTTTCATCCATCTTCATTTGCTTTTTCTTGCTGCCATTTCCTCTGACTTTTCAGACTCGGGACACTGGTAGCTATTATTCATTCTCTTGTTTCTTACCAGCCACACAGCCAAGAGCTGCAGCTTTCTATCAATAAATACCACATCAGTTCTTATAGAGCCATCCTTTTAATTGATGATTTTGGGGTTTTTTTTCTCTTCAGATATCTCTTAAGCCAAAGCAGGTTTGAAGGGGGTTTAGATTTCTAAGAGAGAAACATCACAATGTGACCACTGGGGAGCCACAAACTCACTTGCTAATGGAAACTCTGAAGAGGAATGAAAATGTAAACTGAGCTATGAAGAAAGTTAATTGTCCAAACCATAGGAGGTGAAACAAATATGAACAAACATCTTCATTGTGCACCTTTCTGGTCTATGAAAAGAGGTGAAGAGGTGCAGCAGCAGGACCTATCCCTTCCACCACGAACAATGCTGTAAACACCAGAGGCTCTCCAGTTTCCAGCTACAACAAAACATTTAGCTCTGAGTAATTCCAACCATTTTAGTCAGCAACTTGCAAAACTGTGTCACTTGTACTCAGCTGACATCACTTTGAGTAATTTTGTTCCCACATCTGGTTAAGAGGAGACTTACAATAATATGTTTTGACTTTACAGAGGGGAGGGGGAAGGCTAGCCCTTCTCTTCCTCTCCATTTCTGGGTGCTTCAGGAGGGATGGGGGAGAAAAGGAAGTGTTGGGAAGGAGAAAACTGGAGGAGAAATGGAAAGGCAAACAGAAGTGCTGGTGGCAGATCTGGGCATGGGATAACCTCCTCCACTCTAAGAGCAGAGTCCAAAACTCTTACACCTGAACCCTCCACCCCAAATGTGAGAAGGCAGGCTGTCCAGCTTGTCCAGTGGGCAGCAGTGGTGGGGAAGGCACACAAATGTGCAGCTGGTGACAAGAACCCCTCTGCTCAATAGGAAAGATGAAGGAGTCGGAGATTTTGCGTAAGAGGAAGATCAAATGACTCCCCCAAGGGTTCACTGAAAGCAGACAGCAGGGACAGGAGCTGAACCCACGCATCCTGAATCACAGCTCTTCATCTCAATCACAAGAGCCCCCCTTCCTCTTGTATGTTTTGCATTATCTAGGGTAATCAGGGAGAATGCCTTGCCCTCCTAAATCGAGAATTGGATACGAAACCTATAAATCACCTGGAGAACTCAGGGGGCAGCGGGCTCCAAAGAAATGACAAACCTTGCTCTGGTTGCAGAAGGAGGGTGTTGCTTCCTATGTTGGTCATCTGTGTTGAATCAAGATCAATTTAGATGGCAATAGGTTAGAAAATGCTGAGTCTCTCTCAGGAAACCCCCCGTGTCTGTGCTTTGCTGCCAAGCCCGCAGAGCCAGCTGCAAGCCTGCTGGCTGTAGGAGAGCACAGTGTCATGAGGGGCACTGCTGCATCAGGAGAGGGACACAGATACATCAGCAGCTAAGTTAATGAGCTTTGCTGCTCAAAAGGCAAACAAATGTAAGTCCTGGGACATACTTACAGTTTCTAAGGCTATCTCAGTCGCCACTCATACTCCTGAAGGCCACTGAACCTTGTTCCATTATGCAACACAGGCATGATTTTTCTTGCTTTCTGGCTTTGCCAAGGTTGGGAAAGGATATGGTTGTGCCCCATAAATATGACACGGGGTAAAGAGTAAGGAGCTATTTCTTGAGCTTTTTATCAGCTGAAGAACAAAATTGATCTGAGCAAGTTTGGGCCAGAAGTTGTTTAGTGTGAAAGGGGCTCTTCTGTCACCACAGTGAAGGATCTTGGGACACTGAGCCATGCCCATTTACACCAGCCTGGTGTGACATATCCAAGCCTGAGCTCCTTAACCAAGTCCTGAAACTCTATCACAGACTGTTATATTATCACAGAATGGCTTCAGTTGGAAAGGACCTTAAAGATCATCCCATTCCAAGCCCCCAGCCATGGGCAGGGACACCTCCTACTAGACCAGGTTGCTCAAAGCCTCATCCAGCCTGGTCTTAAACTCTTGTTTAAGGCATCCACAATCTTTCTGGGCAACCCATTCTGGTGTCTCACCACCCTCATTGTAAAGAACTTATTCTGAATGTCTTATCTATCTGCTCTAGTTCAAAACCAGTCCCCCCAGTCCTATCACCACAAGTCCCTCTGCAACCTTCTTGTAGCCCCCTTCACATACTGGAAGGCTGCTCTCAAGTCTCTCTGGAACTAGGCTGAACAGACCCAGCTTCCTCTGCCTGTCCCTGTAACAGAGGTATTAATATTTAATTGCCCAGGGACCCTTGGGGGCACCACTTTTTAAAGTCCCTGCTACATGCTGTGCCTAGTGGGGTGAAGAACAACTACATGAGAAAAGCAGCAAATGTTGGAAATGAAGATCATCCACCTGCACTAGAAAGGAACTGGGGGGGAGGAGGGAGGAAGGAAACATGAATGATCCTTAAGGCAAAATAATTCAGACTTAGCTTTTTAAATGGAAAAAAAAAGATATCTATTTTTTAAAGTCTTCCCTCTTCATCCCATACCCAGATGAAGGCAGAAGCAAGCATTTCCTCCCCTGATGATGGAAGTGATACCAAGTATTATGTTAGTATTAAGTGAACCTCCCTCCCACCCATTCCTGTTGGTTTAATGTCATCTGCCTCAAATGCAATTAATAAAAGTGGGCTGTTCAGCTCCAACAAACTAAAGCCTTGCAAGTTTACAGACAGAATAGCTTCAGGCTCCTCCTAGGGTTGAGCAGACAGAGTGTCTTTTGAATGGACTCAAAGAAACACATTTTCACACCTGTCAGGCCTAGATTAATATCCCTGCTAATTGCACTTTAAGGACAGCCAATTAGTTCTAGTTATAGAAGCTCTCCTGGGTGAGGAGAGCAGCAGCCTGTTATCACCATCAGCACTCATTGTTCGCCTGAATAGATTTGTGTCCCAAACCCCGTGTACCTCAGTGGTTTGACTGGAAGCCCCACCACTCTGCACCCATTTATCCTCGGCCTGAACCCGCTGTAATGACGATGGAGACAGCAGAGGTGCCCATGGTTGTAAAAGGAAAATAAACCAGTGCTATGCTGAGATGACAAAGCCCAGCACCCATTTCCAAGCCAGGAGCATTTGGGTGAAATTTCCTAATTATGCCAACGTATTCTTTTGTCTCAGATAAAATCTTTTGGCTCTAGAGGGATGGTGCTTCACTTGTAATAAAACACTTGTTCCTGCAAGGGGAAAAAAAAGCAACAGCACAGAATCACAAATAAAACACTCCTGCAAGGAAGAAAGCCCAGCACAGAATCACAGCATGATAGGGTTTGGGAGGGACCTCTGAGGATCATCGAATCCAACCCCCTTGCCAAAGCAGGATCACCCAGAAATGCATCCAGGTGGGTCTTGAAAGTCTCCAGAGAAAAAAAGACCCCACAACCTCTCTGGGCAGCCTGCTCCAGTGCTCTGCCACCTTTACAGTAAGAAGGGTTTTCCTCGCGTTGAGGTGGAACTTCCTGTGTAAACAGCCCCAAGATCTCTCTGCCTTCCCTCATAAGACAATAATGTTGCTGATTTTGCAAAAGGGGGATAAGCAAAGTTCTGGCCTTGAAGCAGCAGCCTGAAGAGCGCCAAGCGCAGCGCCAGCACCACCGGTGGGGACGCTTGAAAACAGGTCAGGGACCAAGGGTTAGTCCAAGCCACTCGAACATGACAGGAAGGCTAGTTAATAAACACCAGCTAACCCCTCCAATTACAGCAATAAATTGTTCAATTGGTTAAATGTCCACAGGTTCTGCCCCAAACACCACTGTGAACTGTTTAATTAGCAAACTCTTGCATCACTGGACAAACAGCTCTGGGCCAGGGGGAAAGGAGGGGGGGTCGTGCAGCTCCCCCTGGCAGGGCTCACTTCTGCAGCACCACAGCATTTCCACAGCTCTGCACATTACTCTGTTTTTCTTTCTTTTTAAACAGAATCGAGACTGCATGGGCCAAAATATGGCTTCATCACCGTTCTTTCCACATCGGTTTTGTGTCTTTTGATAAGGCACCCCACGAGTTGCAGCTTCTCACTTGCCCCCAAGATTAGATAGGCGTACATGCGAGGCAGGTTGCGCAGCACAAGAGATACCGAGGGGCTGGAAACTGCATGCTGCACAAAACAGACCTGCAGACCAAAAGTCAGCAAGCTTGTCTCTTGGGAATATTTAACACACTCCATTTGGGATTATCTCCCCAAGGGTTAAGAGCATTCAAAGCCTTATAAACTGATATTGGGGTTTTTCATCCAGATCGCTGCTGGCTACAAAGGGTACTTCGGAGCACAGCCAGGAGAACAATGCCGCTGTAAGATTTAAAACAGCTCTGATACCAAAAGAGGGTTTGAGAATAGCTACTTTACAAAATAAAATGTAAAAAAAAAGACACCCAAGAAAATTTCTAGCAGCTGCAGCGACAAGTTGATCACCGAGGATCAATTCAGAGTTAAAGACTCACATAAGATGCTGACCTTTGGTCACTTTGATGAACCATTGGCTTTCCATACTCTGTGACTAACTATGAACCACACACTGATGCAAGGGGGGAAAGGCCTGGGGTTTGATTTGTGTAATAATTAGATCCCTCTAGCAGGGATTTCACGTCTGAGACACAAGCACAGCACAGAAGTACTGTTTGCTGTGTTTACACAACGAGAAGAAATTGCATTTCCCCAGTGAACTAAACAGAGGTAAATTCGTCACAGTTGGAAGTAAAACACAGAGAGTGTTTGCCTGTGGGAAGCTGGAAGTGATTGCTCCCTGTCTCTCTAGCAAAAGTATTTCCTTAGAAAAGGGCTTTAGGCAGAGATGTTTGGTTAGAAGCAATTCGTTTTTAAATAATGTTGAGGAACTCTACCATTTTGCTCTTCTGCCTGAGAGGTCAAGCCTGGATCCTCAAAGGATATTCAAAGCACTGTCTATTGGGGGGAGGCTGGGGGTGGACTATCTCCCACCCTCCACTTTGCAAAAATGCACAAATGGTATCACTGAACTCAGCTCAGGATGCTTGTGGCTGAGCCTGCTGGCTCCTGGGAGTCTCCTGAGCAGTACTTCCTCCCAGTGAGCCACCTGGAGAGCCTCAGTATCTAACTCAGGCTTGAAGATTCTTCTCCAGGTTACCTGCCAGGAGGGTCCACATCCACTCGGGGAAACCTGTAGGTTGAGCAGTGTGTTACTGCCACATGTTTAAGGACATAATGATCTCGTTTGATGGCCTGCATCTTGCAGAGCTAAGCAAAGTAAACTCCTAAATCTGGATTCACAGAAAGACTTCTGTTGCCTTCAGCAGTCACTGGGTCAATCTTCTTCAGAGTGTTTTGAATGCAGATTGAAATCTTTATGTTGTGAGACCCAACAGAGAAGAAACGTTGCAGAGACCCTTTGCTGCCAACAAATCACATCAGCTGCCTCATGTTTGTACATGGTGCTTAATGCTGAAGGAAACAGTCCTCTTCTTAAATCAGTACCATTAAAAGCAGTGAACTGACTTAAAGAGCTTGCTGAATCCAGAGGTTTAATGTCTGTGCCTCCGGAGTGGACAATTTAGACCTACTCTTCCTTACACTACTACCCCCAGCCCCCACCCCCCCGAAGTTTTGTAAAGCAAATTAACATCTCTGAGAAGTCTGGGGGTCTCGGGACAGGCTTCTGTTGACACAGATTAGCATGGCCTCACTGAATTAAAGACTGGAGCAGTTCAGGCCATTGGGAATCCACGGGGGCAGTGTGAAGAGAAACTGCAAATTAGGAAAAGAATAGAGAACACAATACCAGCACTGATGTCCTGGCACCCAGGCTTTTATTCTGGAGATAGTTTACAAGCAGTCCGTAACCTTTGGACTCCAGACAGTCGGTAGAACCAACAGGAGGAGGAGGAGGTTCAAGATTTGGTCTGAACTTTCCATCCAGCCCCAGCACTGTCAATATTTGGAAGGTGCACTGGACCTCATGAAGCCTCCATAAAATGAATGTTGGTAAAACAAAACCAAACCCTCCTGAAGCTTGTATTCATAAAGTCATTTATTACTTTGATCCAAAAAGGTATTAAGGAGATAAAGATTTATAACTTGGCTGTGCTTAAAAGAGGAATTTCCCAGCAAAATAATGCATTTTTGTCTGACAGACACGGATCCAAACCCAGCTTCTCAGCCCAGACTCCTCATTTCAGATACACTTCCAAAATGTTCATTTCTGATCTTAAACTTTCAGCATTTAACAGAGTAACATTCACAGAAATGGTCCAAGTGTGACTTTTCTGCCTAAGGAAAAAACCTGACCAAAGAATTCACAAACCAAACCCCTCTGTGCTTCAGGCCTGTCAAGAGTTCATCGATCTCTTTAAAACGCCTTCAGTTTTCCTTCATTCTCCACTACAAACCAATTCAGTTATCACATCCAACCCTACTCATGCACGAATAAGTCTGTCAAGAATAAAGTACTTTAACAAATTCACTTCAGGCTACACATGAAGGTTTTGTTCTCTGATCGTCATTTTTAAAGGCTGAAGAAGAAAAGAATTATAGCTGTGGATTTTACTCTGTGAATGAAAGATTCTTAAGCTAATCATTCTGTACTCCAGAGGCCTTCATGACATGTTAACTAGAAAGTGACATTTACTGCTAACTTAATTGACAGAGCTTGAGAGCAACCGAAGCCAAGGCAAGCATACTGTTAATAAACAACATGAAAATAAAGAGAGTTGCAGTTTAATTCATCATTTTGTTTCTTCTCCCAGGTTTCAGGGTCTAAGTCACATGGGACTTCATTGAAATAAAGGGACTTACACCAGGGCAAGGATAACCAAAATGAGGAGGGAGTTGAGTGCTCAGCAGCGTTTTATCTGGTCAATAAAAATACCTTAAATGCATCAAATTCTAACTCCTGTCCTGAGCAGAGGCTTCTATTGTGTGCAGTAGGTGCTCTACAGTTATAAATCCACTACTTTCTTTGAAGCTAGCAATCTCATTTGTTTGTAGAAGCAGGTCACTTAATCCAGCAAGGGAGGAAAAGTTAGTCTGAAAAAAAGAGTCATCACAAAGAGCCAGTTTCTAAAGTCCTTGGTATAACTCCCACTAGCCATGGTCAGCAAGCTGAAATACCAACTTACTCTGCCTGTAACTGTGAATAAGCAGTAGCCATTGCTTCTGCTCTAGGTGTGCTTTGGAACCCTTCCATGCTGAGTTCTGCCTTTCTATCCGTAGGAAGGAATTATTTGCTTAGGCTCCACAAAACTCTGCTTTCCTTATCTCAAATGCATTGAGAAGATTTGTGTTTGCCATTAATAAAGAGAGAGAGAGAGAGAGAGAGAGAGAGAGAGAGAATTACAACTCATTCAGAACCAACATTCAAGAGCTGCCCAGATTAAAGATATAAACTCAACCCATTTAGAAGTCGAGACAATTCTTCAAGCTGCCCATGCAGTGCTGTCACTGCAAGAACTCTGCTTGGCTGAGAGGTCTCCCTGCATCTAAAAGTGCACATTGTTGCCTTGGTACAAGTTCAGAAAGCAAGACTGTCACCCCATGTGCCTCATGAGAAGTGATACCCACAAAGTTTGCAAAGCCCCCAGCACAGAAGCAAGATCCAGAGAGTTTTGACTCACCTGCTCTATTAGGTTTTTGCCTTGTATAGAAAGCTCAAAGTTTCAGCACTATCTTGCCCCTTCATTCACCGTACAGAGTATCTCCACATGGGAACCTCCTGTGCAAAGCATGATCTTGCCTAGTTCTCTCCCCTTTCTCAAAGCGTGGAAGCAAAGCTACGCCAACTATCCTGAGCAGCTTTGTGCTGCATGGAGCACCTGTTCAGACAACAGTCCGTTAAAAAATCAAAGGAACAGCTGAGTTGAGGTCAGCCACCCTACCAACTTCAGGACATACTCAGAGACCCCACTACCCTCATCCCTCCTGTCTTTATGTGAAAATAGCAGCTCCAGTAATGCGATGCCTTCCTCCCCTTCCCTGTTTGAGCAGGCAATGAAAGCCCTCCTGCTGCCTTCTGCTCCTACGAAGAAAGCATGACTCTCCAACCTGCACTATGCCTGTCTGCAGAAATAAGACAACCCATCCCACACTGATAGCGTTTGTTTAAGGAGTGCAGGTTCAACAGAGCCGGTTAACCATTAGCTTGCACCCCTACAGGTCATATTACACTCACTATGCATACTTGTTAAGGTATCCTCACGTGAAGTTTAGTCTAAGAGCAGCACTCGGGGCGTGCAGTCTGTCTTCTTGAGCATCCCTAAAGGGGAACACTCACTGCCCCAGCACAGAACACTCAGCCAGCACAAGCTCCACCTTTCCAGATTGTCAAAGACTTCACTTACACAACTCAAATGTTTATTACTGATACCAACACCACCCCTACCCCCACCCCAAAGGAATTACCAAGCACTAAAAAACTCCTGCTCGATGTTTGCGGATTTAGAAACTTCCCTCAAACCAGTTCTAGGCAAACATTCTCCCACATTCATCCATGAAGCTGTGCAGCTCCAGAGGCTGGAAAGAGCAAGAAGAGAGTGGAAAGTTACCACATTTCTGCATTTCTTCTCGTCCTAGGGTCTCCCAAGTTACTCATGCTGGTCAGAAAACCTCCTAGTGCTGCCATCCCTTTGTTTGAACCTAAATCTTGAGAGAAACTTTAGCTGCAGTGATGCTCTGTCATGTCACACAAATTACTCTGTCAAGCCCAAAGCAGAAGATTTATTATTATGCACTTCTGTTACAAAACCACCTAGGAGCCACAAGCCAGAAGACCGTGCTGGGCATTATGTAAATGTGTAGAAAGGAATCTCACCATCACCTCAAAGAGTCTGCAATCAGATAGAGAAAGGGGGGAGGGGGGACGACGACACAAAGTGAAAGAAAGGGAAGTGGAGTTACCTTCACTTTAGGAGACCAATAGAGTCTGTATTGAGGCTTAGAATGATTAAGCTTCTTCCCTTGCAACTTCAGACTTAGCACAGCAGCTACGAATGTTAGAGGGCTTTTTGTGCATGCCAGGGCTCACCACCCCCGGGAGTGAAGCACAAGGGATTGTCAATCTCCAGTAATTTAGTCTAAAACAGATGTAGGAAGTGATGGCACATCTCTGCTATGTCCTACCCACGATTTCCACGACCTCAGCTTTACTCCATTTTACACCTATGCACCCTTCTCCTTGTGACAGTTGGTGCTACCCTCTTCCTGGTTCATATTAATTCAAGATCCAAATCTAGTGCCTAGCTTTTCAATCTTTGCAGCACAAATAAGATTAATTTTTAATTTTAAGGCCCTGATTCAGCAAAACATTCAACTCTGTGCTTAATTCTATCCCTATTCAGTAAAGTACTTAAGTATTTGCTTAATTCTCATTTGCTCCGCTGAGACTTGGACATGTGCTTAAAGATAAGCCTCTTCTTAAGTACTTTGCTGAACTAGGGCCTAAACTGTGACCTAGGAGCCAGGAAGAGAAGAGAAGGGGAAAAAAAATTAGATCAATACAGTCCAGTGTTATTTCCTCACAAGTATTAAGCTAGCTAAAAGGAAAAGATGATGAAAAACAAACATTGGCACACTGATTTGAGTTAGTCCAGGGGGGTTATGGGAAGAGACACACTTGATAAAACCTTACTAAGAAATATCTCTTCACATTTGGAACTAAATGATCCTTGTGGTCCCTTCCAACCCTGACTGATACTATGTTACTATGATTTTCCCTTTTCTTGCCCATTTGTACCTACAAACACACAGTACAGCAATCTGTTGAACCAGCCACTCTCCAGTAACCACTCTCCAGTTCTGTAACTGGAATCTTGGTGTTTTTCAAGCTAGGTACCTGATGATTAAATATAAAATAAGATACAGAGCAGAATCCAATTTAAGAAGTACAGCTGAATAGAATTCTGGTTTGTATTATCTTAAGACAAAAACAATGGAGAAGCTGGAAAGATACCGGGGAAGGGCCCTCTTGGTAAATGGAAGAAGGGAAAAAATAAAGATACTGGAACTCCACTAGGAAGAAATTCCTAGAGTTTGGTCCTCATCAACAGAGATCACAGAATTGTCAGGGTTGGAAGGGACCTCAAGGATCAGCCAGTTCCAACCCCCCTGCCATGGGCAGAAACACCTCACACTACACCAGATTACTCACAGTCACATCCAGCCTGGCTTTAAAAACCTCCAGGGGTGAGGCTTCCACCATCTCCCTGGGCAACCTGTGCCAGTGTCTCACCACCCTCATGAGAAGAACTTCTTCCTAACATCCAATCTGAGTCTGCCTAGTTCTAGCTTTGCTCCATTCCCCCTAATGCTCTCAACTAAACCAGGCTACTCACGGCCCCATCCAACCTGGCCTTAAACATCTCCAGGGAGGGGTTATCCACAACCCCCCTGAACAGTCCATAAAGGTCTCATCATGGGTGGATCCTGGGGCCAGCATGGAGGTGACACAAGACTAGGATCAAAGAGGCCCTTGGCAGGTAGAAGGAGATGTAGCTACACATCCAAGCTCAGGCTAAGGTAGCAGAGAAGGCAAAATATTTCTTTATTTCAGAAAAAGATTGCCTAGTGGCTTATTTTCTTCTGTATTTCTCTGCCCTATCCTCAGGACCCTGAATCATTCAATAAAGCATTCTTCTCCAGTGGCAAGCTCCTAAGCTGACCAAACACACTCCTTTCACTGCAGGCTCGCTGTTCAAACTAAAGCCACCTTGCCCGTTTCAAGGGGATCAGTATCGATTCACTTGACATGGACAGAAAATATTGAGAAGCTCTGAGTCATGAAAAGTACCTGCAGACAAAACCTATGCTCTGCTTCTTTGAACAATGCAGCTCTGTAATTTTACTGGGGAAAAAAAAGAAGAGTTTGGTCAAGGCCAAACTGCTAAACTGCAGAGAGATGCCTCCACCATGTGTGTGCCCACACATGTGGAACTGGATGCCCCAGGTGACTTCCACCCTCAGAGGAAGCATTTTGCCGGAAGGGTCTCCTTCTCACAAATAAAGGCCAAACGTGTCACTGGCAGGTCTTCTGCTGGCAAGCCTTTCATGCCAGCTGCTGCTCTTCCTTCAGGAACTGCTGCAGGCTGTGGTCACTCTTTTCATCTACCTTTTGATTTCCAGAAGGCAGGAATGCTGTTTAATCCTTGCAGTTCCCAACTTACCCACATGCCAAACTTCATGCACTGTGAAGAGTTCCACTGAAGCTTGACTTAGGGAACATAAAGCTAAAACACATGCCTGCATATGTCTTAACCTGAGCATTTACTGGGTATTCCCCTTTTGATGGATCCACCACACTGTAAAGATGGATGAAAGTGTTTAGAAAAAAAAGCTTTGAAGATGAGAGATGCTCCCTAAGTACATGTGTGGGGTAAGGGAAGAGCAAAGGGCCAGAGACACAGATCACACTGCCTGCTCTGATGTTTGCCATAGAAACCGCACATCATCACTAGCAGCTGTAGGCTTCCCAAGCTTACGTGGCTGAGGTAGTTCCTCATGCGTTGGATGAGCACAGCCAGAGAGCAGAAGATGAAGTTTCTAAGCCCCCAACTCAGTTTGGTCCTAGAAAGGAAGATCATAGAATGGCTTAGGCTGGAAGAGACCTTCGAGATCATCCAATCCAATCTCTCTGCCACAAGCAGGGAGACCTCTAAACTAAACCAGGCTACTCAAGGCCCCATCCAACCTGGCCTTGAACATCTTCATCTTAGAAGGGAGTTCTTCACAGAAAGAGAGATCACCCATTGGAACGGGCTGCCCAGGGAGGGGGTGGGGTCAATGTCACTGGAGGTGTTTAAGACAAGACTGGATGAAGCACTTGGTGCCATGGTCTAGTTGATTAGTTAGGGTTGGGTGATCAGTTGGACTTGGTGATCTTGGAGGTCTCTTCCAACCTGGTTGATTCTGTGATCTCCAGGGAGGGGGTATCCACAACCCCTCTGGACAGTCCTTTGCAGAGTCTTGCCACCCTTGCAGTGAAGAATTTCTTCCTAAGATGTCCCACACGGACACACCCTTCCTTGGGAGGCTCTGCTGCAGCCATGGCCACTCTCACCATCAACATGCACAACCACCCCTCTCCATGTGGCCTTTGTCTCTCTCTCTCTTGCCTGTGCAGCAGTGGTCATGTCCAACGGCCGAGAGAGAGGATGGTGAAGGGATGAAAAATGTTTAATCTGTCCTCCTGTTGTCAGAAGGGTAGGAAAGGTCACCCAGCGCTCCCCTTCAATCAGGCACAGGGGCAGCTACCTGCTGGCCCCTCCTGAGCTGCTGAAGCTGTGGAGGTATAAACTATTTTCCAACAAAAAGAAACTGGATCACTTGCCCGGGGGAGGCAGAACGTTTGTTCTGAGGACAATGAAAGACAGCTTTGATCAGCAGGGGCCTGCAGACAGCAACCCCACCTCAACGCGGTTCCAACGCCTGTATCGGCCTCCTTCCTCCTGCCAGGCTGCATGTCAGGCTAATCAGTTTGATCTGACAGATTTTAATTAAATTAATTAAGGCCTTTCTGAATGGACTTGATTAGTGTTCCTCAGAGGAATCTCTGGTGAAAGGGAACCCTGTCCTCAAGCAAGGCACTAATATTTTCCCTCATCTCACGAGGAACGAGAATTTTCTTGGGTTTTCTTAGATGGTGATGATGAGGATGTTGATGATGATTATTTTCACACTACTAATAAACATATTTTCTATTATATATATATTTATATATATAGGCAGTGTTTTGAAGATTTTAAATAGATCTTAAAACATTTCTGGTTTATGGGATGCTTTCTGAAGCCTGGCACCCACTCAGGTGAAATAAACAATTGCCTTTAACACCCAGATGGAAGGTTTTTGTCTCCTCCTCCTCCTCCAAGCAATTTTGTTACTGCCAACTCCAGCATTTCAAATGTGACCACTTACCCTGATTGAAACAGAAATGAGCAAAAACTCAAGGTGCCAAATAATCCTGATCACTTCCAATCAAGAGGAGGCTCAGGGGAGACCTTAGTGCTCTCTACAACTACCTGAAGGGAGGTTGTAGCCAGGAGGAGGTTGGTCTCTTCTCCCAGGCAACCAGCAGCAGAGCAAGAGGACACAGTCTCAAGCTGTGCAAGGGGAAGCTTAGGCTGGAGGTGAGGAGAAAGTTCTTCCCAGAAAGAGTAATTGGCCATTGGAATGTGCTACCCAGGGAGGTGGTGGAGCCTCCATCCCTGGAAGTGTTCAAAAAAGGATTGGATGTGGCACTTGGTGCCATGGTTTAGCTAGCCATGAGGTGTTGGGGGATAGGTTGGACTTGCTGACCTCTGAGGTCTTTTCCAACCTCATTGATTCTATGATTCTCAGAGTGGCTTCTGGTACAAATACTGGAAACTCAGCACATGCAGAAATGCAGCACTGCCGACACTGAGAGGCCACCTTGCTCCGCACGTTGGTTTGGACAAGAACAGAAGCATTTTTGTTCCACAGGTCTTGGCTGAGCTTTTGTTGGTATCATCCTGAAAAGGTTCAATATGAGCAAACCCCCCTCCTGCCTGCACAGACAACAGCACGACCAAGCTCGGAGGCATCATCTTGCTTCCACACCACATTTGTGGGCCAAAGCACTGGAGCAGGAAATCCTCTGGTGCTGGTGACAAGAGGTCACAGTCACACTACTCACAGGTGATGTCCCACCACCCAGATTGTGCATGATGAGCAGAAGGTCCTGCAGCTAGCAATGAGCACTGCTGGGAAGCTAGGCAAATGGGCATGTGCTTCAGAAGCTTATTAAAAAGTGCCATGAAATCCTAAGTTTAGCTACTGCAGCAAGGGTAAGCTTGACCAGATCATACCCATAAAGCCCACAGGTAACTCTCATGGCTACTTTAAATTACAGGTACTCACCTCTAAATACTCTTTTTTCGCCTTGTACACCAGGCAGAAAGTGAACTTCTTCATGCATTTGGCTTTCAATCTCCTGTTTCTCCTCGCTTTGCAGGTTTAACTTAACAGTGAAAGAAGCTTTCCCAAAAGCTCCAAAGGACTTTGAATTCAACCTGAGAGGGAGGAGCAGTCATCTTGTTGTGGCTAAAAGGATGCTAAAAGCTCAGGTGCTGAAAACCCCACTACATCTACCAACACTTCCCTCTCCTCTGAAATCAGCATGGTCACCCAAACCACTTGATCTTGAAGCGTCAAATGATGGTGTGCCCTACAACTGTTTTCTTCTGGCACAAGCTGAAGAGGGGAAGGAAAGGGGTAGGAAGGGATTGAGTTTGGAAAGGAACTCAAGGAGACAAGAAAAAAGGCAATAGGGAAAGGATAGAAAAAAGGTGGAGCAATGAGTTGGAGGATTAAGACACGAGGTGCTCTGAGGGAGAGTGAATGAGAAAACAAGAGGTGAGGCTGATGTCCCCCAAAGAAACAAACTAAAAGATCCTGAAAAAGAGAAAAGAATGTTTACAGGCTCTGACATCATCAAATAAGAGGAAAGAAGAAAATAAGCTCATTAGCATTTTTATTCCATGCTTTGTTTTCCCATTTCATTTTCAAGATCTCTGTGATGCCCCCCGTCCCAAGAACATCCTGTGTTTTGCTGAGTCAGCACCCATTCATGTTTCCATAAACAAAAGCTGCTCCAGTTTATCTGCTGGGGAGTCTGAATCCTGCAGACCCAAATGCATTTATTTTATTTGGGGTGTGGTTTTCTGACCTTTAAAGTCATTTATTCTGAGCCTGAGCCAATAATTAAAGCCGCTTCATTGTACTGAGATTAGATTTACATGTCAATGCACAAATTCCAGGCTCAAAACCGTACCTGGTTGCAGCGTCTACTGCAGCTTATTCTCAGGACCACACTCAGACAAGAAATACAAATTGGCTACAGTGTAATTCTGTCTAGTAATTGCCACAGAAACATCTGGTTTGGGGACTTTTGGGGCTATTTTATACATGCTTCAAGGAAAGAACACAAATAAAGAGGGACAGATTTGCCTTTGCAGGGAACACACAGCCCCCTCCACCCCACCCCACCCCAAAAAGGAGCTTTGTTTCATCCATTATACAAAGAAAGACAGGTTGCAATAAAAAAAGACACATCCAGGAAGAAAAGAAGAATTCAGTGTGACTGACCTTCAAGTTCCCTCTACTCTTTCATTAACTGTCCACTGAGGTGATCCCTGGCCAAATACAGGCAATTCAGAGCCTGTCATGGAATTACAAGATGAATTAGGAACTGCTGCCACAAATTTACAGCTACCAAGGTCTCTGCTGATTAAATTTTCCCAGACTTGGAAAGTAATTTCACTGGAAACACTCTTAATGTGGCCCCACCACCAGCATCAGGACGCATGTGGAAGGGGAATAACACTTTTCCCTTCCAGTTATGGGGTGGTTTGGTGGTGGTGGTTTTTTTCTCTCCTCCCTATGTGATTTGTAAGCAAATAGACATAATTTAAGCCAGTGTGACATGGGGGAAAAAAAAGGGCCAGACCTAACATGGATTGTTTGCATCCTAGGAAACTTTACAGGACAATCTGAGCTTCCAGCTGCCTTCAGGAGAGGTGGCTCCTGCATTTTAACTTCTGGCTTGCAGAGCTTATTAAAGCAACTTCAATTATCACACTGAACAATTACTGACTCACAGTGAAATCAATTGAAAAGCTAATGTAGTTGAAACTGTACACAGATAGGCTTACTCCAGGTGAGTAACTTCTCATGCATGAGTAGTGTCGCCGCTCTCGGTGGCACAACTCATGTGCATAACTATTTGCAAAACCAGGGCCTCAGATTGTAAAGTCACCCAAGCAGAAACCAGATCTTATCTGCCTGTAGAGCACCTGGCAGTGCACCTATCTTTGCCACTACATAAATTAATTATCATTAACATCTGAATTTTGTCAGCTCCAGCACTCTCCCCTAACCTCAAACATCAAATTTATACCCGGAGTGACATTTGTGCAGAGTGGATGGTAATAATTGGAGCAAGTTTTGATTGATCTCCTGGTGTCAGGTTGCAGATATGAATATTTTAACTGGGGTGGGGGGTGGGGGTTTCCATGTAGAGCTGCCTCCAAAATTTGAATACAAGATGAACATCTTGTAAGACATCTGAGAAGCTTCTAAGGTCTGAGGTCTGGGTGGGGCAAGGGAAATCTTTAAAGGTTAAAAATATACCAAATTGAAATCCTGAAACATTTTGACCTTTAAACGGAACCTTCCTCCCCTCCTGAGGTTTAAGATAAGTTCAGCAAACAAAATTTCACCCTGGGCTTGACACATAATCTGCTGAATTGCTGAAGAAATAAACAAACACTTTTTCCCTTAAAAAGAAAAGGAAAAAAGAAAAAGAAGAAAGAGATCTCAACATGACTTCAGGGAAAAGACAAACTCCCACTGCTTACAACTGCTGGTGAAGGCATCTGCACACACTAGCTTAGAGACAAGGTAAAGCCCTCTCAGGTTTTAACAGGAAATACAAACTTAGAAAGACAGAAAGAGTTGTGAAATAGCAGCTGAAAGATAAGGAACTCCCAAGCAAGAGGACTTTTGGTCATCTGAAGAAAAGGACAGTCATCTTCCTTAATCATTTCAGCCTGATTGCTTCAGTTTGCCAAGCTCACATTTCAATAGGTTTTTACTGCTGAAGCTACAGAAACAGCCAGGAGTTGGGGTGGGAAAAAGCTGGGAGTGGAAGTGCCACTCGGTTCACTCAACCCTGTTGGTGCACCTCAGCTACCAGCTTTTAAGAGTCGTCAGTTTCTCCCTGCAGAATTCCAGCTCCAGATTTCATTTCCAGTGACAAAACAAACAAAACAACAAACCCCCAAAACAGCAACAACAGCAAAACCCCAAACACACCCAGGTTTACTTAATCCATGACAGCAAGTCTGACTTTGACTTACTTCTTTCACTTACTTGCTGTCAATGGATTAAGTAAATATATATATATATATATATAAAATTCTTCCTTTCTTCCCCCTCCTCTCCTTTTCCCTGGGAAAAACACATTTGAGGAGAACATTTCCATGCGTGATTATTTGCTGTTAAGCAAATGTGAGGCAGCAGCTGCTTTATCTGCCTTGGATGGGCACTCAGTGCTACTCTTCTTCCTCTGCTTTCTCTCCTGAGGTCTATCCTTTGCTAGTGGATTACTTAGCTCCTTTATCAGGCACGAAATACTCCAGTGAACAATGAAAGTTACAACGTGCTCACCAGGCCAAAACTAAATGGAAAGAGAGACAAATAAACAAACCCAATAAATTAATAAAGAAGAAGGAAAGGAGTAAACTCTTCCCTCTCTTGTTTAGGTGAGACAGAAATCCTAATTCGCTAATCCCATGCCAGCAGAAACGTTAATTTTAACTCCAGCCACAAAGATTGAATTACACATTGCACAAAAAGACTGCCTCATTATAAAGGGGAGGGGGAACCCCACCCCAACATTGTTTATTCAAGAGACCTGCTTGGGTATGGATGCACACAACTCTCTACCTGCTACCTTAGGACACCACTGTCTAAAAGCTCTTTTCCTTTCACTGTTCCATACAACCACAAAAGCTCCACAAGGCAGTTTCTGCTAACATCTCTTCCTAGGTCCTTAACAAAACCACCTCCCAAACAGCCTGATGAGATTTTATTGGTGTTTACCCTTTCTGTAGGCAGTGTGATGCCAAGTTCTCCATCCCAGAGCAATGCTGTTGATTCTCAAGCTTTAAGTCAAAGACAGCAGTGTGGCTTTAAAGTTGATGGTTAAAAATCAAGGGGAGGGGATGTCAGATTGAATCTGTCACCAAAAGGATTCCAGGAATAAACAATGCATGATTAAAACACCATCGAGGAGGACAGCAATACAGCCCACTCTGAATCTTCACCTCTCTCCTTACTTACTTGTGCTGGGTAACAGAAAACTGACTGCACTCACAATATCCCACCCCGGAGACAAGTCACCCTACTGCACACAACAACTATGTACACTTGAAAAAAGGGGGCAAAACAAAGTCATTCAGCTGAGAAGTGACACAAAGTACACCTGAGACTTGCCTCCTCAAGCACTTCCTTCAGCTCTACATCACCTTAGGGGCTGCCTCCGCTTTAAGCAGTAACCCTTGGTGGCAGCTACTTACTCACAGCTCGTTCTCTCCATCACAGACACCAAGTGGAAACCTCACCTTGGATATAGGTCAGGATAAAGTGCAGTCTGCTGGCCGGTGCCTAGGGCAGGTGTGAACAAGGGCCAGCCGGCAGCTTTCACACTGAGAGCCAGGCCAGCAGCTCAGAGCCTTTATGAAGTGAGAAAGTAGAGCAGAAGCTCAGAGAGTACATCTTTTAAGCAGGATATTTAGGAGCCTCTGCAATCCTTTTACCAGACACACAAATGCAACCTGGCTGCTTGCTGCTGCCTTTTTTTTTCTCCTTTCTCCTCCCCCCCACCCCTAAAAATACCAACCCTTCTCCTGAACTAGTTGGAAAGGACTTGGGAAGGGGTGGAGTAAGGGAAATCAGTGCAGCAAGTCACCTTTCAGCCACCTATGACATCAGCCTGCTGCCCTGATTCCTTCATTAATACCTTTGAGCTGAAAACAATGGGGCTGCCATTAAGCACCACACAGTTCGAGATAAGAAAGCCCTAAGCAGATAATAATCGGTGCATTTAGCTGGATTTCAAACATTCAGCTGCTTAATCATTTCTTCCTCACTGCATGCTACCCAAACACAGGGGGAATGCTTCAGATGCCTTGGGCTAAGGAAGAAGGAGCTCTGGGGTGTGGGGAAGAGGAGGGAGAGAGGGAAGCCACAGGATGGGGATTGGGGGGTGGGGGTTGGGGGGGTGTGTGGAGAAGGGGATTTCATTGGCAATCCTCTCGCTGGGAAATGAAAACATTTCTTAATTGCCATTAGGGAAATAGGTTAAATACAGGCTTGGTAAGCTGCTAAGGGCTGGCTAACAGATTAGAGCGGATGGCTGCTGAGGTACACTCATTTCCATCATATGACAGAGCAGGGAATTTCTGTATTCTTAATAGTCTTCAAAGTCTGTTCCTGTCAGGCACTGGGTGTGAGACTGCTAGTTAGATTTTAACTAGTCACCTTCCAGCTGATGAAATGAGGCCCAGTTCTCTGGCCCTGAAGTGACTGCTTTACTGCTTCATCCAGGGAAGCAGAAACTGCAGGACACGCTGAGGAGGATGGCATTGTAACACCTGCCTGCTTTGCTCACAGAAATAACAGTGAGTAATCACAGAATCAGAGGCACTAAAGACAGGATGCATCATACCTGCCACACCAGGGAAAGAAAGCATCTCAGGATCCCCAAAGAGTGAATGGAATTAGGGTTAGCTTGAGCTTCACAGTGGTCCTGCCAGGGCTGGGTGACTCTTCACCTCTGTCACCTTGGAGCCCATGTAGCTGGGAGCACAGGCAACAAATGAAACTCCAATGCCATCACTTGCCTGTGAAGATCTCCACAGCCTCTCCTCCATCACATTCATCCAAGACATCGTTGCCTGCAGGTTCCTCGAAAGCCACACCTCGAGCCCACATGGAGGATGGTAAAGTAAGATTCATCAAACTGAGCAGGAGCAGACCGAAACCAGGGCTCCCCCTAAACAGGCACAGCCTTACTCATCCACAAAACTCAAAATCGGCTCCAAGCAGTACACACTGCGAGGCTGAGACACCATCCTGTAATCCTTCGTCATGCAAAACTCCCCGAGGCATGAGTGGGAGTTTTATCTGAGCAAGGGCTGGGTTTCTCTAAGGAAAGCCTTTGTTCTGGGGCTCCCTGAAGCCAGTATCCTGAGCTATGCAAACGATCACGGATTGGCAGGTGAAGTCCACAGGGGGCCATTTGAAGAACAAGTTTCTGGCATCAATTCGAGTTTACAGCACTTGCTGCCTTCCCCCTCCTTTCCACCTACAGACACATTGACCTCCCCCCACCCCAGTCCTCCCCCGGTGATCAAGACACAAGAATCTGGCTCTGCAAAATGGAGCAAGGAACTCCCTTGTCTGGGTGCTCTTCCACAAGCTTTACCTTACTCTCAGAAACAACTCCCAGGCAGGAAATGCTCTGGCCATCATTTAATAAGCAAGGGACACACAGGCCACAGCCACCATTCTGCAGCACAGCAGATTAATCACCCAGGAGGGCCACTGCAAAGCCAGCCCACATCTTTTAGCCTCTGTGACAGGGCTGCATCCAAGTCACCTACCAGCAATGACCTCTGGTCTGTGTTTAACACCCAAAATGTGCCCAGAAATTGTCCAAAAGAATGTTGGTTGAGTCAGGGCAAAACTGTTAGCAACCATCCCGACCAAAACCACTGGCAACCATCCCCACCAGTTACCAGTACAGACTGCCAGCTCCTAGGGCTGCTCTGCCCAGTGGGTTAAGCACCATTAACCCAGAGGCTCAGAGGCTGATTGTTAAAGGTATTTAGTCTCCTTGGGAAACAGGGAAGAGCCTAGACTGATCTCCACCAGCTTTTGATATGTTCAGTGGGTATCTGTCTGCACCACTGGACGCCTTGACACATTTTAAAGTCTGGTGCTAAGGGTTGGTTTCATCTGATTAAATGTAAGCTTCCCCTTTGCTGATGTCTGAAAGAGATGGATAAATGTGTTGTCAACATTGGCTGGTTTTCTCCATGACCAGTAAAGGGAGCTCAGAGAACAGACTCAAATTCAGGCACATGCAGCTGGGTCAAAAATGCCCCACAGCAGCTCCCTGCCCAGAGTCACCCTGGAGAGAGCAAGGGGGACCACACCATTCAGCCCGGATGCTCTGTCTCCTCCAAGTCAGTATGCCTGCTGTGAGACGAGGCTTAAAGCATGCTTACCTGTGTGTGCAGCCAGCAAAAGGATCACTGTGGAACAGCAACCCCTTTGCTAAGGACTGCTGCTGCAGAGCATTTGCTCAGCTGTTCTGCTATCACAGACTGAGCTGGCACGGGCAGACAGCCCATTCGTTTACAGAGCAGCAGACAGCATTTTCCACTTGGCTAGTAATTCCATGCAATTCATTTGCAGGGAGTGTATTTCCTGGGAACTTACTGGATCTTGATCCAAAGTCCACAAGAAATGGAAGACTCAGCACTTTCCTTGGCTCTTGCTTGCCTTTATCACTTTTCATTCAGCAATGTTTGCCTGCTTCCCGTACACACAAAGGACCTGTGAACTGACACAAGCCCCTGGGCTGTGGAGAAGTATTCTTCCAGGCTGATCCAAGAGTTGAGAGGAACCTGTGTATTCACCAGGGCTACAGCATGCTGGTTTTAAAGAGCCTGGGACAGATTCTTTGCATCTGCCAATCATCTGAGGTCAGAAGTTTTTATGCATGTTTTTCCTGTGACCACATATTTAGCCACAGCCAGTCTGAACTGGCCACAGCACTGCCAGAAGACAACTGAGTAAGGAAAGTATGCTTTTGTATCATGATATCCTGAGCAGCTGAGTGCAGCCAGCAAACTCTGGCTGGGTGTAAGAGACACTGGGTTAGGTCCATGGGAATTAGTGGTGATGCACAGAGTTAGGCAAGCTGAGAATGTGTCTTTTGTTAACTTCTGTAGGGACACTGAAACCTCCTTTTCAAGAAACAATTGTTAATACAGTGCTCATCCATGCTGTCTTTCCAATTGTTTTTGGTAGAGAGAGGACAGCAGGGAAGCCACAGAGGTGTCCACTGTTATCTCAGCCTGCTGGATAAGCCTTTTCTTCGACACAAACCCAGTCTGGGTGCAGAGTGGGTTGAGAGCAGCCCTGAAGGAAAGAGACCTGGGTGTATTGATTGATGAGAAGCTGGAACAGGCTGCCCATGGAGGTTGTGGATACATCCTCCCTGGGGGTGGTCAAGGCCAGGTTGGATGAGTTGAGAGATGTCCCTGCCCACAGCAGGGAGGTTGGAGTAGATGATATCTAAGGTCCCTTCTGACCTAAGCCATTCTGTGATTCTATGAACTACATCAGAGCAGCTTCACTACAGCCCAGTAGAGACACATGAGCAAGCAACTGAAACTGGATGAAGTTATGGAGAAATGAAGTGGCATTTTAAGGACTAAGCTTATTTTAAGTAAATAGTAACGAAGTGGAGAACCTGACATGAGAGGGGAGGATTTCTGCATCACTTAATGCCTTTAAATCAAGATTAGACAGCTTCCTGAAAACAAGCTTCAGGACACTCAGTTAGGACTTGAGGCCTGGGCAGGAATCAGTGTGATTTTCTCTAGCTGATGCTCTGCTGAATAACAAATCTAGGCTTTAAATTCTATAGACACGAGAGTGTGACCCACCATCACTTCTGATATGACAAAATCCCTCAACTATTTATTAGAAAAGGGGAATTAAAGACTACTAGCTGAGCTTTCCATTGCCCCAGTGCAATTTTGTGCTGCTGTCACCCTCCTCTCCCCCCTTTCATCCAAAGCACAAACACACGAGCGCAAGACGAGACCAAGCTAACGTGGGGCTGACTGCACGAAAGGGAAAAGAAGCTCGAGTTCCTATAAACCTTTCAAACTTTCATTCCAGCTCCCTTCCTAGCTTGCACAGAGGAGTCTCTTTTACAACTTTATCCATGTAATGGTCCTGCAGACCTCTTCTCCATGCCAAAACTTCTCTTTGAAGTTCGTTCTCCCATTAGCGTTTTCGGCGGAGGTATTCGAACCGATCGCGCAAGCACAGCAGAACTCCAGAACTGTCCACGCTCCATCCAGTACAGTTGTTTCATGTTGCCTGTGATTTACAGTCTTAATTAATGCTCAAAAGAAGAAGAGGAGCACATCTTTGGTGGAGCTCCCCCCGTGTGCCCTGCACACACACGCACACCCCTCCTCCTCCTCTCGTACAAAGCAGCGCTCTCAGGGGTTTGTTGGACATTGTGCAGGATGGCTTTGCCAAGCAGAATGGAACACACTTAATACTTTTCCTTTATAACCTTTGCAATAAATCAGCTACCACTCCACTTGCACGAGAACAGCCATTAGTGTCCTGTCCCCTCCCCCCAGCACTTCCCGAATTTTAAACAAAGTAGGAATAAACTGAAGCTGAGCAGAGCCAGCGAGCCCAGTAAATCAGTTTAATGAGAACTGAAGCACCCCTATGAAGTCCACTACTGAGCAAACAAGGTGGGCAGGAGAGGCTGAGCTCTCTGGGGAGGCACTGGGGATGGGGAAGCACGAAAGCAGCGCTCACATCCTCCATCCTCAGCAGTGCTGCATGTCTGCAGTGAGCGCTCTGTTCTCCAGAGCCACACTCGCTGCAGCTCGCTGCTGCAATCCATTGTTTAGATTTGGCTGCTTCCTCTCCCTTTTGTGGTTTTGCTCCTCCACGTTTTCCCACAGAAGTGGAGTTTTTTTGTTTACCCATTTTCACCACTTATCTCCTCTGAGATTCACTTTGACCCTCCACGTATCCTTCTCAGGTCTCCCCTCCTTCCACCTCTCCTGTAAGTGAGCACATCTACACCTCCCGACACACTCCACTGCTCAAAAGCTGGAAAGCAAATCATCCTTTATTTGCAGGACTGCAGAATATTAAAGAAACCACATCAAATTCTGTGTATGACAGCATGTAGACTCCAGACATTCAGCATTAAAAAGACCTCAGAAGTGTAAACATCCCCCTTCCAAAGAAAACCAAACCCAAACCCAAACCAAACCAATGGGAGCTGGTTCAACCATTTCTCCAAACCAGGGCAGTAACTCACACAAGTGGGGCCAAGTATGAATTCTCTTGGTCAAAGGGGACTAAGAAGCCTTTTACCACCCACACATCAGTCCCCATCTCACTGCCTCAGCTTATCCTTGTTCACTCAGGCTCATGCACTCAGAAAAAAAAGACCTGAGCAAGATCAGGACTGAGTATGTTCCCTTTGCACAGTGCTCCAGCCACAAAACTGATGGACAAGAGAAGGCACAGCCCAGCCATTCAGATCACCTCTGTGTCTCTCCCTCATACTGCCAGATTTCTATTCCAGGTGCTGCCCCAACCCCAGCTGTAGCTCCCTGCTACTTGAAATGGTCACCCCTTTTAAAAATGAAGGGCAGAAACATGGATCACCTTTTCTCCTCTGCCTTCTTACCTTCTCCAGAAAGAGCAACCAGAGCCCACTTGTGAGATCCTGCTAACACAGGAGCCCCAAAGTTTGGACCAAGATATAAGTGTGTAAGCTTACATACAAAGCTGATTTGTACATCTGGTCCTGTTCCCAGAGCATTGCTGGCCTTCAATGTGAGCCTAACAGAAGAGTGGGACTCAGTTCTCTGAGACACTGGCACAGGTTGCCCAGGGAGCTGGTGGAAGCCTCATCTCTGGAGGCTTTTAAGGCCAGGTTGAATGTGGCTCTGAGCAACCTGCTGTAGTGTGAGGTGTCCCTGCCCATGGCAGGGGGGTTAGAACTGGCTGATCCTTGAGGTCCCTTCCAACCCTGACAGTTCCATGATTCACCCACACCACCACACAGCCACACTTCTAGATCCTAGCAGGTCAGTCAGTGACACCCAGCAGAGCATCCTGTGCTGCTTCCCTGCCAGTGCAGCAATTTCTCAGCTGCACAATTACCCATCCTACCGGGTGACCTCGAAAATGTCAATCTCCATTCAATTTCCAGACTTGTCAATAGGAAAACCTATTATTATTGGCACCCCTCCACCCTCGGCCTGGCTTCTGGGAAAAGACAACTAATTGCTGCTAATTAGAGAGACAGACAGAGCCCACTTTGCACCCTCTTGCCTCCTGCTTTCTCCTTTCTCACTACAAAGGAGAGAAGAGGACACACCCGGAGCTGCCAGGCTGGCCTGGGAGATGCAGAACCTCTGACTCTGTCGACACAGCAAAATCTGCTCTGCACAGTTAAGGGCAGCAGGTGCTCCTTCAGGGTTTATGAGCACAACATTTAAGGATGTTAAGATGGTATCTATCAGACGAGGTGAGGAACAGAATGCATTTATTAGGGTGAGTTTGGAGACCCTCCTTATCTACCAGCAGCTTGCACTTTATGCCAAACCAGTGCTGAGAGCTCTTCAGAATCCCACTGGGAGGTCTACAAGGGAGGCTTCTTGAAAAGCCTGGTATTAGAAAAATAATGTCATTGTGTGGGAATCTCAGCCCTCATGGGAGAAAGAAGTTAAGCATCTAGTCTTCTTGGTGACCAACCAACCAAACCAACCAACCTGAAACAGAAATATAACCAAACCTAGCACCAAACCCAGAAGGCTAATTAAGGGACTCAAAAACATTGCTTTCAAAACCTGTGATTGTTTTAAGCCAACTTCAGGACCTCAGAACCTGACCTGGAAGCTGAGGTTTGATTACATCACAAGTGACAATCTAAAGAGCTCACTCTTTGCATTGATTTAATCCTTTTTCCTTGGGCTTTTCTGCAGGTAAAAAGTGCTCAAAACAAAATCCTTTCTCCAGCCTCTAGACCAATGCTTTGCTCTTCATTGCATTTAGCAACCTTCTTCTAGCGAAGCCAGAGGTTTTCTGACAAAGCAAATGCACTCTGTGCCCACTGTTCTCAGGTCAAAATCACAGCCCAAAGCCAAATGATGAAGAACCTGGCTGCAAAGCAAGCGATGCTAACGAAGAAGCAGTTTCAAGCTTCTGTTCCTCCAAAGCACTCAATATGTGACACATAAATTAGGACAAACGTTGACTTTTTCTTTCAGCCCCTGCACTTCTCTGTCTCTTCTTCCCGGTTATGGGTATTTAAACTACCTGGGATGACCCAGGGATTCGGGTAATCCACCAAACTGAGCAGTTAAGGGAAACAAACAAAAAAAAGCAGAGGAAAAGGAGAAGCATTAGAAGCCCTTGGCACAGCCCATTCACCTTTCATTCTAAACGGTTACATTTATCTCTCCTCTTTGTTAAAAGAGAGGAGAAAAGGTACTGCATCCAAAGTGGAATAATAAAACAGTCCATAAATTACAGTTTCAAAGAGTCTGGAAGAAGAGAAGGAGATTTCACTGGGAGGCAGCTGAAGGTTGTTCTTTCTCCTCTCACCAAAACTTTGCAGGCATCTGCAGAACAGGGATCTCAAAGAGATTTATTGTACCAGGCCATCATTTTGGTCATAGCCACCAAGGGGCCAGATCCAAAGCCCCCCGTGATGAGAGTCTGCCTGTTGATTTCATGGCTCTGGATCAAGCCCAATGTTTGTGCATTTCTTTCAAGGAGCAACTTCTCCAAGTGAGCCAGGGTTTGTTTGGAACTGTTCCAAGGGCTACGTGACACTTTCGAGAGTTTACATTCATCCAAGTGACTTCTAGGAGCCAGTTCTCTGATTTGTTTTTTAACATGGAAAAAGCTTGGGGGAGGAAGGGAGGGAGAGAGTCCCATGTGAGTCCATCTAGGATTTTCTAGATCCTTCTTCAGACAGAAGTGTCCCTCGGGTCTGCTGGCACAAGCAGGGCGGGTGGCAGCACACCATCCCATCCCTTCCTGGCAGTCTTTCCTGAGGAGCAGCCACCACCTTCTGAAGTACTTTGTGCCCTGGGGTGGTTATGAGGAAGGAATTGGTCCCATTGCCCACCTTAGACATTTTGAGGGCTGGGGACTTGGTGCTGCATTTGTTTGTGGTGTGTCTGGAGTGGAGCAGGTGGGAGTTTGCTTGCCAAGGAGTGTCTCCCAGGTGGGGTGAACCCAGCATCCTGCTGTCCTTTCTGCCAGCAGCCCTATGTAGAGAGTGCCCAGACAGCATTTGGGGCATGAGCTTTATATGGCCATCCTGAACTGCTAGCACAGCTCCTTGGGCACCCTGCTTCTCCAGAGCTCCCAGTCCTCCCCTCTGCCAGCTGGCTTCTGGTACCCAGTTTTTCTGAAGTGAGCAGTGGCTTAGGGCTGGAAAGGTCTTACAGCAGCTGTAGCTCACTTGGTAGGCTGAACCACCGTGTAAGGAAGAGGAGGGAGGGGAGGAAGGAAGGTGATGTACCATCTCCCTGACCTTTCACTTTTGCTGCATGCTGGGACACCAGAGGCTCAGAGCACCTGCTGTGGAGCAGGGTGTTTCTCAGCACAGAACTCCTCTGAGAACGGCATTTTGATCAGTATCTGCCCCTTCACCACAACTGGGGACCATCACTAAGCCTTCATGTCTTCAGCTTAAACATAAAGGCCTCCCCCACAACAATACCCAAAGGAATCTGCTAACTGCTCTGAAGGAGGAACAAGCAAAAATGAAACAGCTTCTCTCACCCTCGTGGGGTGTAATCAGAGGCAAGGCTAAAGAAGAGAAGTCCAACCCACTACGAGCAAACACAGAGGTCTCCTTTTCAGTGCTTAGAAACCCTTGTGATCTGTTTGATCTAAATATCCACCTACAGAAATATTTTAACACTAAAATGATGTGAGGAAAAAAAGATTCCTTGGCAGACCTCTGGAGATCTCCCCAAGCAGCATTCACCAGCAGAGTGCTTATAAGAGATATAATTAACACAGCTTGAACCATTCAGTGCAGATGTTAAGCAGCCTGAAAATTCCCAGGTTTGCAGCAGTACCTCTGCACAGATGGAGCCCCACCACGGTTTGTTACAGCAGCAGCCTGACAGCAGAGCAGTGCAGACAAGACAACATCTTCATTTATTGAACTGCTAACATTCTGCACTACTGCCTTGTTGGTTCTTTTTTTTTCCCCTTGAGTGAACACAGGAAGGTATTCAGGCTCTCCCATCCCGGCAGAGCATTCAGGTGGTCTTTAGGGCCAATATCCTGAGGTAGTTCGGTGCTTAACCTCCCCTGAAATCAAACCGTTTTGTTGGTATGAGAGGGACTATATTATGACTCTTTAGCAGCTTTTTATAGCGTTCACTTAAGCAACTTTCTGCCAAAAAAAATCAAAGCAAGCCAGGCCAAGAAGCTTGGCTGCACATGGTGCTGTACCCACCACATTCCTCTGAGCAGCAAATGATGCTTCCATTAAAAACATGAAGACCTCCTCCATCCGACACCAGCCCGTTGCACAGACCTGGTCATAGTCACTCTGTGATTTTTTTTCTCCCCCCCAACTGCCTCTCGCAAGCACTACTGTGAAAACTCAACAGCACTTTTCCAAATGAAAGCCAATCAGAGTATCTAGTGTCGGCAAGCCTTGTTAAAGTCCATACATGTTTACACTTGGCATCAGATTACACACGTTTGACTCCTTGATTTAGTGCTGTGCACTTGTGTTTTCCCCTTCTTTTGTCAGGAGTAAAATACAGCGATCCTTAAGTGAAGTCTTTTGGTTTGTCCTTTTTATTTTTGGGGGGGAGGGAAAGGGCAAAAAAGAAAGCCCTAATTTGTACTGTATGTGAGGAGAGTTCACTTTTTGCCCCACCCAGAGAGACAAAGAAAAAGAAACCCAAAGCAAAACTCAGAAGAGGTTAATCTGGGTAACGGCGACGTCTGCTTGCTAGACCTAAAAAAGAGAAAGACAGAAAGGCAGAGATGGAGAGAACACAAACAGTGGAGTCTTTGGACAGTTGTGTAGGGGGGAGGTGTGGGGTTTTTTTTGGTGGTGGTTTGTTGTTGGTTTGGTGTTATTTTTGCTGCATCACCAAAGCAATTCTGCTGAAATCTTAGCTCGGAACATCGCCTGAGTAAAAAAGAGAAACACACTTCTTGAATTATTTTGTACTTTCCATGTGTAGAGGAACAGTCAGAACTGTGTGGGGCTTTACGCCTTCTTAGCAGCCAGCTTACACAAACAGCAGAGCTGCCCAGGTCTTTCCATAGGAAAAGCAGTGCCCCGTGGACAACAACACCACGAGTAACTGCTCAGGAGGTTTAGGGGCAAAGAACACCTGCTTAAGGGGTAGTGGGCCTGGAGTGACAGGATGAGGGGCAATGGTTTGAAATGAGAGCAGAGCAGAATTAAGTTGGATGCTAGGAACAAGGTCTGCACCATGAAGGTGGTGGAACTCTGCAACAGATTGCCTAGGGAGGTAGTTGAGGCCCCATCCCTGGAGATACTCAAGGTCAGGCTGGACAAGGCTTTGAGCAACCTGATCTAGTGGAGGATGTCCCTGCTGATTGCAGGGGTTTGGACTGGATGAGCTTTGGAAGTTCCTTCCAGCCCAAACCATTCTAGGATTCTATCAGGCCATCTATTAGCATCTACTAAGGAATTCAAATAATCAAAAAGAAACCTTAGGTTGGAGTCAGGAACTGGGGAGCTGCCACACAACACAAGTTTGCACAAGCTGACCCTTTCCATCTCTTATTTCTGTGAATCTCCAAGGGAAAAAAAAATCACCTTAAAACTCAATGAAACCCAGGGGGGGTTTTATTTGTACAGTGTGTGTTAACAGGCCATTGAATAGAACATTGGCACATAAGTGCTTGTAGAATCAAACTCATAAAGATAAGCCACAACAAAGTGAAGAACTAGGTGAGACCTGAAACATCCAACATGTTTTTTTTTAGTGGATATTTATATGCAGGAAGAGGAAGCTCATGGAAATGTAGCAAGCAGGTCAAATAAAAACAGTTGTATGAATTCCAAGCTAATTCAGACATTATCCTATCATTGATCATCAGGCAAATAAAAAGCAAGCCAAACACCATTTATGCCTGTCAATAATAATTTGAGGGGAAAACTACAATCCAGACTAATGTGTTGTTTTTTTTCCCCCAGAGCAGGTTTGCCTCAGAGCACAGTTTGATCTTTGAGGTCTTTTCCAACCTTATTGATTCTATGATGTCCTCCACACAGAGCCAACCCAAGATAAGCCCAAAATAAGCCAGATGTGAGCAAGTAGGTAAACAAAACCCTCGGCTGTGAATCCTACTATCTCTGCAGAGTGCCTGTCTGACAGATGAGTACCACTCAGCTTGGGATAGAATAAACCAGGTTGGAAGAGATCTTCAAGATCATCGCATCCAACCCATCAACCAATCCACCCCCCCCTAAAGAACTAACCCATGGCACCAAGCACCCCATCAAGTCTCCTCCTGAACACCTCGGGAAAGCCTACTGAATGTTTGCAGAACTGGCACCTTACTTGTGCTCCCCTCATCATCTAAGCACAATGTTCTAACCCAGAGGGGAGGCTTGCTGGGGGGAAGAGAATAAAATAATGCTTTACATGTATAATCCATTGAACCCAGAGGATTCTTCCCAAGTGTCTTAACCCCACAGCATTTCTCCTACACTTCCTGCAGCACCTCATAGAGAAATGAGTGCTTCTTGCACCTGGCTTCTTCCATAAATCTATCACAGCTCAGTATCAAATTAACAGCAACACAGAAATGTCTATTTCCTTACTTCCAGGACACTTAAGATTGGAGGGAGGCTGCGCTGCTCAGAGCTACTGTGCCTGCACGGAACAAATTCAGGCCCACCTAAACCTCCCCTGACAAGCCCTAAATCACCTCCATGGGATTTCTGTGTGTGCTGGGAAGTTGCTGTTATCTTGAAAATTCGCATTCATTCAGCATCTTGCCTTGAAATAAAATCCATGGTCAATACAAAGCCAAGTCAAAAGTGGATTATTCCCAATTGTCATCTTGCCTTTTGCTCAGAGGCAGAACTAAAGTCATAGGAGAGGATACAGACATGACCTGAACGCATGACTCACAGAAGCTCATGGAAAAGAGAACTTTGAAGCTTTGTTTTCAGCTGGGATGTGAAATAACCTCCTGGGAAATGGTACAAGGCAGCAATCTGGGACCAGTGTTCAGTTTACAGAGTTGTTCTTTAGGCTCAGAGGCTACCACAATCAACAGCAGCCTTGCACCTTCTCAGGAATTCCCTTTGTGTGGGTAGGGATCTCTGCCAGGGGCAGTTCCCCCCCTACCTAGGGTAATGCTGCAGCTTTGTTGTTCATCATTCTTTCATCCTCTACAGATCTTAAACCAGTAGCATGCAAACAGCTTGTAGAAGGAGGCCAACCACATTTGAAATTATATAGATTAGGGCTCATTTTAACGAGCGGCCAAGAATTTTTCCCATCTATTTTATTGGATCTCGGAAAATGAACTGTGATGCACCTAAGAAACCCAAAACAGGAAGGTAGCTACAGCTGCCTTGTTTACATGAAGAGCAGGAATGTTTCTCTAAGGAGCAGAGAAAGAGAAAATGGTGTTTGTTGTACAGGAATTGATCTCTTCTCTTGGTGATGTGCAACCATATTAGCAGCTGAGCTGCGGGCTTGAGTTTAGGGAGGCTGCTTGTCTGATTTAATAATCAGATTAATTGCAGGGTTCTGATGAAGCCCCTGGAAAGCAGAGATGTTACAGCAGGAGAGGAGCACATTTCCTAAAGTGGCCCTCCTCGTGGAGAGTTTTAAGGGGTCCTAGCACAAACCCCCAAACTACTCTAAGAATTTGTTTAAACATTTTTCAAGCAGAAGTTTGAAATCAAGCAAGGCAGTTTCAGCTGGAGCTTGAGCAGCTTCTGATCCAAGGCTTTTGGTAGTTTCAGGTCTGTATTAATAAGTTGGATCACTTTTATTTTGTTGAAATTACCAGTGAGAAGTATCTGTATTGTACAAAGCCTGCATGAGTTTCTTGTTCTGACATGGGGTGGGTGGATGTCAGCTGCCAAACCTGTCCTGCACAGCTCACACCAGGCTGTGTAGGGTCCACTTGGCAGCTGAGATCATCTGGGCTTCCTCAGCTTATGCTGAGCAGTACCATACCTCACATCAGCCTTTCAAGCTGTGCCTCTACACACAAAGCACTTCAACCCTTCTATCTCCTTCCTACCCATCTGCTAAGCACTGGCCAGGTCGTTTTGTTCCAGCATTTGACTCTCTTTTATTAGCTTGTGCCTGCAAGACCTCCACCTTCCAACCAGTTTCCCGCTGACCTACAGTGCACACCCACGCCTGTGGCTTTTGGAGAGCAGCTGCTCCCAGCCCATTACGGCCAAGGCCCTTTGAGTGGTGATTTATTTCACAGTGCTGTGTGACAAGGACTGTCTGCAGCTCCATTGACTGTTTTGGTAGGTATGGTCTCACCTGGACCCTCCAAGTTCCAACAGAGACAAAGGAAAGTAACTGGGGCAAAAGTAGCATGTCAGGAAAAGGAGCCTCAGGAAAACTTTGGGGCAACTGAGAATGCCTTAAAAACAAGCAAAAAAGAAAAGCCCTCAACAGCAGCAACGAAGATGCACACTCAAAAAAACCACACCCAGAGAAACACAAAACAAAGAGACAATCCCCCCAGACTTACAGCTAACGTTGAATCCCTCCATCCTGGTAGCCAGATGACAATGAGAAAGAGGAAATCTCACCCAGTTGCCCAAATGAGAAAGGCTGGAGGCTTTTAGCAGCCCAGCTATAATTTCCAGTATTTTGTATTGCTCACCCTGGAGCCAGAAATAGACAAGAGGCTCCATCTCAACATGAAGCAGCCTTACAGGAAACATGAGTTTTTCTTAATTTTAGGGAAGTGCTTGCCACAGTTGTTTACAGAATCACTCATTCTGTTTACAGGGACATTAACTGCATGAGTATCATCTTTCCTCTCTGTGATTTTTACGCACTGCTCACTCATTCTGAAAGTCAGTCAGTGGACCCCGTTTGATGCAGTTCAAGCATGGCACTGCAACTGCTTCCCACATGCAGTAATTTATTGAAAGGGCTGACCCCGAAATAAAATGATGCAAATCACATTAGTGCTCAAACCCACCGCTGCCTGGGCTGGCAGCAACAGCAAGGCACGCATGTGGCACCACCACGGGCAAGGTGCAAAGTCCTGCGTGGGGCTGGGCAGCAGGGCTGGCAGCTCAGAGATAAAAGGGGAGATGGAGGGACCAGGGGGACTCAGCATAATCACAGAGGGGAAATGAAAAGCAAAAAGGCAGAACAGGAGAAAATATGTGCTAAAACTTGAAGGAAGGCAGAGTGAAAGAAACAGGTGTGGACAAGTAGATAAATGATGGTGGGGGGGGGGGGAACCCAACCACCAGTCATCATTCTTATTTTCAAAAATAAAAGAGTAGCTGAGAAGGGAGGCACAAGACCACCCTTTAGATAGGACACTGGGAAAAGAAAGGTGAGAAGGAAGGTCAACATGAAAAATGGAAAAGAGGGAAAGGGGAGAAAACAAATCAAGGGGGGAAAAAAAAGGAGAACACTGTGCAGATCTCTCCCCTCCCCTTCAAAGTGCTCTCTTGTATTGTTTTTCTCTTGGGGGGGGGGAGAAAAAACAACCCAACCAACTAAACAAACAGTAAAAAATGCAGAGTGCAAGAAAGCAAAAGGAGGATTACAGCCTCACAGTAAGGAGATAAAGGAGGGGAGCAAACTAGCTATCAGCCATATTCAGAGGATACGATATGTAAGAGTAGCTGAATTCAAGGCCACTGCAATGCAAAAGAAAAAGAGAACATTTATTCAAGGAGGAAAACTCTTTGTCCAGTAGAATTCCTGAAATATTACTTTCAGCCCACAACTTTGTCCCAAAAAACCCCAGTAAATAAAACTTCAGTCTGAAACTTTTCCCACCATTCCAAGACAGTTGGTATTTAATCTAAATAACCTCCTGCTGAGTGTTGATCACAGCCTGTAGCTCTGCAACACAGCCTCCTCATCAGGGCCCAGTCTAAATACAGCTTCAATAAATAGTCTGCTTCAATTCACTCCCATTCCAGCTTGCCTTGAGTCTGATCTCTGTTTCTGAACCTGAAAAGGCTGAACCCAACACCAGGAAGCTGTGGTGTTTGGGGAATGAAGGATTTTCATGCTGGGTCTACAGCTTTCTGGCTGCTGGGAAGCCACTGCTGTTTGGTGCTGGACAAAGGGGGATGTGATTGCAAATACATGGCAAGTCTACAGCCATGGGCAGACTCCAGCAGTGTGAATGCCTCAATGCCCACCAGCACTGCATCTCAGCTGTGGGCTGAGAAGGAGCAGAGTTGTGTTTCATTCAGCCCAGGTACTTCTCACCCTACTCCAAATGCAGCCTTTGCAACTGACTTGCTTCCTCATATCTGCAGTCAATTTCAGTGGTATAGGAACCTCACTGCCTGCTCTGTGCCCACCTCGGATCTCACTGAGCCATCCCCATCACTGCAAATCCTCACTGAACAGCAATGGATTTCCTGGCATAGGCTGGGGTGCAACCATGAGAAAATCAGATTCATTCAAATCCCTTCTTCACTGGGAACTGGAGCCTAAAACACTGCAGGCACCGTTTCTGATCACACAGACATTTTTAAGCTCCCCAGAGACCCTACTGCCCCACTGATGTGTTTTTTTTTCCCCTCAAGGAGAAAAAGGGAGGGTGCCTGTTTGCAAGGAAATGAGAAGGCTTCACCCAGCCCTCACTCCAATGCAAAGCACTTGCTGCTGCAAGAGAGCTGGGACTGCAGTTGCTCCTTCAGCCAGATACCTCATCTAAAATAGCCCCTTCCCACCTGCCAGATCCAGTCAGTGACCTGGAGGAGGGCTTTTACCCAGCCCAGCTATGGTTTCCTCCTGCTTTAGATCCAGTGACCCACCGCTAACACCACTCCCTGCTCCAACATGACCACCCTGACTGACAGGGTCAGTCCTTGCTGGATGTCACTAGATCAGCATCCCTCCGGGGTCCCTTCCTAAAGGGAGAATAAGCTCTCTCGGGTGACCTTCAGAGTTCACAAGTGGCTGGCGCAGAAGCCCTGCTCCATCCATCACTGCGGCAGGAGGGGACATTTCAGAGGGTCAGAATGGCACAGGACTGCCATGAACTTCCTGCACCCTGCTTCCCTGCATGCCGAGCCCTGCTGCTTCCAGTGATTCATTTATCAGCAGAAGGGGATGGAAGGCGAAGGCAATGAAGCCGCAGCAAGAGCGGCAGAGGTCAGGCCCAGGAGGGACTCGGAGCACACACACACCCCCCATACACAAGAGACTCAGGGAGAGGGCAAGAGTGTTTTCTATTAGCTGCCTGCTATAAATATTACCTTTCAGGTCAAATATTTTGTTTTGAAAATAGCCAAGTCCCAAGGACTGCTTCCACCCATCAATCTGAAAGGAGGGGAAAGAAATGTCAATGCTTTCTTCAGCCGAAAACTAGCTCAAAACAAACAAGGTCACAACTGCTCCGTGGCTAACAGCAGCGAGCCGCTTCTATCAGCTCCTCCTTTGTTCCTCTCTCAGGTAAGAGCAAAGCCAGAGCTCTGATGCATGGTGGAGCAATTCCCAGGATGATGCCTGGAGAAGCAGTCCCTCAAGTGAGCTGTGGTCTGAAGTACCCACAGAGCAGAATCACACAGTATCACCCAGGTTGGAAAAGACCTTCAAGATCATCCAGTCCAGCCTACCACCCAACACCATCCAATCAGCTAAACCATGGCACCAAGTGCCTCATCCAGTCTTATTTTAAACACTTCCAGGGATGGTGGCTCCACCAGATCCAGAACTGACCAAACTGATTTGCAACCCCCCACAATGAGACAGTTGATGCTCTTACGATATTAAACCTCATCACCAAAAGTGGATTAATTTGCCAGGAGGCATGAATCCCCTTTGATTAACACAATTTACAAGCCTTCACAATAGAAAATTGCCTTGGGTTGTTGGGGGTTTGGTTTGTGTTTTTAAACAGGGAAACACACATGACTTGTTGCTCCCCAAGGAGTATCTGGGAAAAACCAACTCCTTGGAGGACAAGCGACACCTGAGGCTTGATAGGCAGCCCTGTTTTCCTTAACACAGGGACAGGAGGAGTCTGGGGGACACAAATCCAGAAACAGCCTTCAGAACTCCCTCAGCTGTGTGCCAGCAGCCACAGGGAGCACACCTGCCAGCATGGGAACCATGAGGGTCACCTTTTCCACTGGTTTTCCCTCTCCATTTTCTGAGTAAATGACAGGGGAGGAGACCTCTGTTACTTACTCCTAGGCAGGCAGAGACAGGGATCTGGACATGACAAGCATCTTGAGTTTGCAAGTCTGACTTTTTAATTTGCAGATAATGATGACTGGAAGAGGGACACTGTCCTGTCTTATGCTGTCAGATCAAGTACACCAAAACTAGCTCATTTACAGTGGCAAAATGTCTGGGCACGAGAAAAGCATGAAAGAGGTTGAGCATCATACTCCATAGGTCTTGCCCCAGGCACAGGAAGGGGCAGGAGTAGCTGTGGAGCAAAAGGCAAAGCTAATGCTAAGAAGGAGCTTGCATGCAGCAGAAGTATGAATTGCTGTGGGTACAGCAACTGCTGTGTGTGCTGGGAAGCACCAACCTGAGGTGTGCTCTCTGGGCAGCAGCATCTGAGGTCCCCCTGCCTGCCCAGGCATCTCCAGGGGGTGTATGTCTGCAAGAAGAAGCTGCTCTGCAATTGTTTGTTGTGGTTAGGGCTGCTCTGGTTTATGCACTGGGATGGGATTAGGCAGGGGTTTTAGGTGATTGGGTTGGGATGATGACTAGCTGGCTCGGAGTCGAGCCAGCCAAAACACAGATCACCAGAGAGCTGCAGAAGGCAGGTGAGGGTGGAGATAGCAAGAAGGGTAAGCCAGCATCAGCCCTTCCACCCAACAGTACAGCCTTTTACATCAGCCCTTCCACCCAACAGTACAGCCTTTTATACACAAATCAAGTCTGAAGCACAGAGGCCTAGTTAGAGACAAAGCTGATACTCCACTGGAGCCACATCAAAGAGCCTTTTTTACTGTGTCTGTGCTTGGTAAGGAGCCCGTGACCTCTTATTTCAGATGTGGATTTCTGACTTTCACCATATTGTGGTCACCTCAAGAACAGGCCACTGCCATGGCTTTGCTTGCTCAGGTCCTTAAGACTGCTCAGATGCTGAAGTGAAACCAAACACACCCCAGCCTTAAGCATGGCTTTATGATTACTTACACGTGAAGGTTGGCAGGTGGAATTTAATGCAGAAGTACCAAACTTTACTATGAGAAGAAATAGACTTTTGCACAATAGCTATGCAGTTAGTGTCTCATTTTAATTTACCACCAGCTCCAAATGCACACTGGACATCTGCTCTTGCCCAGCTGGCCAGTGCCAAGTGCAGCACTAGCAACAAATTCACTTTTTCAAGCCAGGAGACATTCTGCTACACTGCATCCCTTTATCTTCTTGAAACTTCAGCAACTTGAAGCCACACTGTGATACTCAGACCCAAGACAGGGACATAGAAAAGGGAGTGGAGAAGAGCAGGAAGAATGTTTCAAAACTAATCAAGAATCACAGGCTGCTGGGGGTTGGAAGGCACCTCCAGAGATCACCGAGTCCAACCTCACTGCCAAAGCAGGAGAGTTGCTTTTTCTCTCTGCAGAGTGAAAAGTTTTGGGTTTGAGACAAATGAGTAACATTTATTTTTTCACATTGCTTAATGTGGAAATCCTCATCAAGGGTTCCCAAAGAAACAATGTTCGTGTTTCATTTTGAAAGGGACCCTTTGAGATGCTGCACTTTGAGGAGGATCAAAGTAATTGCAAAGCTTTAAAGAGTCTCAGCTGAGAACTCTTCCAACCCTTAACCAGAACAACAAACTGAATTAAGAACCAACCAAGTTGATTGCTTTGCTTTCCAGAACAACACATACTGGCAAATCCATTAGTCACAAAAACCTCTTTTCCCCAACTCTAGCTAAAAAGCACAGGACTCTTTCCCCAGACCTAAGGGCTAAAAGAGCTGCAGTGACTTGGTTCAGATCACAGGACCCTTCTCTCGTTGCCAAAGGCAAGCTAATGCTCTGCAGAGCTCCACTACACCTTATTTTCCTTCAGCTCACTTTGGAGATAGGAGAGCCAAGAGATAAGAGGCTTGGAAATTCCCCCCCCCCAGAGGAGGAAGGCTGGAGGGGGGGGGGAAGCTGTTAGGAATTTCCCCTGCAGAAGGTGGATTTCCTCGGAGCTGCACAGACTGGGGAGTTTGCAGGGAAGCTGAATTCAGCTGCCACAGCAGAACACAGCACCAGCATCATTTCCACGAGGGGCAACCAGTACCATCACTGCATCCACCAAACCTGCTCTGTGACGTTCTTCAGCCACAAGGTCTGTTATTAACTTACCTCATGTTCTTGCATACTTCTCGATTTATCTTCCCCCAGCAGCCTGAACTTCACTTCAAACCACCACCAGGTAAGCTCACTGATCACACCTGCTGCTGGCTCTCTCTCTGCCCAACACACATCACTCCCCAAAGCAGTGTTTTAAAGCTGCACTTGAGCAGGAGCTTCCCCTGGGTTAAGAGCTGAGGACTATTATCACTCACCTCCTATTTTCCCCCCTGTTTTATTTCATGAGGGTACTTCACCACTACATTTAGTTAAGTACCTTTGTGAAAGGTTTCATCAAAAGAGTATCCAAGGGTTTGAGGGTCTGCTTTCAGATATTTCTTTTCCCCTGTTTATCCTTTAGGTATCCTTTAATCCAGACCACTCAGCAGCTTGTTGCATCTGCATGCAACCCATGCAACTACTCATTGTCTGTCTGTTACACTTCCTTCTTTCACTTACCAGCTCCCATCAGTTAGCAGGAGCAGGGATTGATTATGCAGATGAATAATTCTTAGGAACAATATTCATGAGTCTTAGGGGAAAACGACTGTAACTTATTAAAAGTCTGTTGCTCCTGCCCAGGAGAACTGAAGGTGACTTTTCTTACACCTATCCACAGCCACTTAAGTTGCTCTTCGTTTTCTTTAGAAGCCTACACACGCAAAAAGAAGAACAAAGCAAACAAACAACCGAAACCACAACAACAAAACAAACAAACCAACCAAACTTGGATGTGTTTCAAAGCACTTTGTAAAGCCTGTTCACATTTCATTCTTGGGAGGAAACACTAAAAAAAAAAAAGGGGAGGGGGGAAAGGGGGAAAAAAAAAGGGAAATGTGTTGCCTTTTTCCAATTCCTCAACTTCATAACTGGCAATGAGTAAAGCCCGGATGGTTATTTCCCTGCATCATTCACTGTGGTGAAGCTGACACAGTAATTCCTAGCACACTCTTGAGAGGAAACCCCCCACAATGTGCTGATTTTCATTACACGGTGCTAGAAGGCCCTGCAAAGGGCAGTTAAGGAGCTAGCACGTAAAGCACTGAACACTTCGGTCCAGCTCCAGCCAAGCACCGAGTAAAAGCTTAGCTTCAAGAGCAGGAACGACCCCCCCCGTTAAACCAACAACCTCTCGTGGAAGAAAAGCTGAGGATGCCAAAGGAGGGGATGGCAGGGCTGAAGAGTGCCTGAGCATCATGGCACTGCTACAAAAAACTTTGCCTTCCCCATTTGATGCTCAGCCACAAAGGCACCTGCACTTGTAAGCTCAGCTATCAGATGCTACAAACATTCAAACTGCACATTTCCCAGCTTGAGGACAACCACAGTTACCAGAGTACCAACCTCCTGCGGCTGCCGGGGTTGATGATTTCAGAGCTCACGTCAGCACTCCCTGGTGCCACGAAAATCGAAGAGAAAACTCCCAACTAAATAAACTTTCGGGGATTTTTCAGCGTAAGAGGTGCCAGAAGAAATCATTTCGAGCCAAACTGTTGGTTTGATGGCTCCGCTAATTACAGGCCAGGGCTGCTCCTGCTGTGCTGAAGACGACCAAGGCTTGCTGTCACGCAGACAGATTAGCCACTGTTGCCCATTAAGACCACCTGAGTGTAGGCAGAGACGTGGAAGGAAACACAAGAAGGCGGCATGTGCATAACCAAACAGGCTACCTTGCTGAAAAGAAACCCCCTAAAGCCACATTCTGCTTCATTAGCACATGAAAATAAGGTAATTGAATACTTCATTCTCCCATCCAGAGCCAAGATCCATCACTCATGGAAATGGAGTTTTGATAAGGTGAGGTGTTTAAATGAGGCAGAAAGAGACTTTGAGTGTGTGTTACTTTGTTTATCCGAGAGAAATCCCGCTTCTATATGAGCGAAAAAGACAGAACCATCGCTTCATCATTGTGAATCACTGGCACACAACAAAGCCCCTCCGAGGGGGAAACTTAAGCCCACTTAAACATTTTTTTTTCCAGCGGACAGAAGGCATTGTGCTGGTTGCTGGCTTTAGTTTTGTACTGAAATCCACTCTTTTCCTCTGGGTTTTTTTTTATTTGTTCCCCCCTCTCATTTCTTCTTTCTTTCTCCTCTCCTTAAATCTCTGTTTCACCAGCTATTTCCCCTGGCTGTTAACATCACATCTATCAAAAGACAAGGAATGAAGCATTTGTCAGGGCAAAGTATTTTAATCAGACCTTTGCTATTGTTAGGGTTCGGGTTTTTTTTTAAGCCATGCATGTCCTACCTACACTCAGCTTTGGGGAGAGGGAGGGTAGGGATTGATTATTTTTTTGGAACACTTCAATTGATGACCAAATTAAGAAAAGACATTTAACAGAAGCTTTACCATTCTCAATTCCAGACTGAGACAGCTCCTCCTTTAGACCTTTAGCCTTGTTTTTGCAACAAACCAAACCAAACAAAAAAAACCCCCAACCAAAATGTAACAAACAAACCAAAATCAAAAGAATAAATCAAAAGAAAAACGAGGGGGGAAAAGAAAAAGTGAGCATTAAAAAAATGTTCTGATACTTAAAAGGCAAAACCAAAGTGGAAAATGTTTTCTCTCCTTTAGCAAGCTAAACAGCAGCAAACTCATTTTCTCCCACTGGCTGATCACCTTAAGTATGAAGCACAGAGAGTGGCATTTCCTCCAGAGGCAAAAAAAAAGATGATATTATTTACGTAAATACTGCAAATAGAGTCCTTGCCTCGGCCAAAAATGCCTCCTCTGGTGTTGCCAAGTCTTTTGCAGGGATTACAGAGGCACGGAGAGCTGGACAGCTTGCAGCCTTGCTCTTGAGTTGGAGTGAAAGTGCTGCAGCTCCCTAGTTTGGAAATTGTTGTGCTGATATATTATCTCCAAACATACAGGAAAATGACAGCCCAGAGCAACTCTCAGCCACTGGCGACCACAGGGATTTTAATAGCATAAATATTTAATAACATTTAATAGCACCACCACCTCCAGGCCCCTTACCAGGGATGTATAAAACATCCCTACTTGTCTTGCTCTCTTGTGTACAGACAGTTGGTACAACAAGGGACAGGCTTTCATAGAATCTTAGAATGGCCTGGGTTGGAAGGGACCTCCAAAGGTCATCCAGTCCAACCCCCTCTGCAGTAAGCAGGGGCATCCTCCTGAGAAATATGGGCAATAAAAGCAGTGCTAGGAAAGAGCTGCATTTTTACACCACTGCATTATGTTGGTGCTGGGGCCAGGCTACCATCTGCCCTTGTCCAGACTGTCTGCTCCCAACCAGATCTTTGCTGCTGCTGGTGGAGTGTGTCTACTCCCATGAAATGCCAAGTTCAGGGAGATAACCTTGCAGAAAGCTGCTTGGTCTCCTGTGGCTTACTCTGCAGGTTGAGGGCTGTAAGGTGGCTCATAGAGGATCAGCTGTGAGCCAGCTCTACAGCACAGGAGAAGGAAGGAACTGGAAGGAAAAAGAGGCTGCTGTGTACCTGCACCTTTTGGAACAATGCCACCTTGGCCAAACAACAAAAGATGGACTAGAGGTAAATCTGAAGGGCTGGGGCAGGGTCTAGTAGGTAAACATTTCTCCACCCCTGCTCACAGCCCATGTAATGGTGGCATCTGAAGGCAAACATCCTTCAGACCAAAGCCCCAGGAACCAACCTGTGAGGTCCTACCACGTAGCTTTGAAACACATACAGCAGCACCACCACCTCAAAGTCAAGTCACTATCTCATAGCTTGCCAACCCCTAAAAACAGAGGGCTGACACAGCAAGCATGTAGTGCCACTGGCTGACAAGCAACTGCACTGCTTGTTGAAGAAGCAGTGGGTAAGCAGAGGAGAAGCTGGGCTGGAAGCTTTGCTGAGGAGGCATTACAGGAGTCCAGCCTCATGGGTCCTAGCAGCACATGCTGCAGAGGTTGCACCACAGCTGCCAGAGGCAGCAGCAAGCTAGCAACCCAATGTTTGTGCTGAGGGCTGAACAGACCTTCGGAGCAAAATTAGCAGGCCACTAATTAACACCCCTTTTTTGTGCTTGCCAACAGAAAGCAAAAATGAAACAAAATCATGTGGCTGAGAGTTATATCAAATGGTGTTAGAAGCCTTATTGCCTGCTTTCCCCCACCCTTCGAGTGGGAGAACACACAAATAAAGCAATCACTTCACTTGTGAGTTATAGCCAGCTTGTGATTTTCTGTGGAATACAGCTGGATAAAGCAAAACCAAGACTTGATCTGACTCCCTATCTCAGAAAGAATATCTTCAAGTGTCCAAACCACAGCCTTTATTGACTAGCAAGATGCTGACTACCCAGGCCTGAGCACAGTTAGCAAACAATGTGCCCTAGGAATCCATCCAGAGCAAACTGGAGCTGCAGAGCCCACAGGGAAAGAGAAAAATGTGTATTATCAAAGTTCTAATAACTTTCTACAACAAGATTGCAAGAGGTCTAAAACACATTAAGCTAAGCTTCTGATGACCACAGTTACCCAACAGCTCTGGCTTACTACTTCTTACCAAACGTTCCCCGAAATCAGACACAGGAGTAGATGCCCTTAGGCCCTGTCTACACTCAGATTTCCATATAAAATTCTCACAGTGCTGCTGCTGGCTTCATTGACCCAATGGAAAATTCCTCCTGAAATTCCTTGCTGCTGACAAACCCCCAGCACTGAAGCAACACCATAAATTACACCATCAGGTGCCAAGGTGTCTCTCGTGACCCAAACGTTAATGCAACAGAAGCAGAAAACCACTGGAGACTCTGGAGAGGGAAGTTTTGACTCATGTAAAACACCTTTGATATACTGAAATCAAGTCAGAGATCAATCACAGAATCATAGAGTTGTCAGGGTTGGAATGGGGCTGCCCAGGGAGGTGGTAGAGTCACTATCCCTGGAGGTGTTCAAGAAAGGATTGAACGTGGCACTTGGTGCCATGGTTTAGTCATGAGGTCTGTGGTGACAGGTTGGGCTTGATGCTCTTTGAGGTCTCTTCCAACCTTAGTGATTCTGTGACCTCAAGGCTCATCCAGCTCCAACCCCCCTGCCATGGGCAGGGACACCTCACACTACACCAGGTTGCCCAGAGCCACATCCATCTTGGCCTTAGAAACCTCCAGGGATGAGGCTTCCACCACCTCCCTGGGCAACCTGTGCCAGTCTCTCACCACCCTTATGGTGAAGAACTTCTTCCTAACACCCAGTCTGAGTCTACCCACTTCTATTTTTGCTCCATTTCACCCTGATCCTTTCACTCCCTGACACCCTAAAAAGTCCCTCCCCAGCTTTCTTGTATGTCATGGAAGCAAGCAAAAAAAAAATAACATCTGATGGTAAACTGAATTTTGGAAAGCTTTAAACAATGTCTTAAAAAGTGAGAATTACTACCAGGTGGAATGGCACACATGGCACTCTCATGGCACAAAGCTGCAGCAGTACAAATCCCACACAGCCTACAGAAAAGCAAAGCAAGCACAGTTCTATTCATTCTGCATATCTAAAATTAAAGCTGATTTTTTTCCCCTTTTCTGTTCTTTATCCTTTTAAATATTTTTTAACTATTTTTAAACTATATTTTTTCCTTTTATTTACTTTTTTTGTATTTGTTTTTCACCTGTGCTTAACAATAGAGGAAGATTCTACAGGTTCCATTGTTTCTCCTAGGTGTAATCATCTTTTCCCTTTGCCCCCCTCCGAGAGAAAAGCAAAGCCATTTAATGTGCAGGCTGAAAGTGATGATTAATTGAACAACTTCCAGGGCCTGGGGGATCCTCCTCCATTTGGGACACATTTCCTTTAGCTGGAAGCAAGCTGGAAGGCAAAAAGACAGGCTCCTCCTCGGCCTTTTTGTTTTAGCTGCCATGCAGTTGTAAAAGGGTGAAGATGCTTAAGCTGGTATGTGTTTGTAAAGGCTTGAAGACGTTTCTCAGCTTACTTGTCAGCCTTTCTGGCATCAGTCATCCAGGAGTAACACTCACTGCCTCCCAACACAATGAGGGGCTTTTAAGTGCTCGGGACAATATCCCAGCGCCTAAGATTCGGCATCAGTTTTGGTATTTAAGCGACAGAACTTGCTGATAGACTTTCTTCTTTTAAGCACCGAGACTCGAATCTGCAGGATGTTGAAGTGAGCATCCATCTGTACTAAGTGAACCCCTGAAAGCAAATCACCTCATCCAAGCAGGCTCAGGGCTGATTTTCTAGTGAAAACTCACCAACAGGGAGCAAGAGCACAGGTCAGAGTCGGGCAGACATGTGGCCCCTTTCCCTTTTTTTCTTGCTACAACAACACCTAGAGGACCTTTGATCTGAATGTCAGCGGTGAAAATACACAAACAGAATATTATATACTCGCAGGTGTACATTCCTAAAACTGTTACATTCCATTACTTCCAGCCCTGCTGGAAAACAATACCTTCAGAAGCTGACCCCTTCTCTCCCCTGATCGCACTGGCATCCAAGTACAAAGCATCGCAGCAAGCAGGGGATTCTAAACATCAGCTAAGATCACACCAACAAACCCAAGCAGCACATGGCAAGGACAGGGCTAAAGTGTGGCTGGGGTTAGCCTGCAGGACTGTACAACTCGCAGAGAAGGCTGCTTCTCATGCTCAGCAGAAACGCCTCTGGGCCAGGCAGATGGAGTTGTGGTGCTGAGAAGGATGGATTTAAAGCTAACTCGACTCGGTATTGCCAGTGGTAGCAAGAACTGGAAATCTTGTTGAAATAGATACAGCCCCTGTGGACGTTCACATCACTCCCCATGACAGCACGCAACAAATCATTTGTTTGGGCTGGGGCTGTTGAATGCAAAAGCACATCCCTTCCTCAGAGAAATCATGTTCCTGCTTCCTAAAAAGCTTAACACAGGAGGCAGTGCTCTTCTGTTCTAATAATAATAATAATAATAAATCAATCCAGTATACTTCAGGAGCTAGAAAGGAGCAAAAGCAGGGTGAGGAGTTCTGCCGTGTCTCACTCCGCTCTGCTCTGCTCGGTGTTTATCAGCCGGCTTGGCACTGCACCTCCTTTTGTTAGAAAATTAAAAGTTGAACTGCAAGCATAAAAGCCACCACGAACCATGCAATAACCTTCAGGCATTTTAAGAGCAGCAGAGGTTAGAAGGGCAGCTCCTGACTCTAAACAGCACCTATTGTTTCTCTTTCTCCTTGAATAACAAAAGCAGAGCTGAAAGCTATTTACCTGGTTTTACCTCGGTCGGATCTCATTTCCCCCTTTATTTTCAGTAGATGATCTTATCAACCGGTGTCCTTTCTAACAATTGCTTTGATCAGATTGTATTTTATTATGATTTTATTTTAGTGGTAAGTTTTATAAGAGGGAGCTCGGGACGCAAACTCATAGCAGAAGAGCCCTTAGAAGACTTCTTTCTGTCAATGCGTATTTAAATGAAGGGTAATTCTTGTGAAGCTTATAGGTTAATATGCTTTCATTTTGAAATCGTGAGGGCCAGCTCACAGCACAAGGCTCTGATCTTGCAAACACTCCCACGCCAACAACTTTCTGCCTGCACCATCCCCGCGCGTTCCCCTCCCGCTGCAATCGGACTCACATAGCTGGACACCGAGCTTGCACAAACACGACTGCAAGAGCGAGGGTGGAAAGATAAAACTCCTGACTTCGGGGGTGTTTGCTAGTCACTGTAGTGTACCCAATATATTCCTCAAATTGTTTATAATGCAGACACAGAAAAAAAAAAGCTTGTTTTTGAGACAAAAAAGACCCCAAACCTTACATGCTTAGGCAGCACGCAGAGTTTCTATGGCTGGCCAAGGGTGATCTGCAGTTAACACATAAAATCCTCTGAGATCTAGCCTTAAAAACGTGCTTGCTACAGACAAACCCAATCCACAATACATAATTTCTTCCACTGTTTACAATGTGTATAAGACTTTAAAAGAGGGGGAAAAATAATCCTTTTGAAGGTATTTTTCTCTTCAGGAACCAACTTCACATTTCTAGCTTTTTCTGACCTTCACTTTAAAAATGCTTCTGGTTTTCTTTCCTTTCCCTAAATCACTTCCCAACACAGCCTACCTCTTGCCTTTTGGACCTTCCTACAATTTAATTTCAAAGGGATTTTTTAAATAAATAAATAAATAAATATCATTAAACAGAAATCATTTTCCCATTCATAAGCTGCTGTTAAGAAACAGAAGAGAGCAATCATTTTTATTTCAGCTACAAATTAAACACCAGTGAAGTATTTGCAGCCCTAAACCCACAGTTTTTAGGGCAGTGCATTCTTCCTCACTAGCTGGAGCTTGGAGATGCCACACAGAAGTTTAAGCAAACCAATAAAGCCAGGGAATTAACAGCAGGGCTTCCCTCTCCTGCAAGAAGCATGTTCTAAATCATAATTTTAGGGAATTCTTGGATAAAAACCTAGGAGTTCCAACATTCCTTACCATAACATGCAACCTATGAAAGCTGATTCACTGAATGCCACACTAGCAGCACCAGGCTCTCAAGTCGGTTTTGCACCAGACTCTTAGCTTCTATAAACTGCCAAAGCACAACTGGAGCTGATGTCCCACAAGGACTAATTTAAGACCTGCAAAGTGTTTCTGACAGCAAAATAGACACACACACACACACACACACACACCCCTCCAAAATGAGGACTCAAAACACATCTGCTTGCACAAGCTGAAAGTCTACTGAAGGGACACACTTTTGAAAATGGCCTTGCAGACAAGTTCAGAGTTCTGATAGAATATATTCCACTTCTACAAATCCTCTATCACTGATAGAAAATGAAATCAAGACAGCCTCTGAAATCTGCTTTACTTTTTCTGGCCTTTTGCAGCCCTATTTCCATCCAAAGCTTTCCCCAACTGCAAACACAAGGGAAATTGACATCTGAGTGCCTGTGAGAACCGAGATGATTGTGTACATTATTTGGTCTCTACCTATCTTTATGGAGTCACTTGAAAAGTTGTAATTACCTATATTTCCTGCTTTAATAAGATGCTGGTGAAAGGTTTAGTTCCTATGGTCCTTTATAGCTTGGGAAGAAGTGGCAAGCTGGCAAGTAACTTTCCAGTCAGTTCAAAGGAGATGGAGTGTGCTCATTTCCACTTGCAGAATCCACTCTCTGTCAGGCTCTGCAGGCATTTCTGCGAGACCTTCTGCGGTGCAGCATCTGGGCACAACATTTTCAGCTTATTACTTTTTTTTACCCCCCCAACAGAAGATATTATTAGTTTATAAAGCTGGGAGGGAGGAATGGACATAGGGTGAGAAGATGTTTGAGCAAAACTGTGTTATTAGGAGTTCATCACTTTCTTCTTATAGCTGCTCTGTGTGTGTGTGTGTGTCAGGATTTATGATTTCTCTGTAGCTTCCAAATCTACTCACACACACACACAGAGTCACAAGTACCCCATCTTACTTCAAAATCATCAGGTTTGGGTAATCCTCTAACAAACTTGATTGCTTTTCTGCATTACTTAGCAGAGCAGAGTTCAAAATATTTATGCTGAAATCCTAACGTGGCCATTATGCTTCAGGAGGAAGGAACAAGGCTTAGCTTGGACTTTTGAAAGCCAGCAACTCCCTACTCAGGCACAATTTTCCCATGTCTAGCAAGACACTTGCCTTGAAAATGTTTATTAGAGGCTTGGGAGATAAAGAACAATCATTTCTTTCCCCTTTTTACTGCCTCAGTATAATCTGAGTCCTCCCACCACACAAGATGCACACACTCAAGCATTTCAATTACTTCATCTGGATGATGCAGTTCAGTAACTGGAACATTAAGGCGCTTGGCAGACACAATGAAATTAATTCTGGAAAATGGAAGGGGAGGACAATGTTTCTCAACTTCTTCACATGCCACAGATTGTTAATAAGAGAGTTGGTATTTAGAAGGCTTTAACCACAAATACAATATCATCAAGAAGCTATTTTCAATCCACCTGCACTTGACAAGCTAGACAGGACTGGAATGTTTCTGACCATAATGACATTCCTTTTCAGGTGTGATTTTGAAGAGGACATCTACCTTCACGGGCTTGAAGGGGAGGCTAGAGCATCCATGACTCATAAAGCATACATCATCCCGCAGAAGAAAAGCCACTAAAGGCTTAAAGGAGCGGGAAAGCAAGGAAACGTTATCCCATCTTCATCCCACGCTCCTGGAATGTGGGCAGATCATAGTAAAAGTTTAAGTGGCAAGAAGATTAAAGGAAAACTGTTAAAGCCAAAAAGGACACTCACATCATCTGCTGTAAGTCAGCCGTGTCCCTGCAGACTTGAGTGGAGATACTCTGATTTACACCAGTTGATGTTTTGGCCCAATGGCTTCACAGGAGATACCATCGACTAAATCTGGGTTCTGTTTCGATTCAAAGATCCTCTCGCCCGTCAGAGCACATCTTGCCCCAGCTGGAAGCCACTCTGGTATTTTTTTTTTTTGCTTTTGCTAGAAAGTAGCCCATGGGCAAATTCCACAATAATTAACAAACATTTAAAAGAAGTAAAAAACAACATTGTCAACTCCCCCTTGTTATTATTTATCCTTGGTTTTTTCTTAGTACTTTACAGAAAACGCTTCAAAGACAATTCTCTGCCCTGCAGAGCCTAAAAGAGAAGGGCTAAGTCCATTCTGTGAACACAGGGCGCAGCTTTACCGAAAGCTGTTCCCATTAGCAATAAGCACAGCAGTAAAATGGTGCTTGTTATGCACGCCAGCAGTTTCAGGTCCTCAGTGGTCAACAAGGGAGGACAGAAGAGGAAGGTATTTCAGAGAGTGTTCTAAACCTGAACACTTTGTCTGTGTATTGAACAGGACAAATTTTCACCCCACCCAAACAACAAAAAAAATCCCCAAGACTTCAAGGCCTTATCTTTCAAAATGTCACTGTGCAAGTACTCGATGCTTAGCCTGTGGTTACTAGTGTGATCCACTGCTGACGAAGATCCTTAGCCTTAGTTTTAATAAGAATGAGGAATCAGGAACGGTGGCAACGGTTCTTGAAGAGTAATACCCATATGGTTTCGAGCACAACCACTCAGCCCTCCACAGAGCAGCACAACTGCAAACCCTGACAAGCTTTCCACCCAGCCATCAAAGCAAAAAGAAAAGTGGAACACGAGGCCAACCGTGAAACTGAAAGAGCTATGAGGTTTGAGGGGGACTGCAGGGGGGGGAAATAATAATCATGTATTACAAGGCAACTTCAGATCCTGAGTGTCAAAAAGCCACGATCATAATGTCAGAGCATCCAAAAAAGGAGTGACCTATTAACTAGCAAAAAGGGTTCCTAGAAGTGCTGTGCTTTCACATCAGCGAGTAGCTTTCCAAATGTTACTTGGGAACAACAAGCTTTTAATGACTAGGGCAGATCCAGGCTGTCACAAATGACATATATAATATGCAGTGAAAATACAGATAAAGGCACATGCCCTTCTTTGCCCAGTTCTCTGGGCCATGGGAGTTTCAAGAGATGATTTCAGGGCTATCTCAGGTTGGCTCTTTCACTTTGACAAAAGCTAACACTTGAGTAACTTTTGTTGTGGCTAGGATATGCCTGGCAACATAGAAAGTAAAAAAACAAAACCAAATTAAACCAAAAATCAACTTCAACTTAATTTGCACAAAGCTTTGAGGAAAACAATTGATGAATTATGTGCATTATCTCTTGTTACTTTTAAGACATAGGTAGAACCCAATTAGCTTTTACTTAGTCTCAAAAGAATTGATTTTGCAAACAGAGAGAGAGACACACACACAAATCAAACCTGTGGCATCAGACAATCTACATTCATGTATTCATTTTCAAAGACACAACTGTGGCCATTAGGAAGAGCATTTCCAAATGCAGCAGCTGAGCATGCAGTGCAATATTTCAGCCACAAGACATGGAACGTCATTGTTATCATTACTATTTATCATTATTATTGCTTATCATTATTTATCATCATGATTATTTAGCATTCTTATTTATCATCATTATTATTTATCCTTGTTATTATTAAGCACTTTACCATACTATTATTATTTATCCTTGTTGTTATTAAGCACTTTACCATATTATTATTTATCCTTGTTACTATTAAGCACTTTACCAAGCTCAAAAGTCTTTTCCAACCTGGTTAATTCTATTCCATTCTATTCTATTCTTAACAGCTGTCGAGAACATGAGCGATTCCACAGCTTTTGGCAGGCTTTAGCAGGTTTGGAAATCAGGAAGAGATGATCTAGCAAAGATATTTTTAGGATGGAATCTCTCTCTCAAAAAAGAGAAGATACAAATCATAATCTAAGCAATCACAGATATAATTTGCAGTTAAGATGGCAATTGTGCTACCCTGCCCCTTCTTCGGTAGCTTCAGATTATGTCATAATCTTTTTGTTCTACAAGGGGAAAAGTCAATATGGGAGTTGCAGAGGTGCTTAGAAAACTCCTTTAAAAGTCCCACTGTGAAAGAGCTTACTGCTTGCCAGTGTGCATGCTTGGGAATCTATATTAGCTGCTTCAAGGTTACCTGTTTCAAACTGAAATTGGCAGAACTGATCATTTTCACTCCCATCCAAAATACCTTACAGGACTTGCTGAGTGTTTTAATTTGTTAGGCACGTTATACTGGCTTACCTACTTTCATGCACAATGATTACCTCTTTTGAAGTTTTTGATAAGGATTCACTGCAGTGTCCCACATGAATTTATTACCACAGGAAAAGAAGAATAGGAAAGTGGCACTGCTAGCAGTGGAATCCCTGGGAAGATTTTAGCATTAGAAATCCTCTCAGATAAACTAATTGGCTTTTATTTGCCTGAAAGCAGTCACATATTTAAAGGAGAAAGGTTTATTTTGCAAGTTCTTGCACTTCCTCTGGAACTAGCATGTAATATCAATCAGAGCAAAACAGAATTCATGTGAATGGGAGAGATACGACTTGAGTTAATTTGTCATCCACGATTATCACTTGGGAAGTTCCCTGAGTTTATTAAAGACAACTACTGTGTGATAAGGACAGCAGAGACACTATTAACCATGCCATTTAAATTGCTTGAGTTGGCGTCGTGCCCGAGTCCTTCAGATCAGTGTATCAACACACTTGTTGCTGGCAGGGACTCGTTTGAAGGGGGGGAAAGAGGAACTCCTACAGAGCTGAGTGTGCTACACAGATTTCTGAAGCAGCTCATGAGAATAAGCAGTATCACCCAGCCTTTGTATTTCTGATTGCTCGACAAGACAATGACAAATTAATGACAATCAAGTGAAAGACTCTGTTCTTCCTAAGGAAAGAAATTTAAGGGGGGGGGGGGGGGGGGGGGGATTTACCATTTTCGTTGGAAATCACTTGAATTTGCACTTACTGGAACTGCACATTTTGCTTTTAATTGCAACACTAACAAACTAACAAAGACATCCCCCCCCACAATCAACTGCCCTGCCAATTTTTTTGCCTCCTCCCCACGATCTCCTGCTTTCACTTCATTAAGCCTGTAGGAAGGAGAAAAATTCGGGTGGCTGGCTGGACACAGTTTACTGTCAAAAGTAGTAAGAGTAATTTTCTTTCTCTCCCGACAAGAATCATGTCACAAAGTAACACAGCACATTGGGGAAAGCTGCAGTTAAGAAGGCACAAGGCTTTTAAACTCTCTCTCCCACCCCCTTAATTCATACTCAAATTAATAAGAACATCTTTGCTGGAACTTAGCATACACGCTAAATAACACACATGCCAAACTTAACACACTTTAGGAAGGTACAAGGATTTAAAATCATTCCCCCCCCCCCCCCTTTCCTCAATTCATACTGAAGTGAGTAAAACCATCTTTGTTGGCACTTAACATACATGTTGAAAAACAGACATGCCAAGCTTAACACATGTTAATTTAGGCATATTACTCCTGCGTGTAGAAAACAGCTGGAACAGAAAGTTTTTCATTGCACTCTTCATCTCTTTCCCTAAGTTATGTCCTGATTAAGAAAAGACGGTGTATCCTTTTCTTTTGATTGTTTAAGGTCTTTCTTTCTTTCTTTTAGGGTTTGGGGGGGACTGGCTTGGGGGCCTTTTTTTTTTTTTTGTTTTGTTTTGGTGGTGTTTGTTTGGGTTTTTTTTTCCAGAAGGGAGAAATTAATCAGTTCAAGAAGCATTTCGATTCCTACAAGCAGCTTATTTGTTTGCTAAAAAAAAGACATGCTGTGCTTTCCATCATCCACGCCACGGTCAGCAACGGGCGTTCTGCTGCCGATCACTCCCCAGCAGCAGCGCGCTGGCTCTGCGGGCCTGGGCAGCGGGCAAACGCCCAGGTACACCACGGTGCATGGCCTTGGAGGATAAAAATATTGGGGAAAAGGCTCTTACCTTCCACAGATCGTCCTCCGGCGTCTTCAAGTGAATGATCTGTAAACACAAAACCAAACCCCCCTAAAGTAACAGCACAACCCGCAGCGACCCCCCCACTCGCCCGCCCCCGCTGCTTTGCCGCCTCCCCCCCCCACCCCACCCCCCCCAACCACTTTCCCACCGCTTGCACTACAAACAGAAACTTTCCCGTGGCATTTATTTTTTACTGGTGAGCCATAAAATCGCCTGCTTGTCCCATTAATATGAGCATCATCGTTTTCCTTTACCTTTCACCATCTCCAGAGAAGGAAAGCGAAGAGGGGAAAACAGAACAGCAAATACGTAAAAGATGCTTCAGAAACACGAGTTTCAACTCATTTACGATCCCAGATAAAGGTTAATAGTTAAACTCCTTCCTCTCCCTCCCACCCTCACAATTATTGATGCCCTTCAAGAAATGAAATGGGTTTTGTTCTCGTTTACCAGAGGCTAGACAAACTGTCAACATCTCGGCTTTATTTACGGGTTGAGCAAGAGCAGTTCCTCAAACATCAACATTTTTTACGTTAATCCTGGAGAGAATCCACTTCTCTAAAACTACAAAATCTGCCAACTTCTGTAGTATTTATTTTTAACGAACGAGAGTGAGAGCCTTGGTCTATCCTTCCTGCCCTCAGCGAAAAGGAAGGGGGAAAGCGCGGCTCCACTCTCCCAACATTAAATCCCTTTCCCCCTCTTTCTTACAGCACTCAGCCCCTGGTCACTCTCTCTCCCACCACCCCGCTCCAATCCCCCCCAATCTCTCCTCTCCCGATCCCCCACCTGCTCCACGTTCAGTGGGATTTCTGGAGAGGAAACAAAATCTGCCAAGTGGTTCCTTTCGGGCGATTTCTTCAACCCGTCTGGAGGTTTAAACCTGAAAAACAAACACCTCTATTGAATGCAAACTAAGCTTTGGGGGTAGCCGAGCTAATTCCTCGGCAGACAGCTACTCTCAGTGTCTGGTTACACAAACATACCTACAGACAGGTTGGAGGGGAGTCCCTTGGAAACCAAAGTGGGGGGATAAATCAAAATACGCACAAAGGTGTGTGTGTGTGTGACAACCTCGGGAGGGCAAGCGGGGTGTGCAGGCTGGCGAGAAGGAATATAAGCAGCGGCAGACAGGCTTAGTACCGGGGAAGGGATGGGGGAGTTAAATCAAGGGGCAATCCAGGAAGGGGCAGAGATCCTACAGGTCTGAAGTGGAGATGGGGGGAAGGGAGGGAGGTGTCCCTTTGGGTGACGCTGGTAACAAGTTTTTATACGGAGCCTGAATAAATCAAAGGAAGGCACAAATCGGCAGCCCGCTGCGGCGCGGGTGCGGAGCAGGGCTGCTCCGGGGGCCGGTGCCACTGTGCACGGCAGCCCCGCTCCGCGCCTTCCCTCGGCAGCGGCATCCCAACCCGCCCGAAACCGGGATAAAGAGCAGCTGCCCTGCCTGCGGTGCCCTGCCTGATGCCCGCCCGCCCCTCGCCGCCGCTCAGCTTACCTGCCGCTGTCCCCGGGCGCTGTGAGCCAGCCGCGCCCGCCAGCCGCCGGCCCCTCGCCTCATCGTGCCGGGCACAAAGGGGCGGCGGAGCAGGGCTGCGCCGGGAGCCCTTGGGAAGAGCGGTGGTTAAGACTTAATGGTGAGAGCGGTGACAGCCGTGAGGAGGAAAATTAAAAATAATATTACCAAAACCGAACCAAAACAAAACAGGGAGACGGGCACCCTCCTAAGCCGCCGCCACTATGCCGGGGAGGCGAGTCCCTCCTGCCGGGGGCAGCGCTGCGGGGCACGCTCCTGCCCTGCCCTGCCTGAGGGGGACGCGGCGGAGGAAGGGAAGGGGGAGCCGCCTGCCCTGCCCCGCCGCCGCCTCCAGGAACGGGTGGCGGAGGAGCTTGTGCGGGTCCGCGGGGAGGGGAGGGGAGGGAGAGGCGGCACGGAGGAGCCGCTCGGCCGGCGGGGAGGGGGCACCGCAGCCGTTAGACACACGCACGCTACCCCCCTGCCTCCTCCCGTTAATCGTCCTCTGCAGCCCCGTGCGGCCCGGCTGCTTCCCGGCTGTCACATGGCTCCTGCCGCCACCCCCAAAGGGTTTCGGGAGTCGCTTCACTTTCACTTTGGCTCTACCAAGGGGCTGCGGGGGCTCACCCGTCCCCCGCTGCTTCCCTCGCTGAAGAGGGAGCAAAGCTGAGCCCCCTTCACCCCCTCGGCAGCGCTCGAGATCGAGCGGGGGCAGCGGCCCCCTCCTCAGGCCCGGCTGGGCGTGGGGATGCCCCTGCGCTCGCCGCGGGGCCTCTGCTCGCCCCGCGCTCGCTCTCCTCGCGGGTTAGGTAGGAAATAAAGGGAGAATAACTAAAAGATGCCTGGGTCCGTGGGAGCTGCGGTCTGGGGAAGGGCACATCGTGCTGCAGCAGAGGGATGCAGCAGGGGGACTGGAAGGAGTGGGGCATTGCAGAGCCACAAGTGAGGACACCTTCCTTGGCATCTGATGGGACTGATCTCATCTATTTCCTGTCCCACTCAACCTGCTTAATCCTTTTGGTCATTTTATCTAAGGGAGTTGGTGAAAATCCCCCTGGAGAGCCAATGCTGCTCGTTACAGAGGGCAAGCTCAAGCATCAGGTACAGGGACGTGGCAATGCCTTCATAGGGCTTCTCCTTGCTCCCCTACAAAATGCCCTACACCCACACCTATGTGTGCACAGACTGCTCCATACCTTACTGACAACAAGTCTAGTGTCCCACGTTTACACCAGGAATGGATCTGGCCCAGTGTTGAGAGTTTTTGAGCGCAGATAATAAACCAGGTGGGAGGTACAAGTATGTCAAATGCTGCTGCCTCCCAGCTTCATTTTAAAAGAACAATCAAATAGGAAAAGAAAGTTATGACTTCTGTCTTGCTCCCCCCCTTTACTACAGGCACCCTGCTCTTGTGGGCATGGCCCTCCTGTATGAAGAATGAGATCTTCCACGGGCACCTCTGATATAAACATTGGTACCCTTCAAACCAGGAGAAAACCAGAAAAGAGCAGTGGCCATCTCCAGAGATCTCCATGTCGCTCCTGTGAAATGCCTGTCACCTGCACAGCACTTGTGGGTAGGTGGTCATTAACCACATCAGGGAGCTGGAGGCTCCCAACAGTTCCCAGAAGACACAGCAGCACTTAGGTCGCTAATCATGGCTTCACATGTTCTGTGCAGAGACAACATTGTGCCCTGTGAGTCAGCTGGCATTATGTCCTTGTTATGCTTTACATAAAGTCTTTCATCCTGGCCATCTCTCAATCAGTCATAAAAAGTGGCACAGGACATATTAATTGTCCTTAGTGAGCTAGCCTGTAGCTACCTTCAGCTAAGCCTCATCACCAGCACAGCAGCAGTCCCTCAGGTTTCATCAAAGCTTGGCTGTTGCCAGTGCCAACCATCAGGCTGCATGTTCTATGAAGGACCAACACACGCTCATGCTGGGGTCCTCCACACCTCAGCCTGCACTCACTCCACAAAGCTCTGGCATGTTTCACTCAGCATGAATAAGCAAAATATAATTGCAGTGGGTTTTGTTTTGGGGGTTTTATTTTCAAAGCACAGTGAGATAAAAGGTTACCACCCAGAATATACATTCCAGTGAAAACAAAGTACCACTGCCACACGTGTCAGTATTCTGTCCTGAGGTTTCTATGTCTGAACTACAGCCATCAGTCTTAAGATTAGCTGTTAAATGGAAAAACAAGAACAACCAAAAGAAAAAGTGCCATCTGTGTTTGTGTCTCTTCCCTTTTTTAGTTTTTATCATGAGGTAACAAGAAGCAGTGATAGGTCAAGACCGTGAGGAAATTCTCTCTCAAAATCCACCAACTGCCTATTGTTCTATTTGTTAACTTGGAAATTAAATTGCTGATTGAGACTCTTCCATAATATTAATTATATTTCCTTGATTTTACCATTGATTACAAAGCTGAATTTCACTCCTTTTGTCCATGGGGTTTTTTTTCCCTGCTAGCAACTCCCATGAAATTAGGAGCACTAGGCAGCAAGTTATTGCTAGCTGGCAAAATAGAGCACAATCTATTCCAGTTCCCTTCTTGCATCCCCTCCCCAGTGACAGCATGCTCACTAACCAGGTTAAGCAAGAAAACATTGTACAATATGTGAGATACAGGGAAACAATACCTTGATTTAACGCACGTGAGCGGTGAGATATCCCCGAAAAGAGTTGAGAGCCATCCAGATAAAAGAAGAGAGAGTGAAGAGATGATCAGGCAGCCATTCAGGCCTATCTTCTGATACTGCCCAAAGATTAAATCTGTCCTAACAAAACAGAGCAAAGGCTTGGAATAATGCTATCTTCCCTCTCCTCCCCCTGCCTGCTCCCCACCCCTCCCTGGCTGCATTTTTATCAACCGCTTCTATTCTTGGAAAACAAAAGGAAAGGGCGGAAAATACAGAAAGTGAGAGGAAGGAACTTTACTTTTTCTTTTGGGCTTAAAAAGAAGAGGCACCAGCCTCTTTATGTGTTATCACACTTTCATCGCAGGGCATTTGAATTTAGACATTTGCAATCAAAAGACTGTCACTTCTCCTTACAAAAGGCTGGAATTAAAGGAATATCAAGTTTAAGTGTCCATCAAGTGTCCACGATGCTTTAAGTAAATTGTGGGGCTTTGTTTGTTGGTTGGCTTTTTTAACATCAGAAAAAGTGGTCTCAAAGAAGGGAAACACGTTTTCAAATCAACTGACTGGGAAAAAAAAAAGAGGCTTCTCATCCTCAAAATTACAGCGAGGAATGCTGCCTAGCAGAGAAATGTTTTAGTGATCAATAGCAGAATAACCTGAGACAACTACACCGGCGGTTTGCATGCCAAGGTACACAGAGGCACACAGAGTGAGGGTGCTGGGCAGAGAAGGCAGGGATGAGCGGACTCAAATCTGTCCCTTAATGCACTTTTCACAATATTCTGATTTAACGACGTTTGTAAGTGAAAAACGAGAAGGAATGAGAAATTAGAACGTCGCCCTGGCACTGAGTTTTGTTTCCAAGCGCTGGCAAAGTCTGTGATGTAAGTAGCTCCGAGGTTATTTATAATGGTATGCATGAGTCTAAATGGCATCCTGTGAGAAGAAAAGAGCTGATGGAAAAGCGCTCTGGGGCAGTCTACACCTTTTTTTGTCCTTCAGCCAGAAAGGCGACTGATAGGGACAAACTGTGACAAAAGTGTGAGGTGGGCAGGCTGGATTAAATACAGTGTGGAAAGGAGCCCTTCTTAGGGGCTTTCTCTTCTTGAGCTAGAGAAACTTCCTGTAGCCTTGGGCAGGACGTTGTGCCTCACTTTTTGCTGCACAAGGTAAATAATATTTGTTTGTAATGCAATCCACCCTGTCTCAGCAGCTGTCTCCTCGCTTTCAGATTGTAACTCACTTCAGCAGTCCCACATGGAAGCTGCTTGGTCCAAGGAGTCTAGTTAAGAAATGTCCTTCCCTCTGAAATTTCAGTGGGCAAAGGTATTGTTATTGAAGTTCCATCTCTACTGAGGAGAAAAATTACTGTATTAGAGGAATTTGCTGCTTATTTTCTTTCTAAGCTTCAAGCAGCTTGAATTTACTGAAGGTATTTTCTTCCAGGGTACAACCCCCCCCCTAGTCTTTTTCTCTTGCCTAGAATAGGTAGGTGTGTGGAAGGGCAAAGAAATAGTGCTGCATAGCTGTAAGGGTGATTGTTGAGTGTCAGTGGTTGTTCTTGGGTTTATTTAATTTGAGATTTTTATTCTCTTTCAGTTTGTGAAGTATTTGTCCAGGCTCCTTAGAACACCAGACGTGGAAAGGCACTATCTGATAGTCTTGCAAGCTGCTCAGATGTGTTAAATTAAAGCTACTCTCGTTAAAAGTTAAGGAACAAAACCAAGAATGGAACTTTTCTCTTTGTAGTCTTAAATACATTTTAAGTCTCATGCTCGTGCTCTTTTCTAGTTCCACTAAAACCCCAAATCTAATTCCCCAAATTAAAACACAAATATAAAGATTTCCTGTAGCAATTACTTGAACTGGAAAGGGAAGTCAAACTGACTCTGCCACATGTGAAAACCCAGATAAACGATCACAATTCTTGCATTGAATAGGTTGAGGAGGAAACACTTTATCCATCACACATCAGTTTTTTAGGCAGTGGGTAGTGTTTGCAAAAGCTCCCAGATCCTATCTCTAAAAATCTGGAGGCTTACTCTTTTTTTCTGACAGTCACTGAGACACCCTAACTCACCTAGGTGCTGTAAGAACATGGAGAAAAGGAAGGAACATTGTTTGATTTGCTCTACTTTAATACTTTAGTGTCAGATTTGGTAACTCTGTTAATTCAATTCCAGACCTGGTGCTAGCAAGCAGGGTTAAAAGCTGTCCAGGCAAGAAAGCTGCTCCAGGAGAGATGTGAAGACCTGAGAATGGTCATATTAGGTCAATCCAAGGTTGTATCCAGTACTCAACCTCAAATTGTGGCTGCTAGTGGCTACTTTTGAGGAAGCTGTGAGAAATGTCCCAGAAAAGGCATTTCTAGATTAATCATGTTTGTTCCTACATTTTGTTGCTTTGACTTAGAGGTGGAGAACTGCATTGCTTCCAAATGTGATAGTACAGAAAGATTATAGTCCTCATTAGAAATATAACTCTCATTATCCATGTACATCTGTGAGCTTGCTTTGAGTGGCACCTGATGACAGAGCATCCCACAAGTTAACTGTGCCTTGTACAGAAAATTCCTAAGATCCCTTTTCCATTTCCTCTTGTCTTGTTCATGTATTACTCATGCAAAGTCATGAGGGTGGCCAAGAAGTTCCTAATCTACCTAATGTCACCCCCATTACATTTTACCCATCTGTGTTATGTGTCTTACCCCCTGATCATCCCCAAAGCAGCCATGGTCTTTTCAGATATCAGTGCTGCCTAGGTCACTGACATTCAGGGTGATTTTCCCTGAGCCATCTTTTTTTCCTGCTCTTTTCTTTTTGAGATCCTACTCCTGGCAGGGGCTTCCCGCTGATCTGCATGATGACAAAGCTTATGTAAATCTTTCACTCACGCCTGTCTCCCCTTTCCTTTGCTATCCAACATTTAATTAGCTTCCTTTACTGTTGCTGCTCTTTGACCAGAGGTTTTCACTGTGTTCTCCACAGTGATGTCCAGATTTCCATCCTGAGTCACCACATCAAATGGAGAGGCAAGTCATGAATGTGTCTCTCAAATCTTGTGTCTGCTGTCTAACATTTGCCATTCTGTTGCCCATCCTCGAGGCTGCCTTGGGCCTCTCTGAAATTCCTCTCAGTCTGTCAAGTATTTGGTCAAAGTAACCACTTGCACCATTAAAAATGGATACCACTTAGTTGCACTTATCCTCCTTTCGTCTGCCAGGCTGTGGGCAGGCTGGGGTTACTCAACTGAGTTTGGGAAAGAAAGTGAAGGGGAGCAGGGCCATCTTTGTGTCACAGGGCCAAACTTTCATCTCCTGATTATGTTCTTCCTCATTAAACAGAGGTCCCTTGGGAATGGTGTCTCCTCTCTGGAATGGGATTGTAGAAGCAGTTGCATCTGCAGGCTTTTGGTCTGTTTGAATCCTGCTTATCTCCAGTTAGACCATGGAATTTGGAAACAGCTGTGGGGTTTTGGCATTTTTTCTTTAGCAGAGGGCATACTGAAGTGGGATCTTCTGTCTGTTCCAAAATGGCTTTAAATATCAGAAATAGTAGAAGTGACTAAGCAACTCTTTTTTTCCCTTCTCTGTTTGGATATATCTGCTGCAGGAACAGGAGAGAGCCCCTTCCCCCTGGATTAGTGTTAAAGAGAGAGACATTGTTAAAAGGCTAATAAAAAATCACAGAGTCATAAATTCTAAGTGATTTTTAAGTAAATATGCTGGATTTTATTTTCTTCCCCCCAAAGGAATCCTCAGCTGTTAGTGTTATGTTTGACAGCTTGTAAAAAGGTGAGTTTTCACTGAAGAGCAAGAGCAGGTCGAAGAGAGACAAAGGCATGTTCTGAGATAAAGAAATCAAGAGGTATCTGCTCCACAGATTGAAGGTGTTGCATTACTCTCTTCAGTGTGCTGAGAGAGGGAGAAGGCTGCACAGCAAAGTGGTCATAAAATACATTTTTGCAAAGAAGACAGGAAATGTTTCTGTCCAAAAAAAAAAAAAGAGGGGTGGGGGTGGGGGTGGTGGGAGCCTGGTGCAGTTTTCCCATCTGGTGGAACAATGAGATGGATATCTCACGAGGTAGCTTGAAACCAGCACTGTAGTATACGGCAGCAAGGTGCTGTGGGTGTGGGAAGTGATACCAGCCCTACATGTGCCAGGACAGCTATGGCACCTTCTTGGGCAGCTTAACCAAGCCAGGGCAATCAAACACTCCAGTGCTAGTTTAAGCATTGCTCTTTTAAGTATTTAATTCAAAGTGACCACTGCTTAGATCTGAGGGGGGGAAAAAGCCCAACAAAACACTTGCTTTTTCATTCTTCCTTCAGGGTTTATTGCCAGCATGATTATATTTTCAGGAGTGACAGGGAGGCCCTGACCCATAAATCTAAGGGAGATAGAAAGTGAGCTGATTATCAGATACCTCCTTCCCCCCTCCAAAGTCAATAACCTCAGCATCTTGCAAGGTTACTTTCTGGAGGAAAACAATCTCTCAGCCAGGCTCTGCCTGTTTGCATCTGCTGACTTGCAGTTGGCTGGTAGTCCTGGGGCATCAATAGCCTGACAACCGTCCCAGAACCCAAAACAGCCCATCCTTTTTGTACTAGCGAGAAAGAGGCTTGGCTCCTCGCTGGATTAGGTGAATTCGGTTTAAAAGGGGTCGTTTAGGAGGAAGGCGTTTGCTTGAAGGACGATCACTTCCCAAATGCAGCATCTATATCTGTCCCCCTGAAAACATGGGGACCCCTGTCTTTGAACACCCCTTCAAATAGTTCCGTGGTGTTTTAACGACCAGGAAGCCGCTGGAGACTGTGCAACACGTTACATTTAGGGCAATTCAGGGAAGACATCAGCAGCCTCCCCGAATCTCATTCCCAACGCCGGGGTATGTTTATTGTTGGAAAGTTACAGTCTCTGTACCCCAAAGTTGCAAGCAGTAAACGCGGGCAGTAACAGGTCATTGAGCTGCTGAGGAGCTGCTTGCAGACGGCAATCGCGGTTTATTCACCACCTACGAAGGTACACCTTCGAAGTAGCCCCGGCGGGGGGCTCCCGTACGGCGGGGCCAGTGATGAGCGGCCGGGCACGGCTCGCCTCGGTCCCCTCTCGCCGCCGGCATCGCGGAGGAACGAGTTAACTCCCGAGGCTGCACAGAAACCCTTTGCCGAGGGACTTCCTGTTCTATCATAGAGCCCTGCACTTTCAAACGCACTTTAGAGGGATTTTTCACATCAACCTCTGGGAAGAATAAGAAGACCAAAAAAACAAAAGAAAACACCAAAGAAAAAACAAATACATATAAAATGCCCGCTCTCCTTCCCGGCAGCAGCCTGGGCGCGTTTCCCGAGCACCGGGACTTGTCCCGCCGGTGGCTGATTCATCCCGCAGCGCAGGAATCACCGAGAAGGTCCTCGGTTGCGGTGCGCACTTGGGACCACAAGGCCACGGGCCCGGTGGCCGCACAGTGATGCCACCGGAGGCCGGTGCGAGGAGGGGGGATAGGAATAGAAATAACCCCGCATCGCGCTGCGCGGTGGCGAAACGGCCGTCGGCGAGCGCTCCGCTTCTTGCGGCGACCGGCAAAGGGCTGCGCGGCAGCCGCAAGGCACCGGCAGCCGCGCGGCTGCGGGGGCAGCGGACTCGGCTCGCACCGGGGCACAGAGAGGGTCCCCGAGTCCCCGCACCCCACCTGCGAGATGTTCCCCGGTGCAGCCTCGCCGCTGCCGCCGAGTCCGGGGATGGGTGCGAAGAAGAAGATCAATTAGCATGGCGCTAATGATCTCTGTGTCTTTGCTCCGCGCTCCTTTAAGCTGTCCCTGCCGCGGCCACGATCCGCGGGGACCGGCTTGGCTTGGCCTGGCCCTACCTGCTGCTCCGCGCACCTGAGCCGGGGCCGGAGCCTCTTTTATCGGGGCTGGAGCCACTTGCAGACGGCAGCGGGAGCCGGCTCTGCCTCTGTACCGCGGCTGGCTGCGGGACCGGGAGCTTTCCCCTATCCAGCGCGGAGCAACTCTGAGTGAAATTCCACCACCCACCCCTCGGCAACACCGTGAAAAGTGCGTTATTCCAAGTGTGTTGGTTTTCCTCTTTTTATCCCTATTTTGTTGAATTTTTTTTTTCCTTATACTTTTTACTTTCTCATACAGCGCCAGTATGAAGAGCGCGATTTAAATGGGAGCTCCGCCGTAGCCCTGGCACTACCAAACCACATCCATTTGCGCATCCTTCCCCCCCAAAAAAGTAATTTTTTTGCCTCCATTCCCTTCCCGCAGTTTGCGTTGCCAGCTTTACTAAGTAGCTATTGGGAAACGTAAATACAAGCGAATAAATACCAACAGTGCAGCAACCGGGATGGATATCCCTGGGCAAAGAGGGCAGAGGAGAGCCGAAAGTAAAGATTATCTCTCGGAACGGGTGATGGTGGGTTCGGTTTTTTTCCCTGCAAGCAAGACGAGGTAATTTAATTAAAATAAAGCTGTTTTTTTCCCCTACTTTGATGTGCGCTCGAGTAGCGGCAACGTCTTGAAGACCAAGACGAAGCAGACGGCTCTGGGCACCGCTAATAAGAAAGCAACGAATGCCGGCGGCTAATAGACATTTGGGTGGCCGGGGGTGCAGAAGGAGCCCCCGGAGGAGCAACGGTTTCCGAGTGCCGTGCTGCTAGAGCCAGAACGGCTCCGTGTGAGGGCAGTTAGCCCGGTTCTCCCCGCCGGGATGCAGAAGCGAGCACGGAGCCGAGCCGCGGGCAGCGAGTCCTGCCTGTCGCCTGCTGCTCTCCGCCCCCCTGCGCGGACCCTCCGCGGAAGCCGACGGGAGAGGAGCTAATTTATCCACTAGACGATGCCTCCTTTGCTCCGGGTGCCGCGGGGATCTGTGTCGCTGCCCACCCTCTCACCCTTTCTTTCCACCCGAGGGTCTCATCCCCGCGGCGAGTGGCCGGCGGCAGCTCCGCGCACCCCCGCGGCTCCCCTTGCCGGGTAGGCGGGGGCCGCGCGGTTGGTGACAGGCAGAAAGCCCCGACCTCCCAACCCCTCCTCTATCCATCTTCCAGGGATGGCAGCAGACAGCTCACACGGGTTAAAGAAAAGGGCTTTGTCACTGCTGCAAAGAGGGAGAAGAAGTGTGGGGGGGAGGAAGGCAAGAGAGGTGCTGAAGAGCACTGGTACAGGGTGGGAGGGGAACCACCTGGTTATGAAGCTGTGAGGGGAGTTAAACATGCAGCCATCCCTCCCTCCATCCATGCATGCCATTGCCATCCCCGACTTCTTCACCCCTATGTACCCACAGAAGTATGACAAGGTTGGGACCCACCTGGGAAGGAGCAGCAAGACCTCAGGTGTGCGATGAACGGTGCAGAGAAGCATGGAGTGGTGAAGCCCAGAGAGGAGATCTAAAGGCTGCCAGAGTGGGGGTGAGGGTCCAGACCTGCCCATACACCCCCAGCATCAGTGGCCTCCATGAAGAGAGTGTATGGGGTTCACCTCTGTGGACTGGGACCGGGACGGGTGAACTTTTCCCCAGCAGCAGAGCCCAGGACAGTGTGAGGAGCTGGCAAGGGAAGAGGTCTCCCTGCTTGAATTACACTGGTGTTGCTTGTCCAACACAAGGGACTGCAGCAAGTGGAGAAATGAGAGCCAGCTGAGCCCTCCTGCCAGCCTCTGCTGGGGATGAACTTGAGGTCAGTGGAGTGTAAAACTCCTCCAGGGAAGGAGGAAACAAATGTTCATGGATCGGATATCGACAAACTTGAACAAGTGGGAGGGAGAGGAGGAGAAGGGGCAGCGAGAGCTGCCTTCATAAAACTGTAAACAGCGATGTTGGGACAGAGCTGAAAGGAAATTGCCCAGCAGCTGCTCGGAGTTTCCCTGTGAAGTGCTTGTCCTAGTGAGAGAGGAGAAAGCCCTTTACAGGAAACGTGAAGTCCCCTCACCCCTGACAACTGCATCCTGCGGCTGAAGTTGGCCATCCCCTCGCAGGTTCCTCTCTGGGTTACAGTCAGGCCTGGGGTGTTGGTGGGGCGGGGAAGTTAGACTTGGAGAAGAAATTTTGTCACTGCTGATGAAGGCCTTCACACGGGGACACAATGCACTCCAGTGTCCTGTCTCTCATAGCTCCTCCTGCCAGGAGAAAGGTGACTGCCCCCTGGACAGGCCACCTCTCTGTTCAGGGAGTTATTAAACCGGCCCAGGCTGCTGGCAAAGGGAGAACTTCCCACTGATTTTTACAAACTGTGAAACCTTAAGCCTGTATCAGGTGATGAGAGAGAGGGGGAGATCAGGGGGTTTCAGCACTTGCAAATCTCTTCATTTCATCACTTTAAAAAGGAATTTTTATCTCCAACCACACTGAAGATAAATGATCTATTAATAACAATAAAAGAGAGTTCCAAGTAGAGAGATCCAGGTATGCAGGGCTAGGATTGATTTTCTGAACAATGCTTCAGCAGTGGGTTCTTTTTCATAGGATACAATATTTGATTTTTCCACGAGATATCAAGAACAGATGCATCTAAGTAAACACATACATGTTAAGCCCAACTCTCACAAAAGGCAGTGCTCATGTTGTCCATGTGAGCTTGGAGAATGATTTATTTTTGTAGCCCTTAAGCATCATCATCATCATAATAATAATAATAATAATAATAATAATAATAACAATAATAATAATAATAATAATAATAATAATAATAATAATAATAATAATAATAATAATAGAACATATGTGTCCATTTTATTGCCATATTTCCAAAGTCCATGCAACTCAGCAAGCAATGAGCATTTTTCTTTCAAGCTGGGCATTAGACCATACACTTTGTTAGAAAAAAGAATTCCACAACCCCCAGAACTGGTAAAACTCTGTGTGAAGGGCCAGGGAGCTGCTTTACTACACCAGCTGTGCTTAGCATACGCAGGGAGGATCACAACTGGCTCCATTCTTGCTTACTCACCTTACCAGAGGTGTACAGTCGTTCCATTATCAGCCACACATCTCCCAGTTGTAAATGGTCACAGTAAAAGTGTATTTGTGGCTTAAGTTTAGTGTGGAGAGTCTCAGACAGGACTTTTTTTTGTCTTTCCTTTGTTTCCTTCACTCTGAAATATTCTGAAACTAAGCAATTCAACTATTTGGTGTTGGAGACAGGAGAAGAGGGTCTTGTGAAGCTATCTCCCAGGTTTTAGTACCCAGAAGCACTCTGGTTTTAGAAGCGGTTTTCAGACAGACAAAGAAACTTGAGTCTGCACCTTAAAGGTTAAGGGGAATTTGTGATGGAGTTCAGCAGAATTGGGAGACAGCTCAAAGTTTTCCCTGGCAGTTACATATGGTATGTAGACTATACACCAGAGGTAAACCATAGCTGGAGTTCCAAGAGTCAGTTTAGAGGCAGAGAGGGTGCAAAGCTGCTATGAGTCACTCCTGTGTGATTTACTTACACTGCACAGCATGGCCCTGAGGATCCTGCCCTGTACTACCCTGTGTAGATGAGGACACTCTTAAACTTCTCAGTGAGACCTAGGATGCAGGATATGCAGCAGACACAGCCAACTATGCCTAAGGTTGTGGAGGGAAATGAATCTTGTCATCATTCATGGTGCAGTCAGCCAAGGCTAGGACTCTGTAGGCCAAGGACCTTTCTACATCCAAGGGTTTTGCCCATCACTTCTGGAAACAGTTCTTAGAATAGGATCAGAGGAAAGACACGTGGCTCCAAAGATTTGACATCTGGATGTAGTGACCCTGGAAGTGTTTCTGAGTGTGATTCTTTTCCCCCTCTCTGATTCAGTGTTTGCTGTGCAGAGATAGGTTTGAGACACAGTGCCTGGCAGGATACAGTGAAATCCTAGCTAAAAAGCCTGAGCACACAGCTGTGTGAGGAGGAGATGAAGTAAAGGACAGGGAGAACTTTGCCAGGACCCCAGATGACTGACTGAATTAAGGATGCAAACAGTGAAACTTCAGGAAAGGTCTGGTGCCAGAGGCGGGTCAACCAAAGGAACAGGAAGTCCCAAGGCTCATGATATGTCTCCATCTCTATCCATGTCACTCTGTGAACACCTGAAAACTTAACCTTCTGTGCCCTGGGCTGGAATTTCTCCTTCCTCTACATGCTGTGAAGAGCAACTACTCCATGACAGAAACTGGAAGGGATGCTGAGACGGGAGAGGTAGTTGTCCTGCTGCAACCTTGGGTGTGTCTAACCCACACAATGCCCTGCAATGCTGGAGAAGGCTGAACTCGTGCCCACTGAACACCGTATCTGCTCCAGAAACAGGCAACTATTTCACAGCAGCATGGATATCAGCATGTTCCACTAACGCCCACAGTTGTCACTGCCACTTAACTGGGCTGCCTCAAGGCCCTGCAGCAGGATGACTGACTCTGTGTTGCACACTCATCGAGACTAGACTTCTTGCACAAGCCCTGCAGAAGGCAATTTCACTCTGCATTACGTGGACATGGGCATGCTGCACATGAGTATCACTTAACACTGCGTGGCATTCAGCATGCCCACAGCACCATGAGACCTTGCCAGCACGTCCAAAGTGTCCAGCATAATGCACACTGATGAGGTCAGGCCCCTCCAGACCATGCTTGGCATTCATTATCATTCTTCTGTTCAGACTTGACCCCTTCTTGGTTAGACTTAAAGAGTGACTTCTAGTTCTGCCACCATGGTGGTGCTTGGTGCCTCTGGTGTTGGCCAGGTGGATGGTTGAGGGAGAAAGGGTATGTGAAACCTGAGGGTTAGCATTGGCAAGAGCAAGACCAAGGGCCAAAGTTCCTGTGGAATCATACACTCATTAAGGCTGGAAAAGACCTCCAAGATCATGAAGTCCAACCCAACACCCCCATGCCCATTAAAGCATGTCCCAGAGTGCCACATCCATGTGTTTTTTGAACACCTCCTGGGATGGTGACTCCACCACCTCTCTGGGCAGCCTGTTCCAATGCCTGACCATTCTTGGAGTGAAGAAGTTTCTTCTAATGAGCTGGAAGGGGGAAAAAAATAAACAATTTAACAGTGTTTATTTTCCCTTGTGCTTCAGAGCTGCTCAACATCTGCTAGCAATATTTAATCCAACTTCTGAAAGTGTGAGTTTAGGTGCTATCAAATGGATGGTTCTGATCCTGGAAACCTCTTAAATGCATAGCCCTGCCATACATTAATTGCTTTCATTTAAGTAAGAAGATTATTCCTTTTATCATCAGGTAATTGATTTAAGAGTGTTTCACCGTATGTGTACGCTTGGTAGGAATTGGTGTGCCCAAGGGTTTAATCATTTAATAGATTTAATGCAATCTTGGTGGTCATTGCATTACACTAACACCTGATGACATTTAGACAGTTCTTTCCGAGGAGGAGCTGCACCTCTCTGAGCCCAGGGAGAACATTTCAGGGGGTTTGGGCTGTGTTTGTTCATCAAAGGCTTTGGCAGGGGCTGCCATGTGTGAAAGGTAGGCCACTGGGCAGTGCATGCCTGTGCAGGAGCACAGTGCGTGCTGCTTCACTGCTTTTATCCACAGACTGGTTTGCTGTGTTTTGTGGATTAATCACCAGCCTGCCTGGCTGATGTTCTTATTGTCTGCTGGGTGGATGCTGCTGAAGATAGTCTGAGAGAAAATAATGACCTCACACTTATGCTTTTAGACCCCTCCTGGAGGCAAGAGGCTGCCAAGCACCCAAAGCTCCTTTTGAAAACCAAATGCTTTAAAAAAAAAAAAAGCTTTTTTACATTTTCATCTTCCTGAGGTGACCAGCAGGGTAATGCAATAAAATCCACTGCATTTAGCCTTCTTCTTGCAAAACAACTTCTATTGATATGCAAGAATGCCTGAGAGGTCTTTCATTTGGCTTTGCATGTATCTTGGAGTAATTGGCAGGCTGGGAATAAGCCATCTTAGAGGTAGTCTTCAGCAAGAGATTTTGAAAGTGAACAGAGAGTGAGGCTTTGTAAATATATTAGCCCTGCAAAACTCTCTCTCCAACCCAAATGGTTCCTCTCTCTTTTCACTTCAGATTGAGGTTTAATTTATGGTTGATGACACTGATACCTTTAAAAGCAGTTATGCCAGGCTGTCAGTGGCAGATGATAAAATAGGTGAAGGATGTTTGTGCCTGAAATGCCAAAGGCCTGCGTTCAGTCTGGGAATAATTTCAGTGATTTCAGAGGAGAATTGCTGTTGCTCATGATAATACCCAAGGGATTCAGGTCTTTACACATTTGCTTAACACAGTGGTGTTTCATCTCTCAGCTTGTGCGTGTAACTGTGACACAGTTTTAACTTCATAGCAGATTTGCCCATGATTATGAATATAATAGTATCATAGAATCATTCAGGGTTGGAAGGGACCACAAGGATCATCTAGTTCCAACCCCCCTGCCATGGGCAGGGACACCCCACACTAGATCAGGCTGGCCAGAGCCTCAATATCTCAATATCTCTTTGTGTGTTCTACATTTAGTTCTCCAGTCGTGTTTTATCTGCTGATACAGCTCCAGAACTCTTTGTTAGGTCTCAAAGCACAATGTTTTGTGCTTCTTACCCTGGAGGTACCTAGCTGTTCGCTGTCCCATGGCAGCTGATGAGGGAAGATGTAGAAAGGGAGCTTCAGCTCAGCAAACTGTACGCTGTCTCCTACCTGGACATAAAAGATGCTGCTCCTCTCGCACCCATTGCCACCTCCCATGAATAAGAATCAAAACTATTATAAACAGCTCTTCTTACCCTGCATAATTGCTATTTTTAAACCAGCCATCTTCTGTTTCCCCCCACCAAGCACCACAAATATGTTCCTCAGCCTCCGAGACAATAGCTGTAATTTGACTGCAATTAGAAGCTGATCAGGGCAGGGAGAAAGGATGAATACAAAAGAAATAATCAGATTCCAGAAATGTGATACCATAGGCCAAATCCTGCTTGCTTTGCTAATGGGGGCTGCCTTGCTTGAGTTGGATGGACATAATTTTAATCAAAAGAGGGGGTGGGAAAACAATAAATCTAATAATATCAGCTGCTGCAGAGCCTGGAGAAGAAAAACAAAAGAGAGCTGAAGTCTTGGAGTGAAAAAAAAAATCTTCAAAGGCATATAAAATATTTTGACTTAATCCTGCTCACATCTGCCTGTTTTGAACCCCAAAACAGCCTAATGTTTATCCAATAGTCTTAGTACATTTTGTAATTAAACTAATTAAGGAAAACATCTTACAGGTTTTCCCTGGCAAGACACTCCCCCCCTGCCCCACCTCCCTCCATCCCCACCTCCCTCCATCCCCACCCCACCCCACCTCCCCCCTTCTCCCTCTCAGAACAGAAACTGAAAATAATCCCTTTTGTTTGTGAGGCAGATAAACCAAATTCCCTCTTCATGCGTGTTTTTCAGCAGCAACAACAACAACAACACAACGACCTGTCGATATTGGAGATTTAAGAGGCAGCTGAGTCCTACCCAGAGGAGGCAGAAACTGCTGCCCACCGAAACCACCTTCTACAGAAGGAAAGTTTTTGATCTTAATAAGAGTTCTGCTCCTCCCCCCCTCCCACCTTCCTCCCCCCCGCCCCCATCCCCAGCTCTCAGCTTCCAAAGTCCATAAAAATGCTTCTAAGCAAAATTAGCTTCCAAGTCCATAAAATCGCAATATATCATTTAAATCCTGACTTTTACAGCATCTTTTGTGATTTCGTTTTTTTTTAGCACTGGAAAGGGGAAACCCATGAAATGGTGTGAAGACACTCTGGGCTTTGAAGATGGTTAGAGATATGATGGCATTTTCAGCACACCTTCTGATTGCCATGAAATGAAAAGTGCTTAGCTGACTAGCAGGCTGAGCCAGCCGAGGGAACTGCAGTTAAAGTCGGTGGCAGGTTTACTAGGGGAAGAGCTGCGAGAACAGCCAGCCAGGGACTTCTGAACCACTCTCTCAGCACTGGAATGGCATTTCATTTTGATTTATTTTATTTTATTTTACTTTACTTTATTTTATTTTATTTTATTTTACTTTATTTTATTTTACTTTATTTTATTTTGTTTTATTTTGTTTTATTTTATCATTTTATTTTGGTTTTATTTTATATTTTATATACCTTATTTTATTAACTTAACTTAGATTTTATGTTATTTTATTTTATATTTTATTTTACTTTATTTTATTTTATTTTATTTTATTTCATTTTATTTTATTTCATTTTAATTAATTAATTTTATTTTATTTTGTTTTATTTTATCATTTTATTTTGGTTTTATTTTATATTTTATATACCTTATTTTATTAATTTAACTTACATTTTATTTTACTTTATTTTATTTTATTTTATTTTATTTTATTTCATTTTAACTTATTTTATTTTCTTTTATTTTATTTTATCATTTTATTTTGGTTTTATTTTATATTTTACCTACCTTATTTTATTAACTTAACTTTTATTTTATTATTTTATTTTATTTTATTTTATGGTTTCTCCCTACAGTTCCATCTACTTTTTCTTCCTCTTCACAGCTCCTCCACAGTCTCACAGTATCACTAAGGTTGGAAGAGACCTCAAACATCATCAAGTCCAACCTGCCACCACAGACCTCATGACTAGACCATGGCACCAAGTGCCACATCCAGTCCCCTCTTGAACACCTCCTGCTCAGACTTTGTGAGTTCTGGCATTGAATAATTGTAATGCCCCTCAATGTATTTAAATCACAAAAAATTTGCAAAGAGCAGAGTTTTGTTTTGTTTTTTTTGTGTGTCCAAAGATTGTGTGTCCAGGGGAGGTTCAGGTTGGATGTTAGGAAGAAGTTCCATACAGAAAGAGTGATTGCCCATTGGAATGTGCTGCCCAGGGAGGTGGTGGAGTCACCATCACTGGAGGTGTTCAGGAGGAGACTTGATGGGGTGCTTGGTGCCATGGGTTAGTTGTTTGGATGGGTTGGATTGGTTGATGAGTTGGACACGATGATCTTGAAGGCCTCTTCCAACCTGGTTTGGTTTATTCTATTATCTCTGTATTCACCTTTAGAACAGTTCAGACCATCATACATTCTAGTTCTGCTTCATGCACAAGAAGAGTCCAGAATCAGAGCCTGTGTGAGGGTTGTGGCATATTTAAATCACATTTGGTGTTAACATCCAGGTAATGTTGGTGTTAAATGTTCCTGGCATGAACAGTGTGTCTAGTTTTCCCCTCATGTATGTCTGGGAATCACAGAATCACTGAGGGTGGAAAAGACCTACAAGACCATCAAGACCAGCCATCAACCCAACATCCCCATGCCCAGTAACCCATGTCCCACAGTGCCATGTCTACACAGTTGTTGAACACCTCCAGGGATGGTGACTCCACCATCCCCCTGGGCAGCTTGTTTCAATGCCTGACCACTCTTGCAGTGAAGGAATTTTTCCTAATATCCAACCTAAACCTTTCCTGGCACAACTCAAGGCCATTTCCTCTTGTCCTGTGGTGTCTTGAGCTCCCAGGCCAGCACAGACTGTAAAATCACCCATTTACTGAGAAGTCTGTAGGTGGCACATTGGATGGATCTGCTCCCACTGGGCTCTATAACAAAACTAGAAGGAGGAACTGAATTTCCAGGGGCTGCCAAATGTCTGAGCTCAGCAAACTAATTTCAAGTAGTCAAGAGAAACCTTCTCACAGGTCTTCAGACCAGCATTAAACAAAGGTGGGATGTTGTATCTCTCACTGCTCTGGCAATTAGAAGTATTTTGTGCCTGTAGCTCTCATCTGTACTGGTGATGCTATCCATTCCTGCTTTGTCAGTGAGTGGAGCCCAGTACTAGCTAGACGGGGAACAGCTAGGAGTGGAGCTGTGATTGTAGTGATCAGATTCAGTGGATAGTGGCATATAAAAGTTGGATGTTTCTCCATGTGTTCCTGGAGTAATTTCTGCCTTCTTGGCTGCTAATTACATCTCCTGGTTTCCATTCTTCTTTTCTGACCTCCTCCTATTTCTAATGTTGTCAAACTGATTAGCCACTAAATGACATTGCATTCAGGTAACAAGATCTCTGTTATTGATTTGCTCTGAAGGCTTTCTTTGACAGACAGACTGGCAGAACCCTTCATCCAGGTTAGAGAATAATCTATTTGAAGGTTTCTTCCAGATGTCACTACTATAGCAACAGCTTCTATAGTGTTAATGCTGATATTAAATAGGGTTCAGCCCTGCATTACCATCCAGCCATATGGCTCTGTTTTTTTAAACTTGAAAATGAGTTTGCTGCTCCTTCCCTAGGGACAGCTGCCTGCCTGTATCTTCTTTTTATTTCCACTACCACCTTCTTTAACACTTCCAAAATCTGATTTTAAACCTCTCAGAGGACTATTTAAAATGGACCCAAACTATTTTCTCATCTGATCTGAGCAGATCTGAACAAGCCTTCAGAAACCTATGCAAATCTGTGACCATGTATAATTATCTTCCTGTTAAACTTGGGATTTCAGACGTTTGCTGTTTGCTTTCAGTCGGTTTCTTTCCTAGGCAGGCTGCATTGTGTTCACTTCACATCCTCACGTCTCTTTTCCATCTCTTATTCACAGGAACCCCGACTCAATCTCCTTTCTTTTAGGATTTCTGGAAACTCCCTCAATCTCCAGGAAATGTGATATTCCTAGAGACCCAGGTCTCCTCCCTCTGCTGGTAGAAATCTTCTCATTAGGTCCTGTCCCACCCTGACACAGCCATCTTTAGTCTTTTCCCCTCCTTTTTTACTGAAGTATGAAGGGTAAGATTTAGCTAGCTTGTCTGAGCTGTGACCCCATTTCATTTATTTCAAATAGAATCACTAAATGCACTGCAGGTTCAGCCCTGAAGACCTCCAGGCCCCCCTCTCTCCAGCCCCACTGGCCACACCACAACCAACAAAGTGAGGAAACCCCACACAAGCAGAAGGCAGCAGAGGGTTTGGTTCAGATGCCTGCATGGAAGGCTGCGAGAAGAGCTGTGGCCAAGAAGGAGAGGGTCATGTGAGGGAGGAGAGCCTGCTGGGCACCAAGGCATGAGCTGGGTGGGAAGACACCTGCACCAGGGTGGGCAGCAGCCTGATGGGGATGAGGAAATGCAATTTCTCGAGCAGGCTCTAGGGCCATGGGTTTGAACCCAGCAGTGGGAGTCACCAGAGCTGAGGGTGCAGGATGCATGGAAGGCTTTCCTTCCTGTAAAGCATTGCCCAACTGCTGAGGTACTTTATAGATAGAGCTGGAAGGGACAGGAAGGATGGTCTTGTAATTATGGGATTCGGTGGCAAATCAGGAAATCTGGGTTTAATGACCAACCGTGACACAGATTTCCTGTGTGACCTTCCCTGGATCACTTACTCACCCTGTGACTCAAGCCCCACTGTGTAACGTGGGGCAGCAGCACTTATTTTCTCACACCTTTTGTCTGTCTTGTCCAGTTAGGCAACTCTTCCCTGGTACAGGTGTTTCCTCCAGCTACACGTAGCACCTTGCCCCAGAGAGATGATTTTCAGTTTGGTTACCTTCTCATAAGTGAAATTACTTTGATATTACTTCAGTTCATATTAATTGTCATGGGTCCAGCAAGAATAACCTGAGCAGCTGTCTTGACAGTGTGCTTCAGGGCCCTTTGACTTTGAGGAGCCCCCCTTTCAATCTGCAGGAACTGTATTGCTTTCAGAAGAGGAGTTCAAGTGCAGCAATAAGAGGAATGATCCCACTGATATATCACTGAGTACAATCTGACGTGCAGATACAATGGAAACATGAGGCAGTTTAATAATGAAAAATGTATAGGCCTGAGCTAATGGCTGAAAAATGTTTAGTGAAGGATTACACTGAAGTCAAAAACCACAAGAAAGAAATTCAGAGAGATTAAACATTGGGATTTCATTTGTAAGTCCAGACGATCTATGGTCTGTAAAGTATTTATGGCACAACAGGATACAGAGGAATCATTTCTGAAAGACTTACTATCCTTTCTGGTAGGACTTCTGTGCTCTTTGACAAGCACTATGAATATGCTTTTGCTTTTGAAACTCCTATCTATCTTGGGGTCCTTTGGTGCCATGCCCACTGGGAGGTGGGCAGCAATCCAAGAGTCCAAGGATGCCTGACAGAGAATGGAATTCCTGGCTGTAGGCACGGGAAGGACAGGATCTTTGTGGGGAAGACTTTGTTAGAGCAGATTGAATTGACTCACAGGCTGATCACTGCACAAAGTGGTGTGGTGGGACTGCCTGAGAAAAGCAAGCCTGGGCTAGAGGGGTGAAAGCATATTGAAGGCATGCCCTGTGCGGACAGTGAGCAATGCTGTTTGGAAGAGGCCTTGAAGATCAGTCAGTTCCAACCCTCCTGCCATAGGCAAGGACACCTTCCACTAGACCAGATTGCTCAAGTTCTCTCTAGCCTGGCCTTGAACACCTCCAGGGAGGGAACATCCACAACCTCCCTGGGCAACCTGTTCTGGTGTCTCACCACCCTCACTGTCAAGAATTCCTTCCTAATCTCCAGCCTAAATCTGCCCTCTCCCAGCTTCAATCTACTCCCCCTCATCCTATCACTACAAGCCCTGTAAAAAGTTCCTCCCCAGCTTTCTTGTAAGTCCTCTTCAGGTACTGGAAGGCAGCTATGCACCTCCAGGGACAGTCAACCATCAGTGCCCAACCAACAGTTTACTTGAGGAGCAGAGTGAGCAGGGAAGATGCTTCACATTACCAAATCACTGGGAGCTTTGTAAAAGATTTGCTGTATAGTTTTCTGCTCTGTTTTCTGCTCCATTTCCCCCAGCAGCTCTGTGCTTTTGTTATTATTTTTTTTTTAACTATTTGTAGGGTTTGTTTTAACCAAACAGCTCTCAGAGCATTAAGAGGGGGGGAAAAAATCAACATAAAATCTTTTAAGAGCTAGTTTACATTGACCAGCTGTCACAGAAACAGAGAGAAATGTGTGAGATAGTGGTGGACAATATGTGTACAGAGGAAGGTAGGCATTTTAGAGTTGTTAAATCCTATTGCTAAGCCCAGGGCTTAAGGGGCTTCACATTTTTTTGCTCCAGGGTATCACGGTACAGTGAAAGCAAGCTGATGGGCTCCATTAGCATGAATGATAGCTTCCTTCCACACACAAGTCAATTTGCAGGTAAAGTTGGTTTGGGGTGTTTTTCTTTCCCCCCTTTTTCTTCACACTGTCAAGAGATAAAGAAAGCCTCTCTGAAAATGTCCCAGAGCTGATCTCAGGGCAAGGGAGAGGTCTCAGCTCCGTCCAAGCAAATGTTTGCTGACATTGTTCAGCTATTTTGGAAACTGTTAACTGTTGCTTTCAGCCTGGTAAAATTAGTAAGTGGATTCTCTGAAGCTGAGCATTAATCTCTGTCATCAGCAGCTTCACTTCTTTAAACTTCTGAAGTGTCTTTTGGTGACATTCCTACTTGAACTCAAGCAATGGAGGCCCCCTTCACCAAGCTCTGCTCACACAATAAGTGCTGCCTGCCCTTTATTTTCTTTTTTTAAGGACCAATTATTTATTAAAGTTAAAAAAAAGTAATAGTCATTTTAGAGCAGTTTAATAAATCCTCATTGCAGGCTTCCCCTTGCTTCCCTTGCCCTTTCGCTCAGCTGGGTCTTTTGCCCCTGAACGAAGTGGGAGAAGCGGGAGGAGAAATACAATGAGGCTGTAAAGAAAACCCGGTGCAGCCTATGTGTCAGGTTATGGCAAGCTAAAGAAGACATTATGAGGGCCAAGGGTGGAATGCTTGAAGGATTAGATCCCCCAAAGAGCCCAGGGGATGATGTGAAGCACATTCTGGCTGTTAGGCAGTGCTGGATGTCACTGTCTGTACTTTTGAAGGAGAGATTTCACCTGCGTGCTCTAATGCACCGGAAGAGTTAAACACACAGACATAAATTACTGTCTAAAAAGGCCACATGTGAAAACCCTCAAGTGGCAAGGCTGCTGTAAATATTTATGGTGGAGTCAGGCACCTGCACAGAGTCTGCCCACAACCCCTTAACAAGCGGCGATTAGGGCAGATATTATGGAAATAGTTCAAATGTAAATAAGATAAATTGCCACAGGGTGGATCCAGGGAGAGAGTGGAAGCCCTGTGGTGAATTTTCAGGCACAGAACATTTGTGTTCGTGGCTGGTGACTGCTCGTTTTCTCTCACAAGGTTTCAGGGCCACAGTGCTAGCTCTGTGTCGTTCCTTTCAGTTGAGGGTATTGATTTGAGGAAGCAGAGTTAGCAGGGATGATGATATCACTCAGGATGCCTGCCTGCATTCCTGATTCCTGGGGCATCACCGCCTGGGGCTTGATTACAGAATCGGGGAGGGGACCCCAAGGATTACAGGCTCACAGGATGTCAGGGGTTGGAAGGGACCCAAAGAGATCCTTGAGTCCAACCCCCTGCCAGAGCAGGACCATACAATCTAGCTCAGGAACACATCCAGACAGGCCTTGAAAGTCTCCAGTGAAGGAGACTCCACAACCTCTCTGGGCAGCCTGTTCCTTACAGTAAAGAAGTTCCTCCTCATGTTGAGGATGATCTGGTCCAACCTTTCTAGGTGACTGTAGTCAAAATGAGCTGGCCAAGCACTCTGTCAAGATGAGTCTCAAAAGTGACCAATGTGGGGGAACCCCCTGCTTCCCCTGGAAGGTGATTCCAATGTCCTACTGTGCTCACGGTGAAAAATTGTCTTCTGGATGCCAATCAGAATCTCCCCAGCAGTAATTTGCCCCCCATCACCCCTTGTCTTTTCATTGGACTTCCTGTCAAACAGGAGTCTCCATCCTCCTGGCAGCCACCCTTTATGCAGTGGAATGTGGTAATAAGGTCTCTCCTAAGCCTTCTCTTCTCAAGGCTGACCAAACCCAGTTCTCTCAACCTTTCCTCACACGGCAGGGCTTCCACTCCCCTGATCAGTCTCGTGGCCCTTCTCTGGACACTTTCCAGCCTGTCCACATCACTAAAATTGCTGAAAATACTACAGACAAGGAGGGAAGAATGTTCCTCTTCATGTGTCTCTGTCTGTTGGAGCATGCCATCATGCTGCCCCTTCATGCTCTTTCATTTCCCATTTCATTGCTGAAAGGAAAGCCAGCCCTGGTTCAGAAGTACCAGGAACTAGAAGTGTACAAGGAAATTGGCAGGAGCTGACTTTGCTGGATGGGCAGACGGTCTGCATCTCTAATGAGGCTTCTTACAAGAGCCTCCATGGCTTTACAAAAAGGTCTGTTCTCTCTCCAAGGACATCATGGGTCTCTCTCATTTACGGGCATGGTGCAGCATGCCTTGCTCACCCACTGAGGTTTGCCATAACCAGACATAACCTTTAATATTCAGTTGTTTGGGGGAGATAACACAACAAGCTCCGCTGTGGATTGTGAAGGAAGGAGAGTTCTGATGAACAGGGTTTCTGAAGAAAGGGTTTGCCTGCATCCTGACCTGCAAGTTGCTGGAGGCTAGGAGAGTGTGATGGTTGGGAAAGAGTACCAGGAAGACGTTGCTGTATTTTGCTTTGTTTTGTACTCCTCCAAGGTTGTCTGCTTTAGGCCACTGTCTCCAAGGGTTTTTTTTCTCCTTTAGCTATGGGAGACAGCCCATCCCTCACACAGGCTACAGCCAAGCTACCAAAGAAACCCTTGGAGGGAGAAGAGATGAAAAGAAGGCACTGGAAAGTTAAAAAAACACCCCCAAAAGACTAAGTGAGGTTGGATGGGGCCTTGAGCAACCTGCTCTGGTAGGGGGTCCCTGCATGGGTTTGGAGCTAGATGATCTTTAGGGTCTTTTCCAACCCAAACCATGCTGTGATTCTATGACTACATTTTGCCTAAGTTGTGAAATTTACTTAGGATTTTTGACAATAAGGTCATGCCCTTTATGAAAGAAGTGCTTCTTCAGCTGCACACTTCTGCCCTCTTGTCAGGGTTTAATTATCAGGTTCCATGGGGCTTCTCTCTGGCCAAGAGTGGGACCAGGATGTAAACAACCTTCCTCAGATGCAAGCTGCTCTGTTTTCTGTTGCGACTTCAAGTGGTGGGAGAGGACCCTGCAGCTCCCAGGGTGTCACTGCAAGTGGAGCAGTGGAAAGTCTGCACTGCCAGAAGGAAAGGATACTGAAAGATGGAGAGTTATATCCAGGCAGAAATCCTCACTCCAAAGTGCTTTTCTGAAGCTCCTTACAGGTGCCATAGAGCCATAGGTGCTGACCTAGTGGCAAGTGACTGCTTGATTGAAAGCTGGGCATGGCTCCCCCTTCCTACCTTCTCCACTGCTCCTTCTTCCTCCTCTGTGTCACTCTCTCCACTAGCTCAGGAACTGGGCACATGGTTCCTCACAGTGAGATCAGTTAGACAGACTTCAGCTTCTCCAGCAGGGCTGCTGCTTCAGAAAGGTCTCGAAGAAGCAGTTTGGGAGGCACTGAGCTGCAGCCCCCATTGAAGGAGGGACATCTTTGCTCTCACCACCCACCACACTGGGCTGTCTGAGGAGCCTGCCATCCTGCAGGAGGCAAATCCCTGCACTGAACCTCTTTGGGGTGCAACATCCACGCTCGTGCCTAGCACAGTGATGGTCTGAATGAGCCAGGATCCATGATCCTACTCATCCTAACCCTACATCCAAGGTGAGCCAGACTTAGCCTGGTGGGAGGACAGGAGACCATTCACCTGGCTGTAGCTGCTCACCTGCACCCAAGTGAGATTGATGTTGTTTTCCTCAAGTTATTCAAATGAGGTGATTGTGGGAGTTTCCCTTTCCCCCACTAAAGTTCTCAGCAATTTAAATTTCAGTTGAAGAGGAAGTTATTAAAAATGTGAAGATGAGAAGTGGCCTAATTCTTGCAAGGCAATTTAACCTGAAAGCCTGACACTTGGCCTGGTCTGCACACCTGAGATTTGATAAAGGATCCAAGGCTTGTGTGACATGGAGACTTCTGTGCCCTCCTGGAGGAACAGAACCACACCTGAAATTCAATCTGTTGGCTTCTCTACATCTGATCCAAATGATGAAATTCAGTGTAACCTCCAAGACATTTTTAGAAGAGAGCAAGATCATCTAAAAGTGTTTGTTTAAGGCTCCTCAGACCTACCTCATCCTTCCTCTGAAGTATTTTCTCCTTTGAAATTCAGAAATATACTCTACCTGCACACTACTATTAAAGCTGATCTGCATGAACCTTTAATGGAGAACTTGCTCCAAATACACCTTTATTAAAGAGTTACTAAAAAGTTCTGTTTTAAGTTCTCCTCAACTTCCTTCCTCAGCCTCTCAGACAGCTTCATGTGAGAAAATACCATTTGCAGACTGCTGTTGCCTTTGCAGAGATCTTCGCTTGGATCTTTGGCTTCAAATCAGCAAAAAGAGAAAACCAAGCAAACAAATAAGCTCAGCAAGTCTGCCTGATTATCTAGGCACCTATCTGGGGTTTGTAATCTTGTTAGTCTCTGAGTGCTCTCTACCTACACTTAGCAGCATCAGCACAGTCTCTGCTGAAGTCTTCCTCTCCAGAATCAAACTCAAAGCGGTTTTCATCTCTCCATCACTTCACCTCTAATTCTTCCTGGTTTTTGGAGAGTAAAGGTAGATTAATTGACTACAAGAGGGAATCCATTCCAAATTACTCTTCTGGCAAGAAGGCTTTTCTAAACAGAGAGATTTTCCTGTGTTTCCTGAAGAGATACCATCTCTGGACACACGCAGCTGCCGTTCTCCAGACAGGTGCTGCACAGTGGGACCCTGGGGCTGGAACTTGCATCTCTTCTGCTTCCCACAGTGCTGCCCAAGCTCTGCCTGTCTCTCAGGCCTTGCAGACCTCCAGCCAGGCAACTCTGCATGGTGAGACCCCAGTTACAAAATCAGGCAGTCATCATCTCATTGAACATATGCTTAAGGTGTGTCAGGAGTTTAAATGGGTGATTGTGAGTGCAGAGCACGCTTGTACATTGACAGTTAATTAAACATCTCACTCCCCCTTAAAAAAGCTGCTGAGACACAGATCTTATATTGCTAACTTAGACTCTTTACGTATTTCACCTTAAATCAAGGCTCTGTCATTTTCCAATATGCCTGTACTCCAGCTCTGAGCTGAACAAGCTAAAGTCTGCAGAAACAACCACATTAAACAAACAAACAAACAAACAAACACCCCCAGCCCCCCCAAACCTCTGTTCTTTCAAACCAGAATGATTCATGCTCCTTACAAACAGTCCTGGTATGTATTTAAAGTAAGTTTCCAGCTACACATTTCAAAGTATTTCCTAAGAGAGCATGGGAATGTTAATAAGTTTCTTCTATTCCTACAGGTATTGTCTCCAGCAAGAGAAACTAGTCCCTGTACAGGAGATTAAAAGTTTCCTTTTCTTTTAATGAAGGCTGTTGCTGTTTTCTCTTTACCTCTTAGCTTTTTTAGGCTGGAGCTCTGTGATTCTCTTGTGGGTCACTCTCATCAGCATCTGGTAATTATTTCAGCCATGCTTAGGCACTGACAGGGGATGGATATCCACACAGCTTGCGTTTCTGCTCTCCTTCACACACTGCTGAGCAAAGCACAAACACAAGTGACTTCTAAGATCTGATCTGACAGGTCCAATTAAACAAAGAGCATGGTTGCCACCAGGTTAAAATGGCTCAACACCTGCTGATGTCTGGCTTCCTGAACAGAGGGCTTTGGGATGCTTGTGCTATTCTTGAGGAGCATTTGCCATCTCAGACTAGGTTCCAAAATGGGCAGTGTAATGGCCCACCTCTTGCTGATACCTTGAGCAGAGCTGCCTGGACTTAGCCAGGGGACATCTTGTGCATTGTGTTTTCTGATACTCTAGTGTCTGACTTGGGGGAGGGGGAGGTCTGACTTCCCTTGCTCTGGATCTGCCACTGTGCAACATGTAAGCATCTTGTGATGGTCCATGCAATGGATCAAGGATGGCTCTTTTCTTCTGAAACTCTTCAGGAGGGTTAAGATGTCCTCCTGCAGTGCTGTGGGTAGCTGTAATGGCCTTCACCTGGGTGACTTCCAAATATCCTTCCCCACCAGTGATCATGAAGTATTCCTGAGACCAAGATCAAGAATCCAGATCTTTTCCTTCCTCACCCTGCTGCATTGCCTCCTACTCTGGAAGGCAACTTGGCTCAATTTGGCTGTGGAGTAGTCATGAGGATGCTCAACTTTCATTGTCAGGACAGCCCTGGCATTGCACACAGGCCTGGAGCTAGTCTCCTCAAAAGCTTTTGACTAGCAAAGGCCTTCTGGAGTTTTGATGGAAGTTGAACAGGGGCTTTCAGGCTGGTGGATGTGGGCTATGCCTACAGGAGATGTGGGCTCAGCACTCTGACTCTCCCCATGTCCACTACTTCTCGTCCCCAGCTGTAGACTTCTTCTTGCTTATTTAGTGCCATTTATCAGAGTCTATGAACCAAGGCAATTTCTAGCCTAGCAGAAATTTTACCTTGCAAAGGCAAAGCAAGCTGGACAGGGCAGGAGCAAGCAGCCTATCAGGGGAGAAAGAGGAGAGGAACAAAGTTCTGTGAGGTTTGGCCCACGTGGGGCTGCTGGCCAACAGCTTGGCTCACAGCTGGGGAAACAGCAGCAGCAGTGACTTCAGTCCCATCCCTGTCCCCTGCTGCCTGCTAAAGGCTTTTTTGAATCTGGTTCAAGAATCAGAAAACCCCCTTGTTGAGAATGGAAGAGGAGTCCAACCCACACAGGGCTTGGGGCATTTTTATCCGGAGTTATCCTCCAGTCTATCCCTTATGGAGACCAGGGTTTGTGGAGGGCTGGTGGAGTCTTCACCAGTGCCTGGGTTTTGACAGTCAAATTCCTGTTTGATAGCAATCAACATTGTTCTGTGTAGTGTGATGAACCTCCCCCATCACAAATGGCCTGTGAGGATCTGTGCTAGCTGAGAATCTGCTTTTTATTCCTCTCTCGAGTTACATGGAAAAATAAATTTGCTAATAACATCATAGTTCCTAGAATAAAAGAGCATGTCCCACAGCTGGTAACCTCTGCTGTGGAAAGAAGTGGAGCAGGACAGTGTGCAAGTCAGGACTGCAGAGACCTGGCAGGGCTGAGAGGAGCTGGAACAACTCACACAGCATCTGCAGTTGCACCACATATGTGGACCAGCACTCAGGAAAAAAAACCCCAAGGTTGTTAATATGCTAGACTGAGAGATAATTTAAAAGCCTGCCCATAAAGAGACAAACATTTCCCCAGGGCAGAGAAAGGTATTCCCAGCTCTCCTAGCGCTGGCTCCTCTTGCTCAGCCCTGATCCCACAACGTGCTTCAGGCTCAAGCTCTGTGAAAGTGGTTCCATGTGCAGGTACCTCTCAGGTCTGCCCTGATCCAGGACCTCCCCTTCCACTGCACGTCAGAAGCTGTGATTAGCCACCTACTTATGGAGAGGTTAAAATCTAGCCCTTAACCCCTTTCCTTTTTGGTTAAGCTTCCTGTGAAATGGGTTTAACCAGCAGAATTGGCATCTTATTTAGAGCAATGCCTCTCCTGAGGTGACTGCTAAGTGTAAACAACTACCTAGCTGTTAGCATAGGGGTATCTGTTCAACCCACCTTATTTTTTTACCCAAGGAGTTTTTCATGTGGGAAATTCAACCGCAATGCCAGGCTGTTGAGTTGTCACCATCAGAGATTTCCCTGTTAGTAAGAAGCCTGATGGTGTAAAGGGAGTTGAGCATTTCAGGTCAGTGTGTCAGGACATCAGGGAATTAATGCTACTACAAGGCTCCCTCCACAAGCTCTTTTAACTGCAAGACTTAATGGCTTAAAGAGTTTGCACTTGAAAACCAGGGTGTAAGTAACAAGAAATCACAGCAAGGATGAACCATCTCATTTGCCTTTGTGCCCTCCTACGTGTAAGGTTGCACTGATTACGACACTGCAGTATTCTCACTTCCCTCTGGTAGGACTTCTGGCTTCCTGCTTTTTGGCTGTTGGCCCACATAGCCCTCAGAGATCCTCAGACTTCTTCTCCAGGGGTCCCCAGGAGGTATGAGGCAAGCAGCCTGCAATGAGCAGAGTTGATGTTGGCTATGCAAGGATGCGCTCTGCCTCTTCTCCATGCTTGTCTTTCTCAGGAAAAAAGTTTGGGATATGTAAAAGGATGAAAACCTCTGAGGTAGGGGCTGGAATTAAGAAACTCTGCTCGTGCTCTGCAGGTCAAACAACAAACACAATGTGAGAATACACTCCAGGACTGCTGCATTCATCTCCAGATGAAAGTAACTTTGTGATAATTATGAGATAGCTCTGATGGCTCATTAATAATAACCCAAAGAAGAAGAAGAAAGATTTTACAATACTTCAGAATCAGGTAGGCAGAAATGCTTGAAAGCCTCTTGCTTTGGAGTCACTGCCTCTCAGCAGCTAGCTGAGTTAGTAAAGGTTCAGAAAGGCAGCAAGCTCCAAAGGAAATGACACCAGAAATACCTCTCATAAAGCACTGGTCCTGGTTACCAGGGCTGGAATCTCTGCTTATTTCCAAGCACAGGAGAAGTGGCTCAGATGCCTACCCAGCTCCACTTCCTCTTTTGGGAAGTTACAGGTGTCTTCTGGCATGGCTCAGCTTTGTTGCCGGTTACCTGCTCTGTGTCTGGAGCATATGGTATTAATACGATGCTCATGTGGATGTGAGCGTCGTGGCTCATATTGCCATGGTGCTGGGAAGCATGGAAAGGAAAGCCAGCTAGAGGTCATCTGGGAAAGAAACCAGAGCTGAGTTCACTTTAGAAAGTCATTAGAAAGCAAATGAGGACACTAAACGGATGCAAGGGTGGGGAAAAAAAAGCAGAAGGATGATCTCGAAGAGCAGGCAGTGGAATTAGGACATTCTCCAGATGGACTTTGCAAGGATTAGGCCCTAAGGCCATAGTTAGCTAGACTGGCCTTGCAGGCTAAGCTTTCTCAGTAAGCTACTCGTGCTTTTCCCCTGTGGAACAGCTATCAGTTCTTTTTTTAGGGGGCTGAAGTTATTTAACGTTTGGGTGTTTGTGATACGTCATATTTTAATTAACTGGTTATTTAAGCCCAGGCCCTGGTACCAGGTCAGCTGAAAACCCCAGGGCTATATTTGGTCAGGCTTGACAGGAGAGAAGGAGAGTGCTCACTTTGGATCTGGAGTTGGTAATCTTTTAATTCTGCCCTTTTCTTGGGGTGTGAACAGCAGGAACAAGAGGCAAGACTGATCTAGTGTGGGGTGTCCCTGCCCATGGCAGGGGGGTTGGAACTAGATGATCCTTGTGGTCCCTTCCAACCCTGACTGATACTATGATACTATGATACTATGATATTAAGAGAGGAGATGTGGTCCAGGGTAGGGAGGGGCCCAGCTAGAGATGGGACATTTAAACCCCCAGAACCTTCTGTGCCCCATAATGGTTTCGCAAGCATAGGATGCTACTTGATAGCCTGGCCCTCAATTTATAGCTTCAAACCAAACAGTTTAACAAAGGAAACAAAAGAAATAGTTTATTGGCACTATTAGAGGCTCCAGCTATTGATATGCAAGGACGCTGGTCACAGTGTAATTGGAACAATTCTCCCACCGCCAGCAAGGGGCCATTAGACCCTAATTAGAATTGGGTTCTAGTTTCTGTTCCAGCCAAATTTTAAGTCATCCAAAGAGGTCACTCAAAAAAATCCCCCTTTCTCCCATGTCTTTAGAGAATATTTTAGGAAGAGGGGGTTTTGTTTAGCAGAGGCCTGCTAGTTCTCTTTTTATTTGTTGGTGTTTTTGAAAGGAAAATATTCTGTTGTAGGGTAAATGGAACAGTCATAGGAAGTGGCATAGGAAAATGACCATAAATAAAGATGGGCTTGAGTTGGGGCTTGTGGTGTAGCAGCTATTTGAGTACCTGTGGAAAGATTGGGGAGCACAGAAGGTGATATTTTTTTTGCCGGTTTTGTTTGCATGCTGCTGAGTTCAGAAGGTGACAGAGGACCTATCCCCCACCACGTGCTTGAAAACGTTTTTGTGTCATTGCAATTTGCACCAAAATAAGCAGGCAAACCTTGATTGTTCTGTACAGAGAGCAAGAGGCTGCTAACATGCAAGCTGTGTTGTTCTGTATAAAAGAAATCAGAGCTCTCACTATTGAGATATACATTTTTTTTAAGTTCCATAAAAGCTCTTAATTGAAAAGAAAGTTGAGTTTCTGTACCACCACCACAAACATGCTTGCATTTTTTTATCCCCCCTGGTGAAACAGGAGTGCTCTTTGACATCCCTAGTTTTATGTCAGGCCAACTTTGATGTAGCTTGAAATAAAAATTTCCCTTTCATTTCAGACTTTTCAAGATGAGAATATCAAACTATTTGGCTTTGAGGGGACACCTAAACAATTGATTTAAATTCCTTGTCTAAGAAAAAAAACCCCACAGCCCATTCATGTTGATCAGTGAGAAATGACTTGTAGTTGGGGGGGGTTTGGCAGATCAATCGCCCATGCATGTTCAGGTTTCTTCTTGCTCCTTTCTTGTTCCACCTAAACATAAGAACAAACTTCTTCACTTTGGAGTCATGGAGCATGCTGCCCAGAGAGGCTGTGGATTCTCCTTCTCTGGAGGCTTTACAAGCCCACCTGCCCAAAGTCCTTTCACATCCAGACAAGCTGTGAACTCAGAGGAGGAAAGCAGGGGCAGTGTTGTAGGCATTACACTACCTGTAGCAATGAATTATACCAGGGAGGGTGATAAAGAGATGGGAAGGTGAGAAAACTGAAATTAGCACCGATGGGAAAACCTGGAGGTAGCACCAAAGATCCAAAGGGCCTGAAGATCCTCTCTGGCAAACAAATACATGTGGGAACTGGAATTAGAACAGAGTCTGTGTATTGCATTGCAGTCCTAAACGGTGACTGCAGTGACAGTCTGTGTTTCCCTTCCCCCCTCCTTGCTTTTTTTGGCATCTTGAGAAAAGGGAAGCTTTGGGCAGAGCAGACATTTAGGGAATTCCCCAGTGGAAGGCTTCCTGTGCCATGGAGCCTTTTCCCTTTGTTAGTAAGCCCCTGTCTCTGGATGATCCACACTAGCCCAGCCAGGAGGCCCTTTCACCCATCACTTGAGACCAGACCAAGCTTAAATGTCTGCAACCACGCTCTGCCTGCTGCATTCTTGTGCCCCTTTCTGAGCTCATACCCCATGGCCACCTTCCTGTCCCTTCCCCTTCCTTTCCTGTCCCTTCCCCTTCCTCTCTCTCTGCTCTTTCCTGCTGAGTCCTCTGCCTCTCTTTGCCCACTTTGCTGCATTTTAGAGACTTGCTGAGTTTTGCAGCATTCACAGTGAAGGAAGGAGGCTTGGTTAGTCCCAGACAACTTCTCAGGGGAGAATGAGGTCTAGAGCAAAAGCAAGCATGGCTCACCTGCCCCTCCAGAGTATCTAACCCAACCAACTGCTTTACTTCTGGAAAGAATAAAAACTGTTGGTTTCTTTCCCCCCTCATTTTGCATTATCCCATGTCTCCACCCTCTTGTTTGTTTTTGCCAAGAGCAGAACATGCCTGGAGCTCTCCAAGGGACCAGCTTGAAATTCCCTGAGTGAAATCATATTTTCTGTTTGGCCCCAAATAAAGAGCTTTAATTGAATAAGAAATTAGAATTGGATGTCCTCTATCCACCAGAGGGACTTTCCATTAAAGCATCTTGCAATTTCAAATGTCTTGTTGTGTTTTTATCTTGTGCTTCCTACTCAGTAAATACTCAGATTTGGATAGAAATATTCCTAGAGCAGGCTACAGTTTCTGCAACCAAAGCCATTTTAAATCTTCAGTCTAGCCAGTGCATTATCAGGGCTGTCACTGGTGACTCTCTGAACTTAGTTTTGTCTATTTTCGAATGATTGTTTTTTCCCTCCTGAGGAGGATCACAGCATTTTTCATGCCTCAAGTGAAAAGAAAAGAGGATGATGCATAGTGGCAGTGGCACCTGAGAACATGACAGAACATGAAGCACAAGACAAGGAAGGTGGAAAGATGGAGGAGGACACATGAAAGAGACACTCTTAGAACATGCATAGTGTTAATTTCAAGTGGAAACACTGCCAGGAACAGAGAGCTTCATCCTTGTTTCTTCCTGGAGATCTTCTGATTTAGACTTGTTAATAACAAAGAAAATCACAGAAGCATCAAGGTTGGAAAACACCTCTGAGATCATCAAGTCCAACCATTAACCCAACATCACCACGGCCACTAAACTGTGTCCTGAAGTGCCACATTGGTCTCTTCTCCTAGGCAGCCAGCACCAGGACAAGAGGACACAGTCTCAGGCTGCACCAGGGGAGGTTTAGGCTGGATGTTAGGAAGAAGTTCTATACAGAGAGAGTGATTGCCCATTGGAATGGGCTGCCTGGGGAGGTGGTGGAATCACCATCACTGGAGGTGTTCAGGAGGAGACTTGATGGGGTGCTTGGTGCCATGGGTTAGTTGTTTAGGTGGGTTGGATTGGTTGATGGGTGGACACGATCATCTTGAAGGTCTCTTCCAACCTGGTTTATTTATTCTATTCTATTATTCTATTCTATTTACATGTTTTTTGAACACCTCCAAGGATAGTGACTCCACCACCAGACAAAGGACAAATCCTGCCTGTGAATGCAGATGTGGAAAGACACCAAATGAAACCAGATAAGCTTGGCCTGAACGCTCTGGTGTGGATACCACTGGCATTAGATAGGGCCAGAGAAGCCAGAAGCCAGCAGCTGTCAGGCACATTCTTGGATCATTAGCACCTAACATCATCAGATCATCATCATCAGAATTTGGGTTTGGCTGTAACTGAGGAAGGAAAAAAAGAAAGAAAAATGTTATCCTAATTCTGCTGTTATCATCAACTTAATTCAGTGCTTTGGCAAAGCTGACTTAAAAGAGTTGGGCACAGAACATCTTGAAATGAAGTTTTGTAGTTCAGCAAAATACTTGTAAAAGTTTCTGCTTTCACTCTGGCAGCTCTTTCCAGCAGTACCACTTCACACAGAATGGTTCTGGGGAGCCAGAGGAGAGGAGGCAGTGTGGTCAGCAGGGCCCAAGTGCTGGCACCCCAGCAGCAAATTCACTTTTGCTGCCTCCTACGCCTGTCACCTGTGCTCTGTGGAAGTTCTCAGCTGAAATATGCAGAGGTTGCAGTCTAAATGGTCAGAGACACAGCTATCATGCCTGAACCCTTCTTATTTTCTCTCTTCCACCCAGCCAAGGAAGAAAGTGGCCTTTTCAGTGAAATGAAACTTGGCCTGATCAGCATTATGTAGAAAGTGGAAGGAGAAAGTGTTGACATCGGCTGATGCATCCTGAGTCTGGGGCCAGAGATTGTGTCACATCATGTGAGAAGGGGAAAACCTTCTCAACTCACAAACATCAAATACTTTGTGGTAAAACTCTGCTGCCTAGGAATGAGATGATAATTGTCAGAGGACATTTCCCCCCACATTTAACCCAGAAGTATGGTATCTATAGAGGTGCACGCAGGGCCAGTTTCCCATCGCAGCTATGCTAACATATGTTTAGATGAAGTCCATTCCAGCTTTTTGCAAGCTTGCTCCATATTTGTAAACAGGGAGAGCTCCTGGGAACTGCCCTGACCTCGGCTTTCCTTCTTTTGTTGCTGCTTTGCACATTTTCCTTTTCACACTACAGAGAGAAATCTTTCTGAACCCCAGCCAGTTGGCTGGCACGTTAACTGTGGATGCTCACTAATGCATCAATTCCTTGTGTGTTTTAGAGTAATGGTTTCCACACCAAAACCAAGCAGTCCTCACAGCCTATTACATTATTATTAGAAAATATATTTAAGGAGGGGGAAAAAAAATCCACAGAGAATCCCTGGAGGAGTCTTGCAGAAAGGCATTGATACAGAGGCTGCCTTGCATCGTGCGCAGGTGAGATCCATAACACACAGCAGGTTAGGTGAGAAAATTACTTTGGATACCAATAACAAAAGGCTAAAGTTGTACCTTGGAGATCTCTTTATTTTTCCTCTAGCATCTATTTCCCTTTCATCTGACTGCATTTTCATCAGACCATGATGTGAGGATGATCCTGCTAGCACTGTGTGGGCACTTGCTTTGATCAGGTTTAAGTCCTCCTGGGAAGAAGAGGCATTGCAACATGATGTCCACCCCCTCCATTCTACATCTGTGCTCTGTGAGCCTGTGATATTACAAACCATGGGAATGGGCATAACAAACAGCTTTTTCCTCCCTCCTCCAGCATTTTGGCATTGGATGTATGGGCTGCAAAGCATTTCTCCAAGCCTCCATGTGTTGGGTGGCAGCAGGCAAGCCAGACATCAGATTTAGGAAACCAAGGGAGCACATTCCAGACAATGAACTGTATGTGTAATTGGGCAATTAGTTGGTACCAAACGTGGGCATCTGGCATGCCGAAGTCTCTTTTGTGGCTCTAATCTCACATGTCTTATGCTTCTTTACAGGAAAGCTTGGTGCTGCTGGAAAGCTGGACTGCTCCTGGCCATGCATGTGGGAGACTCCAGGAGAGAAGAAAGTGCTAAAAATACAGATCTCCTGACTCACAGATCGTCCTCTGACTGTTATATTTCCATTTTGGCCACACAAAATCACCTCTGAGAGCAGCTCTGATACTCATTTTGCTTGGTCAAGTCGAGGCAACCAAAACTTTCAGAGGGAGGGGCATGATGTGCTGCTGCCTGAAGGGAGCTTGCTCTGTTTCCTGTGATAGTTGGTGATTTTCAATGCTCTTTAGAAAGCTTTTTGGTACAGTATGCTTCTCGAAATTTCCTCTGCACTTACTCTCTGAATGCTACCTCTTTCTGAGGGAACAGATAAGCTCTGAAAGCTGGATTGAACACTCTGGAATATGGGAAAAGCATGAAAACCTTGTGTCAGAGAATGTGTGTGTAGGGATGGGGGAAAGAACCCACACCATGGTACTTTCCAGCTGAAATCATCAGCAACATTGCAGCCCGTGACACATTGGTAGCTATTAATTGCTTCCCGTAAAGTGCAGTTACTAATAGGAAGTAGGAACTCTGAGTATCCTCTTGGCAAAGCTTAAATTCAAGAGCCAAGGAGAATGCCAATGTAATGATGTGTTATGTGACAGCAGGTTATCTGACCTCCCTCCTTTGAAGTCAGCTCTGTTAAGATAGCTTCTTTGTCCCACTTCTCTCGGAGAAAACTAATTCCTGTTGCCATTGTTGTCAGTGGAAGCTTATCAGCGACTTGAATTAGATTACAGTTTGGATAGCAGGGAATAAATTCTTTGAAATCTGGTGACTAGCCACTTTATGAAAGGTTGAAGCCATGTTTGACATCCTTGGCTAGAGATGTAATTGAAACATGTGGGGTTTAGGAAGCCATCTCTGAAAAGATAGCTCTGTAAGCCACAAAGTCAAAGCTGAGGGATCAGGAAAGGCACACTGCTTTGCTTGTCTGCCCCTTCCTCTTTTTGATACCTAGGCTTAGAAAGATATTTTACACCCTGAGTGTGCTCAGTGGCTTGTGTAGTTTGGCCAGAAGATGAGCTGTCAATGTAGGCTTCAATTCCTGATTTTGAGTAGATTTGAGAAACTTTGATTGAAGACTTAACATTGTTAATGCAAGGAGTATCAGGTCACTTCTAAGGGCACACTCATTTCTTGTCCCTGCACATGCTGAACATACTTCCATGCTTAATCTCCATTGAAAACTTCATTTTTTATTGCCCCTGGCACTGGAAGGGGTGTACAGAGTGTGTCCTATCTGTTTCTCCTATCTGTTGTCACTAGACAACAAGTCCTGCTGGGCTTGTCCTTCATTTGGTCACTTGAACAGATCTGGCAGGGTGAGAAGAATTCATGATCATCACCTCAGTAGAGCCTGATAGTTGCCCGGCAGTTTTCCCTGTGAAACAAGAGTGGAGCAGCAAGAATCCATGGAGGGAACACATAGTAGAGGTTAACACTCCAGGGTTTGCTCCCTGGAGTCTCAGAGTAACTTGCTTTTTATCTGCTGGTTTATAAAACTCTTGTACTGTCCTTCTGCCTCCTCCTTTCCTTGGCTGCCATAGCCAGCTAGTCTCATCTGTCCCCCTGAAATGACACTCTCCACTGCCCTGCTTGAGTCCACAGAAAGAAAGAGACCTTTGCCAGCCCTCACCCTGTCCTTGGTCTGCATCTTACCTTTTCCCTGCTTTGCTCCTCTCCACACAGTAAAATGTGGCCCAGACTATTTTCTTCAGCAGGGAAAGAGAGGAAATGCAACAAATGGCTTTGGACAGGTTGAGCACAATAGATTCTCATGCATCTTAAGGTCTTTGAACTTGCCTTAAGGTCAACTGCATTGACATTATGATCCTCTATGGATACCTCCCAGTGTTGCAGAGTAACTAATGGGAAGGAGGAATTCTACACATTTATTTTTTAGCATCCACACACTCCCAGAATTCATGGCTTTGGAAAGTGGATGTCTTTTCTGTCACACAGACCCTGAGAAAAGACACACTCTGTCGCTCAAATTGTGAAATCATTTGTTCTCAGAGGCAGCAAATGCAATCACTTCTTCAGAAGCACTCTTGGAAGAAGCAGTGCACAAAAGGTTTCCTCATTTGCTGCGCAACACCACGTCAGGAAGGCTCTCTGCGTGAGCAAGAGGAGTGGGACCTAACCTCAGCTTAGCAGGGGAAATGAAAGTGCAGTATATATAGATATATAAAAGAATCAAAGAAGGCTCTCACTGGAGCTCTGCTCAGACACCAATAGCCTATTTTTAGAAAGACCCAACGCGTTGGTTTTGCAATCTGTGTCCTGCCACTGAGCTGCACATCTACGTAAGGACTGACACAAGTCTTGCTGAAATCCTTGAGCAGGCATCTTGTGACAGGGTGGGAATGCCGAGAGTCAGACAGCGTGTGAGCAGGCTGGGAAGATGTGGGCAAGGTAGGGAAACCGCTGGAAATGCAGATCACAGCATCAGAGCATCGTAGATAAGTTAAACACGCCGGCAAATTTTCACGGCCTATTGCTCATCCTGGAGTTATGTAGTTAGTTGAGAAATGGATGTAATGCTCCAGCTAATTGCAAGCAGCTGCCCACTAGACAGCTTGGCCAAATGTTTTTAATTCCACCTTAGGATGATGAAGGGAATGGGAAGCTTTGGTCTGCACCCCGTGTGAAACTGCTGAACACTTCTTTGCAAAGTCACCGAGCGCGGTGCGGAGCTGAGGAAGGTCTTTTGAATTGGCTGCAGGCTGCAGTGATGCAACCTCCCCCTGCTCTTACCAGAATGTGTTTGGAAAGCGTGGACCTGCCTAGGAGATCAGATTCCACTTTTTGTCAGCTTCACAAAGTTATTTCATATGAGGCTAGTGACTGCCAGCGGTGAAAGTGGTTTGAGCAGAAATTGGATCAGCTCAGCTATAATGGAATTCCAGGCTGAACTGGGAGAAGGAAGCTCAGAGGGTAGGCAAAAGGAAAGCTCCTGGGAACACTTTAAATAGCTGACACGGAAAATATTGCAATCTGGTGCATTTTAGAAGTGGTTTCCTGTAAATATAAAGTCTGTTGTGAATTAAAAAAGTAGAGAGCTTTCGGGAAGCCCCCAGGTTTTTGTTTTTGCACTGTATTAAAGCCATCCAAATTTTTGTACCAGTGTAATTTTTGCCTGCAACTCTGATTGGTTTTGCAAAGCAGGTGTAGCCTCTGAAAAAGCTTTTATACAGGCAATCTTTCAATGTGTCTTGCACTGAAGGACAGCTGGTTGAGCACTGGGAGCAGTCACAGTACGAGGAACAATCACAGACCCTGAAAATGGGACAAGATGCAAGCTTTGTGTTATTCCCTGAAGGTTTGGCTGTGATCTGATACTGACTTTGTAGACTAAAGAACTGCAAGAGGTGTAATCCCTCTGGACCTCAGCAAAGCAGTGAGTCTGGCAGCACTGTTCAGACTGCAGGGATGGGGATAGGTAAACAGAACTGTAGTGGAAGGAGAAGGCAACTGTGCATGGTGCTGCAATGAAAATGGTATCTTTAGATGGATGGAGGCCAGGGCAGTGCCTGAAAAACTTGGTGCTGAGGCTTGATCTTATGTCAGGCTCTCTCTAGGGACTCCTTGGGATATTTTTAGTGCCAGAGAGAATGGAGATGATACAACAATGCTAGAATAAATAGGATGACCTTGAGGGTTGGCATAACAGGAGTAGAAATTTAATAGTACTAAGTACAAAGTCATTGCACTGTTAAGGATTGATGCCAAGAATTTCTCTGTACTCTGGAAGTCCTTGTTTGGAACCATGTTAAGAGGAAGAATATGTAGCCAAAGTAATGGCTCACAGGGTTACTGGGAGCTACCAGCATGACACAGCTTTAAAAAAGACTCCTAGGAGGTAGGAAGGGAAGGGAAGTATTGCTATCCTAGTACAGACTCCAGCAAAATGAACAGCACAGATCACAGTGCGCTGCCCTGGTCAGCCTTGATCAGGAAGGGAGGCATTCAACAGCACACAGGTACAAAGATGCAGAGAGGATTAGGGAAAGAGAAGACTGCTTTCCAGGAGCAGGAGGCTAGAAAAGCCTAACAGATGAAGACCAAAACTGGACATAATTGCTTGCTATGAGTAAATCAAAGAAGTAAAAAGTGGAGAGGGACAGGACCTACATATGCCAAAGTCCAGTGCTGGCACAGGGGCAAGCTGGTATAAAGTGGGTCTGGAATTGTGCAGGAAAAGAGAAGAAAGCTCTTGACCACCAGAGCAGAGAGGGTGTGGAGCAAGGTTTGTGTGGGAGGAACAGTAAAATCTGAGTAACTTTCAGCTGAAGCTTCCTTGCTTCATGGGGACATTATATAACACTGCCAGTAAAAGCTAGGAGGTGGTGAACCCAGTGACTTGGGAAGTCCATTCCACTCCTGATTAGGCTACTATTTTAGTTTCAGGATGTGGTAATCTCTAAACCTAAATGCATCAAGTGAAGCATACACCAAAAGTGATTCTATTTCTTGCATCTTGAAGCTCTGTGAGCCAAGGCTCATAATGGCTCTTACAATAGACCTGTTAGAGCCATTCTCCAACCCATTTCTGTACACTAGTAGGATGTCTTCAGCTCAAAGCAGTTGCACATTCAGACAGCAAATGTTGCACATACTGCATGAGGGAAAGGAAAACTGGGGCTGTCTGATAAGCTAACACCTTGCAAAGGGAAAATCTCTGTGGGAATGGCTTACAGACTTCTCCAGGCTTCTCAGGTTGTTGCCACTGTCATTATTTAATCTCTCTGCATTCAAATTTCTCTTGAAAGCTCTTGCTGATTCAGTCTTCTCTCCTTCCACAAAGCCCAGCATGTTTCTTTAAAGAGATTACAATGAGAAGTTCATTCCCTAGAGCCATGAAGCATCACACTGGTACCTGTGCTCCTAAAGGTTTTAGCTGTATCAAAGGAAGGTCCTGACAATCATCATCAACTCTCAGGGACACACAAGGACATCTTGGCTACCCTTGGATTTTAACAATCCTTTCAGAGTCTATCAACCTGTCTGCAGCTGAAAATTCAGCTCTGCATTTCCAGGGTTGTAGCAGAGCTGGTGGAAGACATTGGCTGGCAGAGTCACAGGAGATGAGCAGACAGATTCACAGCTTTGTTACAGTCTAGCCAGACCTCCCATAGACCTTTCCCTTCTGCTGTTGCCAATATTTTTAAGCCTCAGACAGAAAAACAAGTCTGACTTTAATGAGAAGAAGGAAAACACTGAATATTATTATCCTCCTTGTCAAATTCAGTGCAGACTGTTTCAGTGGTACAATTAGCTACATATCTTACAGATAACAGCAAATCCACCAAGGCACTCTCACACACAGCAAATGCTTTCTGAACTCGGAGGAGCAGATATCTTTCCACCCATCAGTGCCTGAGTAGCTGCACTGGTTTATCACAGATCTGGGAAATACCTGCAGTTTCAGCTGGGGCTTTATTTGCACCCACAGCAATCTGAACACCAATGCCCTTGATGCACCCTGCTTAGCAAATGTATGCAGCAGTTCTAATTTTAAGTCATGATCAAAAAATAAAACAGAGGAACAGAAAGGCAGCTGAGCAGTGATTGGAAAAAGCAGGGATCACATGATAAACTGTAAAGAAGAAAGCATCTCAAAAAAAGGATATCTTTTTTATGTATACACACACACACAAAGCCTGCCCCAGCTCATGTCTGTGACAAATAAATGTTTCATATTCTTGTCTTTGAGGAGCCCTCACAGCCTAATGTCACCATGTCTACATCACTGAGCTTTGTGGCCAAAGTTTGGCTCTCCCTTCAGCTCAGAGCCAGCTCTGACTCTTTCTCATGCATGACTCAAACACCCTTGATGCCTTCTCCCCAAATGCTTCCCAAAGCAGCCAAATTCAAGCAGTTACTGTCACACCTTCCTGCAGCTCTTATTCAAGCAGTTACTGTCACACCTTCCTGCAGCTCTTCCCATACTACCTCCAGCACCCAGTGCAACTACTGCTGCCTGTCAGGTGAGAAGCTGGGAGCACTCTTCCCCTTCCCTGCTTCCATTGCTTTTTCTCCATTAAACAAGAACTGCTCTACTGCTGTTGAAGAAGCTGCAGCAGGTCTTCATCCTGGTTATTAGTTTGGATGAGGTAGCTCAGCCTTCATATGTTTACTATTACTGCTATTTAAAAAACATGTGAGTGCTATTATTATCATTGACTGGAAACCCCTGTCAGAGGGATTGGATTCTCTTTCCATAGTCACCTTCCACAGAGAGGTCCTTGTGCCCTTGTGGCAAAGAAGGCCAATGGGATCCTGGGGTGCATTAAGAGGAGTGTGGCCAGCAGATCAAAGGAGGTTCTTCTCTCCCTATACTCTGCCCTGTTGAGACTTCACCTGGAATATTGCATCCAGTTCTGGGCTCCCTAGTTCAAGAGGGACTTCTGCTGGAGAGAGTCCAACAGTGAGCTAGCAGGATGATGAAGGGACTGGAGCACTGCCTGGTGAGGAGAGGCTGAGAGAGCTGGTGCTATTTAGTCTGGACAGCAGAAGACTGAGAGGGGATTTAATAAACATTTACCAATATCTGAGGGCTAGGGGTCAGGAAAGAGGGGACAGGATCTGCTCACTTGCACCCTGTGATAGGACAAGGGGCAATGGATATAAACTACAGCACAGGAGGTTCCACCCATGAGGGGGAACTTCTTCACTGTGAGGGTCACGGAGCACTGGAGCAGGCTGCCCAGAGAGGTTGTGGAGTCTCCTTCTCTGGAGACTTTCAAGCCCTGGATATATTCTTGTGTGACTTGTGCTGGATTCTACGGTCCTGATCTGGCAGGGGGGTTGGACTCGATGATCTCTGGCGGTCCCTAACATCCTGTGATCCTTTCCTCAGTTTGTCCTGTCCTTTTTGCCTAAAGATGAGTCTAGAGACTACTACTGGTATTAAAGTCTGGGGTCACCATTCTGCCTGACTCACTGCTGAGTTTTCTGTGTTCTCAGACTATGGTGCGTGGTTGATGAACCACGTCTTGCTGGCAGCATGGTCTCTGAGCCTTCTGCTTTCATTAAAAACTTTGGTCTTAGTGTTCCAACAGTTTGTTGTCTGGAGAAGGAATTGTCTCTCCTGGTGTCAGTTTGAGGTGGTTGTCAGAGTCTGAAGCAAACATGGGAGACTTGGCTCATCCAAGCCGTTGTGTGATACCCAGCAGAAGGCACCCTGCCAGGAAGATCCCTTCTTGACTAACCATTAGATCACAGTCTGGGTTTGCAAGGAAGATACACTGAAGAAACAGGGTGCTTAAAAGATGTTCTCTAAGAGACAGGGCAGTTGGCAGGTAGCAGAGGCTCACTGTTTTTCTTAGGTGGAACATTACTGCTTTCCTAATTAGAAGTCAAAGCAGGTAAAGTCAATACCAATTTTCCCCACCTGGCTCTGAAGTAGTTATGGGAATGCTACAACTTGGGCAAGATTCCTCTGCTGTGCTATCTCTCTTGGTTTCTTTTCAAGGGCTTTTAGACTCATTGTCTCTCTTTTTGTTGACTAAAAATGACATCAAACACAACAAAGTGGAGCAATTTGAAATGTATTTTTTTTGGGGTGGGTGGGTCAATTTCTGTCAGTCAGGAAGGGAGAGGACACTGTTTGAAGAGAAAGCTGATCTTATGTTGTTCTTATGTACAGATATTGCAACAAAGCTAGTAATTCCCACCCAAGCAAGGGAATGCATTTTTCCAGTCACTGTGCAGTCTTTGGGTAATACAATCTCTGCTTCAGAGAACTGAACTCCAAACTCTTTCAAGCAAGTGAAACAATAAGGGAGGGACATGGAGCTGCTGGAGCTGGTCCTGTGGAGGCCATGAAGATAATCGAAGGGCTGGAGAACCTCCCCTATGGGGACAGGCTGGGAGTTCAGCGGGCAGAGAAGGAGACTCCAGGGAGATCTTATAGAGGCTTCCAGTATCTGAAGCTACAAGAAAGGTGGGAAGGGACTTTTTGTAGTGAGAGGGAATGAACTGAAGCTTAAGGAGGATAGACTTAGACTGGAGATTAGGAGGAAATTCTTGACAGTGAGGGTGGGGAGACACTGGAACAGGCTGCCCAGGGAGGACATGAATGTGTGACTGCAGTGAGGACACCTCCCTGGAGGTGCTCAAGAGGGGATTGGATGTGGCACTTGAAGCCATGGTTTAGTTAGTCATGAGGTGTTGGGTGATAGGTTGGACTTGATGATCTCTGAGGTCTTTTCCAACCTTATTGATTGTATGATTCTATGACACCTGTGCAGAGGACTGGAAGTGTATAGGTTTGGATGTTTGGATGTTGTAGTCCCTTCTCTTCACGTCGCACTGTGGTCACATTCTTCCTCTCTTGTGTCAGCACTTTTGGTTTTCACTGTTTGTGAAAGTTCCCCATTTTACAAATGAGTATACTCTTTTTTTTCCTTCCTCCCCTCCCCACCCCCCCTTGTAAAACAATGTCTACAATGAGACCAGTTTGTGCTTTTTTTTCAGGCCTGGAGCAGTCTGTTTTCAATTCTGAGAATGAGGGATTTTATTATCTGTTTAAAGAACACTCTCTGGTTGCTTACATTTTACTTCTTTTTTTCATGTCTGTTTTTTCCTGATGCACTAATAATGCTAATAAACATGAGCAGACTAAGATTTGGCTTGTGCTGGAGGAACAAACAAAGGCATCTCAGATGGATGCTCCATGTTCAGTATCACCACTTCTTCTCTTCACTGTACAGGAAGTTTCTTTCTTCTGCAGCGTTTAAGAAAATGCTAATGAGATGGCAGAATACATCCAAAATTAATTAGCTATTTTAATAATTAGCTATTTTTTTCCCCCAGCAAATCTCAATGTGCACTTGCAGCCCAGAAAGCCAATCAGATCCTGGGCTGCATCAGGAGAAGTGTGGCCAGCAGGGCAAGGGAGGTGATCCTCCCCCTCTACTCAGCCCTGGTGAGACCCCACCTGGAGTACTGTGTCCAGTTCTGGAGCCCCTATTACAAGAGGGATGTGGAGGTGCTGGAATGTGTCCAGAGAAAGGCCACAAGGATGATCAGAGGGCTGGAGCACCTCTCCTATAAGGACAGATTGAAGGAGTTGGGGCTGTTCAGTCTGCAGAAGAGAAGGCTCCGAGGTGACCTCATTGTGGCCTTCCAGTATCTGAAGGGGGCTACAGGAAGGCTGGGGAAGGACTTCTCAGGATCTCAGGTAGTGATAGAACTAGGGGGAATGGAATGAAGCTGGAGGTGGGGAGATTCAGGCTAGATGTGAGGAGGAGGTTCTTCACCATGAGAGTGGTGAAACCCTGAAATGTGTTGTCCAGGGAGGTGGTCGAGGCCCCATCCCTGGGGGTGTTTAAGAGCAGGCTGGCTGAGGCTCTGGCCAGTCTGATCTAGTGTGGGGTGTCCCTGCCCATGGCAGGGGGGTTGGAACTAGATGATCCTTGTGGTCCCTTCCAACCCTGAATGAAACTATGAAACTATGAAAAGAAATAGTCTTGTGGGCCTCATACCTCCACAGACTCCAGACCTGCTTTATGCAGCTGAGAGGATCCAATTTGTCCATGGAATATCTGAGACTGGCTATGGGTGGCTGATGCTTATCATATTCACTTTAATCTTTTCCTGGTTAGTTTGTGCTCCTCCTGTTTCTTTCAGGCACCTTCTCAACTTATTGCTCTCTACAACTACCTGAAGTGAGGTTGTAGTCAGATGGGAGTTGGTCTCTTCTCCCAGGCAACCAGCACCAGAACAAGAGGACACAGTCTCAAGCTGCACCAGGGGAAGTTTAGGCTGGAGGTGAGGAGAAAGTTCTTCACAGAAAGAGTTGTTTGCCATTGGAATGTGCTGCCCAGGGAGGTGGTGGAGTCACCATCCCTGGAGGTGTTCAAGAGGGGATTGGATGTGGCACTTGAAGCCATGGTTTAGTTAGTCATGAGGTGTTGGGTGATAGGTTGGACTGGATGATCTCTGAGGTCTTTTCCAACCTTATTGATTCTATGATTCTATGATGATTCTATCATTCTGTGATTCTGTGATTGTGTGATTCTATGATTCTGCTCTTGCCTTGTGTGCTCACTTTGCAAATGTACTGGGATGGACTGGTTGATTCTTCCCTCTGTGTAGCTAAACAGGACTCTGTCAGCTGAAGCAGCTATTTTCTCTTCACTCAACAATGTAAGAATGGAGATTGTTGAATGGAGATTTGTTTGTTTATTTTCCCCTCAGCATAAGGCCTGTGTGCCTCTTAACAAAGCATCTGTGAAACAAGATGTTGATGTGTAGACTAAATGTGTTGATTAAATTGCCATGGTTTCCTCTGGTCAATTAGAAAGCCACCTGTAATGAGTTTTTCCCTGAACCCACTGAGAAGTTATTGATATCCTTAAGCTACTGAATACTCAGAGCCAAACTCTGCTTTCACTGTAACAGTTCACACTCAGTCAAGTAGCTCTTCTAAAGGTCATGCATGCATTGAGCTTTCTTCCATTAGCCAGCAATGCTCATCAGGCTCATCTAACCAGCAGCAGTTTCTTGAGGAGCATACAGCTTTGTGAGAGCTTGAAGATCATTGCAGGTGACCTGAGGAAGTCCCTTCCCATGGCATGTGGGTTGAGGTTTTTTTCTTGTGACATTCACCTGCCCAGGTACTGGGCCCCTGATGTCTCTGGACTCAGTTTGCAGGCAGAACCTCTCACTGCCTCTGCAGTTAGGTGCCTATGCTAAAGGAAAGTCATCTGAGTAATGGTCTGTGAGGGTGTTTGGACTGACTGAAGATCCCAGCTTTGGTCGTGACACTTCAACACACCATTGCAAAATGCTCACTGGTTGGCTGTGTTGGTCCTTGGTACAGAGGTAGCCATCAGGTGGCTCTGGACTGGCATTTAGCAGCTCAGCCAGTCTGCAAACCAGGCATAAACATTTTGGAGCAAAAGTGAAGTGGCAGCACACCATCACCCTCAGCTGCTCTGGTGGGCACTTTGTAATCACCTACAATGTGCAGACTGCTATGGGAGTTACTACTGTAACTCATGGTCAGGAGCCAAGTGGTGTCACTGGGTGGCTGCTGGAGCTCCTAATCCTTTAGTATCTCCCATTCTTACAGGCCAGATTCAGCCCATCCCAGTGAGAAAGAGAAGCATTCCCACAGCAGAAATGAGAAATCTAAATCAGAGGCAACTGCTCTGTCTGTCTTGCAGCCTGCCAGTGTCCCAGCACACACAACTGGGGAAGATCCAGAAGGAATCAATTTCCACAGTCCAGTGGTTGACATGAAGTGGAAAACATTCAAGGAGGGTAGAAAACAAACAAACAAACAAACAAACAAGCTGAAATAAAGGAAAAAAACTCCTCTTGTTTCTTATTGCCCAACAGTTTACTATGGTTATTGTTCCATGTTGGCCACAGACTTGTGACCCCTCTCATTTTATTTTGTGCTGCTTTCAATTCCCTTTTTTTAAAACAAAACAAACCAAAACAACTCTGAGTGTTGCTAGAGCTGTGTCAAACTTATTGACTGCTCTCTGTGTCTCTGGTGTGGGGCTTATGTTACTATCAATACCAGGGCTGGATGGGACACCGGCTTGCACCACGCAGGGCGCTGAGCCTCCAGTGATGTGCCCTGAGTGGATCTGAGAGCACTATATGAAAAGTGAGGGTGTGAGGTCAAGGAAGATTTACCTTTTACAATTATCTGTGTGAACAAGCAAGCTTCCAGCCCCACAATAGCACTGCTTGAGGTTTGGAAGTGCTGGTGCTGGATGGAGCAGGCTTTTCACCACCTAAACAGCTACCTAGCCCATGTGTATCCATAAGCTACAGGGCAAGCAGACGAATGCTCACTTGTACAAAAGCTCTTCTGTAAGTGCCATAGGTACAGAAAATTGTGGGCAGTGGGAACAGCAGGGTGGCAGCAGGGAGAGCACTGCCTGAACTGCTTTAAGCGTGTGCAATGCAAAGCCTTCTCCTACATCAGTCTCAGCACCCTTATCCTGAGAGCAGCCCAAGCATGGATGTGGCCCAGAGGAAGAACATCACTTGCAGGGTGCAGTGGCTGCTCCTGCAGAGGTACTGATGACTGCTTACATGTGATTTTAAGGACTCAGGTGAACTAACACAGGCCCCATTGTTCCCTAATTTGCTCTCTGAGATGAGCATCCTGCCCATCTCTGCAGAAGACCCTCACCTTGGAATACTCAAGCCCAAAAGAGGGGCTGAGTCATCCCTTCCCCAGGCTGGCCCCACATCAGGCTTTCTGCTTCCCTATGTGAGAAAAGCCCCAGTGGGGCAAATGTGCCTTGTGCTGGCAGAGAGGAGCAGCAGCCCGCAGAGATGGAGCTTTGTTCAGAGCACAGATGCCTGTGGACAAAACCCTCCCAGTTCATATTTCCTGGTTTCTGGGAGGTTTAGCAGTCTGTAGCCAGGGATTCATCCCTGTGCCTGTGCCTGAGCTTGCCCACACCACACAGCTTGGTGTGGGGTTTGAGGGCCCCGCGCCTGCACCCCACTGCCGCACTATGGGCGCTGGCACTTCCAGGGCTGTGTGGCTGCTGGGTGGAGTTTTTCTGGATGACAGCTTTGGAAGTGGGTGCCTCAAGTCATCCACATCTTGCCTTAAGTCCCAGAGACCCTTTCTTTTCTTCTTTTTTTTTTTCTGTTCCTGACTCAATGTGTCTCAGAAGACTTCTGGTAACAACTTGCTTTTGGCTGGAGATACCATGAGAAAATAACTCCTCCAGTGCTGTTTTTTTCTCTCTCTCTCACTGGGTCCTGGACAGAATTAGGAAAGCACAATCACACCTCCTCTCATTCAAACTTTGAATGTATTCCCACTGGGGTACTTTTCCTTTTATCCAGCGTGCTGCAGACATCTTTGCCTTCTGATTGCTTGTTCATGAACTGGACCTTGTCCAGTGTCTCCCCAGGCAGAGCCCCAGCAAGACAGGGTTTGCTTTTCCCTTAGACATCTCCTGGCCAGCGGTGTACCCTTGCCAGCAGGAGCAGCCAGAAGCAGTCCAGAGAAGGAGGCATCCCAGGTGCCAAAATGTGTTTCTGAGGCTCTGCCGACAAACACAAGGGTGAACTCATGGTATTCAGAAGAGAATCTGCAAGTTTTGCTGGTGGCATCAGAATCTGATCTGAATTACAATGAAGTAACCAGGCTGGGCTTGGATCTGGATGAGACTGATCATATTTAAGTCTCTTCTGAAAGTTTTCTTCTGCCACACTACTCATGAACCTTGCACACAAAGGCACATTATTGTCCTGCTCCCTTAGCATCTTTCTGTTTCTTTATCCTTGGGTCCCTGCATAAAATTGTCACCAGGTGAGAATGAAATAGTCTCTTCAACTAATTTAATTAGTAAAGATACAGCTGTGTGTGAAGGCTCTTAAATGGAATCAAACCTATTTTGCTATGGGCACAGCATCAGCATTGCAAAGCTTGTCTGGTACTGCCCTGCTGCCCTGTGTAAGGTCTGGGGTTTGGGTTTGTTTTTTTTTTTGACCATTTACTTCTGGTTGTGCCAAATGTTTGCAATTCTGGATGAATTTTCTGGCTGAGCACTTCTTAGGTGTGCATCTCTCTTAGATGCTTTCACAGAAGCTAGCAACATGCATCCAGCTTGTAAGGATACAGTGGGGAAAACTCCACTGGCAAAAATGTGTGGGTTTAGTGTGCTGCTGGCCTTCGCTTTTAAGCAGGGATAGTGCTGGCATGCACTGGCATTAGGATGTGCAAATGGTCAGGGGAGGTCACTTTTACTTTTAAATGTCAGGAATGTGCATTTTGTTCCTCATTAGAAGAAAACTGCATTTTGCATGCATGCCATAAGAGCTGGGTGAGGGTGTTTCCCAGGGATTCCAGTCATCTGTGGCTTAACCTGCCCCTTCACGACTCTTCCTGTGATTTGATTCATTAAAGCTATCACAGGGCTGAGATTTCCTGAGCACATCCTAGGGTGTTTGTTTCTGAGGAACTCATATGCATGCCCTGCCCAGATGGTCTCTGCATGTGCTGTGAGCTTGGTGTGCTCCAGAAACCATTGGTTTGCTGCACCAAGTAACTAATTGTCCATGATGTGAGGAGCAAACACCTCTTGGGGAGGACAGCTATCTGTGTTTTGAAATATATTCATGGAGAAACTTCCCTTGCAGCCTATAGAATATCACAAAACCTGATTGACTCTGTTGGCCTTTTCCCACAAATTTATACTGCAAGGAAGTTTTCCAACCTGCTCTCCTGTCAAGTGAATGGAAATGAAAGCAAGTTTGGACCCTGTGTCTATATGGTTCACATTAGAGAAGGGCTCGAACCAAACCCACTAGATCAGAACATTCCCAGACTTTGAGGAAGTTTGGCTCTGATTTCAGTTTTAAAATTCAGTGCTGGCTCCTTTCAACGAGGAACTAAATCATCTGAAGCATCGCTTTGGGAAATCTGGATCCAGATCAGTACTGTGCAGCTGCAGCCCTCATTGAAATCTAGAGCTCCCCAAGCCCAGGCCAGGGAGGCCAGGAGACCACGAAGCTTGCCCATGTGGACAGCCCAAGTCGAGGGAATAGTCACACTTGGGCTCTGCCAAGAAGGAGATCTGGGAGTAAGAGGTGCAGGGAGAGCACACCCAGAGTGTATGGTATCAGTCCTCACGGGATGGCCAGCACTGCAGCTCCTTGGACTGTACTTGGTGCACTCCATGTGAAATGAGCTGAGCTTTTGCTGCGAAAGGGCTTGAAAAGCAAATCCTGTCTGACAGCTTCATCTGACACATTTTTCACTCTTGCATGGTTCCAGTCCTTGCTGTGTAATCAAGGGCTGGGGTGGTGAGGGAGCTGCTGGTCAGACTTGCTGGCAAAATTGTTAATGGAAGCTTCTGAAGTTCTTGATCCTGGAGATCCTGGAGTTGTGAGTCCTGGAGAACTGATGCTGGTGATAGGGGAAACAGACTTGAAGCTGGTGCTGCTTTTATACACAGTAAAGCCTTTTTTATTGGTTTTTTTTTCCCCTTGGAGTCAGTCAAAATGATCTAAAATGTTTCTCCCAAGCTGCCTGTGCGAACACATCAAAGCCAGTGAAATGCTGAGCCCCTGCAGCAGGGACAGCAGGTACAAGGAAGGGAATAAATACACCTCCCAGCCATGACCCTGTCCTGGACAGGGGAGACCCTGCAGTGATGGGAACATGAGGAACAGCACTGTGATTTCCTCCAGACTCAGCATCTGTGCATGAGGAGATGAGAGAGGAACTCATGGACTCCAGCCAGCAGAATGGTCCTGTATCCTAGCTCCTGTTCCAGGCTGGCTTACTCACCAGTTGTTCACTGGACTTTACTCCTTCAGTGATATAAAGGGAGCAAAATGGGGGGTTTAGCTCTTTGTCTCCTGAGATCTGATCCATGAACACCATCATCCTCTTTTGCCCCAAGGATTCCTGGAAACTGAACATGACACATGGGCAAGACAGAAGCCCCCCTTGGGAATGGGGACAGTGTGGTCTGTTTCTGAAGAACAATCTCATGCAGTTATTTTCACACAATGCTGCACACACTCTGTGTCACAGAACCATAGAATGGCTCAGGTTGGAAGAGACTTAGTGATCATCTACTCCAACCTCCTCACCATGCGCAGGGATGCCTCTCAACTAGACTCGGCTGCTCAAGGCCTCATCCAACCTGGCCTTGAATACCCCCCAGGGATGAAGCATCCGCAGCCTCCCTGGGCAACCTACTCCAGAGTCTCACCACCCTCATACTGAAGAACTTCTTCCTAAGGTCCAGTCTGACCCTGCTCTCCCTCAGCTTCTCCCCCTTGCCCTATTGCTAGACACCCTTATGAAAGTCCTTCTCCAGCCTTCCTTCAGGCAGCCTCTTACTCTTTATGTTAAAGAACCACTTTAATTGAGCCTACAGACCTCCAGTATAATTGCCATCCATTGACCTTTATGAGTGCCTCGAGTTTTATGTTTAAATTAATCAGCAGCCAGTCAACCATTATGAGAGGAATTGTCAGGTCCTTTGAGGTGGTTGGAAGGAAACCTATTCCCCAAATAATAATAACAATAACACCACACCATGTGCCATCACTCATCAAGCTCCTAACACCTAATCTGGCATGGAGCAAAGCTGTCAACAAGTTCTTCAAAGAGGTTATGGTTTAGTTGGGCACAAAGTATTTTTATACAGCCTCCTGTGGAAGTGTAAGGTTTCCCCAGTGGAGGTGATAGCTGCTGCTCCTGACATACAGAGAGCTGTGCTGCTGCATGGCTTTCTTGAAGGGTGATGGAAGAGCTCCTATTAAGGCAGACATGATCAATATTTCCTGTGGACCAGAAAGTGCTGCTGGCTGAAGCCAGAGAACAGGAAAGATGTTGACTTGCTGGAAGGTGTCCAGAGAAGGGCAACAAAGCTGCAGAGGGGTTTGGAGCCCTATGAGGAGAGGCTGGAGTTGCTTAAACTGGAGAAGAGGAGGCTCAGGGGAGACCTTATTGCTCTCTACAACTACCTGAAGGGAGGATGTAGCCAGGTGGGGGTTGGTCTCTTCTCCCAGGCAACCTGTGACAGAACAGGAGGACACAGTCTCAAGCTGCACCAGGGGAGGTTGAGTCTGGATGTTAGGAAGAACTGCATCCACAAACAGGCAGGGAGTGGGACATCCCTCTTCCTGCAGCTGGAGGTGGTGGTTGCAGCAGAACATGCAGTGCTTCACTTTCTAAGCACGATACATAATTTGGAAGCTGTATTTTGGACTTCAAACAGGGTCGATTATGACTAAGAATCACAGAATCCTCTTGCTGGGACTCCAATTAGCTCAGCTGACCTTGTGTCCTCACAGGTTTTGCCAAAAGCCTCCCCTTTCACTCCTTTTTGAGGAGGGGCAAACTGGATTTACTGAGCTGTTACTTGGCCATGTTAAAAAAGTTAAGAGGCTCTGATACCTTTTGCACTTTGATGGCTCCCTGGTGAACGGAAATTACACAGAGGTTTGGAGAGGGGAATGATCCTTCCCTTGTACTCCATGGTAATTTTACAGGGGAAATCAGAGGCACATAGCAGTCTGCTCTCATTTGTGCCAGGCTGACCGTGGAGTAAGCAGGGGCTCACAACTGTGTACGTAAAAAGCTCACATAGTTTAAGACCAGAATCTGCCAAAACCCTGCTTTGCCCCTAGGCTACTAGTCCTACTGTCTGGAATTCCCTCTCTTTTTACTGCCCTGGAATTCTATTATTTTTACAGTATTTGAGATTTCTAACTCTAATGCTATTATAGTTTTACTAGGGAACAGTCTCCTGAGTAAGATCAGAGTTCAGGATTTGGCTGACATGCTCCGTGACTGGCAGAGTTACTGAAGTGCAGCCTGCTCTATTTATGTCAGCTCTGCTCTTGGCTTTTCAGTCTTGCCTGAATAGAGCCTTTTTTTTCTTTTTCCCCTTCCCTTGACTTATCTTCCCTCTTTTTCTGCTACTATGATTATTCTTTAGCATCTTGTACAGTTGTAAGGGTGTCTGCAAGAAAACAAAGCCCTAGCTGGGAAGATTTATGGACCTGAGCAAGCATCAGACCTTTGGTTTGCTAGGTTGGATGCAATTGATGAAAATGAGCTCAGCCAGGACGACTCAGTTGTGCAAAATGACTCATTTGCATAAGGTTTTACAGCCACTCTGCAGCATGGAGCATATGCAATCCAAAACATAACTCTGGCTGACTTTAGCACTGCCTCTACTGTAGCTTGATCTGTCTCAGGAGCCTTAAGCAGGAAGACATTTTTAGCAGCTTCGACAAATGAAATAAAAATTTGGGAACAAAGGCAGCCTTAAGAAATCTGTCAGCAATGATTATCCTTTGTTTTTTGTTGTTGTTGTTGTAGGCATAGTTTCAATTTTAAGAGAGCTCTGCAATTAAAATAAGAATCCTGCTTTTAAGAGAGCTCACTGGAAACCCTGTACATTACCAAATCAAATTCTCAGGCATAAAAATGCATTCCATGGGGTTATCCAGCTAATGAAAACTCATCCAAGCAGAAATGTTTCCTGTCAGGTAGACCTTAACAGAGCTTTTTTTTTCCCTTCCCATTGGCCTGCAGCTACTTTGAGTGGACAGTGGGGACTACATTCATTTTAAGCTTTGGAAGACATAGAGTCATAGAATAGTATCATAGAACGCACTGGGTTGGAAGTAACCTCTAAAGGTCATCTAGCCCAATCCCCCTGCAACAGGCAGGGACATCTCCAACTAGATCAGGCTGCTCAGAGCCCCATCAAGCCAGACCTTGAATGTCTTCAGGGATGGGGCCTCCACTGCCTCTCTGGGCAACCTGTTCCAATGTGAGGGAATGCCACATTAGGAAGAAGTAAAGACCAAGGGGCCAGTGGCACAGCTGGAAAAAGCCTGCAGGCTGCTTACTCTGGCTCCAGTCTGCAGGGCAAGGCAGCCTCTGCCCCTTGTTGCTTGTTGCATCTCCTGGACCAGCTTCAGACATGCTTCACCTCCATTTGTCATCACATTCATCAACTGTGCATGTAAAAAATCAAACTGGCAGCTGACTGCTATGGATTAGCCTGGAAGAAAACAGCTTTCCAAATGAGAGAGAGGTGGGAGTTTTGAGAAGGCAGGAAGCGTCTTCTGGGATCTGGCCAAATGGCCTCATGGGTTTCAGCTGTGGGTGCAGAGCTGGCTTAACCCTAGGGCACTCAGGGCCTCTCTGCAGCTGTGCTTTTAAGGAGATCATTGGAAATGGAATAGTAAATGGCATCAGCTATCTGGAAAATGTCCTCCCAGTGTCATTTGAAAGAGATGTTTTCCCTGAGTTTTCTGATCTTGATTCTGATCTCATGCTAATAGGACAAGGATGTGCCAGCCACACTAGAGAACTTTGGTTTGGGTTTTATCCTCAGAGCTTTTCTCCAATTGTCTGCTTGGAAGAGAGTATTTGCATTTGCTCTATTTGTTTCCCCCTCAATCAAAACCCACTGTCCTTATTCTCCATGGTTTGTACTTCATAACCTCTCAGCTGCTGAGCCTGAGACCCGATGCTGTTTTAAATGCACACAACCCTGTTGCTTTTCAGAGCTGCTCCTGGCTTACAGGAGGAAATCCTGACTGTGAAGCCTTTTTCTGCCTCTTTTTTTCCAGCCTCTGTATTCTAGATCTCTCCACATTATGGCAATGAGTCACACAGGGAGCATCTGACAGGTCGTTTGTGTTATGTCTGCAGCAGAAAAACGACCTCTCTGGTTTCACATGAGAAAGTTGAATCCTAAATGTGGCTGGAAAAAAAAGAAAGAAGTAAAAAGATAACAAGATGCCACCAGATAAGTAGAATATGCATATTTTTTTCCCCTCTCTAGAAGATTAACTTATGCAAACAAACAACAACCAGTTTCAAAGGACACCTCTTGGGTGGTTTTTTGTTGTTGTTATTTTTTTCCTCATATTTTTAAATGGATCACCTTGAACCAAAGCAACATTATGGAGGAAAAAGAAAACAGCAAACAAGCCTGACCTTGAGCAAATTCGGTGTGGTTGTGATTCACCCTGGTGTCATCTGAAGTCAGATAGTCAGCACCAGCTAATCATAACCCCATGATTGTTGTATGCATGTGTGAGTGTATTTATATCAATGCACATATGTATGGGTGGCCACTCACACTAGAATTAGAGAAGAATGCATCACCTCTCATGCACAGCACAAACTGTTTTGTAAGACCCTCTTAAAAGCTCTTTAAAATGCAGGCAGTAATCCTAAAGGTCTGCTTAAGTCTAACAGCATTCACGTGCTCTCCTGAACTGAGCTGCAAGGATTCCTTTCCAACTATATTGAAAACTGTTGAAAGAGCAGCTCAGCACCACCACCTCAGTCTCACTCAAGAGCTTCACCTCTGTCTGCATATAGAAGCCCAAGGTTTCCCTTAAACACCTGGAGCAGAAATATTGTGTTCAATGTGAAAACGAAAGCAGAATGCTGCGTCTACCTCTAGAGAGGCTGTCAGCAGAAGGTGATTGGCAGCTGCAGCCAACAGGTATCCCTTGCTCTGAAAGGGCTTAGGAGACCTTTGTCCAGTAAGGCTACTTGTGAGGAGTCCCACTTTTTAGACCATGAAAGCAAACCAGGCTCTTCTGCTGCTTTGGTTGGACTGGTGGCTGCTGAGGGCTGCTGGGGAGCCAGCAGGGCAGCTCTGCTGGTCACTGCACATCAGCAACAAGGGTGAAAACCCAAGGATTTATGAAAGCCTGAGGGAGAGAGGGACATAAAATCATTTGTCCCTGTGTGAAATTAGAAAGGAGCAAAGATGTTTGTGCTGGGTGTGTTTTCACATGTCACTTTATGGGCTTTAAGCAATCCAAGTAATTACTGGGTTACAAACATGATGGCCCTGGCTGTCCACATTTTATCTTACCTTATTGTTTTTCAAAGGGGTTCCAAACCAGACAGAACATACAGTTCCTCCACACTCACTCATGTTTATGTTTGGAAATGAGATTAGAAATCTCCAAGTGAAAGAGAGTCTTATTTCAGGGAGATAAAATTGCTTATTAAACCTGCCCTTAAAGCCAACCCACTGATGAAACCCAAAGTGTTGCACAGTGAAAACGTTTCTGTGAGCTAGAGTTTTCTGCTACTTTCACTGCTGCAAGAGCCAAGCTATTGTTAGGCAATAGGAGTGTATGGGTGGATGTGTTTGAAGGAATGGATAATACTGGAGCTGAGCACCTCTCCTACGAAGACAGTGTGAGAGAGTTGGGGCTATTCAGCCCGGAGAAGAGAAGGCTCCAAGGAGACCTTATTGTGGCCTTCCAGTATCTGAAGTGGGCAACAAGAAAGCTGGGGAGGGACTTTTTAGGGTGTCAGGTAGTGATAGAACTGGGGGGAATGGAACAAAAGTAGAAGTGGGAAGATTCAGATTGGGTGTTAGGAAGAAATTCTTCACCATGAGGGTGGTGAGAGACTGGCACAGGTTGCCCAGGGAGGTGGTGGAAGCCTCATCCCTGGAGGTGTTTGCAGCCAGGCTGGATGTGGCTGTGAGCAACCTGCTGTAGTGTGAGGTGTCCCTGCCCATGGCAGGGGGTTGGAACTGTCTGAGCCTTGAGGTCCCTTCCAATCCTGACAATTCTATGATTCTATGCCCTGCATGCAAATCTTTTTTTAAGGTTTAGCACTAAATACTCTGCCTTGCCTCATGTGTTTGTTCTTGGGTCAGACTTTGTATCTGACTCACACTACTTGCCCCAAATACTCCTCTTTCTTTCCACCCCCCCTCCCCCCTTTAAAAGTCCTGAAGCTATCTATCAAAATGGATATTTTATTTTTTTCTTCTAAGAAAATTCCCTTTAGAAAGAAGGAAGTAGAGGAGAACAAAGGCAAACAGCCTGTGACAATGACTCATGATGTTCCTTATAAATTATAGCTGTGAAGTCAATGCAAATTGTTTCTCACAGTTTCAAAACCCACTCTAAGACAATAACTTAGGGCTATAGAAAGAGGAGCACCTAGAGAAATAATGACTTTTTCAATTTTCTTTTCCTTTCCCCTGTGCACATGGAGAAGTGTGCAACAAACAGCAGAGGTTGTTTGGAAAACACTGGAAGATGCACTAGCAGATTAATTTCATGTTGCAGCACGCAAGGCTGAAACAGGCTCAAACTCTTGAACTTGTAGCTTTTGTGGTATTTATTAAGCCTGAAACGCCTGTAATTTGTTTGGCAAGCTACCACTCCATGGGGCATTACTAATAGGGAAAAGGTCTGAAACCTTCAGGAAAAGTGGCAGATGTTCAAGCTCCAGAGCTCAGCCTGCTCTGAGAAGCAGCAGTACCTTCCTTCTCCCAGCAAGGGGTGACGTCAGTGGCATGCTTGGGCTGCAGGGGAGCAGAGCACCTCGGCATGCTCTGGCCTCTTAGCACACCCCTTTTTTTTTGCAGGGGAATAGAAAGGCTCATGGTCTCCTGGTCTCTGTGCTGGCTCAGGGTTCAGCTGCTCTGTTATTATTTCCATCAGGAATGGGAGAGCCTCCAGAGCCCAATGTGAGTCTTGCCTATTTGCTCCGCTTCCAAAACCTTGCTGGTGAAGCCCGGGCTGGGAGAGAGGCCCATGGGTGCAGTTTCTGTCTGGACCAGGTTGAGTAACAGAGCTCCTGGGGATCATGGCATATACCTCCAGATGGGTTTGTGGTTGCTGGAAGTCCTGTGCTCATATTCAGGAAGATGGAGCCTTACTGCTGTATCATAGTATCATAGTATTAGTCAGGGTTGGAAGGGACCACAAGGATCATCTAGTTCCAAGCCCCCTGCCATGGGCAGGGACACCCCACACTAGATCAGGCTGGACAGAGCCTCATCCAGCCTGGGCTTAAACACCTCCAGGGATGGGGCCTCGACCACCTCCCTGGAGGTATCTTCACAGCTACCTTCCCATAGCTACTGTGCTGCTATAGCATCTCAGACAGCATTTGAAACCAAACCAAAGGTCTCCACAGCTAAAAGCACAAACCTTTATAACCCTTATAACCCCTTATAACCACATATCCTGTGGCTGTAGCCTGCAATGAACCCATGCCCTCTGTAGAGTACCATGAAGGGATACTGGATGTAGAGCAACTAGCAGGTGGTGGCCTCACTTTATCTGCTCTGCAGAGGCTGTTTCTCAAAGGAGAAAGATCTAGTTAAAATTGCAGGCAAAGAGCGTCAGCCTAAAGCCCCTCAGTGTTCAAGTCTGTTGCTCCTAGCCAGGCCTGTGAATTGTGCAATGCAGCCACATCCTTGGTGTACTGGAAATCTCCTTGTTTACAAAATCATTGTTAATGTCTCAGCTCCCTTTGTGGGTGAGAAAACAGATCTGGAAACTTTCCTAATGTACCTTAAAGGAACATCTTAGCTATGAACATGGGCTAGCTGAGTCACTGCCAGAGTCACCCTGTGTTTAGGCACACACTGCAGCTGGATTTCAGAGCAGAAGCCTTTCCAGGGCAGCTGTGTGGCTGCAAGTATAGATCTGTGCCTGTGGCCCTCCTTAGGGCTGCAGACAACCTCCTCTGAGGATCTGAGGCTGAACTCAGATCTGGGTTTTACAAATTCTTCAGTGGTGTGACTGAATTCCAGCTCATTCTTTCCTTAGATGGACAGATCTGGCAGCATATCACAAGGGATATTTTCCTGTTATTTTAAGCAAGCAAGGTCCTTTTACTTTATCTTTCCATGAAATTACAAAGAGTTTCCTTGAAGCCATACCTTAGCATGCATCCTGGCCAGCAGGGAAGTGCTCACTGCTGATCATTACCCATTAAAAGGTCCTTTGAGGAAATGGTTTGAACCTTTGATCCTGAGGAAACTGTTTGATACCACATATTCCATATCCTATGTGTGTTTCTGTGGTGTAGCTTTATTAATTGTTCTTCTGACAACTGGGGGTTTTTTATTTGGCTGCTCATCTTTTAGATGACTGTTCCCCTTCTGTCATTTGCCAAGAAATGACCAAAAAAAGGGCACTCATTTCTTGTTAAGAGCAAGCATGATGCCCTTCCTCTGTTTGCAGAACTACAGCACCATTGGCTGGATAAACCAGGGGACTGGATAAAGGGAATATGATATAAGCCAGTGGAATGGGTTAAAGGACCATTATTTAAAGTCATCTTTTCTACAGGTTGTAATTGCCCAACCTCTGGGCCACATTTTCACCTCACCTAGTCTGTCTCCTAGCCCCCTGTCATGCCCCACACCTTTATCTGTGTGAGGCTGCCTAGGGGCTAGTGGGCATAGTTGCACGCCACTTTTACCTGAACTAATGCTGACATAAATTAGATAATGCCTGGTGGGAGGTGGGTAATTCATGTGCCCTGAAAAATCAGGCCCTCAGCACAGCAATCAACAGATGAGCTCAAGAAGGAAAGAGGAAGACAGATTTGAGGAGGGAATAAAAAGGCAGAGGGCTGAAAAGGAGCAGCACCATGAAACAGAGAGAGAGCAGATGATCAAACATCTTTTAATGCTGATACTGAGCTGCCATCCTTCAGTGTCTGCTGAAGGTTTCCATCACTCTAGCCTAGCCATGGGGCAAAAAGGCTTCAACCAAGAGAGCTGTTTCTCCCTGCATCTGGATGGTACTGAAGAGATACTGGTGCAGGAAGAGTGATGAGTGACTCTATCTGCACTGCTTCCTGCTTTTCTTAGTGTACTCCTTGGTTGGTTCTCGATCCACACAGTTCCTGACCATCCCTTTGTACTTGGCAATAAGTGGAAGAGCAGAGTGTGAGCTATTGTGAATGGCTGTGTTAGCATCCCCTGCTGCTGTAATATTCCCTCCTACAGTGTTTTGTTAGTAACTCAGTAATTGTTTTCTGACTGGGTTACTTTGCTCCTGAGGACCAAAGGGGAAAAAAAGAGGTAGATACCTCTCACGTTGCAATGCCCATCCTCAAAGTGCATCCCTGAAGCTGATTTCTCTGCTGACCAAACTGATGCTGGCTATCAGGCTTCAACAACTGGCAGCCAGGACTACCTTGGTAAGGCTGAAATCAGTCCAGAATTTCAGCCACCTTCCTGCCATTCCAGGAGCTGGCAGGGCAGCTGCATAATCAGGACAGACTCTCTTCATGTTTTTGTTGACTTTGTGCCACTGAAGCCAATGTGTTTCCAGACAGATATTCATTGTTATTTTTATTGCACTGCACTGTATTGCTGCAATTAGATGACTCTGCTCTGTGCTCCCTTCTAGCACAACCTCCATCCTCTCTCAGGAATGCTGTGTTTATGACGCTGCTAGTACCCGGAGTAAGATGAGAGGAGGGAGTTTCCAAGGTTGGCTTGGAGGAGTCTCAAAAATATATATACATTAAAAAAAAAATGAATGACACTATCAGCTGAAATGTCAGTTCCCAACGAGCATGTTATCATGTCCAGACTCCCATCTGCCATGATCTCATGGTCAGCAAGCTGTGCCAAGAGCAAGGGAAAGAGGCACAGCTCTGCTTGCAATACGGAGAGCATGTGACAGTATCTCTTGGCATAGACTTGCAGAGTGTGCTCAGTGGCTGTTGCTTTAGCTCTTTCATATGCCCTGGCTATGATGACATGTGATTGCAAAGGAAAACATCAGCTCAAGTGGTTGTAAAAGTTGTTGAGTAAGTAAAAGACAAGGGAATACCTGGCTCCTTCTGCAGTGGCTGCACACCGTGTGTTTGAGCCTCAGTGGAAGCAATCCACCGGCTCCAAATCTCATCCCAAAAATGTTTTGCCATGCCCCTTTCCAAACAGTTCATGAAAGCTACAGGGAAATGTTTGCCAATATAAGGGATCCAAGAGCTGTATTTTCCTCTCAGGTTTGGGATTTAGAGCTTCCCCAAGGCCTCTACTTCTCTCTCCTCTCTCTGGAAGCATGAGCAGTGGTAAGAAACATTAATTTCTCTTTCTTTTATTTTGTTTTTCTTTTGCATGTACAGAACAGAGGAAGTCAGTGGTAATGAAACAGAGCAGGAGTAACTTTTGTAAGAAATAAAAATCATCATAACTCCCAGACAGTTTGAGGAGCTGCTGTTATAACTCTGCTTGCTGCCTTGGATTCCGTTCTCCTTTGCTTTGCATGTTTAATTTCACCCATGTTGTTAGGAGGCAAAAATCAACACCCGCCCTAGGGGTTTTGTGCAATGAGTGGAGCTTGTTCTGAAGATGAGTCTGGGTCTCACTACCTGTAGGAATGTGGGAGTAACACTTGAGAAGATCCCAGAGTTGTGGTCAGCCCTTGGATGAAAAGGAAGGAGGCTTGTCTAATTTAATGTCAGCATACAGTTCTTCTGCCCAAACCTGGGCTAGTCCCTCTAAGTTTCTTTCACAGCTGTTCAGAGAAGTTGTGCATGCCTCATCCCTGCAAATGTTGAAGACCAGGCTGGACGAGGCTTTGAGCAACCTGGGCTAGTAGGAGGTGTCCCTGCCCATGGCTGGCAGGGGGGGGTTGGAACTAGATGATCTTTGAGGTCCCTTCCAACGCAGCCCACTCTGTGAAACAGATTTTGGAACATGGATCACATCAGTCTCTCCACTATATTTTCAGCATGGGATGGCTCAGGAGTTTCTGTTTCTTTCCTATGGCCATGAAAAGCAAGTAGTGGCACAGCTTAGGTTTGTACAACTCAAGCTAAACTGAATGGGGTGACTTGAAGTAATTGCATCTTTCCAAGGAAATGGAGGTCAGGCCCAGTGCAGCTGAAGTCTGTTCTGTTCTACAGAATGATTTTGGCATTCAGCAGGAATTGCATCTTTTTGCATGGGCAACCACGAAATCCAAACCCCACATCAGCAAGCAGCTTCCTAATCACACAGGAATACAGAAGAAAAAGTCCCCTTTGCAAGATCAGAGCCAGTTCTACCAGACATTTTAATGCTAAGTCAGATCAGTCAAGTAATAATTAACTTTAATTGGCACACCCAGAAACTGTAACATTTATCCAGTGCCGATGAGTGATTTAAAAATAATGGGCATCCTTATCTTTAAATGAAGGAGGCAAAGAAAATAAACTTTAAGCAATATTTCTAATTCCACAGTTGCTCTTTTCCTTCTGATCTGCATGACTAAGAGCAGAAAGAAGAGCCCTGGCAGGAATTAGTGTTGCATATTAGTTTCTGGCCCTTGCAGTCCAACCATAAGCATCACTTATCTCTAAAATGACTCTTACTCTCTGTTATCATACCAGGTGTCAAGGGCTGATACAGCTCCTGAGGGAACTGGACTTTGGGAAGCCAACTACTTCTTACTTGGCTCTTCAAGCATATGGTGAGCAACTCACCACCCCACACTCAAGCAGAGCAAACCTGGATTGTATTTTCACTGGTCCCCTGCTCTCCCCTGTGCTTCAGAAAGGAAGATGTATCTGTTTACAAGAAAGTCGTATCTGAGTTAGACTTCGACAGCACGACTCAGGGACATAAACTCAAGAAGCTGTTTAAAATACTGCATTTAAACCCAAATCTATGGAACCACTGAACAGATGCCTTTGCAGAAGAAGAATAAGAATTTCATTACAGTGATGAATGAAGCACGCTGAGGCTTCATAAAGATCTCTAGTGGCAGAAGTTTGCCACTGGATATAAAAGGATGAGACCAATAAAACACTGATAAAACCCAGAAGGAAAGTACACACTGGCTGGGGGAAAGAAGAGGTGGGAAAAGGGCAGAATAAATCAAGCAAACAGAGAAAAGGAACAAGATGACTGAAGAATAAATCAGAGTGACAGGAATGGTTGTGTTGCTGCATGTTGGATGGAACTGGGCAGGGAAATGTTAAAAACCAAGTGTAGTTAGAAGAGGGCAAGTGGTGTTTGTGCTGAGTGGGCTGGGAAGAATACATTAGCTAATAGCATAGATCATCTGCTTGAGTGGGGACAGATAAGTCGTTGCTGGCTCTCAGGTATAGTACCTTGGGCAGTGCAGGGGTCCAAAATGTTTTCCTATCAGTGCTGCAACATGGTTTGCAGGAGAGAGCTGAATGGCACTGAGATTTGGCTTTTGTTTTAGACAGAGTACACTCAGCAGTGCAAGAATATTTAAGGCAAAGAGGTAAATTTTCGTGTGGGAATATTTGGACATACCTTGAAAGCTTCTAAAATGAAGGAAATTGTTATTACTCTGTTGTTCTTTCCAGTGAAAGAACCTCTGGCATTCCCAGGCTTCCCCTCTCTCTTCACCTCTCTCCACCTCTCATTCTGCTTCTAAGTATCAACTTTCTGAGTACCTCTAAGGCTGCAACAAAAGGAAGCAGACTGAGTGAGAGGGCAAGACTGAAGATGACAGAGCTGTGATTGGAAAGAAGAGCTTGGAGGAAGCAGGGCAAGTGGATTGTGTTGCTGAAGATGAGGATGAAGGAGCAGCTGCTCTGTGTTGATTCAGATTAGAAATCAAAGAGGAGAAAGGCTCTGATGGGATGTTGTTACGCAACCCTAGTTCACAGCCTCTTGGTGCAGAGTATGATGAGAAGACAAAAAAAAAGGAGCATCTGTCAGAGCCAGAAAACAAATCTGAGCCAAGCCCTTCCCATTCATTGACACTTTTTTCATTACTTTGCTCTTTTTCAGTGTTCTTTAGAAATAACTCACACACAAACTGTGAAGAAAACAAGGGGGGAAATTTCTCTTCTTTCTCTTGAGGTTAGAAATGAATCTTTTCTTAACAGCCTTTGAGATGGAAAATGAGCAACAACATGTTTTGGCAAGAGCTGACAAGACAGTAAAGAAGTACTTTCCACTCTGGAAGACCAAAAGAAAAACCCATTAAAAATTCTGTGATCTGGGTTTTGCTTAACTGACAAAGGGAACTCAATAATATGAAGAGAGGCAAAAGTGTCTTGCATGTTTATTGGAGCAATGAGTGAGTTATTTTCTCTACCTCTTTCAAAGCAAAATACAACTATTGGAAAGAGTCTTGGAGAGTGATCTGCTCTAGGTGATCCTGCTCTGGCAGGGGGGTTGGACTGGATGAGCTTTCAAGGCCCCCTTCCAGCCCTTCACATTCTGTGATTCACTTCTTACAAGAAAACTGATGATGTTTTAAATTTGAGGATCCAACCTGTGTTTCCCAGCACAAGGAAATCAGAGGTTTGGTCTGCTCTTGAACACAGGCCAGGCTATGCCTTTTCTCCAGCAAGCAGACAGACAGGAGAACAGGGGTGGTAAATAATACCCTTCCTGTCAGTTGGCATAACACAAACCACTTTACACTCCAGACCTCACTCTTTTGTTTGAAGCTGACTAGAAAAGTACCACTTTCAAAAGTTTGCTGTGCAGATCTTCCTTTAGACTTCTGTGGGGGATTCTTGCAAGTGACAAGTTGTAGCCTGTGCTTCACCTAGATTTGTGCCTTCTTGGTATGTGTGTACACCCTTGCACCACACAGGGACACAGAGTGGTTGATGATGAATGCTCATCAGGAGACCTGCTTAAGATAGGCATGGGCACAAGTAAACACATCTTCTAGAGGCAGCAGGAACCAGGGCTTGAGTATTTGCCCAGATGTCAGGTGCTGCTGAATTTTAATCCTGGGTCTGGCATGGATTTGCTGTGTAGCCTGTGGCAAATCACATAATCTCCCTGCCTCTGAGTCCCCACCTGTGAAGTGGGGATAATAACACTTACAATTTCCTACCTCACAGGCTGTTTTGAGGATTAATGGGTGTCTGAGAAGTGCTTTGTATACTGGAAGTCCTGGCTTAAGGGGGGTTATTTTGACTGTGTCTGAGTGAAAATTTGGATTGTTGGGTTGGACTTTGCAGGAAGAATATTTTCTAGAACATAACAGCAGCATCCTAATAACCTTTCAGGTGCAAACACCACTGCTCTGTCAGTGTCTTTAGTTTCTTTGTGCATGAAGTTCTTGTACACAGGCACTACTGTTGGCATCAGCAAGTGGTTTCCCTTGGGGGAGCACTTAGAAGATTTGTTATTTACTTCAAAATTCTCCTGTTGGAACCACAGACCCTGGATAAGGACTTGAGAAAGTGTTGGATCATCTAGTTTGGATTTCTGCATATTCTTGTCCTCTTGCTGCAATTGCTCCTATATTGAGCCTCGGTGCTGCCTAGGCCCATGACAGCTCTCGAGAAAGGGCATGACCCTTGAGAAGGTTCACTCCTGACATGCTGGCAAAGCTATCACAATAAAAGGGAGCAAGAGTGACAGAAGATCCACTAGTCAGATAAGAATGCAAAAGGGAAACAGAGCCCAATCATTTCATTGCCATGAGGGAGGAAGGCAGGATTGTGCATGGGGAGACCCTAAGGACTGCATGGTTCAGGTAGGGCTGAAATGCTTTTGGGTGCTGTGGAAGGCTACCCAGACCCTAGCGCTGGTGCTGTTGAAGACACCTCTGCCTGCCTTGACGTGGCTGCTCTCACCCCCAGGGTGCCAGCCACATCATCTGTGAACCCCTGAAGAGAAAAACAGCCTTCAGAAAAGACGTTATTTTTAGATACAGCTGAGATTGCTAATGCAGGGGCAGTGTGCTGATACCTGGAAAGATGTGGGTGAAGGCAGGGGTGGCAAACATGAGCCCCTCACTCTGATGTTTCTGCTGAAGTTCCAGCAGTGTCAAACTAGGACTTCAGCATGAGTGGGGGTGGTAGAATCTAGTCCATTACGTGGAAACACAGAGGCCATGGTTCTCCACCACCTGTAACCATGCACAGTCACTATTGCCTTTGCGGAGTGGGAGTCGAATACTATCAGTCTGATTGGTACACCCACTTGTAACTCACTTTGCACTGTTTAAAACGACAACAAAGGAGCATGCAAAGGGCTGGAATTGTTGATGGCAACGTCACAAAGTGCCCATAGACATTTTTCCTTATTGTAGCTGTGATTGAAAAACCAAACCAGTCCCCCTTAGCACACCAAGCCTGGGCTCATGGGGGGGGGCTCCTGCTGCTGCATGCCTCCCAAACTGATTGGTATCTCCTCGTCTCTAGGAAGCATTCTGAGTGCATTGCTTAGTTAAAAAATGACTGAACAAAGTCAGAAATATGCAGCCTATTACCTTGGAGTGTACTCTGCACTAAGAGAAAGGTTTTCTGGTTGCATAGTGGCTAACAGGATTGAAACAACCCTGGCTACTGACCAGAAACAGCCAGGGAAACCCATGGCAGCGACCAAACCTGGGAAGACTTTTGAGTTCGGCATAATGAACTGAAGACTGTTTGGAGCTGTCAAGCTTTTTCTAGACAACATCCCTATTAAAAACACCGAAATCTTCTTTGCTCATCTGACCCTTCAGGGTAACTTAATCAATATGTGTTATGTAATGCATTTTGTTAAGCACATTTCATTTTCCTAAGCCAGACAAGACTGGTGAGAAATGCCTCCACAGGGGAGCTTGCTGGCACACTCAGTGTGGGCTAAGCTGTTTTGTGGTGTCTCCAGATCAGATCCCTCTGTGGCCACTCACTTTGGAAGCCAAAATAAACCCCCAAACCCTAAATTACTCTGAGGTGGTTTCTTTGCTTGGACTGCAGAGTCAGTTTTTCAACAATAACACGAATTTTTCTTTCCACATTTCCCATCCCTAACCTAAGAGGTAGAAGGAAATGAAGAAGAAATTCAGTTAGGATGTTGGGCAGAGATTTCTTGTTTCCTCCAGCCTTGAAGAAGAATTTGGGGGTTTGAAAAGGATCTATTGATATTTTTGAGGATTTTTTTTAAAGATTCCTTCTTTTATTTTTTTTTTTTTTAAAGAATCCTTTTTTTTAAAAGATTTTTTAAAGGAATTTTTTTAAGAGAATTTGTTAAAGAATTTTTTAAATGAATTTTTTAAAAAAAGAATTTTTAAAAAGAATTTTTTAAAAGAATTTTTCAAAGAATTTTTTAAAAGAATTTTTTAAAATGATTTTTAAAAGAATTTTTTAAAAATAATTTTTGTAAAGAATCTTTTTGCAAAGATTTTTTTTTTGGTAAATAATCTTTTTTTAAGGAATTTTTTTGTAAATAATTTTTTTAAAAGAATTTTTTAAAGGAATTTTTTTAAAAAGAATTTTTTTAAAGGAATCTTTTCTTAAAGAACTTTTAAAAGAATTCCTGAAAGAACTTTTAAAAGAATTTTTTAAAGACCTTTTTATAGAATTTTTCAAAGAATTTTTTAAAAGAATTTTTAAAAGAATTTTTAAAAGAATTTTAAAAATAATTAAAACAATTAAAAAAAATTAAAATTTTTCTTTTAAATTATGTTTTTAAAAAGAATCTTTTAAAAATAATTTTTGAAAGAATTATTTTCAAGAATCTTTTTCTAAAAGAATTTTTAAAAGAATATAAAAGAATCTTTTTTAAAAATTATTTTTAATGACTCTTTTTTTAAAGAATTTTTTTTGGTAAATCTTTTTTTAAAGAACTTTTAAAATATTTTTTTAAAATATTTTTTTAAAGAATATTTTTAAAAAATAATTTTTAAATAATCTTTTTTTAAAAGACTTTTTAAAGGATTTTTTTTAAAAGAATTTTTTTAAAGGACTCTTTCTTTAAAGAACTTTCAAAAGAATTTTTAAAAGAACTTTTTAAAGAATTTTTTTGAGGAAATTTTTGTAAAATAATCTTTTGTAAAAAGAATGTTTTGAAAAGAATCTTTTTAAAAGAAATTTTTTGAAGAAATTTTTAAAGGAACTATTTTAAAGAATCTTTTTCTAAAAGAATTTTTTAAAAGAACACAAAATTTTTTTTTAAAGAATCTTTTTTAAAAAGAATTTTTTGAAAGAATTTTTGGAAGAATTTTAAAAATAATTTTTAAAAATAATTTTTTAGGAATTTTAAAAAATAATTTTTAAAAGAATTTTAAAAATATTTTTTAAAGGAATTTTAAAGAAATTTTAAAATAATTTTATAAAGAATATTTTAAAAAGGCTTTTTAAAGAATCTTTTAAAAAAGGATTTTAAAATATTTTTTCAAGAATTTAAAAAATAATTTAAAAAAGAATTTAAAAAATAATTTTAAAAATAATTTTAAAAAATAAATTTGAAAATAATTTTAAAAATAATTTTTTAAAGAATCTTTTTTTAAGTAGATTTTTTAAAAAGAATAATATTTTTCCCCCCTGTAGAATACCTTTCTCCTTTTTCCCCCCATTTTTTTTAACAAGAAGAATACTTTTAAATTGACAAAAGTTGGTGGGGCTGGAATATATTTCTCCAGGCCTGTGGTCAGGGAATATTTCATTTAAATAGAATCATAGAATCAATAAGGTTGGAAAAGACTTCAGAGATCATCAAGGCCAACCTGTCACCCAACACCTCAGGACTAACTAAACCATGGTTTCATTTCCTTCCTAACAAGCTGCATTAACAACACCTCTGGGCACAGACAGACTGCAGACGTAGCTACGAGATAGGGGAAATCAAACCCTACTCATTCCAGCACTACACACCACAACATTTCATGGGGTGTCATGGTTTTGTGGGGTTTCCCTCTCATACAAGCTTTATCTACCCCCTTTAGCACGTGCTTCAATTTCATGAGAAATCATTGCTGAAGCTCTTTGAGGGTTTTCAGTTGACAAAGTGCTGCTGGTTTGTACAGGTCTTGGGGATGTGAGTGAGACTGGGGAACACAAGTGTCCCACAGAATCAACCCAGGGCACACTCATGTGTCAGGAAGCTTGTGAAGAAATAGGATGTCTTGATGGGCTGGAGGTTGGGGATGCAATGAGAAAGAAGCCCATGCTTTGATTCAATTCAATTCAATTCTACTCCTATTCCATTCTACTCCTATTCTTCTTCTTCTCTCTTCTCTTCTCTTCTCTTCTCTTCTCTTCTCTCTTCTCTTCTCTTCTCTTCTCTCTCTTCTCTTCTCTTCTCTTCTCTTCTCTTCTCTTCTCTTCTCTTCTCTTCTCTTCTCTTCTCTTCTCTTCTCTTCTCTTCTCTTCTCTTCTCTTCTCTTCTCTTCTCTTCTCTTCTCTTCTCATTCTCTTCTCTTCTCTTCTCTTCTCTTCTCTTCTCTTCTCTTCTCTTCTCTTCTCTTCTCTTCTCTTCTCTTCTCTTCTCCTCTCTTCTCCTCTCTTCTCCTCTCTTCTCCTCTCTTCTCCTCTCTTCTCCTCTCTTCTCCTCTCTTCTCCTCTCTTCTCCTCTCTTCTCCTTCTCTTCTCCTTCTCTTCTCCTTCTCTTCTCCTTCTCTTCTCTTCAACTCTCTTCTCTTCGACTCTCTTCGACTCTCTTCTATTCTCAGACACCAGTCTGTGCCTCACTGCCTTTTCCTTGCAGAAGAGGATGAGAGTCAGCAGATAGACTGAATAACTTGAACCAGCTCTCAGCCTTCAGTGCAAGAGCCTTTGGGAATCAAGGACAACGATTGCAGAGGTCTTTCCTTGCTGATTCCCCCCTGCCCTTACAGACCATACAACCCCACTTTTACAGGACAGTTTTTCAGCTGAACTCCAAGCTTTTGCTTAGGGGAAGAAAAATCTTAGAGTCAAAGAAAAACAATAAAAGTCCTATCAGGAGCAGATCAGCATCAAACAAATGTAAAATCTCCAAATAATTTGCCACTTC